>NC_068969.1:17975050-18575050 GCF_026419915.1 Harpia harpyja | reverse complement strand
TTTTGAGGAGGGCAGCCACTTGGCAGTAATTTTGATGGGAAAGAGTTGCTCAGAAACAAGGTGGGGTTTTGGTCAAAGGCACAGACAGACCAGAGCAGCCTTGTAAGACACTCTCCTGGACCACGAGTAGCAAATAAGAACTCTTAAACCCTGTAATTCAGGCCAGGGCAGAACTGTGCATTTTCCCACGCTCAACTTCACTGCACCAGCACCCAACCTAGAGGCCTTTCAGAAATAGATGGATCTTTACTTTGTTCCATTCTTCATCAAAACCTCTGAAAGACTTGTTTCATCTTGCTTTGAAGTAGATATTTTTAATGAACTGTTTACCAGCTAAGTCTAATTGTGAAGCATAACTACTACAACTTGAAAAATCACTCAGAACTGCTATATAGGTGGGAAATGACTGCAAGCCAAAAGTTGCGAGGGTGAGCAAATGAAAAAGTTCTTTTAAAAAGGGCTCCTGGTGTCAGTGAATCTGTAATTCCTCCTTCTTTATAATGCATGTCCTTGTTAATGATGAAATTGCTTAGCATTTACCAGTCAAACCCAGTTTTGCTTTCTATTCAAATGGCCAAAGGCCTGTGTGTGCTGCAATTATGAACCAGTGCCATAATGACACGAAAATGTAATGTTACAGTTCTAACAAAAGCAAATCTAAGGGATTGCAGGGTTTTAATATTTCAATAAGGTTAAAGCAGGAGTGTTAAATTATTTAAGTTCTGGAATAAGATATAAGCACTAGAGCAATATTGTATCCATACTCATGTATCTTTTCATGTGTAGAGGTGATATCTATGTGATAAATTGCAGGAGTGTGAAGTAAATTAATTTACTATGCACTTTGATCACAATACCCTCTCCTGGCCTACTAATCCATTTCCCAGCAGACTTGCTCTAACATCCCAAATCACGGAACACTTTCATTGCTGCCATTAAGAACAATGTTTCATAGTCTACCTCTTTTTTTCCTCATAGGCGTGGAAGTTTCCCTCCTTGAAAAAATAATAAATATAAATTAAGTTACAGAAAAGCATACTGATGAAACCTTTATATCCTCTGCTCCTCCATATTATATAACTATATAAGAGACTTAAAAAGAGAAAACATCTTCAAATACTGACAGCTGGGTGAGATGCTGTGATGTCTGCATGTTTCTGGCAGCAGGGGAAAAATGAATAAAGAACAGATGTATAGCTCTCCAACTACAATGATTTAATATTGCCAATAAAGAAATAATATATATCTATATATAATTCCTGGAAAAGCACTAATAGTTAAACCTAATCTACAAATGTGCTCACAATTTGACATTTTAAGGCTATAGACTATTAAGTGATAAAAAAGCTAATTAATATATCTATCACTGCCAGAAGAAATGTGATGAAACCAAAATGTTTGGCAAGCTTATTGTAAAGAAAACCTGTTACTACCTCAAATCCCTACTCACCGCTAACTACCAGATCTTTACACTCCGTCTCAAAAGGCAGCTGTGACACAGGGCAGCCAGGCAGCCACGGGAGCTGCCGGAGCAGTGAGGTACCGGTCCCTCCCCAGGGAGATCATAAGCATCCCCTCGCTGCTGGGCTCCGAGCATAAAACACAGGTGCTGCCAGGCTGGAGGCTCCCGCAGGAGAGAATATTTACCCCTCTGCCCGTCAGGCTGGCAAACGGCTGTAAATCCAAATTATGATCTATCGCAAAGCTGAACAAACTATAAACTCTCGGGTGTTATTTACCAGAAGATCACCAAGTGGATTGATTTTATGGATTTGAAGCTTCTGAATCTCACCACACATACAGAAGCATATAGTGCCTGAAACCCTCATGAAAGAAATCCCTATGAATGCGGGGAATGTAAAACAGGAAACGAGCTGGCTTACAGTAAAGGTATGGATGCGTATACATACAAGCACTACCTTCCACCAATTTCCCATGGCTTTGTTTACAGCATGAATTGCACTTACCTGAATATTAAATATTGACAGAAACAGTCATGGCAAACTTAATGACTCTTTGGGCATTTTCTGCACTTGAGTCGATATATCTAGTTTAGAATTTGTTACAGGAATCATAATTCAAAATGTAATAAGAAAAATGTTTCTAGAGAAGAAGAAAGGCAGGAAAATTTATACTGTTCCTGGGTTTCATACATTTATCCTTTATTATTTTAAGTACTTCATTTAGAAAATACAATCCTTGTAAGTACTGAAGTCTGCCTAACTGTGGAAAGGGAAAAGAAGGGAAATAGTGAAAAAAAAAATTAGCAGGGGCATCTTCTTTTTGGGGGTGCGGGGGTAAGCATCTAACAACACAAATGATGAAAAACAGGGAGTTTGATAGGTATTTCCAATCCATGGAGTGGTATTTCTGAAGGTTTTCTCTGACATGATGGAAAAACCCAAGTCACAAGTGCATATAAACTAAAGAGAACAACAGAAGCCCTACACCTGCGATGGCACCTTTTCTTCCTCCAGGTCAGCTGGGGCTTTGCCTTGCAGTGGCAGAAGACAACGTCCAACCAACATCCGTTCTACCTGGCCCACAGCTCGCCAGCACCACTTCAAGCCTGACAGTGCTGTACCCTGAGGACAGGCAAAGCCAGACTGGCCTGGGGGATGCACGGACAAGAAACACGGAAAATTAGTGTGTGCTGAGCTTCCTGCCTTGCAGCGACATTGCTGTTGCCGCTGCCCTGGCCAGGGCAGCTATTGACACATCTTGCTTCTGCAGCTGCAAACAGATGTCTTTACTGCTATTAGGGGAGCTGCAGAAACTCCCTCGGGGGGGAACAAAGCCTGAAGAAGGCAGCAACATTCGTTTCCCCCAAGCAATGCAATGCAGGGATTTTCTGCTGCCCCTTACAATGCTATTTCTGCTGCTGCTTTGGCCTGTGACAAGCCACGGCCCTGGGGGAAGCATCTCGTTCCAGGATGGCCCTTGCACAATGAGGAAAGATGCTCTCAGCAATAGCAAAACTCAAAACATTTCTGTTTTCATTGAGACCCAGCAGAAATACAACCAAACCCCAAACACTTGCGACTATTTCAATAACTGACTGCAAGACCTGGTCAACTAATGGGAAACATTTAGCATTTAGCTATCCATGAGAGTGACTAGGACCTTGCTGCTTTGAACATTCCCACTATGGACTATTTTGAGAAGACGAGAAATAAGGGAAGAGCAAAGGACGATGTTCTTGTGAAGAAAGTGAGTGCAGAATCCAGCTCTGTACACTAAAAATGGGTCTCTGCACTACAAGATGAGGTAACATATAGAGGCTTGTATGCAAATATGCCTGCACCACTGAGAACAAAAAGGTTAGACACGTCTGGCCATGTGTATCCACACATTCTCATTTTGGGAGATGATACATTGCCACCTTCCTCCATCCTCCTCAAGGAGTAATGAAAGGAAATACATAAAATAATAGCAGCTATAAATAAGGAGGTTTTGCAGCAGAACAAAATTAAGCTTCCTTTTCTTACAGCATCTTCCCAAAACTTCCCATTACAGAAAAGGGAGATGTTTCGGACAAAAGAGGGTGTCCAAAACTGGGTGAATTATTTACTAAGAAATAGTTGAATTACAGATGTCAAAGTATTCAGAGCACTAGAGCAAGATGGTAAATCTTCATCCTTTTCCTGTTACAAGAGGTGGATTTTTGTTCTTTTTACATTTAGGTGACATCGTAAAAGCAATGAGAAAAGAGATGGGCAGACAGCGATATAATCCAGCATTAGAACTCATGGGTTTATGTTAAAAATAAATAAAAAATTAGCAGCTTTACCTCATGGCTTAGTGTCCTGAAGATGTAAAGCAGCTTTTTTATGGGATGGCACCATTAATTTCTGCAGATACAATTCACAGGATGTTTCTCAAAACTACATCACAAGTAAAATACATGTTCATTCACAGTATCCAGTAGCTGCCTCCATAATTTATGGTTACCATCCTATGTAAATCATTGAAAAAAAAAATGACAGATCCCAGGGGCTGTTTGTTGTTTAATCTCAGTTTGTCATGATTCAAAAAGAACGATGTGAAAATACAAGGAAAGTCATCCATAATGGTGAAAAAAAAGATTCTTAGACATTCTTAGTTGTTTTCTAAGAAACATAAATAATCAGCTCTTTGTCAGCTATGAAATGAATCTACATTTTCTATTCCACATGAAGGGCCGTCAAAACC
The DNA here is from genome assembly GCF_026419915.1 of Harpia harpyja. NCBI lineage: Eukaryota > Metazoa > Chordata > Aves > Accipitriformes > Accipitridae > Harpia > Harpia harpyja. Next base: position 18,570,859 of record NC_068969.1, on the reverse strand, counting down.
AATCCTAAGTGTTTTAACACCCCATTCTATTTCTGCTGGCAGAAAGTTGGGGCTCTGCAAGATTTGACAGCTACAGATTGTCCACTGAGCTGGGTAACAACATGAAAAGTTATCACGCAGAACTAGGCTGGTTCTTTTACAAAAGTGACAAGGCTTTGGAAAGAGGTTTGTGCTTTGTGCTGCTGAAAAACAGTCCTTGCTGTGGTGGGTTGACCCTGGCTGGACACCAGGTGCCCACCCAAGCTGCTCTATCGCTTCCCATCCTCAGCTGGACAGGGGAGAGAAAATATAATGAAAAGCTCATGGGTCGAGATAAGGACAGGGAGAGATCGCTCACCAATTACCATCATGGGCAAAACAGACTCGACTTGGGGAAATTAGTTTAATTTATTATCAATCAAACTAGAGTAGGATAACGAGAAAATAACACCAAATCTTAAAACACCTTCCCCCCACCCTTCCCTTCTTCCTGGGCACAGCTTCACTCCCAAATTCTCTCCCTCCTCCCCACCAGCGGCACAGGGGGACAGGGAATGGGGGTTGGGGTCAGTTCATCACACGTTGTCTCTGCCACTTCATCCTCCTCAGGGGGAGGATTCCTCACTCGTCCCCTGCTCCAGCGTGGGGTCCCTCCTACAGGAGACAGTCCTCCACGAAATTCTCCAACATGAGTCCTGCCCACAGGCTGCAGTTCTTCATGAACTGCTCCAGCGTGGGTCCCCCGCAGGGTCACAAGTCCAGCCAGAAAACCTGCTCCAGCCTGGGCTCCTCTCTCCACAGGGCCACAGGTCCTGCCAGGAGCCTGCTCCAGCGCGGGCTTCCCACGGGGTCACAGCCTCCTTCGGGCACCCCCCTGCTCTGGCGTGGGGTCCTCCCCAGGCCACAGGTAGATATTTGCTCCACCGTGGACCTTCCTGGGCTGCAGGGGGACAGCCTGCCTCACCATGGTCTTCCCCACGGGCTGCAGGGGAATCTCTGCTCCGGCGCCTGGAGCATCTCCTCCCCCTCCTTCTGCACTGACCTGGGGGTCTGCAGGGTTGTTTCTCTTACATGTTCTCACTCCTCTCTCCAGCTGCAGTTTCTGTGCCCCGGAAACTTATTTTTTCCCTTTCTTAAATATGTTACCCCAAAGGCACTACCCACTATCGTTGATGGGCTCGGCCTTGGCCAGCAGCGGGTGCGTCTTGCAGCCGGCTGGCATTGGCTCCATGGGACATGTGGGAAGCTTCTAGCAGCTTCTCACAGAAACCAACCGCATAGCCTCCCCGCTACCAAAACCTTGCCATGCAAACCCAATACACTTAGTCTTTATGCCATGGTGCTGCCAGGCTGTGCCATCAGCTCCCTGTGTGCTGGACCAGTGGCTCACTGGTTGAATCAGACTTTCTCCCAGGAAAGAGAAAATTCAGACAAACTCAACAGCCCCATGAAAGACTGAGATTCAAGTCCTTCATCTGAATCAGATTCCAGGGAAATGCCCAAACCACCACACCACTGATAAGATCTCAATCTCTCTTTCATTCTGTTTTGCCAAAATTTGGATCCTGCTAAAACTGGTATGTTCCTACCAGAATATTTTTTTATTTTTTTAGACGAGTCCATGTATTTCACTAGAGGTCTCCTCTGGCATGTAAACCCTAATTCATTTACTGTAAATAGTCTTACTTAAAATCCAGTACAGCCACTTATGAATCCCACCCTCCCAAGAACTTGTCATGAAAAAGGCACAAGTAGATACAGTTTAAATAACTGCCAGATTCAATGATTAATATTAGAGCACACAGACAGAGCTTCGCTACTGATAGATGATCACATTTTCTCCGGAACAGAACAGTGGTGCTTTGCAAAGCAGAGCTGAGTTTACATAAAAATGACAAAAGCAGATGCTATCACTTAGATAAAGAAACACATTTCTAATACTAAGCCTCAGTTAAAAAAAAACTAGGAGCATCTCTCAAAATAAAGTGATATTCCAGTCTGCGTTTCTTCAAGGACAGCAAAATAACTACCGCAGACATATATTAAAGGAGAAGGGGTATTAGTCTCTGACATGGATAACTGTCACCTTGATGAGTGAAATTGGCTCATTAAATTAGCAAAGATCTTGAGAAGACTGAAGTCAGCAAAACACTTCAACAGCACTGCAGACAAATATTAGTTTGTCAAAGCTTTGCCTTCCCTCCCTGTGGGCTCCTGCTTCTTACTGAACGGATGAACAGAGGCCACGAGAAGTGCTCTGCTGTGGCTGGAGTGCAGCCTTGGCCTCCTCCAAAATGCAAGGGGAGAGACAGAGAAGCCACAGTTCAAGCCTTATGTTCAAATATGCAGAAGAATGGCAGAAAATCTACACTTATTGCACCACACCAAGAGTTTGCGGGCAGCAATTCAGCTTTCTTCTGAAAGAAAGAAAAACAAAACCATCCAAAGTATGTCCTTCCCAGAGGTTAAACTTTGCAACAAGGTATTTTTAAAATACTTATCATTTGTTTGTTAAAACCTTTTCACATGCATTTAGTTCTCAATGACTGGCATCTGCTGCCAGCATAGGAGAGCCCCCACCAGCTCAGAGCAGAGCTGTGCCCTCGCTTTTAGTGGCAGAGAGTTTAGCAGTGCCTCTTCCATCTCTTCACTTTTTGGCAGGGGTAGGGACTGTCTCAAAGCCCATTCAACATTATGTAAACCACTACATTAGCCATGGAGACTGTGAGCAATGGACTGGCTTTTTTTGACCTCCCATAGCAAGTGAGAGAAAAATCCTGATGTCCCATCTCTGCTGTCCCGATTACCTAATTATTTATTCAAAATTGGAAACTCGAGAGGTATTGGAAGTTATTTGCCCTACCAGCATATCGTGGTTTAACCCCAGCCAGCAACTAAGTACCACGCAGGTGCTCACTCACTTTCCCCCACCCAAGTGGGATGGGGGAGAGAATCAGAAAAAAGTAATACTCATGGGTTAAGGTAAAGACGGTTTAATAGGACAGAAACGAAGAAAGTAATAATGATAATAATAAAATGACAATAATAATAAAAGAATTAGAATATATAAAACAAGGTGATGCACAATGCAATTGCTCACCACTTGCCAACTGATGCCCAGTTAGTCCCTGAGCAGTGATCTGTCCCCCCGTCCCCCCCCTCCAGCCAACTCCCCCCAGTTTATATACTGGGCATGACATCACACAGTATGAAATACCCCTTTGGCCAGTTAGGGTCAGCCATCCTGGCTGTGTCCCCTCCCAACCTCTTGTGCCTCTCCAGCCTTCTTGCTGGCTGGGCAGGAGAAACTGAAAAATCCTGGACTTGGTATAAATTCTACTTAGCAACAACTGAAAGCATCAGTGTGTTAACAGTCTTCTCATACTAAATCCAAAACATAACACTATACCAGCTACTAGAAAGAAAACTAACTCTATCCCAGTCAAAACCAGGACACAGCAATATCTTAACAATATAGCTGTACTTTTGGGAGAAAGACGAAGGGTCAAACCCTACAGCAGAACATAGCTTCTGATTAGAGATACTCTGATTTAAATCTGTGTAAGGAAGGAAGCAGTACCTTCTCTAGACTTTTATTAATTTAATCTGGCCTTTTCCTTGCTTTTCTTTCAGTGTTTAGAAATACAACAAATTGTTTCAGGTTTTGTTCTCTTTTTTTTTTCCTTTTCCAGTTAGTAAGAAAAACAATCAAATTGTTCTAAACTAATTTCAAAATATAAATACTGCACCAAACCAACACTTGATATCTTGCTTTGGCTGACAAATAAAAAAATTCAATTATTTACACTGCTTTAGTCACACAACAAAAGAAACGTTGCTTTGCAAAATGTAGAGTGTTACCCTGTATTCCTTCAACCTACAAAAATAAACAAACAATTGTCACAACAGGAAAGAAAACTTACCACAATTCCTCAAGCATGTAAAAGCTTATAACCACAAGAGGTTAAAATGAGCATTTTTTACATTAATTCAGCAATACAGATGGAATCCAGTCCTACTTTGATTCTCAAGGCTTAACAAGAGCCTCTGGATACCCTCTGCAAGCTAGGCAGTGGGCATCAGCTGAAGCTCAGTCACCTTTTCATTGCATGAGTGGAAAAGGATCCAGTGGAAGAAGATCCCTTGCCAGGACTCCCCAGTCCAACCAGGTGGCCCTGATATGAACCGGGACACAGGATTCCTGCTGTACCTCTGTGACAACATGAAGTCCTGCCAGGAAGCACAACGATACTGGTAAATAGCTGTATAACCTCTGAGCTTCTGTGGCTTCTGTTCTGTGCCAGAACAGAGGTAAATAACAGAGAAGACCTTTCCCCATCTTGGAGGTTTTCTAGGTTCCAGCGAGCGAGCAGCAAAATTCCTGCAGTTGGCTCAAAACTTAAAAGCAGCAGCCAAAAACGGACCGGTATTGGGGCAGGACATGCAGGACCCTAACAGCATCCTAGCCCTACTGAGTCCCCCCACACCTTTGGCTGGACCAAACAAGACATTGTTCACAGGTGATTTTCCATCTAGGAGCCCCCAGAGTCATCTTTTGGGACTGATCTTCTAGGTCTTTCCCCACAGCAAGCTGTGTCTTTAGAAGCAATCAAGAGATTAAGTTTTTTCCAATTGTAGCAGATGAAATAGTCTAAATTTTTCTTCCCTAATAAAAAAAATTGACATGATTTATCTTGCCACAAGTTTTTATGCTGCTGTAGCTGGCCTGCAAGTGTATTGAGATAACAGCATGCAGTTAACAAGATTTGCAAGTCAGACATGTTACAAAAAAAAAAAAAAAAAAGCTCTTTGAGTTATGTAGAATCAGCGTTACGCTGCCTGTGAAAGATTGGAAGCATGGCACAAAACTCTGGTGAGAAGCATAGCCTTCAAGTGAGAAACATGCTTAAAGTGGAAGCCTTTTTGTCCAAAGACAAGCCCACCCTTCTCATCTCTTAAAGGAAGCAATTAAGTAAAAAGTGGGAAGTTCTACATTGGAAGTAAACGCCGCACTGCCTGTCTGCATGCACTGAGCCTGTGGTTCAGCTGAGAGCATGGACGCAGGGGAAAAATTCACTACGACGGTACAACTTGTTTGTCAATTGAGTAACAGTAAGTGAAAGTGAAGGCTCTTTACACCTCACAGCTGGGGCAGTCTGATAGATTATAGCTTAACCACCATGAAAGTTTAAGCCGGCGTGAAGTTGGCTTACACTAAAGCACTTGATTTCATGAAAAGAGGGAGCTAAGAGCCTCCACGATCCATCACCCGGCTCACAGAAACGCTTGTACTTGCACGCCAAGCCATGCCAAGGACGGAGCACTGGGGACGGGATGTCTGCTCTGCGTATCAGCTGGGAGGACAGTGCCTGGCAGCCACCAGCCTCACTTAAAGAGGCTATGTGAGGAACAGAATAACAAAACCTCACTTATTTGCATCTCAGCTGCCCTAAATACGGTCACGATAAATATCTCTGTTTCCTCAAATGATCTATTCCACTGCTGGATGCTGTGTACAGACTGCACAGGGGTATCGACTGTGCCTTGGTTGGGCATAAAGAGAAAGAAAAGAACCAGACAGGAATACAGGTGTTGGTTGGGTGTCCTATAAAACTATGCTCTCTTTATAGCAAATATTGATGTTCTCAGATCTGTATGTGCTATCAGAATATGGAATAATCCCTCCTGACAAAAGCATATTTGAATTTTGTTCATATCTTTGCTTGGTTCCCATGTGAAATGTGGACATTAAAACACTTCTTTAAAAGCAGACAGGATGCAGCTTATAGTAGGACCTCCGAAAATTTAAGTACTAATTCATACAATGCACATGTATTATACAGAGAAAGTTATTTTGCTATAGTTACATTTAAAAGCAGGTTTGCGTTTTCAACTCTGTATGAATTTCTCCTAACAGACTTTGATTCATAGATTCTGTCATGACTAAGGGATAATCTCTTCTCAACTGTTAAAGAGCGCAGCCCCTCAGATGTACGGAGCAGAATACTAAAGACATACAATCCTCATCAGAAGGACTTCAGTACAAATGTGATACCGCTTTATAGTTTGTTTCTACCTCTAGACACTATAGATTACACCTTTTCCTTTGATAGGCTAGAAAACAACAACAACAACAAAAGAACATAAGCAAATAATTCAATTTACATAAGAACAGGGTTTAGGAGGGACTTGCATAGCCTAAACCTCAGAGGAGTACGACTGGTACAAAAAAAAACGCTTGGTACCACACTGCTCATGGAAGGTACATGATCGCAAAACACTGTGCAGCAACAGGCAGCTCAAAGCCAACTCAAATACAATCTAAAAAGTCAAGGAACTCTTTTACTAGGGGAAACCATTGAATGATTCACACTGAAAGCAGAAATCCCTTTCCCTTTAATTTGCACTTGTTTTTATCACCAGCATTTGTTCAGGAAGAAATTCTTCTCTGTGAGGGTGGTGAGACACTGGAACAGGTTGCCCAGAGAAGCTGTGGATGTCCCATCCCTGGAAGTGTTCAAGGCCAGGTTGGATGGGACTTTGAGCAACCTGGTCCAGTGGAAGGTGTCCCTGCCCATGGCAGGGGGGTTGGAACTAGGTGATCTTTAAGGTCCCTTCCAACCCAAACCATTCTGTGATTTTCAGAACTGGTCCTGCTCAGTCAAAAGGTTGCTTTCCAGAGCCTGCATCACCTGGTCTGACCAATACGCTTATGTCTGTGGTAACATAACGACTGCGGTAACATAATGACTGCAACAAAGGTGTCTTGACTACACTACAGCATCAAAGCAGGGAGCAACTTTGGGGGTATAAAGAATGAAGGTCTGGTTCCAGTACAAATACATAAAATAAAAACATAAGGGCAGAGGGAGGAAACAAAAATACCCTAGAAACCACGGTGATAGTTTATTGCCTTGCATACAGTCTGCTGCAGAGACAGACACAAAGTACCTGTGAAATTTTTCCCATCAGAAGATTCTGATCAACAGAAATAATTTTTCCTATGGGTAAAAAAGGTTATAATTTATATTTTCCCCAGTTTTTATTAGAAAACACTTAAAATATGGTGTCAATATCAGAAAGTGAAAAATGTATTTTAGCATTTCAAATCTTTTGATCAAGAGCTCCATTTTGATTCTTTCCAAATAGTGATGTTTGAAACTGTTTATTTCATAAAACGTGGGTGGTGTTCTAATTGGGATGAAATCAAGTGGCATTTTGTTGCTCAAACACCACATCAAGGTGCATTGACTTTAAGAGGAAAAGTTTCAGAGAGCCTTTTTTAAAAGTGAGAGCCATAAGAGCTTACATAAAGAAAGATTTAAAAGAAAATAAAGGAAACTGATTTAAAGGAAAGGAGACAGATTTAGAAATAGAATAAGCGGGGGGGGGGGGAAGGCTGAAATGGAGTGAAAACCTAGAGAAGACAGCAGGCAATCTGGCTACATGGTGGTCCTTTCACTAAACTACAACCTCTGTGTCTAGCACTCTCTTAAGAGTGGTTTGGGAGGGATGGAAATAAAATGTGCAAATGTGCACAGCATGCTTGGGGTCTACAGCCTGCTCCCAGTCAGGGCACCTCAAAATTCTCTTTCCACAACTGTATGTCAACTCTTCCTCACAGCATCCTTTGGGTGGGGAACTCAGCAGAGCCCACACTTACCTTTTAGGACTCAGAAGCGTCCAACCAGGCTCATAAAGAAACTGGAGTAACAATCACAAGCATGAGATAAATATCTAATAACTGCTGTCAACTTGTTCAATTTGGTGTGTTATCAACAGTAGGAGATCAGCATTAAACAATTACCAATTCTGTCCTCGGGGTAGAGGGAAATGCAAAACATTTCCAACCAAGAGAGTGAGGAAGATATATTCCACCCCGACATGACTTACTTAATATCCTGCCTGGCAGCCCTTCTGACTCCCAGTGTGCTCTGACAAACTAGGAATGCATGCTGGATTATCACTAATGGTCTTCTCTACTTTTGCCTACCTACGAGTCCCATCCCTCTCCTCTGCTGCTGGTGCAGATGGGTTTTAATAGGCAGAGGAAAGGTCCTGCCGTTGAGTAGCTCTGGGAAAGCCAGGAGCTCCCATGGACACTTCACTTGCAAGGGTCATTGTGCATTACCCTAAAGTCTTAAGATTTCAGCAAGAGAAAAAATGGTAAAGGAGAGGACAGAAGAGTGTCACTTTGCTCTTGGGCATTCAATAATCTCATTTAGGGACTGCTATTGCTGGTGTTTTGGCCTCATTAATTTTCTCTTCCAAAGTTAGCATTCAGACACTTGCTGGCTTTTGTCTATTGCTGTCATCAAGGCATTTGCATGCACTAATCCATGACAAATGGTTTCATTTGATGCACATCTGATTTCCTTGCCTGCCAACTAGAAGGAGGTAATAGAAATACCAAGAGAAACTAAATTAGAACTAAAGGAGTCATCTATTTGTTTGAGAAACTCAAAACAAGGTTAAGATAAACACCACCCAGGCAGCTGACTTAATGAAGAAAGTGCTGAGGTTTCAGCCATGGAAAGACAGTTTCTAATTACCTGGGAGGGAAAAAAAAAAAGCTGCATTTTAAAGCCTCACTAAAATATGATATTACTACTGAAATAATTATACTACAGATGTGGGAGCTGGCTTAGAAACAATCATTCTCTGTCAGATCCTGCCCTGGCACACTGAAACCAATTACAAACTCAAAAACCTCTGTTATCTTCAACTCATCCCTTGAATTTTTGTTTTAACACACAATAGTGACTTCTGGCTGACTGACCACCCAAATCTGAAAGCGTCCCATGCAAGTAACCAAGAGGAGGAACTTCATGAGTTAATGATATTCACAGCAAACAGCATTAGTGTAGCCCTGATATCTAAAAATCTTTCTTAAATCCATAAGCTAAGGGAAATATCTTTTATTAAAACAGCAGAGAAGGTTGATTTTTGGGAAAAAAGGCAGCTTCTGGAAACATTAGACCTCCTTTAAGTTCAGTGCTGCTGCAAACCAAAACAAGAGCTGATACCACCTAGAAGGACACACAAGACCTTCCTCCTGTTTGCATTGGTATTGGATTTGAGGTCTGTGAGGTCTTGTTTTCTTTTGGGAAAGAGGCAGCTGCTGGCATATCTGAATATATGCTTCCAGGCAGGATTTATTCATTTATCAGGATGATGACTTCTTTTAAGTAGCTGCTGGGATAACAGAAACCTTATGCAGTTTGGGGGGGGGGGGGGGGGGGGGGGGGGTGTTGGGGGGGGGGTTTGGTTTTGTTTTGTTTTTTTTCCAACAAGGAACATCAATGTAGAAACAAGGAATGCACAAAGATATCAAACTATGTGGTTTGTTTTGTTTTTTTTTTTTTAATTACAGTTTCAACTCAGGAAACTGATTCCTCAAAAAAACATTAAGTCCTCAGAATTCTCCACTCAGTTCTGGTTTTAGCATTAAAACATAAAATAGGCGGGTGTTCAAAAGCTTCTGAACTGTAAAATTAGCTGATTTTGAAATGCATGATAGAAAACATAGAAATTACTATATCATAGAAATATAATTATATATTGTATTAATATAATTATTATATAAAATATTTATCTAGTCATATTTTACTATATTTTACCATACCTTCCTTATCCAAAGCACGTTTAGCCAAATCTGAAATGAAGCTAAGTTTTTATCTGAAATGCATTTTCCTGAACACTACTTTACTGTTGGTTTCGGTGTTACTTGACCTCATTTCTGCTTGGTTTTAGGTTTTATTTAAATTCAGAATGTGAACATTTACTTCCCAATAGGTTTGTATAGGCAAATATATATAATACAGATAATTTTCTACTCTAATCTGTTCAAAGTCACAACTGTGTTATTAATGATTATTGGACAGTACACAGGGAAAAAGGTGCTAAGCAATAGATTCCCTTCATTTATTAATGTTCTTTTAAAAAATAAACATATAAATCAATGAAACAGATTTTCCAGATAAACTATCCTTGCTTGCTCCCAACCACTTAATTAAACACAATTAACTCTAGTTTGTTTTGGCAACCAATTAATGTCATGATCAAATATAAATAGACTCTGCAAGAAAAGATTATAATTAATAAATCCTTAACAATACAGTAAAATTACACTGAAGCTGTGCTTGCCAGAAATATTTAACAGCATTATTGAAGAGCATTAATGAGGACACTAAAAAAAGATAATAAAGTTTTATCAGAGTGTGTGCAGTTAAGATCCTGAGGTTCTTGCCTGCACTCGGGCTGACCTATAGAGCCTGTTGGCTGCTGCCATTATTTATAGCATAGGTAGTCACAATTCCAAGTTCCCCACTTTCCAATAAACCAACATGTATGTTCATAGGAGTTTTCCAATCAAGTTCTCTGTCAATATAACTTCCACTTGCACAGAAGTTAACTACAGAAGTGATTTTTGCTCATTGCATTTAGTAGATTCACAATGAAGGCTCTCGATGCAGATTTGCCATCTACAGAAAACAAAATTAATCCAATAGGAGTTTTGTATCATGCATGAGGACAGATTAAATGCATATTTTGATTTGAACCAGCAGCTCTCCTAATTATCAAGAGACAAGGATCACCATTTAAGCTGCTTTTTAATTGCCTATTCATTTAGTGGGAGGCAAGGTGCATGATATACAGATAAAACTTCACAGCTCATAGAAGAAATATTTATGAACAATTTTAAAAAGCACCCGGCACACGTGACTGTCAGTGGGAGCCACTAGCGTGGAGCAGACTACTCCCAGATTATTTGTAGCTCAAGGACAAGGCGCCACAATGAGAGCACCCTGGTAGAAGGAAATTCAGCCATCGCAGGTAACAACAGACTGTCCATGTGTTCCATTTGGTGATTCTCAAGGAATCACTTTCACATTGTCCAAAAACTAACAAGGTCCTCCATTCCTGCCACCAATTCAGTTCCCAAAGCTGTTCTCTCACCAAAGTGAAATAAGGATTACAGTGGAATACTGTGACATAATCACTGATTTTTGTATGATAGCAACAGCGATCCTGCACCTGCTGTCACTGAAGTGACCTTTCAAGAAGGGCAGGACTGGTGTCTTCACCCACTGCGAAGGAAAAGGGGAAAACCGTTGTTCTGAAAGGAATACAGAAGGCAAGAGAGGGATGTCAGATAACGATCTTCTAAATAGAGCATAGAAATATGAGTCACAGAAACATACATGGGGCTTTGGAGCTTCATTCAGCTTAATTTACACCCCCAATTCCCCATTGTGCATCATTGACTGAGTATCATAAATTTAGAGTCCAACCATGCTGCACTCCTTGTGGTCCCTGCCTAGAGCACAATGAAAAGAAACCTCCAGCACCACTCCCATGCAAAAAAATAAGTTCAGCTGGAGAGAACTGTTCTGTACAGAGCATCTGAAAATAGCAAAAAATGCTGAATCCCATCAGGAAAATAAATCTTGCTCACAGCAAAGGTTGATTTCACAGCAGAGTGGAAAAGAAAACATTCAGAAGGAAATACAAAGATTATAGGTGGGATAGGATAAAACAATATGAAACTTAATGGGAGAAAACACATCTATCTTATGAGGAAATGCACTTGGATATTGCCTTTTAAAATATAAATGAACCTTGGACTAAAGTAGGCTAATCATTAAAGGCAGGTTTCTGATGTTATCAGCAGAAATACTTCAGCGCAGAGCAATGTAGTTCGCCTTTGGGGGTTATATTTGTAGGTGCCAAATTTTCCTTGGGACTTAACCACCATAGCATGAATTCTCACAGTCTTTAATACCATGACAGCAAGCTACAAATAGTGCAGTGCACCAAAAGGTCCCTTCGTGACTCACCAAGGCCCCAAGGCTGCTCTTGGAGACGGAGGCTCAGCACACGGGTGTGGGAGGAGAAGGTGCCTGCCAGGGCCATCGCAGCAACAGGAGCTTTTTGGTCCTCATTTCCCCAGAGCAGATTCTGCCATGCAAAAAGGGACGTGCCTTTCATTCGCCTCTGTGGCTGCCTGCAGAAAGGCCTGAGGAATTGCCGAAGCAGCACGGGCTGGGGATAGGAGCGTAGCTGGGACCAAACCAGAGCACAGACACTGCCGGTGCAAAGCACACACGCAAGAGGCACGTCCTTTCTCTCAAAATACCCCTGTTAGCACCTTGCCGTTGCTCTTTTGCACAAGATGTGTGGTGGTGGAGATCGCAGGGAACGTAACGGCATTTCCAGCGGCTCCCGCAGAGCTGTGTCAGGGACTGCGGTCTGCTCGGTGCCCCACCGCACACCTTGGCCATGCTGTTCTTCACAGTCCATCAAGCTGCAACACCTGCTCCCCCTCAGGTTGCTTTGTCTCCCTGGATCAGAAGTAACAAGGCATCACATTCAGCAGCACGACTGGTGACAGCTTTCCTCCACCTGCAACAGAGCTGCGAGCCTCACCGCTACGTACCCTTCTCCAGTGAAGAAGAGCGTCCTCTTGCCTTTGACCCTCCATGGAGTACTGGCTGTTCCCTGGCAATACCTACCTACCCTTTCCCTTTACCTGGGAGACAGGAGTCCACTAAAGTAACAGCTTACAGACCCCAGAAAAAAACCTTAGCTAACTCTCTGGCTGCAAACACACCCTGTAGCCATATTGTTTCTCTTTTGTTGGGTCCATTTTTCAGGAAAAAATAAACATCACAGGGTGCAATACTTCTGATATAGTCTGCTGCTGTAAACAAGTGCATCACACAAGCACAGTAGACACATTCATCACTATCATGCTGCTAGTAATCTTACCTCATCCTTAAGTGTTGATTTCATTACATCAGTTCTCTGCCTACACAAAATACATATTAATATATGTTTGTCCACATACGTCCAAATATATTTTGTATGCAACCAGGAACACAGTAGGTACCTCCGACCTGGATTTTTTTGCTTAGTAGTTGGTAGTTTCACATTTTCAGGAACAGACTGTGAAGGCCAGAGGTATATAATAGAAAGGTATTGTGAGAGAGAGGATTTCCAGTGAGTGACTAAAATAGCTCGTCATGAGCAGGTTTTTCTGATTGTGAACAAACGAGGATACATATGGTGCTTCCTGTGCATTTACTGGTGTAAATGGTATCTGAATCAGGCCTTAGAGCTTATAAATTTGTTCATTTTAATTAACACAGCAAAAGACACCAGTTGTCAGCTTTCATGCCCATGACATGATCTGCTGGATACTAGCTAAGTTGTTGCATGGCAGTTTGGACATTGTATACTGAAGGCAACTCTTTGCATTCACACTGTATGATTAATGAAATAAAATTCTTGCTAATCATAGAAACTGTATACATTTATACATTAACTACCTAGTCCTACACTTGCTTCTATCAATACCAAGAGCAAAAATCCACTTGAATTCATCTTCCAAATCTCAATTGTTCTACAAAGTAAAGACACATATTTTATTTACACTTTCCTGAGGAGTTAAGATTCAGACCAACCTTCTTCCCAGTCTGTTTTGTAACTGAATAGCCACATATATGGGGCATATGAAAATAGCAGACCTTTTGAAATGTGAAAATATGCAGTTTCCCCCAAGGCTAAAAAAAAAAAAAAAAAATCAGTGGGAAGGCCAAGATCAGAACTAAGAAATTTTTTGCTCACAGACACAGACTCAAGTTTCTGCAAAATGCTGTCTACTGAGAAACATGCTGAGAGCATCCTTAGGTTGATGTTGCTTGTTAGTTTGTACAGAATTGCTTTGAGACTGATTTTCCTCCTCGTAATATGAGGTATAGAGAATCACTTCTTCAGATGATTTTTAATGGGCACATCATTAACTACTGTCACAACAAAAGGTACTTCATGTTTAGTAGACATACCATTCCAGCCTCAATTCAGTCCATGATTTCTTCCTCTGAATAGGCTTATTTTTAATTAACGTATTTGCAAATGTCAGCATTGCTACAGCAGGTACATGTTTCTGCTTGTGTCTGCCTTGCACCTTTACATTGTATGCAAACCTAACCTAGCATCCTTAGTGTGTACCTAATTATTTTGCACAAACTTATAGGTGAATCCAATGTGCTTTCCTGTATTTTTAAGCAACACGTGGCCGGTGCTGTCCGCTGTGATTCAGAACCAGCCAATGGTTCTCACTGGGCACAAAACATCCCTCATTTATGGAACAAAGCCAGCGAATTTGCTAAGAATTGCATGATTGAAAGGGTGATGATTTTTTTTTTATTTTTTAAACTTGAATCCTTTACTTCATTAATATCATCTTGTCTTACCAAATGCCAGCATCTACTTCCTACCTCTGGGCAGGGTCAATCCTGTCAATCAGATGATCAATGGACTATCACAGGCACTCAGCTAACTGCAAATCACAACCTGTCCATTCTCAACCTCAGGCCAATTCAACAGCTCTACAACTGTGTGTATCTTAGAGCCTAAAACAGCCAATGTGGAATTCTTCTCATTACCACTGTTTCTTATTAAATCACACAGAAATGGCATGCTTGAAAAAAAAATTTTAAAATGGAGATTTGTTTCCACATAAAGTTATTTCCTGTGAATGCTTTCATACATCCTTTGCCTAACATAATTTTCATGAAAATGAAATATAGTCATAGAAAAACTGCAGAAAGCCATGTGTATTACCCAAGGGGAATTATACTGCAATGGTGTTCAGCTAGCTTACTCCAAAGGTCTCCTCCGGATCCCAGCGAAGCAGCCTGAAAATCTACCCTGCCCACCTCACCTATCAGAGTCAAAAGGAACAGCCACCAATACTTAAGGGTACTTAGCAGCATTCAAACTTTTCATTTTGTTAATGAGACAATAAAGAATTCTTGAACAGGTACAAATAATACAGCATTATCCATCTTATATTCAAGCAGTATTTACTTTGCCCTTACTATCTGTGCCTGCCTGCCAACATTTCAGAGAAAATAAAGCTACAGTCAATTCCAAATACTGTCACATAAAGAGGTTTATCACATTTGTTTTCAGGTTCGTACCTTCTGCTAAGTCATCTAACTGAATAAAGAAGTACTGAATTATAAAACTGAAAAATTATACTACACTGAAAGGAAGCCTTAAACTTTTGTGATTGCACATAGTGCATAGAAATCTATTTCAACCCATTCAGTTGCTTAAGAAAGTTTCATATATTGCCCTTGGTTTCCAGTGTTTCAAAGCTGGATTAACTGCAGTAATACAGGTGGGGATATTCACTGTGCTAATCCACTGAGTTCAGTTCAAGTTTATTATTTTAGATACACTCCCCGAGGATTTTATCTTTTACCTCCACCTTCCTATGCTCAGTGAGACTCTATTCATGAAGTATGAGAAGCACAAGGAGGGGTGGAACCTGCCTTTTTAATTATCTTGTACCAAAGTAGCCCCACAATGGAGTTGAGTGGCAAAAAGTCTCTTTATTTTAGAGCATCTCATTATCTATGGGAGATCACGAACTGAAGGAAAAGGTATGCTGAGCATGCTATTGATTACAGCTATATTTGCCATGATTCAATAAGTTGAAATTTCATATACCAAATATTAAATTACTGAAATTATGCACTGCCTCATCTGCATCCATTTTTTTTATTCACTTTTATTTGGCTGAACATTTTAATCTTACTTACACAGTGACTAACTAAAAGTAAATGACGCATTCCTAATATTATAAATATGAAAAATAGGGTGTGCTCAGGGACTGCAGTTGAATACATTAAAATCACTCAGTTTGCTAGTTAACATATTTCCATCCCTTTTATGTACAACCTTTCACATTCAGTTGGCAGACTGCAAATTCACGGCCTTATAAAAAACAGTCTTGATTTTCTGTTGTGACAGCAGAAGTTGTCCAAAATCCCCAACAGTTTCCCTAAAGGACATTCACTAGCTGGTACTTCCTAGGTGCAGCACAACCTGAATCTGAGGTGAACATCATGTCAAATTCCACTCATCTGTCAATGTAGTAGATTATTTCTTGAGAGACCGAAATTGGCTGCCTGGGATCAGAACACCATCAATCTTATTCACGTAGGGTGAGGAGAAGCTGCCTGAGAAAGGCTCACAGGAGGGAAAGCTTGGCTGTTTCTAAGTAGGTGATGAGGCAGCTGTAAAACCTTCACTCTATCTGTATCACATCTCTGAGTGAAAGATTTTGTCATTTTTCACATTTCCCCAACACTTGGTATGCATTCAGTGTCTTGCTGTTCTTGCTTCATAAAAAAGGTGATTTTTCAAGCTTAGGCAAATGTTGCAGAGCTCTGAATCTGCCCAGCTCTCATTTTTTCTCATAATGTCACTTGTTTCAACTGATTTTACAAAATGAGATTACATTTTCCTTTTACCTATCTGTTTAGCTGGGCTGTTTTTTCTTATTTCCTTCACTGGGGGACAGACTCAAATAACCTGCAGCATTACTTACAATTGCATTGTAATAAATATTTTGTTCATTTCTCTGCAAGTCCCAAATAAGAACCTCACCACTCAAACTTCAAATACTCTCAAACTTCCAGTGCCACCTAGCAAAGTTAACACCATTAGTTAATCTGATGCTCTAACATAGCTACCGAGAGCTGGTCTATCAAAGATTTAGGTCTATTCCTCTATACTACACATATTTTATTACAAGAAAGCAAGACAATGCCAATATCTATGACTTTTCGACAACAAAAGTAGTTGGGAAAACTTGGAGTCATTAAGGTTGCTAAAGACCTGCGCTTCAAGACTGTCCATCTTTGAAGGTATGCCATTAGATCAAAAAACATTGAAGTACTAGCTGCCACATTGTTAAATGATTCATCGCTGCAAGTTAACATTTTCCATCTTTCATTTCTAAAGCTCTTAAAACCTCTCCCACCTTTCTTTGGATCCAAATTTGCTAAGTGACATTCTTGGCCCATCTAATTTTAACCAGATGATAATACCGTGCTAGAATATGCCAACTCCTCAATTTTTAACACAACACATACTCTTCAAAGTGCAATTAACAGTTGAAAAAGTTACGTGATCCCTTTCTATTAATAAAAACACAATAAAACTACCAATGTGCAGTCTCTGTAGATCACAACAGTCTAAGTGAGCTGCATTCTCCACTGCTAACCTGTGGGATTTATTCTGAGTTTATAGGCATTTTACCCCATTGAAAGACAGTCCCAAATTCTCCTCTGGGCTGCACTTTTGCAACCCCATCAATTTTCAGAGGTAAACTCTAGAACCTTAGAATAACTATGTCTCTCATTTATGTTAAGGCAAACACCTGACCTCCAGTAAACTCTAGTGACTATGAGTGAGATTTGGTGCCAATATCTTAAGTAACAAACCCATGTCCAGTTTGGGTCAGATAACTGCAAAGTTATCCAAACCCGTGCTGTGACAGTGTCCTTCCGAGTTATACACCCACTCCAGAACTGCACAAAATGGGGAGAAGAGGAGATAGAAATAAGGACAGAGAAAGAGACAGAGAAACTGAGAGGTTGTCTGAAATGGAATTCCTGTGTTGGGACATTGTTAGAAGATGATGTTAGAGGATGAATATTCCAACATCAGATTAGCAAAGCACAACACATGTTAGACCGACCAAAAAAAGATGCTGTGCAATAGAAAGGCAAGCAACTCATAAAAGTTAAATGATAAAAAGGATTTTATGATTATTCAGTCATTTATCAAGACAGACACGAGCACGGGCAGAGCGCCTGCAATCTTACGGCATCCCACAGCTGATCTCAGTCCTACCTGGTCTGTGCAGGTGATGCTGCTGGAAAGTGTGATGGAGGGACCCCTGACAGAGCAGCATTGCACAGGCACTTATCCACAAATACAGGACCCAGGACATTGCAGAGACCACTGCCATTCTCTAAACAAAATATTAGACAGGCATTATTATCCATTGCCTTACAGCACACAGAACAGTCAGCTTCCATTACAACATTTTTTTTTTTCCTTTTTTACTCCTTTTGCTAAATGTCTTTTGTTTCTTGGTTACTATTCCCCCCTGCAGGATACAATGGTCATACAACAAAGGTCATGTTCAAAAAGGACAGCCGAGGTAACAGGATGTCAACACTGGAGCCTGGATAACTTTAATAATTCAGTGGTAAAACTGAAACTGTAATGATCTGAGGACTAAAAAAAAAAAAAAAAAAACCACACCAATGTAAATAGAAGGCTGGAAAATATTACCACACTGGTCCATAGCTGAATTTACAAGGGTGTTAAAAAAATAAAAATAAGAAAATCACATGGCCAGCTAGAAAAACATGATGTCCAGACAGTATCAAAACTACTTTAAACACATCACAGATAAGCATACAGCATCCTCAGACATCTGAGATGCATTTCAAAAATACTCTATCCCCAAGACTGAAAGGCTAATAGTGACCCAGAACGTAACAGTTTATTGTTTTTTACTTTTGTGAGCATCAATTTTTAATCACGATGCTGTCTGCTAAACAAAGTTATTGTTTCTCAGAATTATGTTCTAATCCCCAGATGAAATCAGCTTCCTTGTTTGACCTGTCCGTGTAAAGGAACTGAAGTATGGCCAGACTGAATTTCAGACGTATTCTATAGAAGATTTGATCTTTTCACAAAGCAGATTGTATCAAAATTTTAAAAAGATTCCTATGGTAAAGGAAAAGAGCAATTTCTCTGTCTGCCGGTGCTGGCATACTTGGCCATCCAATATAGACAACTGTGGTTTTTCATACTTGTACTCATTATTGTACTAACTGGCGAAATTTCCCTCTGACTTTTTAACTTCAACGGCTCTTTCTCAATGCCTGCGAGGATCGGGAGGTTTGCAAGGCTCAGCTACGCTACACATCGTCCAGATCCCTTAACAACACCTTCTGCTGCATTTCATATTGCCAAATTAATCAAACTTCAGGCACTCTCCTTATTCAGCCAATGACATGATGCCGTTTTCTATCTAATAATCCAATCAGCTGAACATCATTTTCACAGAGCAAGAAAGACTTTGAAAAATTAAAACTCTCACATAGAATAATCATGTCTTTACAGAAAAATTAAAAAATAAAAAGTCTGTATGTATCAGGGGGATTTCTGTAGTAAGAAAATTACCAACATTAAAATAGTGAAATACAGCAGTAATAAAATACAAGCATATAAAATTTTTTTTTTGCCCCTGATTTTAAAGCCGTACACAGTCTTTGGGAAGCTTTTTAAGTCTAATTGGTTGAAAAGAACCACATAAACTGACAAGTATAATTAATAGAAAATACCAAAACATTATTTTGATCAGCATGAGGCTCTTCCTTTCTCTGTAGAGTGTTTGATGCACTGCTTAGCATATAATTAATTTCATTTCTGACTGTTTACTCTGCAGCATACAGTGTACTTTTTCTCCTCTCTTTAGACCTATTTATCTTGCAAAATAGATTCAATCCCCTCAGATCAGGGAGCTCCCAGTAGGCTTCCTGTGTCTTCAGGAATTAATGCCTCCTTGTCATATTTGGTGCTCCCATGCTTTTTATACAACAAGGTAAGAGGGAAAGGTGACTCTCACATAGGGATATTTCAGATATTCAGGTTATTTAGTCTGAACTTTAAAAATCTTAGCCAAACAGCGAAGCAAAGCTAAACTTCTACAGCCTGCTAAATGCTCCTGTGTCTTTCCTCCGGCACCATATTCTGAGCCACATGGACAGCAGACTTACTTAACCCACTCAGGCTTTATTATTAGCTCCCTGCCTTTTTTTTTTTTTTTTTTTTTTTTTTAATAAAAGCCTGTCTCAGACTACACTATTTCAAGGTACCTTTGCTCAAAACCCAGCATCTCTTACAAACATTTTTTCATGCACTTGTTTGTCAGCAAACTGCTGTCACACACACATTTTTACATAGATATCTTATCATTAGTAAAGAAACATAGCAGTGAGTATTCCTCCAGTTATTATCTGATGAGTTCCAGATCTAGTTTCTGAATCTTAAAGCCTAAAGAATCTCCTTACCTGAGTAATCCAACCAAGAGCAGAGCACTCTATTAGTGTTCATTGGAAAGATCTAACACTTTTTAAAATCCATCTGTATCATAATAAGGGATTTTTAATGGCTTCCCAATAATCTTCTTTATCAGGATTAAAAAGAAAAAAAAAAAAATCTCTTTCGTTACAAATCCTGTTCCCAGAGTAAAGAAGACATCTGAGCTCTCAGACTCTGCCGTCAGAAAAGTGGCCAAGGTTTGAGGGGTGGAAACCTTCTCATTTTCACCTTTAAATCATCTCCTAGCATCACCTTCTGCTTGATGAGACCTTTGAAGTGATCTTGAGACAATTTGCAGCTTCCAGGATACTTAAGGACGAGGAGCAGTTTATGTTTAACGACAGAGCAGCCTCACTCCAGCGCAGGCAGTGCAGAGTAAGGCAGCTGTACATACACTGCTATACGATGCTGTAAGTACCGTAGCCTATTTCAATACATCCCTGCTCGGGCAAGTATCACATGCCTTAAAGCGACACAGCTCTCGGTTGCAAGCCCCAGCCAGGCACTCTGCTAGTTGCTGGGGCTTAGCAACTAGAGCTGCATTTAAATACCGGCACTCGGACTTTGCACAGAGCAGAAGAGCAGCTGGTTTTGTCTGCGAGGAGCAGGTATGAATGGGCAGAGGAGGGTGGAAGAGCGCTGGTGGAAAGGCAAAGCCGTTGGAGAGACGAAGGATTAAATACCCAATGAGCAATCTGGGAGATGCGTTAATTCTGCCGGCAGAGGCTTTATTCCCCAGGCGTTGTTCTTGCACTTACTTGCAAGAGGCAAGTGAGACTTAAGGGAGCCTCTTCCATTTCACGGGAGAGCAGCACATGCTTGTGAACGGGGAGGAGTGGTGCAGGGAAAGTGTAAAAAAACACACAGGAGAGACAGGGTTGAGCAGGAGACTCCTACACACTCCCATGGGCTTTCCAACACCTTGCCACAACTCTGAGTGAAATCTCTCCTTCCAACTCCATTTCCGATGCATCTCAGCAGACAATAGTGAGAGAGCTCTGATTTATTCCTCCTAAATGCTAAAGCTCAGATACACCAGATTATTTATTACAGTTATTTATTTATTGTCCACATCTTAAGTGGCCATTTACAGGAATGGAGTGGTTTCCTCTCCCTCTTGTACCATATGCAATTATTTTTTTAGAGAGCCATTGTATAGATTTAATACATACCATTCACTTAGTGTTACGGCTCTCACTTCTGCCTACAAAAGAAAGAAGGCTTGAAGACAAAAGAGAAACTTCCATTTTAGGAGCTCAGGGTGCATGCTATAACACAACATGGGATTTCCCCCCCCTCCCCCAACCCCTTGATAATGTGTGGTAGAGGAGTGTACTACCTTCACTGCTTACCAGCTCCAGACACCAAACAATAGTAAATAAAACCAGTAATAAGTACCCTTACTCTCAAGTACCTCCTTCTCGGCACCCAAGGACATACATCTCAGCGGAGACTCTGAGAGGTGCGATGAGCTTACTCGACAGGCCACCCATTCCTTTGGAGCCACTGTATTTTAGTGGGTAATACATATTAAGAGATTGGCCCTGCAGACCAACAGGAACATTATGCTGGTCTCTGCCACAGTGCTCAGAGTAGCTCTTTATTATGGCCTCGAAAGAATAAAGCAATCAAGGGGGTATGGGGGTGGCAAAGTGACACAGGATAGCATTGGCAAGTGATCCCTCCCCACACCACAGGCCACCATTGCAGCATGGCTCTCATCAGGTCCCTGAGCAGTGCCGGGGAGGAAAGGATGGCTCGGGACAAGCCTTGTGATGACCTGAGATGCTTTCAAGAGGTCAACACTTTTTTCAGGTGCTTGGTATGAGAACACATGGCACAAGTATGGTTGGGGATATAATGTTCTGTTTAATAAAGGTTTTCTTGTTTTCCCAAGAATTTCCTTAGACACTGGAAGGCAGCCAAGTAGTGGGGCAGTTGCTGCTACTTTCTGGCCTCAGAAGGGTCTAGAAGTGTCCAAGAAAGCTGATGAGAGGCAACCAAGGCACACCAAGCACCACAAAATACTGATGAGCAAGGAACCATGACCTGGGATCAGGTGCAGCCCTAGCAGAAGACGGTGGAGGACTGCCGCGGTTTGCTGCCAAAGCCACAGGAAAGCTCAAGACCTTCCCTCTTTCCATGGGGATATAGGGAGCTTTCTGCAGCACCTGAGAGGGGCAGGTGATAGGAATTTATTTTAAAATAACACCTGCTTAACAAGATATGTTCCTTCTAGGAATTGCGAGGAAACTAGGAGGCGAAGGGTATGGAGAGGGGAGGTGTGAAGAAAGAGGAGGCAGAGAGGCCTCAAGAAGCAAATAAAATCTTCTAGGAAACTGAAAGGCCTTGTGGACAGCAGGAGGAATCAGACAAATTGTGACCACACACCTTGGCAGAGTAGGCAGAGACAGATTTATGCAAGATACAGATTTATGTAAGGTACAGCAGAACTGTCACTCTGCCAAGCACTGCTAACTCCCAGCTCCATGAGGCTAATGCCACCATAACCCCTGACAGATGCTGCTATTGCTCAGGACAAGCTCTGCAGAAACATGGGACATGTTGCTTCTGCAGGGTAACGGGCAGATCAGAGGGACAGAAGAGAATATTAAACAGCCTGTGCTTGCAGTCTCTTCCCTGCCCTGGCTCCCAGCATCAGACAGGAACAGAGGAGTCCTTGGCAAATCTTGCAGAAGCAATCTCACACCTGCTTTGATGTCTTTGCTGCCAATTTTAACTTTCAGTGGACCAACAAGACATGAAACAGCTCCTCTCACCCTGCTTTGAGCTAGGCACAGTGTCATCTTCATCTGATGCTTTGGGGCTTTACTTTAGCCTCCTCACTTCAGGAGTCACTAGCTTTGACAGAAGGGGATGATGCTTTACAAGTGCCCATGGGCCCACGTGTTGAATGTGGGGCTACTAACACTGACACATTGGAAAGAGAAAATAGGAAGGAAAAACAAGACACTAGTGAACAGTCTGCACATTTCAAAATCCTTTCTCATGAAAAGGGAAGGCTGAAAGAGCAGTTTGTCTCTAGAAAGAATGGGGATGGGACAAAACGTTGTGTCAACCATCCTGTGCAACGGCAGCTCCTGCCAGCACTGGGGCAGGATGGATCCAGGCCCTGCAGATCCAGGCAGAACAGCCTTTGGGCTATGTGGTCTGTGCCTGGCTGCTGGGAAGCGAGGTGTCAAAAAGAGGTGCTTCCACCTCCACTCTGATACCTGACAGCAAACAGAAGAAAGGACAGAGACCAGGACCTGAGCTATCCTGGTCAGAGGGCATGGAAAACCGCCTATCTGCAGCTCTGACGGAAAGACTCCATGGGGTTCCTGGCAGGGTTGCCAAAAGCAGACCATTACACCGGCATGATATTTCCAAAGTGAAGGTAGGTTGCAAGGGGTCAGCAGGCAAACTGTCTTTGAGGCAGGCTGCCTCATGCACACGAGGACTGTATTCACAAGGACAATAGCCTTTTCCTCCTGGTTCCACCATTCATCTAGATATGCCAAGTGAATGACAAAAATAGGCAAATAAAAATAAATGCTCTTCACTGCCTGAACCTCTATTTATCACAATTTTCTGTGCACATAGAAAAGGAGAACATATGCAACTTGGGCAGACTCATGCAGACAGCAGATTGGTACTTGCACCCAAATAAGGGCCTCTGGCCTCTACTTTCTGCATGCTGCCCCCTCTGCCTCTCTCTCCTCCTTTCCCCCCCCCCCCTTTTCTGCACATAGAAATTTAACACAACAAATCCCAGGCATGTATTTTACAGGGTCTGAAGAAGGCTTACCACCTTTGCAATGCAAAGCTCATTAGTTCTACTAGTGCTCCTGGGACAATGAAGCTTTGCTTTTCACCGATTTTTTCTCCACCACTCCCAGCTGCTTCCACCCACCCTACAAAGCTCTTTCGTATAGACCCAAACTCAGTCTTAGCTGCTGCCTGGGCAACAGGCAGTGCACATTGCAGCTCCTCAGTACCCACATGTTCTCACCCCAGGTAAGCCAAGTGTAGTCAAACAGCAAGTTTTACCTTACCTCTACCGAAAGCCAAATTACTGACTCTCTTATCTTATGTCCACAACATTTATGGAAGTTGTTTGTTTTTGGTTTTGTTTTTTTTTTTTAAATCTGACAGAGCAGAAGTTTTGCTTGGCCCCCTGGCCTCTCCACGCAGCTTGTCTTCCATTGAAAACCAGCCCACATGGAAAACAAGCAGCTGAGCGTGTGAAGATTGATCTGCCTACATGCGATAGCCTGAACAGCAGCTATGAAGCCCAGACTAAAACAAGTCAAGCAGCAATTCTCATGCAGGGCCCTAAGCCTCCCTGTGTGTTTCTAGCTCCTGGTTTCTTTCCCCCATGGAACAGGGAGAACAAACACTAAAGCAGATTCTTTTGGTATAGGGAGAGCACAAGATCTATGGGCTTCCTAGAAGGCTACATGCACATCGCCTGTGCTCAGCCAGCTGCTCGCAGTGGTGCTCCACTTCCTTTCTAGCACTTACAATATATTCCCAGAAAAACATTCCCTGCCCTGAGACTTCCCTTTCTCAGTCCCCACCACTTTTCTTCCTCTCTTGAAGGACATCTAGTCCAACCTCAGTGACTGAACCGAACCTATTTCCTTTCCTTCCTATGTTTTCTACAACAGTGTTAAATCCTTTAGTCTATATTGTCAAGATTTCTTCTCCTTTAGCTTTTCCAGTGGCAAGAGAAGATGCACTGGTTTTCCTAGAGGCAACCATGCTGACCATGAAATGCTCAGCTAGAAAACCACACAATTTTTCGTGAAGGAAAAGCATCAAAGAAAGACTTGGTGATTTGCCTGGCTGTGACCACAGCCGCTGCTGGCCAAACACAAAGACTATACACACCAAAAGCCTGAAGAAGCACAGCTGCACAACAACATGTGCAGTGAAACCATTTCCCCTAGGAGCCTGAGGGCTGGTTTAGACAGTTATTGTCCCACCTCAAGAACAGTGTGCCAGGAAATTTGCTCCATTTCCAGCACAGGTGCAGCGATGCCAGTATAGGGGACCGGCCAAAGACACAGCAAAACCAGGGAACAGCGCAACACACTCAATGGAGAAGCTCCGCCTGCTACCCAGAAACCTGGTGGCTCCTTCCCAACCACTTATTTCATGCCACATCGCTTCAATACCTCTCTCCTTGCTACCTCAGCCACACCAACCTTGCTTGGCAGAAGCAGCAGTTTTGTCAGGCAACCCCCACCCCCAAATGTACAGGGAATATTCAACCAGCAAGGTGGCATTAGATCCAAAGCCATTAGGAAAGAAAAAAAACCAAAAAACCAAAAAACACACCAAACCACAAGAGCACCATAAGTATCTTGTACTGGAAAACAATGAAGAAACAAATAACAAGTCTGAATATTGACAAAACCAGGGAGAAGTGAGAGCAGAGCACAAAAGGAAAGATTTTCCACAGTTATTTTTCCCAGCCTACCTTAAAGGTGCTGCTATTCCTTGTTAACGGGATGTCTATTCTTCACAGTTACTGTGTTTGGGAGGCAATGACTCTGCTTCTTACATTTTTTCCATGCCTAAGAGAGGAAAGAAAGAAAAAAAAAAAGAACACCTATATTTGTCAAGGAAGTTTATATCAAAAAGTTTATGTCCTAGTTATTTTTAAAGTATGTAGGACAATGCACAAAAAATTCTCAACCCTTATCTATAACTTGCCATTAGCCAACAAGATCAGTACTTGCTAAGGATTAACAAGATAAATTATCTGTGTAGTATATTATCATGATGCAACAAAGTTTCAACAGTACTCAATATATTCAAAATATAACCATAAAAACATGACTGTGCTCCAGATATCATGGCAGGTAAACATAACCTTCATATAATGGAGACAAGCTGTTTATTTAGTTTCAGTTCAGAGATACCAAAAAGCAAAGAAATCTAATTTAAAACAGCCCTAGAGTGATGCTGGTCATGGTGCTCTTGTCAAGTAGTGATAGTGTTACCCTTTATCAGCCATACATTAGCCGGAGAGATCATCCTGATCTGAAAACCCAGAATCTCCTCCTCTCATTGATTGTCAAGTTCTGCATAACACAAACTCAAGAGCCTTCAGCTCAGACATTCTTGTATTAGCCTAGTTGAACCCATTACATGAAATACTATTGAAATATTCCTAGTTTCATAATGAACTATTACTATTGTCAGTCTGCAGTTGCCTTTCCAGGCCAGCTAAAACCACACTACATGCAAGACCCATCTACAGCAGACAAATCAAGGGCCAGAATGCATGAACTGAAAATTAGTATATCTATAGTCAGAGAGGACACTTGGTATTTCATTTATCAGCTTCAGTATGTCAAACATCAGCCCTCAAGCACAGGTTTAGTGTTTACTTTTGCCGCTGAAAAGTCAATTTTTACATGAAGGTACAAGCATTTTCAACATTCACAACATAAATAAAATAGAAGCAAAGCAATTGAGACACTCTGGAGAGCAAATTCACTACCGTGAGTTCAGACGTGGTCACTGGGCTGTCTTCACTCCCTCTGGGCTTGCTATATTCCAAACTTTCACTTAAACTTAACAAACACCAGGTCTCCATTATTTCCAGGTAATAAAAGAAAAAAAAAGAGGCTTCAACAGTAGCTGAAGTAAGCCTCTTCTGTCAAAGTTCACTTATTTCAGACATAGAAATGGAGCTATCTAGGAAACAAATTTCTCCCTATAAAATTGCAGCAAGTCACCCCCAGCTTGATACCCCACCTCCTTCCCAGCTGCACTGGGCAGAGTCTCCCCTGGCCCAGCCAGCCTCCCACCTTCTCCTGGCATAGGGAAACTAGTAGGAAAAGCAGCCAGGAGCCATAGCAAACAGCTTACCACACAGACCAAAGCTCAAAAATACATCAACCCTTTCCTGGCCACCCCCAACCCCTCCCATCACTGTGAGGAGAAAGAGCTTCCCCAACACACCACGAAAGCCCAAAGCACAAACCACAAACACAACCAGGAACCCACTCCACCAGCCCCAAAAGTCTGGTTCGCAAGCACCAACCTTTAGAAAAAACAGGTCTGAGCTCCCAGGCAGGTTTAACTCTTGTTTCTCTCTCCCTCTAACTCAAAAACTTCTTTCCATAAATTTCTGGCTGCTTCCTCCACTTCTAAAGCAGACACCACCATAACCCCACCCCACACTTCTCATGTCCTTCCCCCAGCTGGGAGCTTTTATAAACTCAAACCACCTGAGCCTTTAAAGGGTCCACAACCTAGTACAGGGATGAGCTGGTTTGAAGGCTCAAAAAACTATCAGATGCAAAGTATTTTTTGGTTAGAGTAAATCCCAGCGACAAGGCACAACGAGGCTGATTTGGGAAATACGCCAGGATGGTTGTGCTGTGTGCTAGGAAACACTGCGTGGAGCTCTGCTATGAGCTTAATGCCTCTCCTGGCTGTGGAATGTCTCCAGGCACCCAGGTATGGCACAACCCAGCACCTGTGCTCAGAAACGTCTTATTTTGGAAAGAAAATTTTGGCTGGTACCTCTGCAAAAGGAAAATGCAAGGAGCTAATTCAGCTCTGCAGTGTTGCACTTCTGGTCTTAGTAACTCCAAGTGCTACCCTGAAAATAGCACATTAAAGTCTACTAACTCTGCATCAGCCCCGGCTACAGAGGAAATCTCAGCTCTTATATTACACTAGGGTATTGACCAAATAGCTTATTTGCAAATCCGTGTATTTGCTTCTACTTTATCACAAAGAAAGCTAGCGGTGGAAGAGATATTAACAAATTGAGAGGTTTCTTTGCTACTTGCCCCCTGCAGCATGAAATCTTATAATGGATTCACTATATGATCTTAAATTATACTTCAGTTTATTACTTCTAAAATGCCCGGGATTCTGCAAGGGCACAATGTGGCTTCCACACACCTATTTTAGCACGCTTGGAGATCCTCAGATTAGAGGTGCTACATAAGGAAATTTGGCTATGGATGAAATACGCTAGTGTGCACTACTATAGCCTAGAGTTTGTAGCATAATCCTTGAAAAGATAAAGCAGGCAGACAGGGACAATTTCTGACTTCAGTTATGTTCATGAAAAAAACCCCAAACAACCAAAAAAATTAGAAAGCAACACAAAAGACACCCTTAAAGAGGTGGAAACAAGAGATTGGGGAAAGTTGTTGCACTGGAACAAAAAAAAGTGAGATTCAGCATGAATGTGTGATATACAGCAGTCAATGTTTCCCTGATGCCATCACTTTAACAAACACAATACCTTAAGATTTAATTCCTCCTCACAGCTATGGGCTTTGTCATTATTTAAGAAAAACACTCTAAGCAGTCTCTTCCACACCTCATCTACTTCTTTGCAGGGCTGGGCAGAGAGCTGCAGCTGTACTAGTGCTGGAAATGGTTAGTTTCTGAGGAAGGAATTAGTGCATGAAACGAACATGGAAAAAAAATCATATACTGTTCTGCCTTTGCTTCAAAACAGGTTGGTTGATTGACAGCAAACCCTATATAATAATTTCTTCCAGGCAGATGGCAAGATCACGATTTGCTCTTCAGTTGCAATTTTCTGCTGCCTCTCACAAGCAACCTAGCTACATGATCTACCAATAAGAAGGGTCTGGGCTGTTTTATATGTGTTTTATAATGCTCACATCAAAACATATGGATTAATATTGTGACTAGTTCTTGTATTCCATTTTGTAAAAATTTGCCTCAAATTTGCCTCCAACATCTCATAGCTGATCGTATGTAGATAATAGCTTCAGAAATCCACACAAAGGCAACTTGTAAATTCCTACACCACCCCTGACAGACAATACTCTTTTGAACATTTGCGTAGGTGTTGAAAATCTTGCCATACATCTCGAGCTCTCTCAGCACATATTGTTTTTAGGCTGCCATCTGCTAATGCACAGTTCCACCCTAAGAGAGATGCAGGAGTGCTCCAGTCTCCAGTCTGTTCTGTTTTCAGATTTACTCTTTTATTTCTTCCAACACTCAGATTCTGTCAGTCTTAACCCTGACGGCAGTTACAAAGTTCAGGAGACCCATTCACACCACTGCTAACTTGCAGTGATAAAGAACATTTATTGAACGCATATCCAGTCATTTGCTTTAATGAACCAAAACAATACTTTGTGCAGTAGTGTCTCTGGAAGCAGATCCATTTGTCTCCGTGTCATCTGGTATGCACGTAGAGAGGTGCTGGGACGATCAGGAACTTTTGAAGCACTCATTTCCACCACGTGTACTAAAAGCATGTGTATTAAGTTGGTGGCAAGAGAAGAAGACAACTCCCAAAGAAATAATGTGGGTAACATCTTGAACAAAGCAAGCCATGCACATCACAGTGCAGAATGTTGGGATCTAATTATCATAGTAAATAAGGAATGATGAACATTATACTTGACTGATTTTGTTCTTCACTGAAATTGTCAGCAGTACTCTTTCTTTTTCTTACTGCTGATTTTGCTTCACTACCAAGCACATTAGCAAAATTTATAACATGATATTTAGTTCTACTTTTTTGGTTAGAAAACAAATTTATAAGGGATAATTTAGGTTAAGTTTGCTATGTGGGATCCATCACTAAAATATATTGGAAGCTACAAATTTAACTCTAGGAAACTGAGGAGTATGTTATCACATGCCAGCTGAAATTTATCTGCTTTGATCCTTTTTTTATATTCCTCTTCTCCCACACATCCCTTTTACTACCCCACCTTCTTCTCAGGTTTTCAAAGATTTTGTTTTCATTTGCTTCTGAATACAATACTGGATTCTTCTGGCATTGTAGGCTCTGTACATCAAATTGTTGTTCATGTCACACCCTGACTGCTGTGCACCAAGCAGAGAAGTCAGAATAAGTAAGTATGCACAATGGCACAGAAATCCTTCCCATATTGCTTGCAAAGCATGAAAGTGAATAAAAGAGGACCAAGAAAAGAAAACAGAGGTTGGAAAATGAAAATATAAATGGGTGTGTGTTTAAAGGAGGCGCAACTAGTAGTTTTGCTTTTTTTCCAGCCTGTACAGCAATCCTCTCTCTCATTCCCTCAGCTGTACAAAAATGGTTTGGTAGACTTAACTTATATGTTTTCCTTGATTTCAGTAATCAAGGTAAGCCAGAACAACCTTTTCCATTGAAAAAAGACTTCTTATTACATCTAAGCAACAGTAGTAGTTTTTGTTTCTTCTACCTATGCTTCAGCAAAAGATTGCAACTGCCTTTTTACAAGCTTTTAGTTGCTAGAGATATAAACTCTCTCTTCAAAGTATGACAGATGAATTCTCATGCAATGAAATATGATACCTTTCAGAGAGCCTGAAAGCAACTAATAGATTTTCAGGAAAATGCTGAAAATTGGCTTAATGTTGCATAAAGATATTTACGCAACCTGGAATGAAATTCTACCACAAGCAGAGGGCTAGGCCCTACTTATGATATCAAATCCTTCTTCTGACAGTTTGCATGGGTCTTTAATGGACCTGGGGTCATTTGCTGGCCTTCTGAATCTCACCTGATACAGTCATCATAGCTAAATTTTAAATACGAATCATTTTCCAAGCAGCATAATATCCAGTTGGCTCCTCCTTCCATTTCCCCACAGGGGGCTGAAAAATGTTTAACTGTTCTCTTCACAATTAAATTCATGAAACACTTAAATTCTATAGCAGCCAGACACCAAGGAACAGGAAAATCATTTCATCTCATAATGTTTTAGAGCCCCTAGGCAAATGTAAACAGTGTATGCTGTGATAGAGGAAGGATTTATTGCTGTTGCTGAACAGAGAATCTGCTGATTTATTTTTAATTCCAGTAGATTTTTGAGGGTAATTTTATTATTACAGAATTTTGGTGGAATTATTATTTAGGAAGTTTGAACATACCAGACCCATTTGTGTGGAAATGCATTTTAAACAAAAAGATACAGAACCAAATCAATCTGTATTGAACTAACACTGGCCTGTAATAGTGAATCATTATTGCACTTACTCTCCTGCCAGAGCATAAAAGGGGGTTTGAGCTTTCTCGCATATCACAGCTTCTGGAGTCCAAGTAACATTTAATAGGCTACCACTGGAGGTGCTGCTGAAGCAAGCTTAAGCTTAGGCAGAGAAGTGTCTAAGTGACGTTTATATTCTTGCAAATATTTTACCCAAGATTAGTTTCATTGATTTTGCTCAGAAAAACATCACTGAACTCTGCACCCAAGTGCTGGTTTAACCATTCATTTATATATGACTCAGAATGACAAAGGTTACCGTTTTGAGCCAGTATATCTCTGTTAGTATATCAAATTCATAGAAGCATTAGAAAAAATATGACTTTATGTCATGCCACTTACTTTTACAGTAAGCACTTAGCTCTACTGGAGTGTAGTCCTCTGCTTCAGCTGTACTCAGCAGCCTTGGGAACTGTTTGGAAAACTAAAGGAGGGTAAATTCAGTTTCACGGCAGAGCTCGGGCCACGAGTCTTCAACACCAGTTGGGAGGAGTGGATGTGTGCATGTAGGGACAGCCATCCACACACCAAATGTCTGTCTCTGTGGATAGCCAAGCTCCAGCAATGATCTGTGATCTTGTGTCCTCCTATCTTTTTGTCCCGTCCAACCCGCTGGCTCCTATTTCAGTCTGCGGGTTAGTACTTTGGGCAGAAGCCACCTCCTTTATATCTACGTGTATGAGATCAAGTGCCAGTAGGCTGAGCTGTGACTAGACCCTCTGGCCGTCCCACAGCACAGCTAAAGAAAATCGTAAGGAGTAGTAATCTGATCATCACCATATTTGACAATTCATCACCTATGTCTCCATTAAAAGGTGTCTGCATATTATGCAAGTAATTAAAAATCCTTTTTGTTCTCTTCTTACCCTCCGTGCTTATTTAGTAGAGCGGAGAGTAAACAGGAGACTTGTTTAAACAAATGCATAATTTCTGAATTTCTCTTCCAAGATGCCACAGAAATCACTCCAGAATATCTGTCTAGCTGGCATCCCCCTGAGACTGCTTTAGCTGTTTGCTCTGGCTAACTTGAAGCAAGAACTTGAACCATATCTCAGATAACTGCTGGAGAGAATCAATTTTCAATTTCCTGCTGAACTTCAGATATATATTTAAATACTCAGTACTTCTGGCATCTGGAAAGAAACCAACAATAAAATCAAATGGTCAAACTACTCACCTGATAAGAGAAGAATCTGCAATGAATCAAGCAAACAGGGGACTCAGACACAGGCCTGAAGGGTAAATTTTCTCAGCACCAGTGTAAAATCAGTGCCACAATCTTACTGTCGTTTTGACAAAAAGTGCCTAGTTACTCAATGGCAATTTTGTATAAACCAGAATATTTCTGTAGAATTCACAGTTTGTTTTAAAGAAGTCTAATTTTTTAGTGGAAGGGAAAAAAATAGATGAAGTTTGTAATGAGGTTGAAATTAGGGGGAGTGTTGATAGTGACTTAATTAGAAACAAGGTTCAGTCAAAGAAAGAGAACCTCTGCTCTTACAAGAGAGACGCTGGAGAAATGCTGATCTTCCTGAAGACAACGAGAGTTTTGTCATTGTTCATGGCCAGACTTTCATCCTCACTGCATGTTGTTATTAGGATACGAGTCTCTCAGCTCAGCAGTCTGCAGGTTTTCCTACTTGCTTTTATTTTTCTCAATGCAACGTCCTTAATAACAAACTAATAGGTAATTACAACAGCCCCTGAAGAAAATTGATGTTTAAACCAAGGCCGTTGGAAAGATTCATGTGACAAGAATTATAGCAGTTTTGGCTGAAGTGTTATTTGAACAAAATTTTAACAAATAGACTGGTCTTTCCCAAAAACATTAAAATGTTATCAAGTGAGAAACAATGCTTCCTGGCTCAGCCTCTAGACAGAACAGCAAATGCATCTTATTGCATTCAGAAGGCAAAATGTTAATTATGCTCACGGAAAATCACAGTTGTGAGGATGTATTAAACTAGAATAAACAAGCCAGGAAGGATGACAGCAAAAAAATCTCAGCGCCTCTAATTGTCCTGCAGTTTTGCAAGGTGTTGCTGCTTTAAGGGAATCGGAACAATAAAATGCCTCCCTCCCCTTTACCAACTGTTGTAAGGCTGCTTCTGGGAGTAGCTCATGAGAAGAATGAACAAATACTTTTCTCTACAATGCTCTGAATGTAGGAACTTGTAAAATACTTCTTTGAAGTCAGTGTGATTGCAAACTGAAGAGGGAAAGCCATGCAAACAGTATTAAACCTGCGTCTCGGGGAGGTTTTATTCCCAGCTAACCTGCTCCTGCAGTTTGTCCAGACAGCTGACATGCCAGGAGCCTTCCCCAATTTGCAATGAGCTATCAGCGTCTTGCAAACAGAAAACAAAGAGAAATGACAACAAGGTATCAAATATAAGCTCATCTTGATGCCACTGCTCAGAAGGGAAGCAGCAAACAAAATAATAGGCAGACTGGTGACAACTTCAGAAATTTTTGGTTTTCAGAGTTGTGAGAGTAGGATTGGAAAAATTAATTGGGTTCCAATTTTATCCTCGCTCTGTGAAAATGCATGAGCAACTATGGGCAAAAATGCCAATAGTAGTAATAGTAATTGTAATAATAAATATGACAGGAACTGCCTGAAAAATATTAATTTGCAAAGTTAGAGCTTTTCAAAACTCCTACCCAAGGGATTTTTGGAGGCTCTTTCTTGCAGAATGACAGAACATCCTTTTTAGTAGGATTTAGACACATCCTCCTGTGTGGTATCCCTGCAAGGCAGCATAGCAAGGCTCCATACTTCTGTGGATCTGACGGAAAGGATCAGCTGCATCCAAGGAAAACCACTGTCTGTGCCATAATGCCTTCCCCTCCACCTCTGTGCACCCTGTCCACTGCTTTCCCTGGGTTTTCAGGTCAGATGGTGCCAGTGTAAAAGCAAGGAAAGGATTGGTTCTCCGTGGCCAAAAGTGAGGTAACAGGAAGGAGGCTGTCCTGGTTTCAGCTGGGATAGAGTTAACTGTCTTCCTAGTAGCTGGTACAGTGCTATGTTTTGAGTTCAGTATGCGAAGAATGTTGATAACACTGATGTTTTCAGTTGTTGCTCAGTAGTGTTTAGACTAGTCAAGGATTTTTCAGCTTCTCATGCCCAGCCAGCGAGAAAGCTGGAGGGGCACAAGAGGTTGGCACAGGACACAGCCAGGGCACCTGACCCAAACTGGCCAACGGTGTATTCCATACCATGGGACGTCCCATCTAGTATAGGAACTGGGAAGTGGGGGCGGGGAATCGCTGCTCAGGGACTAGCTGGGTGTCGGTCGGCAGCTGGTGAGCAATTGCACTGCGCATAATTTGTACATTCCAATCCTTTCATTACTACTGTTGTCATTTTATTAGTGTTATCATTATCATTATTAGTTTCTTCTTTTCTGTTCTATTAAACCGTTCTTATCTCAACCCACGGGTTTTGCTTCTTTTCCCGATTTTCTCCCCCATCCCACTGGGGGGTCGGGGAGTGAGTGAGTGGCTGCGTGGTGTTTAGTTGCTGGCTGGGGTTAAACCACGACAGAGGCCCACCACTGCTTCAACTCAGCTTAGCTCATTACATCCTCCTTAAATTTTAAAATACATTCTGCATTTTTTGCACAGAAGAGGTTTGGAAAGCTGTACTCTAATTCCACTGTCATGGAAAGCAATAGTAAAGCTCCCGTTGCTTTAGAAGAGATAGATCTATATCAGTGCTATGCAAAATCCCACCCTGCTGTTGCAATGCCTTCCTCTGGCTTGAAAACAGAGTCATACACCTAAGCTGAAAATGTCCCTCTTCAGTAAGAGGTGACAGCATTGACACAGGAGCAGATTCTTCAACAGCCATCAAATGAACATCAGCGTGGGCAGACTCAGCCACCCCTTCGTTTGGAGAAGTATGTAGTCTGTGCGTAGTAGTGTGAGCTATTGAGGAGGCTTTAGGTGTTACGTCCACCTTAGCCTGTAAATGGGTGGCAAACCATGGTCCCAGCAGAGAAGACATGTTTGTATATTGGTTCCACAGATATCAGTGGCACACAGGGGACTGAGGTAGTTGAGGAAAGAAATCTAATTCAAAGTCATTTGGCTCTAAGGGTAATTTAACCATCCTGGTATTGCTGAGTGATTATGTGTATTTGAAAGAGAGAAGAGCAAATACCCAAAGGCCTCTTGTTTACAGTGTTGCAATTTCAAGCAGTCGCTATATGGCAGAATGGGGTGCTGATAACACAGGAGATAATCCGGTATGATAGTGCTATCAGCACCTGAGGAGTAATAACTGATCTACTTCATATTTACCAAACATACCAAGCACTCCGTATTATGTTTACCTAATGATTAAAAGGAGCAGTAAACGGAATGACTTTCTTTTAATCAGTATGTCAGCTTGAGCAGCATAATGAAATTAGTCAGGGGTGAATATAGGCTTCTGAGCCAAAAGGGGCATTTCATTGCAACTTAGTTCTAAGATCCGTAACATCGCTGTTTCCATGACAGGCCATTGTGTGATGCTGGGTTCCTTATTCAAATACAGTATATCCAAAATTAAAACAAATGCCCCATTTCTGTATTTTACTGTATCTACTCTCCTAGCTTGCAAGTCCACCGAAGTCTCAGCCAAGGATTCTTTTTCTTTAAGACACATTTATTAATCATTTGTTCATGTCTACCTGCCTACACACAGATGATATCTGACAGTTTATCCCAGTTATCATTAATAACTATTCATGTTACAATCAAGCTGCATTAACTCATACCCTCACTTGCATTCATCTAATTTTTCATTTAGTTACGAAATTCAGAATGCTTCTCTTACAGGCAAGCTTGCTTACTTAAAAGGGCAGGGATCTGTCTATTTGATTGCTTTTAGAAATGTGGTAGATTACACTATTTAGCTACTCTTATTGAGATGTGGAATATATAATATGTTTCCTTAATCCTCAAATATAAGTTATTGTCACTCCCATGGAAGCTACAGCATATGAAAGTTTTAGATGCAAGTAAATCCAAATTGAAAGAAGTCATGTTTTCTCAATGCTGAGAAGGTTTAACAAATTCATGTAGACACTAATGAGTATTACTAGGCTTATGTAGGGTCATGGAAAATTAGACTGGATTTTAAAGCCATTATTACAGATTTTCTCATTGTTACATGCTCAACTCTCTACTATTAATATAACTTACTTTTGCTTTTGGCAATTGGACAATGTTTGAGGTTCAATGGCATGGCTCTCTTCATATTTTTTTGTTTCTTTGGTAACCACATTATTTTCCAAACTTTAAGGGTTTGGCAGGATTTCATTTCTAACTTTAACTTACTGGCTTCTTCCAGAAATTTGCTTTGTATCTATTCTGCGAAGAAAATTGTTGTGCAACACAGAGTGCTTATTTACCTCATTTTCCAATCAGTACTTGATGGAATGGTGTATGCCACCACTGCTGTAAAAACATCTATAGTAAGAAAAATATCAGTTTCTTAAAGATACAATGCTGAGTTCTGGCCTGATTAAGTACCACTGGAGTCAGCAGTTATCAGAGTACAAACAGGAGCACAATTTGGAGGTCTGTATGTGGAGTCAGCGTACATAATACATGTCTTTCATTCATAAAGTATATTATCCTGTGTTTCAACACAGTAGAATGAATCTGCCAGGATCCACAACTTGCTCAAAGGTGAGGAGCTGAGCTGTGGAGGACACGTTTCACCCGCTGCAGCTTCTTGACATTAGAGGGCTCCATAATCCACGGAGTATGTAAAAGTGAGTCTCATTTTGAGGTCAATAGAGATGACACTGGAAAGAGAATTATAGACTCCTCTTGGAGCTGTGGTTTGATGGTACTGTAAATTCAGCTTCTGAAGCCCTAGTATTAAGTCAAAAGCATCACAGTTGAAAATGTAGAGAGCTGTTCTAGTATAAAATCATTCTACTAGTTTATATTGGTTTAGAAAGTTTGAGTGGGGCTTGATTTTACCAAGAGTAGATCACATATCATGGATCCCTCTCACATTATGATGGATCTGATGTCATACTGGTATCATCTATCTTCCCAGGACTCAGAAAAAAACTGGCATATGCTGCCTATCAGGGGATCCTGTTAATAAGACACAAATGCAGGGAGTGTCCATGCCTGATACAGATTAAATCTGCATCTAACCTTGGCTATTATAATTGCAGAACCACAGCTGCATGCCATGCTTGTCATCCATCACTATCAGAGCTCTAGAAGGAGCTGTCAGCACAGCAGCATGACACCAGGCAATGGAGCAGAAGCATGGGGTCAGAAAGCCTGGGAATAGTGCATGTTCAGAAGGGAAACTCAGAAAAGCTTCTGAGACAATAAAGAAAAAAACTGTGGTCAAGGCAATGGACTTTCAAGCCACTACTTGATCACCCTCTGAATAAGGATAGGGTAGAGTGTGTTTTCCAGTATCCCACCTTACACCCATAAAGATTCTCGAACTCGTGCTAGAAGCTGGGTTAAATATTTCTGGGTTCTCTTTTGGCATAACTGACAAACTAGCATGCCTTTTCTGTCTCCAGTTGCTATCAGCATGGGTTACCTATGAGAAATATTGTGGACCTGCCAAGGTCCATGCTTAGCAGCTATAGCACATACCTCTAGACCAAGATTGCACAGATACACCCAGAATAGTAGGGTACCACTCACATGATGGACAGTATGGTAGGGTTCAACAGGTAGCAGTTACTGGTCCTTATCTTGCAGAAATCATCATAGTTTCATTCTATTATCTTGTCCTATCATGCTCAGGAAGACATTTCTGTGACCAACACAGAATGCCACAGAGCAGAGTTCGCTGGGCCTTCGAGAAGCCTCTATCTCTGCACAGAGCTGAGCATAGCTACAAAGAATCGCTTGCAGAAAATTTGCATCACGAATGTGAGAGCTTTTCCTTCACATAGATAATGTAATAAGGTAATCATTGTGGAACAAGAACAAATATTTGAATGCCATTATTTCATCTTTATGGCTCAATCTATTAACAAAAAATACTTTTAAAATATTTTAAATGGCCAAACTTCAGAAAGAGCTTTTACATATAATGTCATAGCCTTTAGAAAGTGCAACTTGTCTTTGTTGCACTTCAAAGAGCCTAATCCTAAAGATATCTTCCTAAGGAATAAATATGCTCATGAGTTGAACTAACTCCATTCTATGGAAGATAAAAGAGCTTTTCCAGGTAGTGCTTGTACAGTTCCAAGCCTGGAAAAGCGAACTGCCTCTTTATTGGAGCAGCCATTTATAGAGATGCTTACTTCAAGCCATGCACCCATACATACACCCTGCCCCATCAGCCTTTCCTTCCTGCAGCACCTGTATTCTGAATAAGTGGCTACTGCAGGGGCAAGCAGGTTGATTGACTTCTCAGAGGCTACAAAGGAAATCAGTATCTTGGAGATAATTAAAACTCTCCCTTTTTCCTGTGCTCAGACATGGTTTTCTATAATTAATGATTGATATATTGGTGTAGCTTTCCTGGCAAATATTGAAAGAGAGATGGATTATTTTGGTAGGGAAGGCCAGATTGTTACAAACACTATGATCTCCTAAAAGAAAATCAAGCACATCTGGCTAAAGAAAATCTCAGGTTGTGAATTTTTGGCCTTGTCCTGATACATGGACCAAGTTTTTTTCAAACACTGCGGGCATAATTTGGTCACATATTTCTGGAAAATGTCTGTACAAATAATCATTTTACTGCTCAACAACAAAGACAGTAAAAAGGAGGAGAAAAGTACTGTTCAGATTGTGGCCACCAGAAAAGCATGGAAAATCTCAGTATCTTTTTCAGTTATAGAGCCGGACACTCCAACTTGAGCACTTGCAAACTGTGTATACCCAAGATAGCAGGAAAATTCCCACCGTGAAAGGCAGCGTCTGCTTTTGAAGCAAATGTGTGAAATTTACACCAGCTGAAGATCCGGTACTTGTTGTTGAACTTACTGAGCTTGAACCAAATCCCACTGTAACCAATGGGGAAAAAAAGAAAGGAAAAAAAAAAAAAGAAAACCCTTCACTTCAGTGCCTTACAGACCAGACTTGCTGTGTGTGGATCCCTTTGGGCCATGTGACACGGATATCAGCAGCTTTCAAACCATGACCATCTGATTAATACAAGGATACTGACTCATTCTTGGTTTACTGAAAAATCCCATAAGTAATATAAGTGGCATATATTTGGTCAGAAAACTGCTATGAAAAGCTTACAGATTTATGTATCTGAAATGAAGTACTCTCTGAAAAATTTGGGGTTGAGAGGGAATAAATTGTCTCTTTCACATCTGTGTCTACAGTATATTGAGCCTGGTACCCAAATCACAGATCAATAATATTCTGGCAAGATGATTCCTCATCGTGCTTCCTTTTGAGATAAATTCATGTAACATGGAGAGGCAGCTGCAGGAGGAAAGCAAATAAAAACTCGGTATTTCCTTATGGCAGTTGAAATTTTTGCTGAATTTCTAATTTTGTGTCTGCATTTGATGGGTCACTGATTTAAATAAATTAAAGACATAAATCACATAAAAACTGTAAGTGAGAGACTATTTTTTCACTTTATGTTTTTAAAGTATATTTATCTCACAGTGTTTTATGGCCTCAGCTGTTGTTATACTTAGTTTCTTCCTTGGGATTTCTCTCTGCCTGGTTCCCAGAATCATAAGCTATCCATTTCAAGAGATTAGGGGATCCTTGCTAGCTAGGATCTAGCTGACTTTCCTGTCCAAATCCCACCATACAGCAATATGCCCTGAAACACCTCCACCTGACAAGAAATGCCCTTTCTCTGATGACCCAGACATCCCAGAGGCTGCAGACTCCCATTGATCCGTTTTTGGCAGCCGGTCTTGTCATGGACTTTACCAGAGCACAGCTGGGACCGAAACCAAAGTGGTGCAGCAATTAGGGATGCTATGGGACTATGTCAAACACTGGGAAAAATCTGGGATAAATGCAATCATCGATAAAGTTTTCAGGGACCATCTGTGGCTGGGAAAGTGAGCTTACCCAATGCTCTCCAAGAAGCCAGTGAGGTACGTGAGGTACCTGAGGTTCCAGGATCTAGCGATGGGTGCTGACTGTTTGTACAGCTCTGAGCTTGCACTAGATTTCCAGATCTGCTGCACAGCCACAGCCCATTTGCACTGGCCCCAACAGCCAAGTGAGGAGTGCCAGACTGGGTGAAAAAGGCACAGAATTAAATATTCTAAAAATGCAGATGTGACTAACATCCTCTAACTTGCCATGCAGCCCAGTGAAGAAAGCAAACAATCAATGACACATCTGCTCACACTTCTCCATTTATTAAATTTGAAACAAAATTTTGACAGCAATAAAACAGAAGGAGCAGTTGTGTGTTTGTATTAAAACATCATTTGGATAAGCAATAACCACTGATTGGTGTAAAGGAACATCTGTGATATTATCCTGCTATTTTTGTCTGAGTCATGTCACACTGAGAAAGGCAAAGAAAGAAGAAAAAAAAAAGAAATGAAATTATCACATGTGATGGTTCAAATTTAGCTTTGTTAAAGACACACTCCTTTTCATTTTCCAGTGCAATTCCCATAGAGTTAACATAAAGACATCTGTCTTTTCTTTGGAATCAAATAAACATTCTGGTATTTTGGTTTGACTATGAATCATGCTCCTAAAACATTTTTGTTGATTAATTTTCAATCCCAAATTGATAAATTCCTGCTCACACAATGATGTTAACATTAAGATCCAAGCCTCTGTGAGCCCTTAATCTGAATCTCTCTTGTTAGTACTAATAGGGTTTATTTTGTCCATGAGAAAAATAATTAACTATAGCAGAAAACAAGGCTGAGATGAAAAGGACAATACGAAAGGTATGATTTCTTAAAGGTAAAGCATGTTAGCCTTTTGTTAGGTAATAACAAAGCCACTTTGTTTATTAGTATCCACTACAGAAAGACTGAGGAAATTCATTCTAGCTACAGAAAAAGCACTTCCACTGGTGTATAAAAGCAAATATTTTCTTTGTGCGTACTGGGACGGGGAGGGGGGAGCACTTAAAAGTGTTTGTAGGACTTTCAGCTCATCATAGTTTGTGTCAGGCAAGAAAATGATAAAAGATGTTGATTTTGTTAATAATTTATATAGGAGAAGCATTTATAGCCTCCTCAGCGCATGGTAAATTGAAGGTCCACAGTAACAAACGACTCATTAGAAACACTAAGCATTAGAATAGAAATGTACAGCAAACTGTTCACAACTACATGCAAATCATTAAACCCTTTTGAAGGAATATATGTACATGTATATACGTATCCCTTCCTCCTGGAAAGAATATCCATTTCATCCATTTCTCTTACGTCTCTTAGGGCACACTGCCTGCTCCATTCTTCGTTACTGAAGGGTATTCACAGCCGGCAGCGATGGTCCCCGAGGACCCCGGGAAGCTGACCAGAGTGTGATCTGAAATGTGTTCATGCTTGACCCCCACAGTTCACTGTCTAGATGTTACTTCAGATGTTTCTTTTAAAAAATCAACTCTTTATGAGTAATCTGAGAAAGTATCTATTTACCACCCCTAATGGAGGTTAACAGGGAGGGAGTATTGGGTCTACACTTTTGATCTTAGTCTAGTGGTTAAAAAAACCCAACCTTTTAACTGATAGCAATATTCCTCAGCAGGAATTTGTATGGTGAATTAAAGAAAAAAGTTCTTAGGTATAGACCCAATCTTCCTATTAAGCATAGTTAATCTCTGCATCCCAATGGTTGTTTATGAGTGACGCTTCTGTAACACATTATAAATTTTTTGTCAACTGTTTTGGGTGGAGCTTTTTCACTGCTTTCCCTGGGTATTTTTGAGATATTAAATCATTATCATGGGGGCTGGAAACTAGGGCCAGTATCTAGTTCAGTCCCCAATGTCCACTGGAAAATTGTTCAGACCACTTTATTTTATGTTTCCAGCAAATTTCTTAGCTGACAGTGATTTATGAAGATAACATTTCCTACATGATAAAATTCTGAAAAGACCAGATACTGAAGTGATGTCAAAGTTACCTAAAGTATAAGCTGAAACAATTAATTTAAGGCCTAATGCTGTAATGCTCACATTGATCAAATTTCTACTACTGCTTACATTAAAGAGCTCCTTGATTTTGTGCATAGGTGATTATTATTAAAAGACTGTCTTCAAAAAAACCTTCTCTGTACACATTAGATCAATAACCTGTCCAAGAAGCAAGGAGCTGTGGAAATGAGTTATAGAGGGAACTGTGGAGATAAATTATATGGAATAATTAAATAAAAAAGCACTGTGTGTGATTGACAGGAAGAAGACATTTTTGTGAATATCTAGTCAACATTTTAATGCATATTTTTCATTCTTAAAAGATACTAAAAAATTCAAATTAGGCCTTTACATTACTGTGGTTTTGGTACCTTTCTTGATTAAATCCAGTCTCAAGGGAAGGAGTTGTTTATGATTCTATACTGTATGCAGGACTGCTCAGAGAAGACCAGAAAAACCATCAGCAAAGATGTGAGAAAGACACCAGTATATTGCACTCTACTGGTGCAAAAGAAGTGGAAAAGAAGTGCCAAGAACTTATCAAGAAATTGTAGCAGATGGCACAGTCTAGAGAAGAAGAAGAGCGGGTCAAGAGATGTTGAGAGAAGGCTGGAGCCAAATTCTGTGAACAGCCACAGGTCTGGGCCCACCACCCAGAGGCTCCCAGGGTGTGGAGCCAGACCCAACCCTCATGTCCAAATCTGGCCACCTTAATAATCCAACATGACAACTCTTCAAGTTTCTGATTTGATGGAAAATGGAACAAATAATACACATTTTCAAATGTCAAATTATCCCGTCAATGAGAAATGCTGACCTTCTACAATACATGCCTTTTAGAAGAGACTTCAGAATGTTA
Organism: Harpia harpyja; assembly: GCF_026419915.1. Lineage (NCBI taxonomy): Eukaryota > Metazoa > Chordata > Aves > Accipitriformes > Accipitridae > Harpia > Harpia harpyja. The sequence continues at coordinate 18,527,940 of NC_068969.1, read as the reverse complement.
AAGAAATGCTTCTAGAAGTGTAGGTTGGTACGGCTGTAATTGAATTATTTTGCTACTTAACGGCCTAGAACTCGGGACACGGTGCATGTATCAGTTTACTTTCCTGAAACGGCAATTGATAATACAAGTTAACATGGTATATGCTTTTTATTCATTTATGGGAAGCCAAAAGTGATGAAGCCACACAATCTGAGTTTCACAGGCACAACAGTCATATTTATTTAGAGTGCCCTATTTACAATGGATTTTTAAAAGCTGTAATCCACATGAGTGCCATTATATTAGGATACAAGAAACTGTTCAGATTGTTTCCTGTTTCCAACTTCTGTACTGGGGAATAAAATGCTGTTTTAAAGATGTGTAGTGTGAATAATGTGTGTGGTCATTCATATTTCTAGTTATTTTTATCATACAAATTAATTTATTATAGAGCAATGGAAAATGCAGTAATTTGACATTCTGTGTTTAAATTTGCATGCTTTGTATCTAGTATATATTTATAGACAATATGTTTGTACAAGTGTATCTACTAAGTCAGAGAGGTTTATTAATCTTGGAATTACTGTGATAGTAAAAGCATTATTTCTTTAGCCTCTCTATTGTTTAATAGAAATGACAAGTAGATCAGACATTTGGAGATGAATGAAGCAGCACCAAGAACAGTTCCCTTGGAAAAAACTCAATAAACATCTAAAGTTGTAAATCTAACCACTTTTCTTGGCAAAACAACATTGAAGAACTGTTACAGAATTATAAAATGTTGTAAAGTGGCCTTTTTAGGATTGAACAAGAATTTTGCGCTGTTCTGTTAAAGAATGATGGCTGATCACAAATCAGTTTCTCGTTTGCACTTTCCAACTTAATTCATAGAAATGACATACTTGTAACACTGGCTACTTCTACCACTAAACATTAATTTTATTGTAAATCACATGACATTTTAGCCAGAGTGTGATAAACCCAGTGTGGGGGGTTGTCCCTGGCTGGACACCAGGTGCCCACCAAAGCCATTCTATCACTCCCACTCCTCAACTGGACAGGGGAGAGAAAATATAATGAAAAGCTCATGGGTTAAGGACAGGGAGAGATCGCTCACCAATTACCATCATGGGCAAAACAGACTTGACTTGGGGAAATTAGTTTAATTTATTATCAATCAAACCAGAGTAGGATAATGAGAAAATAACACCAAATCTTAAAACACCTTCCCCCCACCCCTCCCTTCTTCCCAGGCACAGCTTCACTCCTGAATTCTCTCCCTCCTCCCCGCCAGCAGTACAGGGGGATGGGCAATGGGGGTTGGGGTCAGTTCATCACGTTGTCTCTGCTGCTCCTTCCTCCTCAGGGGGAGGAGGACTCCTCACTCATCCCCTGCTCCAGCGTGGGGTCCCTCCCACAGGAGACAGTCCTCCATGAAATTCTCCAACGTGAGTCTTTCCCACAGGCTGCAGTTCTTCATGAACTGCTGTCGCATCCCAAATTTGGAGCGACTCAGGTTCATGGATTTCCTTTGTCAGAATTAAGGTGAAATGACACCAGGAGAGTTCAAACAACAATCAACATTTATTCAACCTAGCTAACCTTGCCCAAGTACAAGTGAACTTATCAATATGAACCTTGCAACATGTCATTAAGCCGCTGTTTGAAAAGAGAAGGGAGGTGTAGAAAAAGAAATGGAAAAAGGAACATGAAATGTATCAGAAGTAGAGCCCTCCCGTTGAGTCACGAGGTTCAGAGCAGACCCCCTTGCTTTCTGGACTCCTTCTCAAACAGGAGCCGAAGGGCAGCTAGATCCACTCCTAGTCTCAGACTTAGTCAACGGTTTATGTTTAAAAGGATGAGGTGTAGGGACTGTAGAAAAGAGAGGAAAAGAGGGAGAGAGAGAAAGAGAGAGAGAGAAAGAAAGAAAGAAAGAAAGAAAGAAAGAAAGAAAGAAAGAAAGAAAGAAAGAAAGAAAGAGAGAGAGAAGAAAAGGGTTTCACCAGTCCTAGGTCCAGCGTTGGTCCAGCCAGGGTAGAGATCCAGTCCTGGAGGGCGCGCACTGAGAACTCGTTCTCCCTTCTTTTATAGTGTGTTAGTTGATGGTCTCGACATGTGCAGTCCCATTCCCGGGGTTCTCTGGAATCTGTCGGTGAGCTTTGGGCAGGGGGGGTTCATTGCAGAGCTGCCTCTTTTTCCCTGCTGGCATGACCGCTTAAGATAGAAGCACAGTCCCATCTTCAGTGGAGCCTCCTTCTCCAGGTGCATATACTGTGTTCCTTCTCCTGGTCACTTAAGATAAGGAATTGTGGCTTTGGAGAAGTGCGGTCCCACCCTCTGTGGGGCCCTCTCCTCCGGCCACATTGTCCTGTTCACAAAACTCCAGCGTTTTTACAGAGGCCATTTTCTCCACCAAAGTTCTTTAACGAATGTTTGAGACATTGACTATAATTTGTCAGACCGTCACAACTGCTCCAGCGTGGGTCCCTTTCCCAGGCTGCAGTCCTTCAGGAACAGACTCCCTGGGCTGCAGGGGGACAGCCTGCCTCACCATGGTCTTTCCCACGGGCTGCAGGGGAATCTCTGCTCCGGCGCCTGGAGCATCTCCTCCCCCTCCTTCTGCACTGACCTGGGGGTCTGCAGGGTTGTTTCTCTCAGATATTCTCACTCCTGTCTTCTGACAGCTGCTGGTGTTGCCCTGGGTTTCTTTTCCCCTCTCTTAAATACATTATCCCAGAGGTGCTACCACCGTCTCTGATGGGCTCACCCTTGGCCAGCGGCGGGTCCATCTTGCAGCCGGCTGGCATCGGCTCTGTCGGACATTGGGGAAGCTTCTGGCATCTTCTCACCCTGTAGCCCCCCCGCTACCAAAACCTTGCCATGCAAACCCAATACACCCAGTAAGGACCGGCTGCAGTAGTGTAGGACCCTGCATTTAATGGTGCAGTTAGTTGGGATTACTCATAGGAAATAAAGTTGAGTAGAAAGGTATTGTAGGCTTGTATTAGGGGGTGTATTATTTCCAGAAGATAAGGTGCACTATACGTGCTCCTAATATAGTCTTCCATCAATGCCCAGTCTGCTAAAACAGTGAATGGAAGTGACTGATCTATAATTTGCATTCTCTTTTCAGTCCATCAACAGAACATTATTAAAACCATTGAGCCAAAACCCATTAGAACAGCACTCACGTATGAAACAATGCACAGGTCTGCTTGTTCCCATTTTTATGCACTGCTATAGGACTATAAATATTCATCGTAATGTAACTGAAAATTATTGAAGTGAGAAAAAAGAGAAACAGGGAAGCCATTTGCTTCAATTCATAAACAGCATCTGTTGGGAAGTTATTCATAGATTGCTTCAGGGCCTGCTGAGCAGTAAGCCCATGGAAAAGGATGCCATTGCAAGCAAATTGGCCAAAACTGCAATGGAGATGCTATTAAACATGATTCACTGACAGCCAGGGAGAATGATCAGGCACTGGGTTGTTTTATGTCTTCTTTTATCACTGGGACACAGAAGTAGCCTCCAGCCAAAGTCTCACACAGTTCAAATTAGAAGAGCAACCTTCTAAGTATATTAAGGCCTAACTAGTAGCAAGAGAAAGTTGCATGAAGTGATATTATAGTGAATACAGTTGTTTATTTGTTCCTACCTGAGGCACATGTAAAATCCCCTTGTGAATCAGGGTGGCTATAACCTTTCCTACTGTATATATTTGGCCAAAGAGTGTCTAAATATTATCTTGTAAAAAGGCAAAAATGCAGCCTAATGTATAAGTGAAAAGTATCCTTTAGCTTCTCATTAAATTTCAAAATACATTTTGGCTGAAAAGTGACATGATGCCAAAGAAAAGTGTATCTGTGCAAATCCGCAGAAGAGAGTAAGTACAAACATTTTCAAGTAGAGTTTATTATTGAGAATAAAATACTCAGCTGCCAAATTTTCTTTGCTGATATACAGAGCAGAGCTATGGTAAGGCAAAACCATTCAGCACTTCTGAATTCAATGCAAATCGTGCTGAGCTTTCAGCTAATGATCTTGCCCAAATTTTTTTACCACCTGTGGGATTTATCACATCACGAGGAATCTGAAAAATGCACTTGCAATCAATATGTGGACAAATAATTTTCCTAGCCCCATTCGTCCTCTTGTTGCAAATTATCTATACTTTTAATTAACTTCAGCAATTCACTGACTCTAAGTAACTGAAAGTGCAGTCCCCTTCGTAACCAGGATGCTACACGGGCCCACAGCCCGCAAGGTGAAGTGTTTTCTTTTGCATTTGCCCTATTATCCTGTGTTGTAACTGAGACAAACAGCAAGAGATATGGAGGTATTTGAATGATTTTTATTTTGCTTGTCTGTACTTGTTACTTTCAACTACTATTAAATATTCCTGTAAGCTGTTTTCTCTTTTCACAAAAATCTGGGGAAAGACATGTTCTTCAGCTGCCTGACCTGCATGAGGTGGGAGGCTTTCAAGTTACTGGTAGGCTTTAAATCAAGCCCATAAAAATGCCTGAATTTGCAAGAAAAGAATGATATTTTCTCCTAAGCAAACATTAATCATTTGTCATTTGGTATTTACTTTCTGTTGTTGAAGTACAAACTTGCCTGTGACTCACTTGAGTGAAGGCCTTTTGCACATAATAAATACTATTTTGTTTGCATACATTTTTTGAGGGATATTTGTGACTAGCAAATGCATTTCCACAAATTAGGACTGTTTCATGCTAGGAGGAAAAAAGATAATTTATTCACCAAGTACTCTGGAATGTGATAACTAGTGGGCATCAGTTACATCTATTCATTAGACTGCTTCTCAGGAAAGTTAAGTTAGCTTTAAATTATTCATTTAAAGGTTGACACGCTCTCCAGGAACAGTAGGAGATGTGGTGGGTGTGATACACTTGAGGGGTAACAAATGCTCAAGCACAGAGAAACCTCCACTCAACTTTTAAATGGAAGAAAAAATATTGTAAGAAGTTTCATCCAAATTTTCTTTATATTAACTTTTGCCATAATATGCCCCTTTGGTATTCATTTGCATGAAACTGTTTGCTAGAACAATTGAGATTTTACCAATAAGAAATGTTACTGAGAAAATATTTGTTGTCAATAAATTACATATCGGAACACCTACAAGATGTGATGCACAGCTTCGGCACTGTCTTATTCAAGATGAAGAACTATACCATATTATTGAGGACACATAATTAAACAAGTCACCCTGAAAATTACAGATCAGGCAAAACTACTCAAATGTGTGTGATATTATCAAATCCTAGTAAGGCTAAATGAGAAAATCAATGTTTGACAAGCAAAACCAGATCTTAACTTCATAGATTAATTATTCATTGCATATAACTTGCCTGCCCTTTCATCTCTCCACACCCAAATTGTGTAATCCTGTTAATTCCTTGGACACCCTGATTTTAAACACGTGAGGATGTGGTCTGGCAGCTCCATCTGGAATCTAAGTGTGTGTTTTCTAGCTCAGGGACATCCTGGCCTGGGAGCCAGTTTGGGATTCACAGGTAGGCTGCCAGAACAGCCTTCAGCCCGGCTCTGCCCCACTGAGTAAATCCTGTTACTGTCCCTTCTACGTTAAGTCAAGTAATAAAATTAAGGACTCTTGCAGTTCTTGCAGATTTAGGTTCCATATTCTCCAAGGAACTGCATTTTGGGGTGTATTTATGCCTGGCCTCTTACACTTCCAGCACAAAACAGCAGAAGGCATTTGAACAAAATACTTGTACAGATCTCTCTATTCATAACTTCCCTACTCCCAAGTGAAGCTTCAGGGACAGTTCAACTGGAATTAGCATAAATTTAGACAAATTAAAGTCATTTTAAGCATGATAAAAAAAAAAAATTCTTGTTTATAGACGAAGATAATAAATTTTTCAAAAATGCTACTGCATCTATTAGAGCTGTTAGGAACAGCTCTAATTTGTGCTAAGACCATTTATGGAGATTTCCATTCCTTTATTTATTCCTTTATTAAATAAGGGAGATGCCATAGCAACCCCAGTCACACACTTCCATTCATGTATTGATTCTGCATTATTCAATCTATTTAGGCTTTATTGTGGCCTTTGTCTCACATTATGCTGTAGACTCTCCAAATCAAAACTATTCATTGTAATCCTCCTCTGCATTTCAGGACTCCGAATAACTTGGGACAGAAAAACAACCACCCTCAGGAGCTGGCTTGGGTCTAAGAAGACTTTCCCTATGAAGACTTTGCCTAAATCTTTTCCTGTCAACTCCCATTTTGTATCATCTCCACCTAAAATACCAAACAGCCCAAAGCCCAGTCATTCATCTGAATGAACCAAATTTATGGTGAGAGGGAAACCAAACCAATAGGTTAGTCAGCTTTGAAACAGTCTTGCTTTGGCACATTTCCAGCAAAATTCTATGCTCCTCATAGGAGGCTAGTCTTCCAAGCACAAATTATTTTATAAAAGCTATGTTTCTCAGTATAATTGCAACTTTTTATGATTGTGAAGATTTTCAGCCATTCACCAAAGTGGGTTTAGTTGCTTATGTGATACAGTCATACCCTAAATTGATAACACCTGGATCATCTCAGCTTTCTTGTTAGGGCCGCAAGTGACTAGTGGTATGAAAATATTTTTTCCTCCTGAATATCAAAAAGAACCTGTACAGTAGTCCATCAAACCACTTAACCACACAATGCCATAGCATCAGTCATGGGTCCACAACCAACTGTGAGCCTAAAACACAGGAGCAGTTATATATAGCGGTTATACACAGTGATATATACTCATGGAGCATGGCCTGGAAGTGCCCCACCTAACCTAGGTATCTAACCAGCACATAAATTTTGTGTGTAGCTGTTCTTAGGCCATTGTGCAACTTTCTAGTCCTTCCTGTAAGGAAGCTGGAGTTCAGTTATACATCCACGTTTATTTCTATAAGCCCTGCCTCTGCTCTGTGGAGATGGGAGCTTGCTCCTCATGTATGCCAAGTCATTCCAGATGACCCGTGACCATGTTAGCCTGGCTCCAAGCCCGCCTTAGGAAAAGCAAAGTAAATTAGTTCAGACTTGGACACACATTAGTGTAATCCCAGGACTGTGAGTCAGAGAAGGTACCTCCCACAGCCGGGAATATGGGCACAGCAAACTCTCAGGTAGACAGACCCTTGAAAGGCATACAACTGTTCAGCACTGAGAAACTCTGGAAGACACCTGGGAAATCCTTTGAGTTACTTACCTCCCCTAGGAACTAACACTTTTTTTGCCTGTTAAGGCTTTGATGCAAAAGAGAAGAGCTGTTCACCCATAATGTGAGAGAAAGTTGGATAACCACTTTTAATGGCATATGGTATGTCCATCTGTTAAGGATATGGCACATCACACATCTGTTTTCTGGCACTGGCCTGGGAGCAAAGCTGCTCCAAGCTGCTATCAACACTATCAACTCCCTTCCTAAATAACAAGCGATGGCTTTCCCAGGAAGGGAGCATCGAGCAGTAAGCTCAAATCAGCATCCTGAACCACAACCAGTATGAATCATGCAAGTGCTTGTGCCTTGTGCACACAAATTTGATGAGGTGTCAGCAAACCCCAATGAGAGCAGATTTTGCCGACACAGATGTCCGCTCCCTATACATGTAAGAAATAGAAGAACAGAGAATGAAAGAAAAAGAGATCAATTCTGCTGTAAAAGCTTTGCTCACATCAAACTTCCTTGACAAGCCTGACCCAAACTCTTCTTACCAAACAAGCTGTAAGTAAAAGCAGTGGTGATATTGTCCATACTGTTTTAATTTTCTGGTCGTGCTCTGAATCTTAAGAGATCTGAATCTTAAAATCCCAGACCTGGGTCTGCATTGTGAGGTGCCTCAGCAGGCAGCTGTATCCATAGTTTTACTGAAGACTCAAAAAACCAAAAGGTTCCTTTCCTTAATATTCATTATCCTTCCAGGAGGGAGACTCGAAAGGCACAGGACCTGGCAGTGATTAATTCTTAGGAAAAACCCACTGAGGCAACACCCAAATATAACTTATCTCATTAGTTTTCTCCTTTGGGGGCAACTCTTTCTCACGTGTGCTCTCATCTGAGGAAAACTATGGAACCAGAAGTCTTCCCACCAAAAATTATTTACCAGGTTTAGAGGCTCTTTAGGATAGTAATTTTACTCATCTAATTATATTTCTAGTCCTAACAATTACGTAAATAGGAACAGAAGTGAGAGTTTCAAGTAGGCTGTTTGAAATACTGTTCACTCACCAAAAAATGTAATCGATATCTCTGGGGTAGTTCAGAGACTGAACATATAATCATAAAATACAGGGACAGAAAAAAATCAGAACAAATGACACGGCTTCAGCATGTAACCCAGGAAACAAAAATATCTCATTCAGCTGGCATTTTTCAAAGTGATATACGTCAATACTGTTGTTCCCTTGCAGGTTAACTATATCTATCAAAAATGGATACAGACTAAGACTTGGTAAAACAGTCTCTTTTTACAGCTCTCTTTCTCAAGAAAAGTTCAATTTCTATTATAGGAGGCAAGCAGTTAAAGAGAGTCACATATCTCTAGCCTGCTATTCCCTCCCTGCGTTTGATTTTTATAAACTTGTGCCATAGTATAATCAGAGCTTTCAGCAGTGGAAACATGCAGTCCCTTTTGTTAACACTTTAAAATTTGAAAACTTAGCAGCAGGAGGTTAAATCAAAAATTGCTTGCCCTTATTCTCTTATTCAGTAGAGGAAAAAATAATAATAAAAAGAAGCTTTTTGTTAGTCAGAGAAAGCAAGCTCTTTAGGCACCATGAACAGAACCAGTACAAGGGATTTTTAAACAATGGGCTGACAATTGCTGATCCTGAAAGGTGAAAAATGGCATGAGTCTGAACAAAAAGGATTCAAACTGCTTCTTCACTTCTGCTTGCAAAGAGAATATGGAGCATCATACTGCTTTCTAGCACTGTTATACATACACATGAAATGGAACATCATGTGCCTTTCTATTACTATTATTATGCATAGTTAAAGCTGGACATACAGCACAAGTTAGTGACTGTACAGAAGATATGAGTGGAGGGATTTCCAAGACATATGGATGACAGCATTTCCACTCCTGCATGTGGAAATCTCTGTGTTTGCAGAAAGATTATTCATACAGTCTTGCAGAAAGATTATTCATACAGTCTTTTAGAAAGACTGTTCATACCGTCCATCCATGTGATAGCCAAGGATGAGTACATTGTACATTAATAGCGCTTATATTCTGCAACTCTATGAGTCCTCATGATCTAAGTGAGAAAAGGATATTTTGAATATTAAATAATAGTCACAATGCAATGTACTCAACAAATTTCTTCTTTCATTCAGCTACAACTCAGGGATAGTCAACTTTTTCATGGAGGGATAAACTACCTCATAGACTGCTTGGACTCTTTCCCTATTTGATGTTGTGCCAATTCACTGTCATCCCTTTGTCCTCTAAGAACATTCAGTGTAATCTGTAGCTCCAGTGAGCTTTCTGTATAACTGAAGTAACTTTAAAAAAAAAAAAAAAAAAAAAAGTAGAGGAAAGAGATTGTGAAGGACAGAGCGGTACTACCCTTTACAGCCGAGAGCAATTGAGCAGTTGCAGCTGCCCAGCTCTGCGGCACCCCCAAACTCTCCGTTGGCTCCAAGACCCAGCAAGTGACTGGGTAAGACTCCAGGCAAAAAGCCACCACTAAGCTTTGTGCTGTCATGCTAACAAATCCAAGGCTTGTTAGTTTAATGCTGCCTTTGGTGTGTCTCCACTCCATAACATTCACAGCAGCAACTGCAGCGTAGACTTACCCAGGGAGAGGCCAACAGATGTGGTGAGTTGTGCTCACAGCTAGAAGTGCACAGTGTTTGATCAGCTGCATGTAGATAATTAGTTCTATAATTTAAAAAGTTTCTGTTATTCCTTAACATCCACACTAAGCTGCAACTAGAGAAATGCTTCTTGCAACACCAACTGTCAGAGGAAATTTCTATTCATGGGAACTTTATTTTTAATTCAAGGAAGAACTGAAAACAAAAGAAATTTGTAAGAATGTTCAGAAGACTCACAGGCCAACCTTACATTATTTCTGTAAACTTTAATTTTAAAAAAAAAAATAGATTGATTCCAAAATGTTGTTGAAATGATCTGGTGAGAAGTGACAAACATTAAGCTAGGTGATCTTCCAAAATAAGTATCTACATCTTTTTGTTGGAAAATTATTTACACCACAATAACTCTGAACTTTGACAGTAGTGAGCATGTGTATGCCATATTGTTGATCAAAGGAAAGGAATTCACACTTGTCTAATTTTTGCATACCACAGTGTATTTTAAGAATTAATACCAGCCAGCTCGGTTCACTGGTCAGCCGCTAGTGGACTACAGCTACTTTCTGTTTTTCTAGGTGCAACCAAACATTAATATCCAGATGATAACTTGCTCCCAGCTCCCTTATAACAGCTCAGTGAGAATTTTCTATATGGGAAAAAAAGGGTATCCACTACAAGTCAAACTGTGGTCCCAGTTGGAAAAGAACATATAAAAGCACCACCTTTTTCTGTGCCCTATGTCCTTTTCCTACACTGGTTGCCTTATTCTGCTGACTATTATGACTAAAATTATTTTGGTTGTTCTCAGGTCCTGAGAACTGGATCAGAAGTAAGAGTGGAATGGAAGTTACCTCCTTTACACCATCATCATATAAGCTGTTTAATAAGTTTTAGTCTTGTGTAGATTCATTAAAGAAACTGAAGTTATGGAGGTGTTAATTTGGGCCTAATTTGGTATAGAGCTTTCATCTTTATTGTCAATGCTCATGACAGAAAGTTTGCACCTTGATTTCCAGAGTACAGGCTGGAATTTGGAAAAGGGAACAGAATATATTTCTAGCTATAAACCTAATAGGTCTTATATTGGATCCTTGAGTGACAAACACAAAACTTTATAAATATCATATTTATGGCCATTCTACTGGCGCAGAATAGCAATGTTAAAAGCTTACATTTCTGATATTAAGTTTTTGTAAGCCCTGCATAGCTTTGCCATACAAAAGCTTGAAAATGTTTGAATGAGACTTCTGGTATTTCTCCACATTCTATTGATGAGAGCACTACTGTCTTTTTTTTTTTTTTTTCCCCAGAGCTTTTAATTCAAAGTATGCTTCTCTTTTTGGAATATATAGAAACAACTGATTAAAGCACTGCCCAGTGTAGCATATCTGACATTTAATCAACATTTACCCATTGTACTGGATCTCAGTACCAACAGGAAGATAAGGACTTTTGCTATTTTCAATTCATGCATATCTATGCATAGCTTTAAAAAAGAGGCACTACTGAATTCCTTCTGAATTGCACTGTTTCGTGTCCAGCATGAAGCATGGTGATATGAATCTGCTACTTTTGTGCATTTATGTGGAAGAGAACTTAAAAAAATGTCAGATTATCAGTCCATTTATGCAAATGAGAATGTTGTTATTCAAGACAACAGCAACCAAGTGTTATATAGCAGAGTTCAGACTACAGATGAGAAATGGCAAGGAAGGACTCCTGTATTATATGCTTACACTCCCTCCCTCTCTCTAGTTTTATGAATAGACCTGGTCATTGCCAAAAGTATGATAAATCTCAGCCTTTTAAAAGGATGTTGTCCTGGGTTTGGCTGGGATAGAGTTAATTTTCTTTCTAGTAGCTGGTGTAGCGTTACATTTTGGATTTAGTATGAGAATGATGTTGATAACAAGCTGATGTTTTCAGTTGTTGCTAAGTAGTGTTTGTACCAAGTCAAGGATTTTTCAGCTTCTCACACCCAGCCAGCAAGAAGGCTGGAAGGACACAAGAAGTTGGGAGGGAGCACAGCCAGGACAGCTGATCCAAACTGGCCAAAGGGGTACTCTATACCATGTGACCTCATGCCCAGTATATAAACTGGGGGCAGTTGGCCTGGGGGATGGATTGCTGCTCGAGGACTAACTGGGCATCGGTCAGCAAGTGGTGAGCAATTGCATTGTGTATCACTTGTTTTGTATTTTCCGATCCTTTTATTATTGATATTTTATTGTTGTTACTATTATTATTATTTTCTTCCTTTCTGTCCTATTAAACTGTTCTTATCTCAAGCCTCGAGTTTCACATTTTTTCCCCAATTCTCTCCTCCATCCCACTGGGCGGCGGGGGGGGCGGGGAGTGAGTGGCTGCATGGTGCTTAGTTGCTGGCTGGGGTTAAACCATGACAGGTGTCCAGGAAGGTTTGCTCAAATATAAAGGGGCCAGATTTGAACAATCATTGCTGCTGTACTTTCATTCATTATTCTCACTTTAGATAAAAGGATCCTAAGGTCAAAGGAACTGTAACACCTCTTTGATGTCAGTGAAACTCCTTACTACAGGAAAGTCAGTAGGTTTGGGGCCAATTTAAGGTATGAACTGAACTATGGACACCAATGGGACAGTAGCAGTATCCTTCAGTTTTGGAGAGAGTGGTGGCTGCAGATACATACAGAGTTTGAGTGTCTTGTAAATATTATTTTGGAAATCAAGGAGAAAAAAATTATGGGATGATTTCCTCTCAATCAGGGAAATGATGCTCTGTGGAGCATGTGGTTGCTTTATGCTGACAAGTAACCTACAGATACGCTTAAGAAGCAGGGGGATTAAGCGTGCTGTTTGTTTTGCATTTCCTGATAGATTACTTATGATAAGGACCTTGAGATTTAGATTTGGAATGCTTACTTAAAAGTTTCCTTTGTATATACAGTGTCCTATGTGTATAGAGCAAAAAATATGTTCAACCTCTATACCCTTGCTTAATAATGTAGAATGTTGCTCTTATTTCTGTATCAGTTTCTTGTAATTAAGACATTGGACATCTTTGTTACAGAAATATAATAAATGAACTTCTGCCTTCAAACTGCCCTTATACAGTGCAGCTTTTTGCTGTAAGGGAGATGCAGTGAAGTGGCTGCTGTGTCAGCAATGCTCCTTCATCATCCTATGCTGTGTTCACTACAGAGAAGTATGACCACAGAGATTTCTTCCCCATTCTTCCATAAGGTAGTATTACAGTCTATGAGGGAAGGGAGAGTCTGAAATAACGCAAGGAAAATGACTTCCAGAGCAAATCCACAATCTTTTTTTCCAAATATTTAGGCAGAAAAATTAGAAATAGCAAATCCATTTCTTACCACCATTCTTGAACTGCACTCTGGCAACTTTTTTATCTACAAACTTAGCAGTAGGGACTAGTCTTCAGCAACTGGTATGCAGTTAAATTCTCTTCTTTGTATCTGTACAATACACACGAAAGTTTAATTAACATATCAGATGGCAGAGTTTTTAAGGCCTTAACCTGGCTGCCAGCTAATAGTAGTTCTCTTACCTAGTGGTCACCAGTGCTGAGAAAGACTATTGTTTTTAAAACATTAATGATATCCCAAGGTTACTGCAGCAGCTACCCTATATATTAATATAAATGTTTCAAGGAACCTAAGCACAGTCAAGCCCTCTTACAACCAAATAGGTTGACTTCATTTGAACTTAAACATATGCTTAGAGATATGCATACATTTAAGTGTTCTGCTGAATGGCATTTTTCTTCAAAGAACAGCCCTGTTAACTTCAATAAGACTATTTATATGATCATGTTCTTCTAGTCTTAAAATATAAATTTACAATCCATTAAACGCAAGCCCAAATCTATGAAATACCATTATAATGAACTTATTTAATAAAGTTCACCTTTACTCAGTTCTAAGCCTGATAATATATCTGTAAGGAATCTCAAGAGCATAGGATTGCAATACTTAAAGGGCACTGAATATGGAATTTTGGAATCTGCATTCATAAATCGGATTTTATCTCCTTTTATTTGCCAGGGTATTTAAAGGAGGTTTTGATGCCATTTCAAATATGGTTTTGCATCCAAACAAAGGTACCTGGGAGCAACACATCACTGTTTGCTGCTACTAAAACAATGGAAGGAAACAGTCTAGAAATGCAGAAGCACTTTTCAGCCTTTTTATAAAACACATAAGGCAAGTTGTGTATCAAAGCCCTATCTGAATTATGCTTAAAAATAATTTTTTTTAATATTAAATAGGCTCTACAACACCTTTTGATTAAGCAAAGGCTTTCAGTTTTCCTGAGAGTGATATCATCTGTTTATTCTCAGTCTGTGCAGTAAGATCCTTTGAAAGGGGATTGCCATTGTCAGGTGGCCATTTTGGGAAGGGGAACATTGTTCCCGACCGAGGGAGCAACTAAACCTGGCCAGAAAGAGGTTTTAGGGAATACAGCAGGTGGTGAGCAGGAAGGAACAGTGCACAGCAGGGCACCAGGAGCCTGCAGCACGCACAGAGACCAAGATCGTTGGGAGCAGCCAGCTGGGCCTCAGGAGTTACAGCAGGGGCTTATGAGGGACCAGAAGGGAAGAGGCAGCATCTGCTGCAGCTCAGAAAGTCACTTAGCTGGTTTGCCTAGATGCAAAGACTCTGAAAAGATATGGTAGAATTGGGAGGGAGGAGTTTTTATTAATATTTCGTCTGGTGTAGTCACCTTCAGATTTATTTATGCACCAAGCTAACACGTCTCCTGAAATGAAACAGCAAAAAAATATGTACATCAAGTTTCAGCTCAGAGCTTATATGACGTATATTGTACCAAAGCCTAAGGGATACATACTGGAGTGGGAGAGAGAGGGAACGTATGCAGAGACTCTCATCCCTGGGGATCCTGTGCATCCACTGCAGAAGGGGTGGGTTCCCCTGCAGCATAACTCAGAGCGGATCTGAAATGTGACATACATTCACCACGCTGTTTTTTCTGTTATACAGAAAATAAAGGAAATGACAAGGTGAAGTCAGTGAGAAATCCACCCTTGGACTTTGGGCTGAAAAAAATACATCTCATCCTTTCCACTTTTTTTCCTTGATTAGAAAAAGGAAAATCTTGTTTCTCCCTTTCAGTGAAAGAATTCCTCATTTCTTATTTTGTGACCCAGCCTGCAGTAGCTATTGCTAATAGCAGTGAGATTTGGACAGACAGCTGGAAGACTTGGAGGATACCAGCTGACTCATGAAAACTGAAGAGAGAGCAAGAGGGAGAGGAGACAGATGGGTGTGGGATGGGGGCATAACCTTCTTAAGCAGCACAGATGCTCCAGAAAAGAATGTGTGTCTGCAGCCTTACACCCAGTTGTGGGAAGTCAGATGAGGCATGAACCAATAATATTTGTAGCATGAGTGGAAGGAGTAATCATGGATACAGGCATCTGGGTCTCTTAAATTCTTTCAGGAGTCCTTTGCTAAATTCTGCACTCACTGCCATGGGGTTACTTTGCAGTCTGTAAACAGATTTACAGACCCAGAATCATCTGTATATTGAGATGACATTGCCTGTGAGTGATTTGAGATTTTTGAAGGGATTTGGGCATTTAATTTGTTTGAAAATCTAGGTACTGGCACTCTAGGAAGTTCTACCATTTATTGCCAGGGTGCTAAGATTTCATCTATGGCTCCACAACTATTGTTATAACACAGAATTGCTCTTGTGTGTGGGAAAACCAGCATGTTTTC
Source organism: Harpia harpyja (assembly GCF_026419915.1). NCBI lineage: Eukaryota > Metazoa > Chordata > Aves > Accipitriformes > Accipitridae > Harpia > Harpia harpyja. The sequence goes on along the minus strand of NC_068969.1, from coordinate 18,512,357 downwards.
TTGGTCTATATCTAAATAATAGCAACACCTGTTAAATTTATTGTTAAGAATTGCTAAGGTGTTAATCATTTTAGAATAATACATGATTTAGTCTTGAATTTAACCTCTAGTGAGATTAAAAGAAATAAAGACATGATGGTTAAATAGCTAGAACATTGGCAGATTTTCATATACCTTTCTCCTACTAAAAGCAACATTGCTACTCATCCTCTTAAGTTTTAGTAAGTTAAAAGGTAGAATGGAGCAAAGAGAGGAAGCTGTTAGGTCAAAATATTACATAAAGTAGGTAAGCACAGAAAAGAGAAAAAGCCGTCTCTTAAGAAAAGTCAGAACAAGGAACAAAAGCCTAATAATTTACAAGCCTGCTTCTATAAACAGACACTGCAAAGTGTTTTCATTGCACTTTAGGCAACGTTCCCTACTTTTCATTGAAAAACGAGGAAAAGAAAAGAATACTTTGCTATTGCATCTATCAGCAGTGCTTGCAATATTCATCTATGTGACCTGGCACTGGGAGAGAGAGAAATGAATTAAAGTACTGGTGGAAAAAGAGGAGAAGGAATATCTGAGTGCACTTTGCTAGAAGCAGCAATCTGTTCATACTGCATTTTGGTTTTGTAGATTGAAATAATTGGCAGGGTGCTCAGAGCAGGTGGATGGTTATTTCTAGTCTAGTCTATTCTGGTCTAGATCAAAACTAATAAATAAAGTAGAAAATGCACTCAGCCTCTGGGTCCTTAGATTGGCTTTGGTTTTATTACTTATGTACTACCTGCAGCCTCAACTATTTGCTTAGTTTTGGTGTGTAATGAATTGCTATTTTCATTTATGGCTGTAAGCATGACAGAAACCATTACATCACGCCTTATAAGAAGAAACCTTTTTTAATTTCACCCTGCTTCAGTGACTATATTCAGGCTATTGTGTGGCATAATGATCTCTTATTACCACACGTTGCACTTCAGAACTGGCAAAGCAGAACTGCCCTTTAAATTGAAATCAAGTTCTTCTCCAACCGTTTTCAACATCTGAGGCAAACCTCCTTTTTGTATGATTTTCTTTCTCAAGACCTGCCCCTCTTGCTATGAATATCGCTCAGTTGAACAGCTCTATCATTAGACTTTACAGAAAGGCATGCAAGAGCATCTGGGCAGGACTTAGCACTGCATGCCTCTGAGACAAGGAGTGAAAAATGTCACCGGCTGGATCCCAGACTGCTGACAAAGCAGGCAGCGGCTGGGGGAGGCAAACAGAAGCAATTCAGTAAATGATACGCAGTCCCTGAAGTGATGTATTCTGAAGTTAGAAAGAAAGGAAAAAGCAATCAGGAAATGCGTTTGCCATGGTTGCTAACACTATTCCAACTCATCATGAAAAAGGGAAAAACTCTCATTTAATATATAGCAGTGAAAAGTGTCATCCCCATTTGGCTGTCAGAAGTCTATTAATAATAGTTTCTACTAAATAGCTTATCTAAATTGCTCTAGCTACTTTTTAAAGCCGATATTATTGGCCCCATTAAAAGGACTGCTGAACTCGGGTCCAGAGAAGCAGCCTTTCTAAGACTGCAGTCCCTGGTTCCTGAACAATCACCTTCAGGTGATTCTATTGTGCCTGTGCTGCAAGGATTTGTGCAAACTCATCCATGGTATCATTATGCCTTCTGACACAGTTAAGTTGAAGATGTCTGTATTCATCTCAGGAAGATATGGATTTGAAACCTGAAGAGGACTGGACTTCAGTTCACTGGTGCTCCTTCCAGCCAGACCATGGGAGCGAACAAATGCTCAGATCCCCTCCAGGTCTGTCCCTCTCAAGGGACAGCCACACATGGACACTTAGTGTGGCCATCAATGATGATGGACAAGTCTGGTCTTCAGAGTGGGGTTGAACCTAGTGTAGACAGATAATATAAGACCTCAAAAAATATGCCATTAGGAGGAAAAAAACCAGAGCCCTTTTCATTAGATTTATCCTATATAAAACACACCTGTCCTTCAAAAGCACAGAATTTCTTGGGCAGAAGGAATAGTGACCAGGGAAGGTGACATTTTCATTAGATGGAGAAACAGCACATTATGATGCTCTTGTCTAGTCTACAGGTCCTGAATTTTCTCTCTTTAAATGGCCATATAAATCTAGTGGCAAAAGCAGGCAGTTTGTCAATGAATGAATCACCACCAGAGCAGTGCACCATCTCAGCATTCTTCGGCAGCTATTACACCTGAGAAGTATTTTTCGGAAGAAAATGGCAAATATACATAGGCTGAAGCTTTCAAAATAAACTAAGGGAAGATTTTGCCCCTTCATTTCTAAATTAGCTAATGTTCCAAGACTGCTTTTTCAAAGGTTAAAGATTTCCTGTTAAAAATTTCTCTCTATTGTAACTCTATGTTAAATCATGTCTGCCAAAATGTTGGTCTGAATTCCTAGTACACATTGTTGCTTCTTGCTCACTGAGAACCTCTGAAAGTATCATATGTACAAGCCAGCCAAAACAGCACAATATTGTAGTCTACTTACATGACTCAAAAATCATTGCTATGTGACTACCCTGAAGTAAGTTTTCTTGCCATTTAAAATGCTAACACCTAAAAAAGGGAAAAAAAGAAACATTTTGAACTTTCATTTTATATACTTCACACCTTCACAGACCATGTGAGAGAAGACAACCTTTCTCATCACAGAAGGTCATTTAGAGATTTAAGAGTTTTTTAACCCACTCAGCATTGGGTATCTAACTTCATTGTCATGAATGAACTAGAAGACCTTAACATTTTTCATTAACTATGGAGGAAGGTTGGGCTTCCAAATTTTGGGACTCGTAAGTAGCATTTTGCTGAGATACCCAAGGCAGCCTCAGGGAGGTGGTGTGAACGACCCTTTGCTACCTAGCACCTACCTAGCTAGAAGCAGCATTCTGTAATGGAACTGGAGGAAATCTTGGCAAAAACTGGTTTGCACCCTTTGTCCTGAGGTTTTAAAGACTTCTGACACCAGCAGGTTGGTTCTCAGCAGCACAGACATCAGTGCAACACTTCCCAGGGTTAATGACGCAAGCTGTACTTGCAAGCACTTCTAGGAGCCACAGTTTTACCTGTGCTCACTCCAGTGGCAATCTGTGTGGTCTGTCATACATCACAGGCTCAGGGTAAATGCAAAAAATTGGTGAGATGATAGCCACCAGTTTCAGTCCTGAGGAAGACATATAGGAAGACGCTTCCTACCTTTATATACAAACATGACCTCGCACCGCATTGTTAAAGATAATTTACAATATGGCAGTTGATACCAGGGAGGGTGGGCATTGAATACAGTACTCTTTAAAGACCTGGCACTTTGGCACTTTAGCAAAATGACAGATATTTGAAAACAATATCAGCTTAATTTCCCTTTCTGCCCCATGCAAAAAAGCTGTAAAGTGTTAGATTTTTTTTCTGTAATTTGCTTAATTGTTTAATTTGATTGATGTAGATGACTGAACAAAGGCTAAGGCAATGAAAAATAGGCCATTATCTTTATTTGTTGGCATATTTTTATTTTGTGTAAATATTTGCTTTTGGTTTTATTCAGGTTCTTATATTGAAGAATATTTTTCAAAAGCAAACAGTTTTTACTAACAAAAGACTTGTCATCAGTAATTTCACTCCCCAAAGGTAAAAAGGAACTGACTTAACCAGCTAAATACTACAGGAATCTAAGTGAAATCGTAAACAAGAGACTGACTGCAAAATGAGCAATGTGTTGGAGAGTGCTACTCCTCCTGGTCCCAGCAGCTGAGAAGCCACTGCTCTCATTTTGGTATGACACTTTTTCCAGCATGTCAAATAGCAAAATAATCCTTTGTTTGTTGAGCTGATCCTCAGTGGCTAAATTTTACTGAACTACAAGATTCACTTTGTAAAGCAGTTGTTCTTTTGGTAATTGTGCTGTGCTTCATTTAGGAAAAATATAGAGCACAGTGAATTATGCCTATGGTGATAACAGGCATTTGGCTTTCAGGTTTTGATTGTGCCATTAAAAAAATGTGGAAAGATTGTTACTCAGAAAGAAGGTCTTGATAAACGTTATGCTAGAAGAGTTAGAAGCAGTGTGGGGAAAAGGACATTCATATGAATTGGCTTAATTATTGATTGAAGAAAAATGCTTTTGTCCTAGGAATATCAGTATCATAGGATGATGGTTCTAAAGTAAATGCATGTTCTTTCCTGTTCACTGTGGCATTGCTTTAATTTCACAACTCAGTAGCCCAGGCATCACCTGAGTTCCTAAAGAATTGAATAATTGATCCATAATTAATGGCTGCACAGAGCAGGAAAACAGTAGCAGGATACTAGTTAATACAACAGTCAACTATGGGGAATGAGATTGTGTACCTGTCTAACTTTGTGAAATTGTTTTATTAACTTTTATTAGATCTACATGGCCACATGCTGCAAGACACTTTTATGAGCAAAAGTCATTTGAAAAAATATTGTGTACATACGCCAAATTACTTTCTATGAAGAATAACCTAAGAAGTTCAGTAAATGCACACACAGTTGTGTGCATGGTGATTCAAATTCACTCCATGGCCACAGTAATGATGAGCTTTTCTTTGTACAGATGGAATGAACTGAACAGGTGATACTTTCACATTGAATCACACACAAGGTATCTCAAAATTTATACGAAAAAGAAAATTTCAGCACAGAGGCTTCCACCCTGCCCTCATTTTTTCCCCAAAGTTTCATTTACACTGTCAGAAAAGTAGAGCCCTTGTTACCTGGCCTCGGGGCCTGTTGTAGTACTACAAGTAACCTTCCTTGCTTCCTGGGCTTGTGGAGGAGAGGACGTCCTTGCTTCCAACTAGACCACTGTGGCAGGCAAGGTCCATTCAAAGGCTTCCCATATTCTGGATTTTCCCTGTCACCATGCTCATGCCAGCGTTATGCACCCACATGCATATGTGCTCCATGAGTATGGGCATGTACTCTGCAATTAGCTCAAGTTTAAAAGACTCATGTTACCATAACACCCAGCTCTCAGATATGAACAGATGGCCTTTATAAATGCACAGAATCTAGAAGGTAATCCTCTAAATTTAAGTTTATTTCTGTAAGCCTTTCAGAGTCATATGAAAATGACAGAGACTATTAATCCATTGATCTGCTGAACAAGAGAAACAGAGCAGTCTGGCTTGTCCAAGTATCTTTGGCTCTTAATGTGACTTTTAGCAAATGAAAAGGTGTATAGAAACCTATATAGTTAGGTTATCAGTTAAGTTTACAGTACTTGTTTTGCAACACTGGCTACTGACCTGATGGCTATCATTTAGCCTCAAGCTGGTCTCATCTCTTATCTCTTTGAGCGTGACTGAAATGTTCCCAAGAAGAGGAACCTCAGAGAGCTGCATGGGGATCTCACCATCCCGCAAGGCACCAAACATCTCCAGCATGATTGCTATATGCTTTGGAAATCAGCCAGCAATGTGCAATTGGAGAACACAAATGAAGTGAGTTAAGAGGCGGGCACTTTAGAGAACAGACTAAAACCAAGGGCCCTGTCCAGCTTTAAGCACTGTGAATATCTGCAAGCCTCAAGCTGACAGCAGTTTGCAGAACTGGATTCTAAAATAAAGACTCAATTTCCCATGTACAGCAGATGGAACTAAATGACAGAATGTGGATAAATATAGAGGACTAAAAAATATAATATCTATTTGAAGCAAATAAATTACCATGCTCATAACCATCCAAGGAAAGGTACCCACCAGAAGGGGCTGACCAGCATTAGCAAGCTCCTCCTGAGATCATGCTGTGTCCCCTCAGAAAAACAGGCAAGTTGTTAGGCACTTGCCAACCACCTGCATAAGGAATACTCCTAAGACACCTGGTCTGTGGTCGTGAGTGTTAGGGTGACATCATAGATGAAAAGCAGAGGACTTCAGACAGGCAGCTCTTCTGTTCATTGACTGCTGATAAAATTGGATCACATGTATGTGTAAAATGAGAGCTATTTTGAAATGAGTTGGTGAGCACGTCAGCTAGAACACGTTAGGACTAATGTTAGTGCACTCGCCCGGGATTTACAGTGGTGTGGTTCCTAACTGATCTGATGCTTCAGTGAAGAAAAGTACTCCCACAACAGGCAAACGCACTTTGCCTTTTCCTAGTCTAAAAGTCTACATCAAATTTCATCTCCAGACTTCTTGAAAACTGGTGGGTTAAGGTTGGATTTTTTTGCTTCATGCTTTTTGTGGATGTTAAAATTCAACAGTAGACAGCATCTAAATGCAGTCTAGCTTCAGAATGAATCTGCCTTGTTTAAAAGAATGTGCCAGCACTTGTCCATTCAACTGAAGCACAAAGATACAAAGCAATTAACATAAACACAAGTATCATCTATGTTATGGAGATGGATTCCTGTCAGGTGGGTGTACACTGTTTCAGTGTGGATAGCCAGATGCTCTAGTCATTCTTTTAAAGGACCTAGAACATTTATAATGATTAATCACATTTCTAAAGCAGTAATGTATGCTACCATCTGTTTAATTAAATCTCATACTTCCAGACATACGCCAGTCAGCTCACAGGGGTCAAACATTAATTTTCCCCTTTTTACATCAGGGAACAATTGGCTTACACCATTATACTTTTTATTCAGTCCTTCTGGTTTAGGTACCAACCACTAATAGAGATATGACTGACAGCATGACAGGAGACAAAACTATTTTAAAATGTAGAGATCTGACCTCAGATCTTGTCTTCTCTATAATTACTCTACAGTTTTTAAAGCACCCATTACTTTGTACCTGAGACAGCTGTAGGTATCGTACTCTAAAGTGAACTAAAAGAACAACTCAACAGGTTATGAAAAAACTAAACTGCTCTAGAAACATTTGCTCGCTTCTTCACATGCTTGAGTTCACATGCCTAGAGGCTTCTGTTTCATTCAGTGTAAAAAAGGATTTTGACAGAGTTGTATGTATCATCTGATCCTGTCCATTGCATGAGATTTGTCACTATGCGTTTTGGGTTGTCTTATATATGCCTAAATCCTTTTTCACCCATTTCCTTGTACTGATTAAGCTCTTAGTTAAAACTGCTCAAAAAAGTAGCCTTAGGGATTTTGAAGATTATCATCCCCTACTTTCATTTTGTAGAGGTACTAAAGTATCCGGATTTGAAGTATTCCTTTTAATGTAAACTACTGAAGCATGCTTTATATTTCAGACTGAACTTTAAATACCACAACTCGTATAGATTTGCACCTTATTAGCATTGCTACTATGTTTTTTTTCTTTGTTTGTTTTAACAGAGGAGTTGCTGAACTGACAAAATCTTCCATGATGCAGTATCTCAGGAGCATTCCTGCCCTCCAAACCGTACAAGCTGTTTGAATCCCACCTACCACCTTTGACAAAGAATGTGTTAACCCTATCGTCCAGCTAGAAAGATCATTTCAGTTGCACTGATTCTTCTCCAAAGTGAGACAGATTGTTCTAAAACATAACTATTTCTTCAAATAATTGCTGACCTAGAGTACATGTCAGGTTTCTTACAGAGAGTAGCTGCTGAATCTGTTGTATACACAAAAAGAGGAATTATTTCAATACCGTGTACTTGCTATCAAGATACATCCATTTCTTACCCAGATAGCACGCTCACAAACTGGCCTAGTTGCCTGAAGGAAAATTACTGCATTTACTTGCATTTATGACCTTGATGGCTGGTTTATGTTAGAGTGAAATTAAGCAGATTTATTGCCTAGCTATTTTAGTCAAATCTTCATACTATTCAGTACTTGGCCATTTTATTAAAACTTTCTTGAATTTAAACCTTAAATTCAAACTGTTTATTGAAGGAGAATGACAACATATGATAATTTCTAGTGAGATGCTTACTGGCAAATATTTTGCTTATCTTCATTAGATGTGGGAGCCTATTTCTTTTCTTGTGTCTTTTCAATTTCTCTTTGATTATGTCAGTATTTAGGAGAATAGCCTTACCTATAGTAGGTCTGATCCTTCTAACCAGCAATGGCCAGATTCAGGAGACAAGGTAAGAAAACACTTCTGGGGAAGAGTCTTGGTATAATCTGAACACTAACCTTTTCACTGGCTGTCATCATTAGGTACTCATTACAGGCATTGCTTATAACTTCTGCAACATTAATCTTGAAAAATATTCCTTCTGCACACAGAAGTGAACTATTATGTAAATCTCCTTAAAAGTGTTTCTAAAAGTCACACTAAGTAAGTGAGATGTGCAGCCATCTAAAAATATCCGCAAGGCTGAACAGTTCCTCAGTCAGACCTTTGCACCCTGTTCCGATGTCTACAATTACTTCTGAACTCTCAGTAGATGCACTAGCTCCATGCTGGCAGGAGAATGTATTTAACATCACAGTGTGCAGGTTGAAACTCTATTTTGGGCAGAATAGGAAAGATCCTAATAAGGCTTTGAAGCCAGAGGTCCTTGAGAACCTCCCAAGATGCACAGAGATGACAGCACTCTTTGTTGATGCAAGTATCACCATTACCACAGTTTCATTCTCTTCTGTCATTTGAAATTTAACATTGTGACAAACTCTGTAGCCTTGGCACGGGAATGAATTCAGATAATCCTCACTGTCAGAGGAGAGGATTCTTCATGGCAGAAGAAGTCTCGTATGTGCTTTGGACACTGAATGAGTAGAAGAGTTTAGAAACTATCAGATTATATAGATTAATGGATTTGAATGCCAGAAGAGGATCCTGTCAAAATGTAGTTGGATTTGGTCCCCCCTGTAGGTTCCAGTTTGGTTTGATTGTTTCCAAAGGGGACATCCAGTCCTGTTGGATATTTTTACAGAAACAAGCAGCTTGCATATATATCTTGTAATCATTGCTTCCTGTGCAATCTGTTTGGCAAATATGCCTTTACATAAGGGGACCTCTTTAAATAATTCCCATTATAAATATTTTAATAATAGAAACAGTTATTGCAGAAAAAAAAGGTCTATGATTAATTTTTCAAAGGGGCCAGCACCCACCCAAAATTCACTAGAGAAAACAAGTATGCACAATTAATTGTTTAGTCACAAAACTGGGACTTGAAAATTGCATGTGCCAAGGTGTAAGACCTTACACCTAGTATAATCCCATCTCTGATAGACTGTCTCAGAAAAGGATAAAATAGAAGCATCGCTCTTACTGAAGCATCAAATGCTGATGATTACTACAGCTAAAATGCAGGACTAGACTGAACACAACTTGAGCTGCTAAGGCAATGTCTGTTCTGAACTGAAGTGTTTTTATTAAGCAGGTCCAAAATAAGCAGGTAATTTTTAGAGCTAACTTCAGAAACATTGCAAACTGAAGTCAGAAAAAAACCCTGCTTTCAACTTCTCTGGAGCCAAGATTTCACCTCAAGTATCCAGTCAGTCTTGAGCTTCTCACATATGACTCTTATAGTTGGGCATTCTGACGATAAACAATAACCAGTATAGGCATATATTAAAGGAAACCAAACAGATATATCATAATACGAAATTTTAGAACATTACAGGGCTTTAATCTCTCTGACACATCTGAGCTGGCACCTTATTCTGTTTCTTCTTGAACAGATGGTGACATTACAGTCACTGCAAACACTGAAGAAAAATTGCAAGAAAAAATAAATACTTTTACACATAAAATTTAGAGTTTGTGTGATGAAAAACATTGTTGATGCAGTCTAACACTCCATTTTGATGCCTGTCCATATTTAAAACCTAAATCCCAGGCAGAGTACACAACTTCAAAGCCTAATAATCCAAGGACCAATGAGTTACTGGAAGCAGGTGAAAGTAAAAATCCCTAAAAAGTTATGCTAACAGAATTAAGTTTTCATTTCCTTTCCTAACATTTAGTGGGTTTTAGAGTCCTCCTATAAAGAGAGGTTAAAATAGCATCTGGATGAGGCTAGAGCCAGATCATCTTATTGTCCTGAAGTTTCTGCCAGAAAAGGCACTGGAGCAAGAAAACCTCTCCACAACCTCATCTAGATCCACAGAGATAAAATCCTTTAGAAGGAAATTGATCATAACCCATGATCTGAAAAAGATCCCTTACGGATTATAAATTTGGAAGTTTGTCTACATGGATGCTTAAGCCCCTAAACTGTCAATGTAAACCATGGGACTGTGCCCCACATGACAGGATGGGTTGTGTTCTGCCTGACCAAGAAGAGGTCATTGCCGCCAGCTTTTCACCTGTCACATGTCACCACTGTAGGAATAACTGGATGGCTTGTGAGGAACCATCAGACACAGTAGTTTTCTGTTTGGTCTATTAGATAACCTGAGACTATTTCACTTAATGCACTGACTTGGAAATTGAATAGGTTTAGGAGTCTTTCATAAGATGTTCTGGTGTCCCTGCAAATAGAATGAAAACCTGCAACTGCCTACGTTGCCCCATCCAGTGAGAAAAACCTCCGATTGGCAGCTACAGCTTAGCTGAGCTCTGAAGCTGTACAGATATTTGCTCTTGGTTTTCCCAACAGATAGCCCAATTGGATTTATCTGTCAGAGTTGATATTACTGTCCTCAGCTATGCCTTAGCTGGGCAGGTGGACATGTTTAGCTGTTACAGCTAGAATACAGTCATTCATGGGCCCACAGCCAAATATTTTTACAGCTATTAGTTTTGAATGCTCTATGGTACAGGTCAAAGGAAAGGATTTAGTATATAAAGCCTACTATTATACAAAATAGTAATCCTGCTCTGTACTCCATCAAGGCTGAAACTCATGTGAGTAAATTGCAGTATCTTTCAGATCAAGAACCATTCAAAACAATAGTGATCATCGTAATGGGAAATATATAATAGGGAAGTATTAGGGAATGTAAGTAAATGAAATAAATGCCTCTCGGCTGAAAAGCAGTAAGAAAAAAACTGAGGTAAACCATTACAGCATTGGATTAAAATAAGCAGTTGATAGCCAGAAAAAAAAAGTGCTGTATAAGAAAAAGCCCCATTTATTACTGTTTGACAGCTAAAGCAGTGCTTTCATCCCCCAATAACAGCTTAAAACAATTGCTAGCAGAGTTCTCTGCAGCTGGAAGGATTATCTGACTCTTACACAATTCCTGTTACTCAGGTTCATTTCTGAGAGATGTGGTTCATAAACTTGAAGTGATTGGCAGTATTTTTGGGATTGCTTTAATGTAAAATTCACTGCTAACATGATTACATTCTGATCATCTGCTAAAGGAAAGTCTGAGTTACCCAACAAAAGTACAGTGTGCTTACGGTTCAAGGCTCCAAGGGAGGTTGTAGTAGCTATTGGACCTGGAGGGAATTAGATGCATTTACCAGCTTTGGAAAGTTTCCAGGCTTTATCACTGAAGGCTGTTGGAAACACTCCTAAGAGCATCTGGAACTTATAACAATATTTTCCAAAGGTTTGTTGTAGTTCATGATCCTTGGGCAATTTCCAAAGAACCTGGGCAATTTTACAGTTATTAAGAAAGCAGTGCAAAAGCCAGTGGCTGAAATTAATTTCCCTTAAATTGCAGGATTAAAAATCTTGAGAAAGAGTCAAAGGAGTATGAACTTGGCATACAACAAAATTGAGAGGTCCACCTGTGAGTTGCTATGGCTGTGTTTCACACAAACCTGGTTCCATTAGAATAAAGTGGGCATCATCAGTATAATAGTCACTTAAGTCGTACTCACCTGTCTCCTTAGCTGTCCTTCCACTGTGACTGTCTGTGGGTTGTTTCACTTTCTACTTATAACAAATAATAGGAGAAAATCCTATTTAATAACACATTTTAAGAACTTGTATGCAATATCTTGAAATCAATAGAACTGCAGTGTCTCAGCAGCCCTCAGGACACACTACGAAGCTATTATCACAAACTGTGGGATCTTATTTCAGTTCCACTTGGCCAGACAGCAATCATTCCCGTTTCATGTTATAAAACTATACTATTTAACAGTGATCTTTAAGTCAGGGATGATTTAGATGGACAGGGGGGCAAGATGAATTGGCATAAATAACAAGGTAGCTCATCTGACAGAAAAACTAGCCAGTAACCTCTGCTTAACACTGTTTTTCAAAGGAGAAGATGTTCAGGAGTAAAATGAAAAAACCTGAATATCAGACAGACTTTCATATTACCAAATATCCTGGATGACTAGTGATGGAAACTGAATCATAGAATCATAGAATCATAGAATCATTTTGGTTGGAAAAGACCTTCAAGATCATCGAGTCCAACCATTAACGATGCCCCCTAAACCATCTCCTGGTGTACCCTGCCCACTCGCTTTTTGAATACCTCCAGGAATAGTGAATCAACCACTTCCCTGGGCAGCCCATTCCAATGTTTGACAACCCTCTCAGTAAAAAAATTTTTCCTAATATCTAACCTAAATCTCCCTTGCCTCAACTTGAGGCCATTTCCTCTTGTCCTATCTCCAGACACCTGACAGAAGAGACCAACACCCACCTCACTACAACCCCCTTTCAGGTAGTTGTAGAGAGCGATAAGGTCTCCCCTCAGCCTCCTCTTTTCTAGACTGAGATGGAAGGCAGCACTATACTTTGAGTCAGTTTTTCAAATACTCACATGCTTTGAGACTATATCCCTGAATTCCTAAAATCTAGTGGGATAGTCTAGTAGTGAGACATAATCTAGTACTATAGTCTGACCTATATCTTAGTATCTACACAATACTCATTTGTTGTGAAGCTGCAGAGTATTGATGCAAAGTGCTGCTGTAAATAATTATCCTCTAGGCTGCACTTGTAGCTAAGAGTTGTCCAAGGTTTTATCAGCTGGGTAGATGCAAACAGTTACCTACAAAGCACCCAGAAATTTATGTAGATATAAAATTAAAATGCCAGGAAATGCACCTAAGCTAGATACATGCTTCCTTCCTTAAAACTATGGTTCTGATATTTCCCTATGTGGGCAAGACTGAGAACTTCTGTCTTATCCCATCTGAAGCATGTCTACATGTGACAAAATTCCTCCTCCAGATTAACATCTTAGATATTTCACTCATACTGCCCCTTCCTTTCTTAAAAAAGCAAGCTTAGAACTGAAAGAAACACTGCCCTCTTCCTACAATTAGGAAAGCAGGCTCTCTAATTCTTTGTAAACTGCAGGGACTGCATTATACTGTCTATTACTTACCTAAGAGAATGGACTAAACAAGGAGATAAGGTCTTTGAAGCGTGATTAATTTACAGAGACCTTCCCACTACAATATAAACTGTTATCCAGAAAGATAAGCACAAATCTTGATTTATTTTTGATACAAGAATGACTGCAGCAGTAGGGACAGTGGTTATTTGAGCTACTATATCTGTATCAGTCTTCCCAAGTAGAAAGGTCATAACGCTGTACCTCTTCAAACCATTCTGCAGTAACAGGGCACTTTTTTGCAGTACCAGATGATTTTGACCATGTAAGTTCCTTTGTGAAGAGAGATCGGGAGGTGACATGTTTGCATCTCAGTTGCCTGGACTCTGTTCAAATTCAGCTCACATGATATCCTCCCTTTCTGTATTCAGTCCTAACACCCCAACCCGTCATAGTCTTGTCTTCCATTTTTCTTCACTGTCCCCGTGAGCTACAGTTGACAGCTTGCTTATTCAAGCTTTGAGTAATGTGGAAAAGCAATGAATTCACTAGAAATTGTATCCTTTTTTGCTGTACAATGTCTGGCTCAAATATCTGGTTGGTAGATCTGCAAAAAATCTGCTTAACAATTCCCCTCCCTGCTCTCCAGTTCCAGACAGATTTTAGAAATGTTGTACCAAAGTGTCCAATTTCTGCTCTGTTTTACCTGCCACATCGCCAGTCTACAGAAAACACTGAAGATGTTGCTGCAGTAGAACTTCACTTTACTTTTCAGAGGCATCTTTCTGTTAGATGTCTGATGGCTGTCAGAATGTATTGCTTTCTTGCCTGACATTTGCATGGGTCTTCCATCAAATATTGCCTTCCACAGCAATCCAGGTGTCCAGATATGTGAAATTCTCTTTTTTTCAGCTCTTTTCCTGCAAACATTACTCTTCCTTCTTTCTATATTCCTCCCACCTTCATCAGCTTTGATTTGGAACTACATACACACAGACTGTATACACAAATACAAAGATGCTATAGAAACAACTGAAGAAATCTAGGTGCCTCTCAAAGGATAATCACGCAGACTTAGACTAGGAAATGTAATGTCTACTTTATCATTGCTGTTTTATGCATCATTGTTAATGTCACCACTGGATGTGCCTCTTCTGGAAGATGGAAATGCTGAGTTTCTTGCATGCGGGTTTGTCCCAGAAATGCCATCACTTAAGTTTCACAAGTAATACAAGACTGCAGCAAACTGGTGAACATGCAAAAACATTCAGTAGTTTTCTCTTTAAGAATGAGTGACATTTTAACACTCACAACTTTAACGGAAGACAGTGCATCTGGCTCTATTCTCTACCAAATGAATTGAATGCTCTCTGTAAGGCTGGATAATAAATACAGTGATATGTTATCAGTATAAGTTGATAAACTGTAAGTGATAGCCTTCATTCACATTTACTTATTAAATTTTGCCTTGTAGTTATAAACATCCAGTAATAAATTAAAGACTTTAGAGATACTCATTCTAGCCTTTGTCTGGCTTTAACTCTGTTAGCTTAACTGTTTAGAGTATCAGTTCTTATGTAAAGTTTCACAAGAATGAAGAATTTAAGAATTCAGATATTTGTCCAGATCCAGAGAGTCTCCACTTGCCTGGATGAAATAAGATTGCTATGTCCAAACTTTATAAGCCATTCTCAAGGACAGATAACCAGACTAACTAAACAGAAACAGCAAAACATTCAGCCAAATATCAGAAAAAGTATTTCCCATTGATCACAAAAGGACAATACTTACAATTCTTACATGCAGAATAGACCTGATTTCCTTCTTGGTTTTGATATTAAATTCTATTAAACCTGTTGATGAAACCTGTTGATGAGTCCCTGAACTTTCCTTCCCCTCCATTCCCAGTGGAATCCAAACTATGAAAGACCTTAGGAATGTCAGCTGAGTCAGGAAAGATCAAACAGAGGTGTGAAACAAGATAGGCTTGCTGCCTTTTAGACACTTCCTGACTGCTTTTCTCTCCTACTCAAGTGACCATGAAAAATAACTTCAACGGAAATTTTAAGCTTCTCTATGTTATGGTGAGCATCGTGACTTTCCCTCTGTTGTTGGTTATATTTTGTGTGAAAGTGGCTGCTGCTTTGTATTTTTCGTAACACCTAGGAATCCAAAGAATTCAGAGTGCTAAGCATAAAATGAAAGTTCGCATCTATATCTTTCCTCTCGTGGCTTTGACGATACAATTTCTGTGATGCTAAGGGCTTTCATATATACTTTTATGCTTTTTCTTTCAGTCAGTCAACTCCCCACTTCTGGTTTCTCTCCCCTTTCCTAACCAGTATCTGGATGCTTTTGCAGCTTCCATGTGCACTCCTGCTAGCTAACTGCTCCTCTAGCCCTTCTGACAGCTAAGCACTTCTATTGCTGAAGACTTCACATTCATGTGTGTGACAAGCTTCCAAAATCCTTGGGGTTCAGAGTGTCCATAGGTTAATAACCAAGGATAGGCCCTTTAAATAGAGAGAGGAATGCAGGAAGTTGGTAACACCAAATGAATTATTCTACAGTAGTTCATCAGTATTTACAAAGATGTACAACAAGAAAATATGCCATTGTGCCCTTGTAAGTGTCACAAAGTATTGTGTGTGCTCAAAGCAATATCAGACATACTATTGGAGTCAGCTGGAAAAGCATTAGACCTTAGTAATTGGATAGAAACTACCTGTAGCCTAGTTCAACTCCTAAGCTAGAATGCTCTTTCCAAGACTTTAATTAAAGCTGAAATGTTTTTTCATTTGGCTTTGCATCTGAGTCTGGAGTATTTTATTACTGCTGAGTCATTCCAATGCATTTTTCTGAAATGCCTCAGGATAGTCTTTGAATGGCTGATAAGAAGTTAATTCCTATGCATTCAGTGGCAGAAAAAAACCCCAAACTGCCACATAACAAGTTGATCTTATTTGTCATGTCCTAGTGAAATGACAACCCGCAAAGACATAGACTTCATATTCCTTACTTCAATACCTATGTCCTGTTAGAGCTAAAGGAGGAGAACCACCTAAGCAAGATATACTTTTGAAGATCTTATATTCATAGGCTATTGGTTACTAGTTCCACGTAGAATATTTGAAGGAGGCTGGAGCTGAGAAGGTAAGAGCAGTACAAAGAGACAGATATTATCAGAAGGGGGAGGGAAGGGAAGATGTCATAGAAATGCTATAAGATGTTTTCAGATTAGGAAAAAAAAAGGGGGAAATAGGAAATTCTGAGCCAGGCTTAGAACAAAGCTAAGTGGTACTTCCTGCAACAGTCATGCAGTCTGTGAAACCTTTTGTCAAAGAGTATTGTGGATGCTACTGTAGGGTAGTTTGAGGGAAGACAGGAAAGTTCATGGAATCAAAATCCATTGAGGTTTACTAAAAACTTAGTACTCCTACTGAAAACAGCTGGAGACTGGCAAGAGTTTGGAGAGCAGAATCATATGTATGCTCCTTCTTCTACTCGTCCCCAGGTATCAGTTTCTGACAACTATCAGAGACAACATATTGGCCTAGATGGACCTTTAGTTTGACTCACAACTCATTCTTATGGCAAGAGGTAGGGGATACAGCCCTGAAGCAAAGTGATAAACATATGCGAAGAAATAGCTGGGCAGGAAAAAGTCACTATTCTGCTTTCCTTCTGTTTAAAGAGGGTATAGCTAGATAAGTTAGAGTGCATATATATGGTAGATGTGTGTATGCAATGGATGTCAGCAATTCACACACCTACCTTACTCAACAGAACATGCAGTGGAGACTGAAGCAGCTGCTCCTGAAATAAGTTATATGTTAGAAGCTGCAAAGTGTTTCCACTAACAAGTGGCAAGCTGTCTCAGTGAAACACATCTGTGGCTTGCTCCTGGTGAAATTTCACTGTGCTCACATAGAAAACTTGTCTTTGCTCGCAATAAGACCAGCATTTTCTTGTAGAATAAATTCATGGATTCTTTGCAAATATCTCTAGCTTTGCATGCAAATACTAACAAAAGCAAAAGTGGGTCATTTTGCTTACTTCAAATCCAGTAACAGAGGGAGTGATGTTTGAAACCAGAAAGCAAGAAACTGAGGACTGAAAAAACAAAAGGAGAATTTTTGCAAACAGCATAAGAAACCCAGTCTGAAAATACCCGTAGAGCAGAGAGCATAACAAACTAAATACAAGCTATAAATACATAATAATATAAATACATATATACAAACATATTTGATTTTGAGATTTTCAGATACAAACCTTGAACTTCCTCTCTTCAGTCTATTGCAGTTTGTTTGTTTTGCATAATAAAATTATTCTGGTTCCTCCCTTAAAACATACTGCAATTTCTTTCCTCAAAAAAGCCCACATTCCAGTGCAATGATATTAGCTCTGTGAAGACACATGGCTTATTTCAGCTGAGAAGTGTTCTGATTTATAGGAACTAATTAGAGCATTTTCTCGAGCTTGTCCCTTTCTTCTCATTACTGGTGACCAAAGACAACTGCTGAGACATGATTACTGCAGAACCGTCTGCTAGTGTATGCATTATTTTTTCAGAAATAAATTGACAAATACTACCAGCATAAGGGGTAGGTAATGCTTAGGAAAACACCACTGGCAGAAAACAGCACCCACAAAAGTCAGCCTAAGGCCAGACACAGAAACAGCTTCAGAAAGAAATTTGGGGGGGGAAGGGACTGTAGAAAAAATTAAGTCTGTGCAGGGTGATGTGAGTGTTTATTCATGAAGGCATTCATAAAATGATCAGAGGTATGGAACACCTCTCCTATGAGGAAAGGCTGAGAGAATTGGGGTTGTTTAGCCTGGAGAAGAGAAGGCTCTGGGGAGACCTTATTGCAGCTTTTCAATACTTAAAGGAGGCTTATAAGAAAGATGGGGACAGACTTTTTAATAGGGCCTGTAGCAATAGGACAAGGGGTAATGGTTTTAAACTAAAAGAGGGTAGATTCAGACTAGATATAAGGAAGACATTTTTTACGATGAGGGTGGTGGAACACTGGCCCAGGTTGCCCAGAGAGGTGGTAGATGCCCCATCCCTGGAAACATTCAAGGTCAGGTTGGACGGGGCTCTGAGCAATCTGATCTAGTTGAAGATGTCCTTGGTCATTGCAGGGGGGTTGGACTACATAACCTTTAAAGGTCCCTTCCAACCCAAATCATTCTATGATTCTATGATTTCTCAGTGCGGTCTGCATGTTGTTGCAACTGTTGGGTATTTCAACCAGAGATTTGAGGCATGTCGTATCTTCTGGAAGGCTGAACAACTTCATATAGAGAGTTCTTGAGTTCAATAAATTAGTGTTATTTACAAATTGGTTTATTTGTTTAGGGCCATTCCTTAGCACCATACTCTATGAGTGATACATTTGACCTCAAAGCAACAGCTTGCTTCATCTGCAAGTCCCTAATTGCTGTGCAAAGAACTAGCAATAATTACCTAAGAAGTGAGGAAAAGGAAGGCATAAGATGTTCACCCAGTTTAAATGTGGCTATGCATACTAATGGTATCACATTTTCACCTTTGTGGTGCTTTTCTACATTTCTGCATGGTATGCCTTTTTTTATTGTCTGGCTGCATGAACTTCTAAAAACCTGAATTAAGTTGTCATAGCATCATACTCGTACTGGACTGAAAGTCCCATGGAGTCAGCTGATATGTCGGCACATTATAAAGACAGAATAAGATTAATGTGAAGGAAGTGCAGAGAGCTATTCACAATATTGGCACCATCATGCCCCTAAGAAGTGTAAAGGTTGCTCTAGCTATTCAAACAGTCTTGCCTGACTATATGTTTCAGACAAAGAGTGGGTTGCTTTGCTGAAGAGTGTTAATAAGACATGCCAGATCTTAACAGAGTCAGTCAATATGACAAATTCTGTAGTCTGAAAAAAATGGTCAGGGCAGAATTTAGCTTCAAAGAGCAACCCCACCTCCAGGAACAGGCTCAAATAACTACAAAATCCATCGTGCTGCACAAGCACACTCAAAAAAGAGTATTTTAGCTTCCCCAGTCCTTCAAAATCCCATTTGTTTCTACTTCCAGAGTGCAGTGGGGCTTAAAAAGCATAAGTTTTCAAAAGTGACAGATTTAAATCCAAACCAAAATAACAACAACAGGAAAAAAGGAAAACATCACACCAGGTTTATGAGGGAGAAAATCAGATGGCATTTTTACATGCAAATGACAAATATATATGGGAAAGAATTCAATATGATAAATGTGCTCTGTTTTCTCTATGCTATTAAATGAGCTCCTGTGATGCATTTGCCTATCCTAGCTTTACATTTCCATAGGAAATTGCATGAGCTTTCCCATGCAAATTTGCAGCAGCTTTATAGGGGGGACAGAGCACAAGGCCATGACTGGTTGACCCATCAGTTGAAAGTAACCGATGGATCTTTTTCCTACCAAGGAAGGCAGCTGAAAAGAAGAAAGACCCTTCTAGGGTTTTTTGTGGGTTTTGTTGGGGT
Organism: Harpia harpyja; assembly: GCF_026419915.1. Taxonomy (NCBI): domain Eukaryota; kingdom Metazoa; phylum Chordata; class Aves; order Accipitriformes; family Accipitridae; genus Harpia; species Harpia harpyja. The sequence continues at coordinate 18,492,745 of NC_068969.1, read as the reverse complement.
TTTTTTCACTTTTAACATTACATTACTGCTACCAGTATTTTTTCTTTTTCAGGAAGAACAGTCTATCAGAGTCACAGACTGGGTTCATGACTCAGCAGGAATTTCCCACGGTGCCACCAGCCAAGACTACACTGAAAAGTTTAGCTTAGTCTCACTGTGTCTTTCAGGCCTGAAAAAATATTTACATACTTCAAGAATCCCCCCCAAAAGAGTTTGGTTTGTATCATCAGTAGCTATGCCAGCAGGGAAAACTATTTTCAGCCGTATACACTATCCCTTCACCAGGGGTTTCTACAACAGTACTATAGCACAAAGATCTTCGTAGTTGCATCTTGTGACCTGTTCTTGTTTAAATTATCTTATTTAAAAGATTGAATAAAGAGGGAAAACCAAATAATTTTCTCACTTTCACAGGCAACTGATTACTTTCTGATTTTTAACACTTGGAAGTTAACATTCAAAGTCATCATCTTGCATTTCCCCAAACACAGAGAATTTTCACTACAGCTGATGAAGGTTTTGCCAGGAAAGACTGTAATTGTAAACCAAACACACTGAACCTTACTTTCAGAAGGAGAGACAAAATTAAAATGATATGAGTTAATCATAAATATTCTTCTTGAAAGGACACTAAAACTTTAAGATAGTGCTAGAAACAAAGGGTTAGGTTTCTGATGGAGAAATGTTACAATTGTTGTGTGTCTGTGTGCCTTAATTTGAAGACAAGGAAAACTTTTCCCACCACTGTAGTAGGCTCCTTGACTGGGGAAAAAAAAAGGAAGAAACAAATAATGACAGCCAATTTCCAGTGCTTTTAGGCTATTTCATATCAAACAGTGTGATGAATGTAGCAATATCACTTTTGGCTATAGCACAAAAAATATTATTCTCTATAGACACTGCAGCATAAAACAAAAATGCTTTTATTACCAGTAGCAATGATGTGACATGCCTGATAAATGCCACTTTAAGACTCCTTTGGGTCCCAGCATCCCTTCACACTTATTATCAAGTTACTAATCGATTCTGTAGGTTTGACTGGCCATCATTTAGGAGTGTCATTTACTCTAAAATGACAGAAAAGTAAAATGTTCTAAAACGTTCAATTTTTCTCTTTTCCCTGACTGAGTGACTAATGAGTAAGAATAATAACTTTTATTCATGTTGTCTAGGTGATGAAATGGCCATTGTAGAATGATGAATATCAAGTAAAGATGTTTTCATTTAACATAGGCAGGGGAAAAAAACACGATGAACCTTTAAGTCTTAAAAATATGAAAGAGAGCAGGCAGCTATTTAAGTATTCACATCTCTTGTATGACAACTGAGTCTGTTTCCCTTCGTTATTAGTTTTTCTCTGGATGCATAGAAGCATTGATAACAACAGGGTCAGACATGTTACAGATTAAATTCTTATTTGTAAGATGATACTGTCCAAAGGCCCCCACTGAGATTAACACCTCTTTATTCTAGGTACTGTATAGACATACCATAAAGGTTTATTCCCACAGCAGAGTGTAGAAGTTACACAAACCAGGCAGGCAGAAGATCAGAGCAGAGAGAGATTCACAGAAAGAGAAAATAGTTGTACAGCAGGTTCATGGCTGACCTCACAATGTATTATATTTAGATTAGAGATGATACTTAGGCTGCAAACACCTTGAAAGGGTCCCTGCCTTTGCAAATCATAACCATAATACCCAGCAGAAGACAATCTTCACCCAGAGATCGTTTCTACAGTATACCACTGTACCAACAGAAATAAGAATATAAATCACATCTTTCTGCAAATTTAATTAATTTGAGCTGAGTGCCTAATTCTCTTAAGCCACTTAAAAAAACAGCATAAATTCTTGTCTGTATTAGCAGATTTGATCTCACCATGACAAAGATACAGTAAGTAATTCTATATTAACTAACTCAATGTAAATGCTTACCTGACCCTCCACTCATGCTGCTCAGTCCTTGTAGTTCAGTCTGGTCAGCAATGGGAGCCACTGGGAGTTGACCTCTTCTAGAAAGAACAAAACATTAAATAATAATCTTTGTTTTCAAGGGCATAGATTTTGTCTTTCTCCTTATCTGGGAAAAAAACCCAAAAACTTCATTTCAGCCTAATTGTGTGTTGATCAAGTACAGGTTTTTTAAGATTTTTCTTAAAAAATTATCTTTACCTAAAATAGCTTGGCCTGTTCAGTCTAGTGAGTTTATTTGTGGATCAAAGGCACAAATAAATATTTGATTAATATTGTGTCTGTATAAACATGGCAGCAATTAAGCATATTCTAATGTTATTTAAAGTGTTCCTTTAGATTTGACATGGCAGCAATTCCAATAACTTCAGTGGAGATATTACTGATTTGCATGAATTATGTCCTGATTCAGTTTCATTGACTTCAGTATTGATTTTCATCTGGATGAGTCTAGCTATCCCAGATCTTTAGCTTTTCAGTTCTGCAGGGAGACTGAAATGTCACTGGAGAGCCCAGTCCTGCCAAAAAGGGATTAAGTAAGTGAGCTAGATCTGAGCAAGCATCTTTAGTTGCTCTTCTTGAGATGAAGAAATTCCATCATAAAAAGGTCCTGAAGGACAAAGGGCTTTATGGTGTAGGGGGTGAACGGCCACCACCCCGACTGACTCACCAGACAGAGCAAACTAGAGACTGGGGGAGATAAAAGCACCCACGGCCACAGCCTCAGTAAAGAAGTCAACTCTGCAGCTTCTTCAGTAATAGTGCCACAGCCTCTGATCCACTCTGAGAGGACTCCCATTGCTACTGTGCTTCTTATTCATTAGACAGACTTTGAAATGTCAGCTCTGGTCACTCGGCGGTCATTTTTGATCATAACAAGTTCCTTGGCAAAGAGGAGAAAAAAACAAACTATATGATCAGAAAGATCACAAAATGCTGCTCTGGCTGTATTGCAGGCTGTGTAATGTAAACTCTATCAAATAAACACTCCCAGATATTTTCCTACTCTCTGATTACTGCACTAGAAATGCTCAATAATGTTCAACAAATGTACGAAAACAGCATATGTCAATCCAGCATTTCCTTCAAACTGTTCTATTTTCAGTTCCTGTTTTGTTCAGTTACCACTGCTATAACTGACTCACTCTTGTTACATCTGATCTGCTTGGGAAGAACAGAAGGAGTTTTCGTTAGCACAGAAAATCTATAGTTAAGCAACTTTATAGCAGTGATGCACAGGTGAAAGTCAGAAAGATCTGAGGTGTGATGCTCAAAGGTCCTTCTCAAAATGGTGGCAAAAGGTATGTCCCTAGGACTGGTACTAAGGCTAAGCAAAGTCTGTGACTCTCTTCCTCCAGCCAGAAAAGAACAGAGGCAAAAAGCACCTTTGTATCAGATGTCATTAGTGATCGCTGTTGTATGTTAACACTGGTAAGAGCAATAAAGTAATCTTTTTTTCATTTTTCCTTAAGTTTCTTGTGTACACTTCTTACATGTGCTCTCTTTTTCCTTTGTGCATTAACAGGAATTTAACTATTTAACAGAGGAGGATAGCAGAACATACTTTTGGCTTAGCCAAAAAATCAGACTAAAGCTCAGCATGGAAAGCTTAGGGAGAAGGGCGTTATTGTAGCTGAGAGAGGTGGTCCCACACAGGCAAACATGTACATAATTTAACTCTTTCAAAACCCCAAATCTCTTCATGCCAATTAAGTCACTGGTGATTACAATTAGTACTGGTCTACAGTGATGCTGATCGTGCTAAGTACCACCCAGAACAGCTGTGGGCCCCATGTAGAAGACTGTCCGATCTCATCTCACACACAGCACTCTGAAATAAAAGAAGTAGGTGGGAAGGACAGAGGAGCACCCCCAGCACTCCCATGGTTATGGAGCAAAGCTTGCTGTTTGAGAGCACTGGCAGGTAAAAAGCCGGTGGTGGTGACTGGTTAGCATGCTGAAGCAAAACGTGAGAGAGTCAGGGCCCAGCATGTGGTGTTTGCCAGCTGTGTGGGCAGTGGAGAAGGCAAAAGTGTTGCCAGTAGGATGCTCCAGTGGAAGTCCCTAGTATTCAAGAGGTTGAGTGGTCCTGAACCACCACTGCTCAACTGGAGCTGCGGCTTGCGAGCCAGCTGGAAGAGAATGTGTGCAGGCTGAGAGATGAAGAATAAATGGCAGAAAACAGGTCAGGGATGGAAAGATGAGTGTTGTGAGCCGGACAGTCAGAGCAGGTAGCTAAAGCCACATGGGGGACAAGATTTGAAGGTCATGCACTGGCATAACTATTTTTCTGCTGGAAACTAAAGAAAAGTTAAAGGCCCAGGACTCTGACAACTTCACTGAGACCAGGACCCAATGGTACACTTATATAAAAACATATTTAAGCATCTGATTATGGTTTCTATCTTAAATGAAAATACTTATGAACTTGGCTGTATCAGAATCCAACAAAGTGGGAGAAATGCAACTGGACTTCAAATATGGTTCAGATAAACTCTGAGAATCAACAAACAACACATTCATCCCAGACTCCATGGTGAACTGTGCGTTAGACATCATTTGTAAAATTATTTTTTTAGTCCTAAAGACAAATTCATTTTACACAAGCCTAGAAGACTCTGTTGCTATTAAATCATCATCAAAAACATCAACGAAAGGTCATTTTGTCAGTGTTCTCATTTTATATTGCTAGATCCAAATTTCCCTGTGCCTGCCTGGATCTCTCTGCCTGAGGCGCTCTCTTCCCTTGTTGCTCAGGTGAAGGCAGCTGCTATGTGGATATACTTTACAATGTGTTTTGAAATTATTTTCCAAATAAAAATTGGGTTCTGTAGGCTGCAATAGGCAAGTATAAATAAGGAATGTGTCTCTGGTTTAAATACAGCAAGTAAAACACACATCCCTAACGTAGAGTAAGAAACATTTCTGGATAGAGGCAGGAAGGTAAGACATTATGTTTTATATAAAAGCTAACACTAATGAGCATTTCTAAGATGGATTTGTATTAAAATTACCCTGAAAAGATTTTAGAAACAGGTGTATTAAAATGTTCGTTTGAAATTGTTATGAATTTTTGTCTGAGGAGCAAGTTGTCTTAAAGGTTCCATTTTCTAACACAGAACTGTTTTCACTTTATGAAATATTTTGCATTATATTTTAATTAAAGTTATAATTACAGAACTAAATATAATTAGCTTCTTTCTTCAAAAGAAATTGGAAGCGAACTTACTTTATTAAATTTTCAATTTGTTTCCTGCAGTGTTACATAGTTTATTCTAATTAATTGAATGAGATCTCATAAATATTTTATCAACATAGGGATGTGATTAACAGCTCGAGTTTTGTGTGGTGTTCTTTTTTCTTTCCAGCTTTCTTCTTCTCTGCATTACCATTCCCCCAGTTTTCATGTGTGCTCTCCTGCCTTCAGTGATAACTTAAATACGGGAGCCCTGCCAGAGCCCCCCTCTTCCACAGCACAATGTCATATTTTAGCAGTCTCGGCCATAGGAAGCCATTTTTAACTTCTCTTTGGGAATGTTTGTTATCTAAGGGAGCCCTCATATAACACAGACCATGGAAGTGACACTCATTTCTTGTGTGATTTATAACTTCCACACTGAATAGCTTCCTGCAGAATCTTCTCTGCTTTCAGTGTGTGTGTGTGCACAGCATATTTGTTTATTCTCAGAGCAGATAAAGCACAAAGGAGTAAAAAGGACTGTAACCTCCCATTAGCACACCCTACTCTAGAGACTGGAAAATGGAGCAGAAGGTACATGTTGCACAGCTCCCTCGTCCCTGTTGGGTTGCAAAGGGCTCAATTTTTACATGGCATCAGTGAGATTTAAACTTGTGGGTGCTGAATGGAGCCATCGTGGTTTGAACCTCTGGCTTCACCTGCTCAGCCTCCCATTTGCCATGTGGACGTTCAGCACAGCAGAAACATCAGCACAGTGCCCTCAGGCCCCTCTTACAAAATCAAGAGCTAGCATCAGGGGGAAAACACACCAGGGGTTTCACAGATTCACAAGGAAAGAGGCAATCCCTGCTTCAAAGCATGTCAAAGCAAATAAAAAGGGAAGGAGGACATAGAGGTGAAGTGACCTACCTGTAGTTACACACTGTATTGGGACAAACATGAGAATTTGCTCTCCTAATCCCCAGTCCAATGTTGCCTCCCTCCCCACCACTACTGAAATGGGACAATTACAATTTATGTTGCAAACGCTGCTCTGCAGCCACAGCGCTGAGTAGATATTCTTATTGGTATGGATAGCTAAGCAAATAAACAGCATGTTGATTGTATCAAACAGAAAAAAATGCAAGTACAACTGTATGCAAACTGAATAGTCAGAAAGTGAGAAGATAATCATTATGACTCTGTATCAGATTGAATCTCTGTCAGTCCCTAGTTTGGAGGGGAAGGGACTGGTGTCAGAGTAACATTGTGTTCCTTTAATATATTCCAGATTAATTTAATTAAGCGCTGCTTTAATAATATGAAAGGAAAAATTCAGCCTTCACCATGACCTTTACCATCCAGCAATATCAAAGGTATGGGATAAATTGAACAAAAATGAAATCCATATATATTTTATCTATCCATTTAGCTCAGGCAGGCATTGTGTCACTTGCCCATCCTGTATTGTTGACAGCAACAGGCTGAGTATCTTTTAATATCCAAAGAACAAATTGTTTTCCTGTAAGCATACTTCAAAAGTCCGAATGATGCTAGCTGGAAGTGTACGCATTTCTCCCTGTGAAATTGTTTTTCCTGTTCATACATTCCTTTACTACTTATTCTTGAATTTAGGGCAAATTGTGGAAGTAGAAAAGTGAATCAGATTTTTTTCTCATTCTATATGTTGTACAAAACTGGGTAGTCTCCACCTGCATGAACAGTAATGCTTCTTTTGAATTGTGAAATAAATCAGTGGAAATCATGTTGACAAGAACCTTGCGCTGATGATTCAGTGATCCTGTTGCACTGTTAATGTTGTTTTCCAAAGTCTAAAACTATTTTCTGATCAATCCAAATTTTGATTGATAGATGAAGTTAACCCTGATCTTTACAGGCATTTCTTGTAGAGGCTGGAGCTGTGACTGTTGATGCCAGACCTGGATTTGACCTGAGAGTTGCTCTATATTTATGTCTTGTAATGACTCCAAAGAAAGCTTTATTGTGCTTGGGTCTTCATCCTCTCTTAATTTACTTTACTTGTCTGAAATCGAGTAGACCATTATTTGCACAGCTGCAAAGGCAGTAATAACAGTAAATGCAATTTTTATGTGGAGAAGGTCCACATTTCTCAGCTCCTAATACACCAAGAAAGATGAAAAGGCCAGAAAACTTGTTCTGCTTTTAAAATGACAAGATCATGGATATTTTCTAAAATTATTACAAGAGAGGCCTGGGATTCACATGTAATATTTAAAGCACATCCAACATACTTTAGGCACTGCATTATTAATGTCAAATGAAGTATATTCTTCAAGTATTTATTTACAACTCTCCAGTGTTAAAGATCCGAGTGGGGATTCCTTCCCTTGGCTGTATATCCCACTGTGGCAAACATCTTGCTCCTTCTCAGGGTAATGCAACCTCTCATTTTCCTAATTCAGACTTTCTGACCTTTCATTTTCTAGGTTGTCTCCTGGTTAGAGCTACATTTTATATGGTTAGTTGAGAAGGAACTTTGTGCAAAAACAGCGTCAGCAAAGTCAGCTGGGCCAGCTTCCAAACACTTAAAATTCCCTCACCACCACACTTCGACAAACTATGGCATCACGGTACTATCACTTTATCTAGTAAAGGGTATTTTATCTCCTTCTCTTGTTTTAGTTTGTTTTCACAGCCACAGTCTCGTCTTTTACCTTGTAACATAACTTCAGATACTTTCCCTGTTACCAGATTCTTTACTGCCTGCTGCAGATTTTTTCTCAACATATGGGGAAAACAGTCTTCACACTTTTCTTTCCATTCCACATCCCTGACATAACGGGTGGTTTAAACAGTTTGCATATGTATACACAATGGAAAGGGGAATCTGTGCTGACAGAGAGATGGATGCTTTAAGCATTTTGTTGAAACAAATTTTAGAGAAGGTTCTACTTTTTTTTTTTTTTGAAAGTTTGGAGCTGATTTGAAACCCAGATAGTATTAACTTATTTGTAAAGTTAACTCACAACCACTGGCAACAGCACAATCATTCTGTTCTTGCATTTCATCCACTGATGAGGCAAAAAACAACTGAGATCACTGTGCGAGGCACAGAACAGGCAGGTGCTCAGATCCGACCATGGCAGAGGCTCCCAGCTTTATGGGCTTAGGCGATCCCTTTACACACTCATGGCAGAGGGACACAGAAGTTCTATGGACTTACGAAGCTATATCGAAAAGAGAAGTACTGGTGCACATGTTTAGGGAGATGACACGCTACATCAACTCTGCTGCACAGTGAAGAGATGTTGAATTATGAGATGGAGAATAACTCATGTCATACTTCTCACTACCCATTTGTCCAGTATAGTTTCTATTTCATATCTCCTTTATCTTCAGAGCAAATTTCTTGATGATAGAAATACTATGAGCTGGGTTAGGCCTAGTTGGCATATTCTAATAACCAGGAGTCCTTGGAATAACTGCAAGGGCTTTGAAGAAAGATGTACTAATACCAGCTCTGAATGTTTTCAGGTTGTGACCACTACTGTAAGGGAGGACAAGTGAATAGATATTTTGATGTTGCAACATAGATCAATATATTTTTTTACTCTAGCTGTAACAAAACCACAATCTGGACTATTCAGCCTCTGTGGTTTTGTCACAGCATTCACGTGGCATATATACCACAGTATCCTGATCAGCAGGTAGCACCTGTCTTGAGTTTTGTTCCATTTAATTTGATAAAAGTGGAGCTCATGCAAAGACAACTAATTGAGGAGCTGAATACACAACCTACCACCCACCATGTGTCATTACTGGAAATAACTCCACAAAGAAACCACACTTGAATCTGAAAAACTAAGACAGCTTTAACTCCTGATAGTATTCTCTACTTCATTATCTTTCAGAGACTTGGGATGCTTTTTATGACACACACACACACACCACACACACCCCATGCCGAAGAAATTGGACCCAAAGGCATTCTAAGTAAGGGAACTTCAAAATCCCACAGGTGCTATAGTGTGGGCTTTACACTGACTTCAAGAGTGGGGCAGCTTGGCAGGAAGACCTGTCCAGAGCACAGATACTCTCCCTCTGTATCATTTGGTACTATGACACCAAGATGATTATTGGACCAAAAATTTAGTAAAAAGCTGCCACATTGCCTGATAATACACAGGGCACAAACATTGTTTAATGCGCACAGCAATTCCCTTGCTAGGACTTCACTTCATGGGACAAAAGAGAGACATGACACTGGGGCAGGGGCAGATAAATAAAGACATAAAGGACCTGGTGGCTACAGTGTCACCTCTCTTTAGCTTCCTGGAGAATGATAGAGGAAGAGCCTTATGGTTGTCAGGAAAACTTACTGCCCCAAGCCAACTTCCTTTGAAACTGTCGGGGAAAGTGTTGGCCGCCCTTGTCCTCTCTCCTTGGCAATGATAGACACTCCTCTCAGACATCTGCAGGGCACTGCATGACTAGGCAGGTTTCACTACAAGAAAATACCAGGTCTTCACAGTACTCCTGAGAGAAGCAAAGGAAAAAATAACTCCATATCTGGCTTTTCCAAAAAGCCTCTGCACAAGGGCCTATCTACATACATCCACGTCACTTTCAGTGCAATGCTCATCACACTCATTCAGGGCATAGCAGTTCAGATGGACAGACTGCCAGGGGCATTTATTCTACCACAGTCAGTATGTCAATACACCTGTGGCTTTAAACTAGCAGCCGGAACCAGCCACTGCTCTGTGCACCCATCCCAACTTTGAGAGCACCACTCACCCAGGCACCCCTGAAGTCCTGCTTACTTTGTGGCTGTAATTCAGGTCAGATTCCAGTTCATTCTCTTTTGCCCATGCCAATTCATCTCAACAGTTCTGTCTCCACAAAGTATTAAAGAAATTGTCAATGTGGTATTTCCCTTTGCTTGTGTTTTTAAATGGGATCACTGTGGCAGTTTCAGATAGATGGTTTATTTTATTGTCACCTGGAGAATGCCACAGCACTTCTCCCCCTCCTGATTTACACAATATGGGATAAGTGGAAACATGAAGTTTTTATTTTAGAGGCACTGTCACTAAAATGTCTTTAGAAGCTTCCAGATGAATAAGATGTCACCTATTTCTTTTGACCTTATCATTTCACAATTACAGAGCTACAAGCTATGGTTGAAGCCACTGCAAAAGGATATCCTTGTCTCTGCAGAGATTTGTTTCACTGAGGACCAGTCCCCACGGCCTTCCACATCTTGAATCATCATTGATACATTGCTGAAGATCTGGACCCAAAAAGTAACTAGAATTACTCAAAAAAGGACATGTAATCTTTAGTGAATTATGTCCTTGACTCCTTATTGCCCACTCAAGCCCTTGTAACTTTGTATTTAGACACTACTTAGATGTCGTATCAATTTTAATAAAGAACTTCCTGAAAATTCAAAAGGTCTACATCTTTTTACAATGTTAGTGAAATCCTTGAATGACCTGCTATCAAAAGAGGCTAGTTAAGCAGAATTTTCCATTCTTCACATTACTTAGATACTTGCTCCCGTTATTTCATCTCTCAGTAGTTTTCATAACTCTTAACATCTTGCTCATTTAATGCAATTAGAATTCAACATGAGTCTCATAAATCAAGACAATAAAATCACATCTCACTGTAACTTTTAAGCTGTTGTAGAAGCTCAAATTCTTTCCCAAAATCTTTCTTTTTCTCCAATTAACTATGATATATTTAGTGCTTATTTTCAAACATTAAATGCTTCAGTTCAAAAGTGCACTAAGCAAATAACTAATGTGCAAGGCTTTTTAGCATCACTCAGAGGAAATCCTAAGAACCTGTGACACACTATTTTTTAGTAGGAAGAAAAACAGACAATTGTGGATAGTTTAAATCAAAATACTTTGTAAATTTTTTAACACCACAATTCAATTTTGTAGCCATAATTTTCACTTTATGATGTACTTTCCAGAAGTCAAAATGAAAATTTTAAGAGTTTTGAATACATGTGGGTGTGAAAATGTTATCAAGGGAAACATGACTTTTTCACTGATTTCTAGATTATATACTCACATTTCAAAGAGCTGGGTTTTTCCATCACCTTGCTTTCACCAAGCAGCTGAAAGCATGAAATAAAAAGAAATGGGACAGTGTAGCTCTGTGATCAAGTAAATTATATGGAAATATGCAAGTTCATAAATGAACATGATTATTTTGCAATTAATTGGAGTTAGGCACAGAGGAAAGCAGACATTCATGACATTGACCATTGTGAAAATCCAATGTGACCAATGGCTTTTAATGCTATGTGGGAAAGTGATTGCAGTAGCTTCTAATGCTTTTTCTTTTGGATACATTCAGAACCTTTCTGATGTAGCATTTTTTTATTGGCAAATGTCAGTTATGCAATCTGAAACAGTTCACAAGAAGGGGTTAGTTTCAATATACTTCCCTCCACACATTTCTGACTCACACAAAATACCGAAATTAGCAAACATCTTGTTTGCCAAGAAGTTTCATTTCCTGGTCTAATAAACTGTCAGTATTTTCAAAATGATTGAAATGAGGATCTTAAGTGATACAGCATGAGAGGCTCAGTCACTCTGGATTTTTCCATTTCCAATTTAATCCTACTTCAAAATTATTATTTCTAAAATTTTACAAACCACTGCAGACTAGGAAAACCATTTGCCACTCAGGTACAGGATCAGGTACTCCTGCTTCCAGCCAGGTGTTCCCACAGAGAGAGAGGTGTCTGCTTCTGCAATGCACTCTCATTTAGAACTGATTATGAATTGGTTGATCCTTTCTTTCTCCCACATTGGAACATGTTGGTTATGTAGCACTGGACATTCAGGTTCTCCTGGGCACTTTCTACCCATGTAGGTATAGTTCAGGTCTCAGGCATCGGGGAAGAGTTAGGTGAGAAACATTATATTCTGCCCAGGGTTTAATGGATACGACTGTAATGGACTCGGATGTAACTTTGATATGAAAAAGGGAAGGGATGAACGGCAAGTGAATACAAAAATTAGGTAAAGTTTATAACCACTTTAACATCCCTGATAAATCTGTGCCTGTGCTAAACTTGCTAACCTGCATCTCTCTTGGCAGCATTAACTCTGACCTCCTAGAAACAGTCTTGTATGTACTGTGTACCTGTGAGCCAAAGACATTTTACAACAGCACAAAGTGAATAGCCCATGGTAGCAGTATTTCTGCTGGGAGGACTAGAGATGGAACAAGAGATACCACGTATCTGTGAACACCCTGAAGGGACCTCTCACATTGGTATCACTTTATAATCCCTTAAGCTGCTCTCTGTGAAAAGCGAATAACTTCTAGGAAACCCCAGGAGACTCTGATGACCATTAGCAACTATATAAAAGGGGAAGAAGTTCAGCTACCAGCTTTTTACCAAAACTAAACAACAGATATTGTAAATGATCTGGAATTCCAGCTCCACTTTATGAGGACACAGCCACAGAACCACATCTGTTCCTTTCTTCTGCCTACCTACAACCTTTCCTGGGACTTTGCAATCAAAGGAAGCAAAAATGGACTTTCCCCTACTCGGAGCAAAATTGGAAAAGGTTGCACATTACAGAGCATATTTTCTGTTCCGTTTGTTCCTTACATGCAGGCTGAAGTCCTCTTTGGTGAGGACTGAGAGTGGTATCTCACTAGATATGCTCACCAGAAGAGATGTTGCTTTTGGGCTGGGGGAGGGAGCAGGGAGTTGGAGGCTCCTGCTAACAGATGTTAGAGCAATCCCAAGCCTGCTCTAACCTATGCCCAGGAAACGGTACCGATTCTCTCAGCCCCATACTGACTTTAGGGAAGGCTGAACATGGCAGTAAAGAAGCACATGGCTTAGGAGTTTGCGCAGGGGAAATAGGAGGAGACAGCTTAGCTGAGTCCAAATGGAGCATGCTAGTAGCGTTATTCAAATATTAATAACAGCTGCTGGAAATTTGGAAGAGCCAGCCAAATTGAAAAATGCCCTGTGCATCTGCCCTTTTGTAACCATGTGCCCAACACATGTTCTGTCTATGCCAGGAGCAGTATTCCCTCTCTGCAAGGCATTACAGTTGGCACGAATGCCTACCTGGATCACTGCCGGTACCTGGCAAGCATGCTGCAGAAAGCAGTTGTTCTCCAGTCCCTAACCTCACCACATTCACTGAAACCCCTCCAGCACTGTCAGCACATGGCCTGGGGTAAGAGAGGAAGTGGGTTATTATTCCCAGTTCTCTGGACTGAATAACACAAGGAACTGAGGGGTGCTTACCATTTTGACAGCACTCATGGCTATAGATGGAAATATACAACCATAAATAAAATGTTTCTGAGAATTTAGCTCCTCATTGGCTACCACATTTGTCTCCTGCAGCTGGCTGCAATGATAAAGTTAGCTAAGCAGGGGCCATCAGCAATTTGGATGGATTAGCCCATAGCTGCCACACCAAAGGCATGGGTACATGTGTTCCTTTCAGTTCAGTCAATAGGTTCGAACTACAGTCAAACTAGCTGTCTCAGGGAGAAAAATGTGGTAGTCACAACGGCACGCATCTTACCTCGTGCTAAGCACCTCAGCAGATCTGTTGCTGGGCTTGTTAAATGAACCCTATTGTTAGGGGGTGCAATAGTCTCAACACTCAGGCTAGGTGGTTTAAAGCTACCTTAGATACGTTTATAAGCTCTGTATTCATGGCAATGTAGACATACTCTGAGAATACATGCTGATTACTGCCAGAAAGAGGGAGAGAAGCATACCATAGCAATAGAAACACACTATCAGTCCAGCGTGTTATGTCTGTCTAGCATCCACTATCATTGTATTAATGTATTTTATTGCAGTCATGTCAACAGTTCCGAAGGAAATTCTCAGTTTCAGCTCCACCCTAACTGTGGACCTCCACCTTGCTTGTAAGTCAAGCATATCAGACAGACAAAAAGAGGACAGGGGGAACTGTTGGACATTGGCAACTGGCAGTGGAGGACAGAAGGTGCCAAAGAGGCAGGAATGAATGTAGATCTCCTGAATCTTAGCCATAAAATCATTCTTCCTATCAGCTCCTAATCTGTGAACATTGCATGTTGGGTTAATGACCCTACATATTAGACTACAGCAGCAGACTCAGAACTGAAAGGTCCTGGATGATCTTCTTTCATTTATATTTCTTTTCTTGGTGCATAATTATAAGTACGTCCGTATGCATTCATCACGTGTACCACAACTTCTGTTGAATGACTAGGTTTTTTTCTAAGAGAAAGCAGTACAGCAAGGAACTTTTCCACTTAAAAGTATTCTGCTCCAATGAATCATGGCTGTCATTTCAAAGCTATTTATCGTGTTAACAATATTTTTCCAGAAGACTGTTTCATTTAGTGATTTGGAATGTAAGGACAATTGTGGGGAATAAATAACCATGCAAGCCATAAGATTGAAAATCCACAAAGATTTCAGAACATATGAAAAGAAATGTATTTTAAAAAATCCTGGACATGCAAATAAAAGATCCAGATTAAATTCTCATAGCTGTAGGCTTTTGCTTGCTATTCATGAGAGCTATGGAATTTGCTTCTACTTGACATCAGAAATGCAGATTCAGTGAATTCATTTAAGGCAAAATTGAAATCTTATCTTTTTAGGCTGGCTTTTCCAGCCTTAAATGCAGCTCAGTTTTTTAAAGCTCCTAGATATTATTTTAGGTAAAGCTATTTGAAACGCTTTGTATTTTCTGCACTATATACATTTAGTTTTATTGTATTTAGTTCATCTGCATTATAAAATACAAAGGAAAATAGTTGAAAGATGACAAACTGGATAATGGGTAAGGCAAAGTAGTTATTTGCTACTGCAAAAGGATAAATACAGCAGAAATGGGAGGAGACCTCTAAACCATGTTCTTAAATATGAAGAAATATTTAGTGAATGACTATACCATGGGGGATTTCTACATCCTATTTCTTTAGCTGCCATGCATAGCTGTGTGACTATGGGGACCAATTACAAATTGTACTGATCCACCATACCCATATTTCTACCTGCCTACACCACAGCACTTCCGAATGTTCCTCTGTCTTCTTCCTTAAATATGAAATCTCCATCTATTCTCTCTTCATACTTAGTCCATACCACCTACTTATGGACTACTACAAGTAGCCTGCCAACCAGGCAGAACAAATGGGCCTGCTCCAGAGCCCTAGTAAGGTAGTGAATACGTGTGTGTCCCCTTAGCCAGAAAGTCAGGAGGACAGAAGAGCAAATGCCTTTGCTCAGTTGCCAAAAGGCTAAAGAATAGCTAAACCCTGATGTATAGCTTCATCATACTGAACTAAAATCAACTTATTGTCAACAGAGGCAAATTTCAACATAGCAACCTTTTCTGAAGGTTCAGTAACTCCTTCATAAACCCACAGGCAACCAGTCCCCTTTTGCTTTTTTTAAAGGTGAATTTTGTTGAATCACAAACTGCTGCTTTAAATGTTATGATTGATACTGACTTCCCTAATATTTAGCACTGCACAAACACATGACCCTGACAAGATGTATTATGTCATCTCTTGGGAGAAGTCTGGGAGTGAATAAGGACAAAAAAGGGAGAAATCTGTTTCTAATTTGACTCAGGTGATCATCTACTTTAAATATCAAAGGTGCTTTCAGTGAAATCTGTTATAAGACTCAGATGTTCTTGCTTACTCCAAGTGTCAAGGCCTGTCACTCCTTCTTACAGTTACCTTCTCACCCAGCCAGGAGATACAGCTAAGTATTTCTGCATTCCTAAGTGACAAAAGGTTCAGTTCAATTTCTGTCTTTAGTTCACTAACTAGAGTGGCTGCTGCTGCCCAAAGTCTATGATCATTCATTTGCTGTTTATCCCTCACTCCAGCCCCACGTACATCATCATGCTGTAGTGCAAATCCAACAACAGAGCTCAGTTCAGAATGCCCCTGCAGTGTGTTTGTTAGGAGCATGGACCAAACTGAAGGACTGGCGCACCTACCTGCCTGCTTAACAAGAATTTGTGCTGACAAACTCATCATATGTTCTAACTGGTTGAATGAGCAGAACTCATTTTCTAAGGAAAAATGGGGTTTCAACTAAATATTTTTGAGCTTTCTGGGAGAAATTTTCCTTACTGAAAATAGCTTTGCCCCAACCTGACAGATGCAGGCTGAAACAAGAGTGTCATTTATCCCTCCTTCACCATTCTTCTCCGTGGGAAAAAGGATGCATCACTGACTGCTGGGGTGCAGAGAGAAGGACCAGGTTCAGCTTTTTGCTATCCATTATGTTTCCAGGATCAGCTATCTTTATCACTTCTTCACCATCAATGAGTAAGCAAACATGCACCACGCAGCATAGCCAAGAACACCCTGCTGGAGGCCCGCTTGCCCACATTGCCCATTTACCTTTCTCCTAATTTCAGAGAAAACTGCTGCAGAAGAAAAAAAAAATCAGATGAGCTACCTTCATGATTCTACACCCTGTAATTAAAGATTGCTGAACTATAAATGGCACCTACACTCCTGTGCAAGGTACAGGGTGGTCTAGGTGCACGCTCTCATGTCAGCTATATATATAGGTAGCATGCCATGTGACATCGGATGGATCATTGTCCTTTCACTAAAATAAGAAGTGATAATATCTTCTGAGAAGTTATTTACATTACGCTGCATGTTTTCTCTTTTGTAAAAACATTTCCTCTGTGCCTGCATTTGCAACTATCCATCAGTTCCTATCAGTTCCCTTTAAGGGTGCAGGACTACTCAACAGGCTGCTCTGCCACTAAGAAATAACAGCACTGGGAGTCTTAAATTGTAGAAAAGGCATGTTTTCTACATGAAGACTTTGAACTTGTGGAAATGAAGTCTGAAAATGATAGTGGCACTAGTAATAATAAAAAAAATAATGCCTTTGCTAGGATAAATAGACATTGTTCTAGTTACTTTATTTTAATCAGCCTACTCCAGCAAGGAATTTGGCTTATAATTTGTGTTTTTAAAACCCAGCATCTTCTGATATTTATAATTGATTTTGGTACAGAATCATCAAAGGAATGCAGAACAAAAATTGAACAACTTCCTTAAAAAACATTAGCAGAGCTAAATTATATCATGAATATGAAAAAAAGCACAGCACACAGGCAGCAGAAAATGAAAGGCAGCTGGGTAAAGTAAGAAGAGAGATCAAGGTGCAAAAATATCAATTCAAATATCCCAAACATGACTTAAATATTCATCAACTTGTTCTTCAGTATTTTACAGTTCATTCATCTGTGACTTAAGGGTCACATGATAGAAGGCATGGATTGAATTAGGAAACCCATCTTTTCCAGCTTTAGACTCAGCTTTGCATGAGAATAGGTAAATAGTATTTCCTCTTTCCCTGGGTTTCCCAAGCTATGCAATAGAAGTAATGATAATTATCTTCCATTTTAAGATGCTTTGAGATCTGTGATGAAAAAGTGCTCTGTCAGAGCTTAGATAAGGTGATGTTGCAGGCAACTTTCTCCTTATTTGACTCCATTTTTCTTTTTACAGGCACAGTGTCAATCTATGTTAGGTGTCCTTTTGAAACTCATGTTTCTTTTAAATGACCCCAGGCCTCTTAAAGGTCTGTGTCCTTTCATTCAGTCCCTCTGTGAGTACCCTTTGCACAGGTAACCACTAGGCATGTTCCTGTGCAGTCACACTATCCCTGGCTGCCTTTGAACAGATCAGACTCTTTAGGATGGCCCTCTTCACACACTTGCTTGAGGGCAAGCCTTACATTTTGATCTGTGCCAATGACCTGAGTTGTGCCATCAGACAGGGAAATATATTTGGTTTGTGATTCAGATTTAGTTTAGCAGTAGCTGAAAGACAGACACTGCCAGGGCTGGAACCAGACTGTTTTTAGAGCAACCAGTTCTGACAATATACTCTTTCTAAGCCAGGTAAACATCCTTCAGATTTGCTGGAGTCTGTGTGCAGCCTTCCCACATTTGCATGGGTCTGAAACATAGTAAAACTCATTCCCACTGGCACGCTTCAGTCTAGACCACCTTCTGTTCTTGGCACACATAATAACTATTTTCACTGCATCCTTATCAGCTTGTTCTTTCAGGAAATGCATTCTATTTTCCATTAAGTCCTGTTTGCATAAAGTAATTCTTACAGCAAGTAGTCTGCCAGGCTTTCTTTATCCTTGACTGACCTTTGCTAGGTTAGTCTGGCTAATGCCTTGCCTATCAGTTCCATTACTCACAGGCTAGTGCTATTCTTATTGAGGGCAATGCTTTCCAGGAAGTACAGACAGAGCTCTACAAGCAGCCACTTCGCTCAACTAATATCGTGATGAGATCTATGCAGTGTCGAAATCTTTGGGTTTGATCTTAATAAGAAGCCACTTGCATATTTCTGTCTGGGTCCAACACTTCAGTTTTTAAGTCAGATTCTCAGCACTACCTGTGGATGAGAACAGCAGAATCCGATGCCTGTGCACAGGTCTGCGGCAGAGCGAGGACCTGCACACCTCGCTATGCCAAAACGCCTTCATTCACACAGGGCTGTGAAGGCTCTGTGGCGCTATTCCACACAACAAAAGTCATCTGAATGCAGCCCTTAGGAAGTGCGTGCCAGATTTAAAAGCTCTGTTGTTTTGATGAATTAACTGGAATCCTGATTGCTCCAAATGAAGACCACAGAGACTTTTTCTTTCTGCCAAGTAGAAGCAGTAAGTTCGTAACACCATAGGATTTAAAAGATCTTTTTGTCTAGCACCTTGTGTCACATAGCCTTGTGAATTTTATCCAGCTATTCATGTACTGAGCCCATTACCATAACTATGATGAAGGGTTAATGTCTCAGGCTAGCAATAGGCACTTCCAGGGTGTATGTATTGTTTTGAAATAAAAACAATACAAAGACATCTAAAAGAACGTAAATGATATCATGGCTGAGAATCTGAAAAGCAAAGTGATGATTCCTTCCTTGTCTTTGATCTGCCTTGTTGCGTATTATTATATTTCTGAACTGACAGAAAAGAAGTTCATTTCAAGGCACCAAAATGTCTGAACTATATAGGAATTGTCGCCATGAATCAATTCTGGTTTCATATACTGCATCTTCACAGGCATTATTTCTTCCAAATCAATTCCATCTCTAAACTAATTGTTTAAAAGCCATGACTTCATTCCCATGTTAAGGGAATATCTGTGGCACGCCTAATTAAAACAAAAATATTTACAGTAGGATGCACAAGTTACACAATGGTATTGACAACAGTAAATGTTTCCAAATGCAGATCTTTCGCCTTTGTGCATACACAAAGCAGCTTTTTAAAGGCTGAAGGGCCTATGTTAGAAAAACATACAGTACCTACTTCAACAAGAGAATCAGACATCATTTATAATTCATGTAAGTATATTGAAGTTTTCTACTGCCATCCAAGAAAGATGGTTTCAAATCTATGGAGTGCAATAAGCCAATATTCTGTGTAGCAACTTCTATATATCTCACATAGATTTTACTCAGGAGATCATTTCTATACTGAGGTCTTCACATCTACAAAGTGATACATTCAAAACCATCACTTTCTCTGCATATCTATCACCATTAATTTGTCAGTTTGTACCCCGTGTTATTTTCATAAATGCTTTAGGGACACAGATTTGTTGAACAGATAGAAGATAGAGTTAAATGTAATCCGAGAGTAATCAGAAGCAAGAGGAATAGTTATCTCAATATTACAACTTTTTTTTTTCATATCCAGTATAAAAACCAAAGAGAAATGAATGATAGCTCTGGTCAGTTCCTCTTGCATTGATGGGCTGATGCAAAACTGCTGCATATAATTCAGCTATTTCCTACAACCACACAATTTAAAAGCCCAACAAGTGAGCTGCTGAGCTAAGGGAAGTTCATTACAGTTCAACTACAAACAGTTCAGTTCTACTCAAAGACAGACTTAGATTCTATTTGCCAGTATGAGAAATTTGCACTATGACTGCCTGCAAGGCATCTAACCTATCCAAGACAGGATCACAAGAGGAATTCCAGATCACAAGAGCAATTCCATTTTCAGCTCTTTTCTCTTAATTTTCCAAAACAGGTAGTCTCTTAAATAATCCTCTGAAATTTTAGGACTTATATTAAACGATCATGTCTAATGTATAAAATCCAGTTTTACACTTTGGTAAAAACTCACAGAGAACTTGATTACTAATAAAATTTTCCTCCATCTCTGCAGCTGGCAATAGTATTTAGCACAGAGCAGAAAAGGCTAGAGATTGTATAATGCATCACAAATGACTTTATTGGCTGTCATATACTTAAAACTGCTTTGTTCTGCACTTGATTAATTTGTAAAGCAGTTTATTTCAGATATTGAAGCTGCTTGTTCTGCATGATTATTAAAACTAAACAGAAGCAAGTATCCATTATTACCTAAAAATAATGAAGGCAGAAGAGGCAGACACTTGGGACCCAAGGAAGTGACATTAATGTTCAACATCTCGAAAACAGCAGCATATCAAATTATTGATGCAAAGCATTTGACGACTGTCTTTAAGAGGCAGGGACAAAGACTGTCTAGACATGATCAGATATCAAAGTCTACGAGTTTTGCAATCTGATCATTTTGTTTCCCTTTTACTAAGGTAAAGAGGCGCCTGTCAGTATTTGACAGGCTGCAGACACAATGATTATAACAACAATAAGAATAACTGCTCTCTGTAGTACTATTATCCCCTGAATAACTTTGTTGGAGGAACTCTGTTGCAGTTTGTTTATTTGTTGGTTTGGTGGTTTGGTTGTTTTTTATCTCTGATGGAGGGTAATGTCTGTATATTCTGTGACCCTTTGTTACAGCTCCCATTAGACAAGGATTTAGATACAGATTCCAGATTGATCTCGAACCACAGTGGAGAGACTAAGTGGCAACATCTGTAGAAGCTGAATTGGAATATATTCCAGATCCAGCAAGTTGTTCTTTTTTGAATTGGACTTAGTGGGTAAAACCTGACTTAACCCTTTGCATGCACTAGAAAACTTCTGCAATGTTCTCATCTCATGATTGTTTAACAGGCTGCAGGCAATGATTATAACAATAACTGCTTTTTTTTTTTTAGCAGCAGCCTATGATAATAGATTTTCAAGCGGTACACTATATATTTAACATATGCCAACAGCAATTTTAGGAATTGCTGTGTGCTTGTTTTATAATTCTAATTCAATATATCCGTCAATGTTGCTTCTTTTTCCCCAGAGTTCATGATTGTGCTTTTGTCAACAGAAAATGGCAATATTTTCCTCTAAGGGAAAATTCAAGGTCAAATGAAGGTTGAGATAGATAGAAAGCACGTGGTAGCAGAAACTATGATTAGGGCATTTGGTTTAGTCTTTTCTTTGTACCAGATTGCGTGGGCAGCCCCTGCTAAAGTATACATAAGAACAAATTCCCAACTCAGTATTAGTGTTTGATTTGATTTAGACAATGGTGCTGATGTCATTTGGGTGAATACCTATGAGAAAAATAGGATAAGACAGCTACTTAATGAGAGATTAAGTGATTCAATGTGAAACATCACAATTGTAGTTCAAAGAATTAGAACGTGTTCTGATTCCTGAAACTGAAACTGTCAAACCCGTACTCTATAATTTTATTTTATATTGTCATCTTCAAGCTTTCAAATGTCTCTTAAGTAATAACATCATATGATGCTGCATTACGACACTTAAGCCTCTGGGTTAAAATACCAAGTCTGCATCAAGTCATGTTGTCTCATACCCTGATGTTAAGTCACATGCAGAGATTTTCAAAGGCTTTAAAACCAGACTGTGCCCAACTGCTATTTAACATCACTAGGAACTGGAATTCTAACTCGTACCTCTGTGAAGGCTGATCTCATACTAGTGAATCAGTTTCCATATTGCAAAAAATAATACTGTTGCCTGTTACCAAGAGGACTTTAGATGACTGGTCAGTAACCATTTTTGATAGCAGCTGGTGCAAACTTCTAGTAGAAAATCAGAAAACTAATAGGAATAGACTTGTCATAGCTCACCTATAAAAAGTGTTTCCCATTTCTTGGCTTCAGAAGACTTTGGGCATTAACAAGACAGTGTCTGCTTTGCTTTGCAAAATCAGTACCCTGTTGTGTTGAGCATTAGATGCACACACAGTAGGAAACTGTTCTTGTCCTTACAAAGTTAACTACATAGATCAGAAAACATCTTATTGTCCCATTTCAGAGCAAGGAAATCAAGGCCATTGTCTGAAAACTGCAGCAGAAGCAGGAAGTAAATCCACTTCTCCTAAATGTGCACAAATCATCTTTCTTTTGCATGAAGTCAGTGAAGGAAAGACAGGGAAAAGCTGTGAAGACTGCAATTATTTAGGCAACTGGGGTAGCACTGAGGATAAGGAACAGGTGCCCTGTAAGTAATCTTACCATTCAGGCCAAAGGCCAGCTGCTCCAAGGGCTGCATCCCCTAAACCCCACAGATGGTTCCTTGGATCAGAGCTGAAGCCTGTTGCTTACAGTCTAAAATACGATTTGGTCAGCACTCCTGCCTTGCCGGTGAACTGAATTCTTAAACCCTCACGGTTGTCATCTCTCCTCTACAGAGAATCCATACAGACATTTAGGTGCTTAAAGGTGCAATGGGCCGTGTCTGATCCAGAACAGTAGTGAATCCCCGACATGTCCACAGGTACTGCATCATGGCCTGGTTCACACAGAAGCACAGATGTCAAATGTGCTCCAACCCCTGCTGGGACTTAAGAGTTTGAAGCAATGAACCACATGGGTGATAGGAAGGTTCAGGGAACCAAATGGAATCTAGTTCCAAGCAATGCCTCAGCCACACAGCGTGCAGATGCAGGGGCCACAGTACCAACCGCCCCAATCCACTGCACCGCTCCCACCATGCCACATAACCCCCTCTAATGTAGACATGACTATAGACACCCACACAGTCTGTAAAAATGCCTAAACAAGTGAGGGATGAAAGGCAAACTCTTGTGAATCTTGGTGTGTTTGTATGTTTTATCAATCTTTTGTCTGCACAGCTAAACTCTCAAATGCTTTTGAATTCTGCCCCTCAAAGTGCAGTGCTGTTTGACCAGCCTTCAGGTAGCTGGGATTCCTACTTAACCAAAGGTCAGCCATGTCAATGCCCCATCTAGTTCTCCCCTTCTTACTCCACAGCCTCAATTCACTAAGGATTTCTGATATCTCCTGAACTCTTGATCTGTATTATGAATAATGACAGATAAGCAGATAACATTACCAGGCTGCCCTACATTCATCTCCAGAATCTGGTGAACTTTTTCGTATGTCAGTAGAAACACTTAATGGAAAAAGAGCCTTTGTCCCTGCAGAAGTCTTCATCTATTAACCCCTTTTTACTAAAAAAATGCATGTCTAATTCCAAATAGGAGGGTTTATCATACAAAGTTTACAAGACAAACAAGTCATTACTTAACAAGTTAGTTAATAACATGGCACACAACTGACGAGAAATGTCAATTACTAGGGAGAAGGGGCACAGGATACTTTATGTAATCGCAACCGTTGCTCAGGGGCACTTGTGTTTAAGTCTTTCTGACAACATCTACAACACTCTAATTGAACTGACTGGGCATAGAGGAATTGCTTCTTGCTACTGCAAAATAGCTAGCAGAATTACAAAAATGGCGTATCAGAAAAATGTAGTGTTTTTTCAAGCTTTTGAAATGTCACACTCCTGGGCACCAATTTATCTGAGTTACATTGCAACATTACAAATAGCCAGCAAGCCTTACAGGGCCATTTTTCACAATAAAAATACTTTCCTAACTGCTATTTTAGTTCAGTAATGATTGTATAGATCTGTTTATTATGCATTTATATTTTTCCCTAAATAATACCTTACTGTTGGCAACATACTGAAACAGAGGAAAGTGTGTAATATTAATGGGGCCAACCGCTTGCTTCAGCGTAAAAATATTTTTGACTTCAGGGAAAAAAAAGAGAGAAAAAAGAAAAAACTCATAAGAAATCCATAAAGAAAACAAAGAAATCCTTCAGCTATTTTTCTAATTTAATATCGCTTCCACTTCTATCTGTTGTCTTCAGGATAATGGCCATTATGATCATAGTGAAAAGATTACATTGATTGCAGAGTGCCAGGGAAGCTATATTAAAGGTCAATAAGGAAAAGTGGTATATCTCTCTGCTGGAGCTATGATTCAGCCTCTTGAGAACACTTCTTAAGATATTTCCATTGTTTTCTGTTGTATGTAGAAGCACAGATAAACTGCAGCTTTTAGAAAAGCACAGCCAGAAACACAGGGAATCCAGCTTCTAAATGCTTTAAAGCACCTATGTTGTACAAATTATACAGCATCAAAGACACTGTTAGGCATGGAAGTCCCAGTTCTTGGAGACTCCTTCATTATCCCTAAGACAGCTCTTCTCACTGATATATGTCCTGCACCTGGCTAGGTTAGCTGGCTGTAAGGGCTGAACTTGGGATTCCTAGCCCAAATGCATATGCTAGGAATATGTATTTTTTTGCTAGAGCAAAATATGTTGCTATATATCTGGCTAATCTTCAGCGCTCTGTGGCTTATGCATCTCTTGGAGGCATGCAGCAGCATGTCTCATGAAATGTACACATCTGAATTTGACCGCTGCATACATGTTCCCTGTAGTACCAGAGATCGCAGCAGTGAGTTAATTTCAGCCAAGTATGATACTGAACCATTTACAGCTATGCTTCTAGAGCACCATTTCTTCTTGAGTTTGTCCTGGAGTTATTGAATAACAATTATTAATAGTAAATTAACATGCAATTGGCAACAAGCTAACTAATTAATTGTCTCAACAAACTGTCTGCATGCCCCTCTTACCACTGAGAAAATTGCAACTCTGGAAGGTAAGGATTTGATTTCAATGGCACCTCTACTGTTCCAGCTTCATCCTTTAATATATGTGCACACCTCACACAGGCACTTTCCTGATGCCAGGACTTATAGATGGAGTTAACTGATTCTAATACACTGGAAACAGCATATCTATCTACAAATGTGGTTAAAGTTATATTTTCCTTGGTAGTCACTGAAACAAGAAGGCAATTCCTATTCCTTGCTTAGAGTAGTTCCAACCAAATCAAGGAAAGGGATAAATTTAATCTATTATTTTCCTCAGATACACAATGGAGCCTGCTTTTGTCCCAGCTCAGCTCAGCATAAGCATCTACCTGAGGTGCCTGTGGTATAAATACAGTAATCCTATGTACCTTCTACAGTCCCTAGAGAAAATTCTATATCTCCAGATGGTGGCTTAGTCTATTTCTGATCTGAATCATATCTGAGGAAGTTAGCATCTCTTCATCACCTACAGAAGGAATCTAAAGGGAAGCAACAAGTTAAACTCCACTTAAAATTAGAGGGTATGAATACCCACCCACTACGTCTACAAGCCAAATTTCTCTTACAAAGGGAGGTTTGGGAAATCTCTCCATTATGGTTCTAAGTGCCAGTAACTTTCTAGCAGAAGGAGTTGTTAAAGGAACAGCTCTGCCACTTGAAAAAAATGGTTGTTTTTCAAAGAATTAATTGCTACCAGCTTGCTTGGCAGTGAGAGCAATGGAAAATAGTTGGTGTGTTTCATATAACAGCAAATGGAAATGTTTTAGGACTCCTTAGCCTCCCCCTCTGATGTCATGCAGAGGTGAGCAGAGACTAAAGATAAGTATTTTTTACACTGTAATAAAAAAAGTTTAAGTACTAATAACTATTGTTCATTCTGTTGGCAGGATTTTTATACAGCACCCTTTGTCTTTGATTTTTAGAAGCATAATACTACAACCTGGAGAGAACAACATTTATACTTTATATGGACATAAAGCAATTCCATGTATTTATTCTAAACATATGCCTTAGCACAGACTACTCCACTGGGGGGGTGTGTCTATAAACTGGACTCTTTAAAATAAACTCTGGGAAGCTTCCAGATTAATTAGCAAATAAAACACATGGAAAGTAGTTCAGCCCACAGTTCTGTAGGTAAATAACATTCTCATAATAGTTTAATTTTATTTGTGCTTTTAAACTATATTTTAGGAATGGTTTGAGGAATTAGAGTTGTTGCTACAGGGAAACAGTGGGCTCAAGAGGAATCTTGGGATGAGGAAAAGCAGGCTAGAAACCACAAAAACAGAATACTGGCTATTTTGAAGGGAAATATGCTAGTGACTTCTACCACATACAGAGGGGCTACTAGAAGTTATTAGTTTTCTAACATACCTTCCTAAACTAACTTGTCTGTATTTGTGTCTTCTCCCTCTTGTTTTGCAAAGGAGGAATATCTCTGTGTAGCACAAGAGAAGCAGTTGAAGTCAGGATTAGGTGAGGAACATGCAGAGAAACACTGACCTGCAGGATCATCTCATGGCTTTGAGCTTCAGAGCAGAAAGCTTTGATTCTTCAGAGGGATGCTGAGGTTAGTATTCAGCAGACACCAGCCTATTCACACTTGGGAAGCTGACACCTGGGACAGTCAACAGGTCTTGTTTTCGGTGTCTGCTCATCTCTAGGGACAAAGGCTCTTCCCTGAGCAGCAGTAGCATGACTTTGCTTAAGTGATCATCTCACCCACAGGAAAAGCTGTTTAGACAACTATGTGCTACTGAAGAAGCCCAAAAGGAATTGCTTACACTTTCTTGCCCTTTTATCTACTAGCATTGAGTGTTAGTATATGTCTATGAACACCATATGCAGCATGCTAATCCTGTCAGGAAACTGATGCTTAACACCCAGTGATTATTATGTCTTTGATCAGAGAAGACAGGTAAAAATTTCCTATCCTAAACCAAAACCTCAGCTTACAAAATGTAGATTCCTAAAGAAGGACACACAGCATAACGGCACCTTGAAAAAATCTTTCTTTGTGATAAACAGACCAAGTTTAAACAGTCCAGTTGCCTGTGCCAGTTAAATCAATGCCAACCAAACATCTAACCCATATTCTTCCAAGTAAGAATGTTACAGAACATTAGAGGCTTCCTTTTGTTCTTTTTTCTTTTCACACAAATTTGAACTTCTGCATTTTCATTCAACTCACAAAATCCAGAGGATGAGCTAAGAAAATAAGTCATGATAGAGACTGCATACTTTATCAATCCATTTGATGGGAAAGACATCATTATTTGTTTTATTAAACAGTGCATAATTAAAAGTCAATATGCAAGAATGTAATAGAATCTGTGTAACTAGTCAATTTTTTGTCAATGACAATGTCTAATTTATAGGAAATCAGTAATAATATGTTTGTTTTCAACATTATCTGCAAAATGATTTGTATATTATGAAAATAAATTCATATGGCTTTGGGTCAGCAGATAAACATCCATAGGCAAAGTTCATGGGAAGGTGATCCAGCTTAGGCACTGAACCAAGAAGTGTTATTCAGGGAAGACAAATTATAGTTTACTTCTTCAGGTCTCTAGCACATTGTGCAGAAATGAGTTTAGTTCCTTTGAGAATATCTGTCACATCCAAGCAGAGAAGAATACCTTAATAGGCTGTGTCCATTTCATAATGCATACAAGATAGATGTCTCCAGAGGAGGGAGAGGAGGAGTCTTATGCTTAAAAGTTTCTGAGCACAAGCTTTTTAAGAAAGTTGGCAATCTGTTATAGAAACTAACCCACTCAATGAATTACTAGTGTTTGTTAGTAAAGCACCACTAGTATGAAATAATTTCACTAACGACATACATGCTACACCATGCCCTAGTCTCCATTTGCTCTAGCAAGTATAGCAGTCAGTTTTTTAAAGTCTGACATGAGTCAGAGTGGCAACTGCCCATATCAAAGGAAACAAAACCAGTAATCCTAAGGATTTTACTTCCAAAGGAATTTAAAAGGAAATGGTACCTGTTAGTGGTAGTGTTCGACAGCATGTACGAGAATAACAAAGGGAACCTACAGATTGAAGTGGGATACTTCCAAACAGTTCTTTGAAATGCGTGAAAACATTTCCAAAAGGATTTGTTTACGCCAAGAAAAGCAGTGTTTTTTCCATTGTTGCTCAAGGTGCCAGGCATGGTACTAGCTCACAGAGACAGGGCATGAAGCCAGACAGAACCAGCTTCTGTGTGGATTGGAAATAAGCTAAAAAGCCAAGTCTGATTTACAGAGCTCAAGCTGAGATCTTGATCTGAACCTTCCCACTGCCTGGGTCAGTCTGAAATCAGACTCCTTGCTCTGGACCTCTCCTGAGCTAGTCTTGGCTGAATGAAAATTTTTTGTTGTTCTTCTGAGCAGAAATGAGGGGGTGATTTGACATGCAAACAGCACAGCTCTGCAGCAGCAAGCACATGAAAGATAAGAGACATACTGCTGTAAAGTAAGCACCAGAATTTGTTTGCATTTTGAGCAAGGACATAGCTACTGAGTGTGCAGTGTTAAAGCATTGGGCTAATGGACCAGATCTCCTGGGAAGGGGCTACAGAGATGTGAGACACCATAGGGACTGAAGAGGCAGATGGACCCCCTTTGATTCCGTGATTCCTTCCACATTCCTATTTACTAGGCTGCGGGACGGATGTGCTGATACTACAGCAGTGTTAATCTGCCATAACAATACTTAGAACCTGAAGCACTTTCTAGACCTGCCCCAGTTGTCCCTAAGTGACACAACGAAATGCAAGTGTGCCAGTGCATTCAGGACAGGTAGTATTTAAATTCTATATCACAAACATCCTAGAAGTACTCTAGAAAACCAGTTTCCCTCTGTAACCATAGGTAGGCAGAATCCATTTCGGAGACATGTTGAATCCACACATACTTGAGCTTTGAAAAGCTGCTGCCCGGGGCTGAGGCATAAGGGGGATGGAGGGGGGGGGGGTGTCAAAAGATGCCTGATTGCCTACGTGTAGAGCAGTGGCAAAGCATCAGCCTCAACATCTGTCCTCGCTTTTTAGCCTTATGTATACCCTACAGAAGTTTACACTGAGCTGTAGTAAATTGCCCAGATCTTCCTCTTTCCCACCTCCCCACCGATCTACCCCCCCCCGCCCCCCCACTGGCTCCAGTTACACTGTCCCTTGTAAAGACTTTGAAATTCTTCCAGTCGTAATAAGAGAGGAAGCAAATTATTACTTCCCCAGCACATGAGCAGAGAGGAAGCACACTGGTTTGCTCTGTGGGCCACACATATCTGTGCTCTCATTAAAGTTACAGTAGAAATTTCACCCTGCTGAAGTCATCAGGAGTTTGGCACTGGATTTCATCCTCTGCAAATGACTGTGCTACACCCTTTGAAAGCACTGGCTAACATCTCAGCATCCCCAAACTACTAGAACCAGGAATTTCTAGTTTGGAGGAGATTATCTCACCGATGGATTAAGAGGTTTTAGTAACACACACACACACACCCCCTCCCCAGTTACTTCAGCTAGGACTGCTTAGCAAAGTATGCTCCACGTTCCATGAACAAGAGCCCCCCTCCAGATACACCACCTGTAGCCTATTGCCCACAAAGTGTCTTCACAAGCCTTGCAAAAGCTCAGAGGCAAAATGCTGGCCACCTCTGCATCAGCAGGGAGTCCACTGCTGTGTCTGGCACGTCCCCCCAGTTGCACGCTGACTTTGGGCTCACGTCCCAGGAAAGGCTACACAACCTTGCACCAGCCTCTGTCTGCAAGGCCTCTCAGCTGCACTGCAGACTGCACAGCCCCACGATGTGTGCCATAGCCTGAGAGAAGGTGTATCTTAACACCATGACCTATAGAGATTGTTACTATTTTCCCATTGTATAGAGCTGTCCATACAGCAACATTTGGAGAAAAAATTCTTTGAAATAATTTTTCAGTCTCTGAGCTTCTTTTAAAGTTGAGTTTCTGTCTTAAAGGTCCCCAATCCTGTAAACTGACCATTTTCTTATCCCATGTGTTTTGCAGACATTTTAAAACACTGGGAAACGTGGTGAATTTTTATGGAACATTCTTCTTATCTGCAAGCACTCAACTACTTAAAAGAAAATGTATTTTTCAAATGTGTGCAGCACTGATTTGGCATCTTTATGTTAAAATTAACTAATTTGATGGTGTTACCTTCCGGCTGCTGCTCATGACAATTTAGAGCTTGCAGTTACAGCCCCATTATAAAAGGGAAGGGCTGCAAGAGGGTGTTAACAGCCTATTTAGGATAGAAAGCATCGTGCAGTACACAGATTTAAATTCAGGTGCAGTATAAGGTCAGCCTTGAATTGTATGTATAATATGTTTGTCAGGCACCCCATGTGTAAAACTGACAGCTCTAACCTAGTTGCCACGGGCTGTTTTATACAGTTGGGTATATTATGTCTCTTTGACTTCAGTGATGTACACTTGAAAAGAAAATTGTTTCATTTTGAGGAAACTTGGAAAGCCAGAGCCTACTGCAGTAATGAAATACAACATAAACTTTCTAGTTAAAAAGGCTATTTGGAATTAATTAACATCAGCTCATGCCACAATTACACGCAATACATACACATTAATAATAATAATAAAAGAATAATGAAGCTCACATAATCCAGTTTTCTTTTTGTATAAACTTGACACATGTAAAGTCTGGCTTTGCTCTGCTACACTGGAAACGTGAGCTGAATGCTTTGAGCACTCCAGATTCCAGCAAGCGCTTGGTGTATGTTTCAGGAGCAGTGCACAGAGCCAGCAGTAGTCACAGCTCTGTACCTCCTGCAGTACTTGAAGCTCGTGTTTTCTGCATGATCATGAAGTGCACGCTGCACCAGGATAAGGGGGCTAAGTTCCCACTGCTAACTTTAAGACACAAATTGTTCCCCCCCTCCTCACTCCCCGCCATCTTCTGGAGCTGCGAAGCTGTGGTCCTACCTATTCCCAGCTGATTTGATAATAACTAAGTTCTGTTGTCCCTGTTTTACATTTAGTCTGCTCTAACATGGACAGAATAATTCAGTCACTGAGTGAAATGTGAGAGTCCATGGCAGAGGCAATGCTCTAGTGCAAATCATTTGAATTTAAACACCAGACCACTTCTCGCCTACAGAAAGGTCTCTCACCTTTCAAAAAGAAAAGGATAGTGGAAAGAGAAAGGGTAGCCTAAAAGGAGCATGTTGGTGAAGAAATTGAGGCACACAGTAGCACTGTAGCTTGCCAAAGTCATATAATGGATCTGGGACAGAACTGTTTCCCAATCTACCACCTCAGCAGAAAGCCCACTCTCATACACCACATGCAACCAACAGACTGAAACGGAGGAGGGAACCTTTTACAATTGCAGAAATGACAAACCTGTAGGCTCTGAAAAGATGAGGACTGACCAGTATTAGGATACTGTCTCTTCATTATGCCCTACAGCTTTCTTCCAGAGAACAACAGTGCTGCTTCCAATCATTTCTCCCTCACTTTCTTAGAAGAAATGGATGATGATTTATCAGGCCATTGCACACTGATATAAAAAGTCCAGCTCTTCACAGAGCAGTTTGAAGATACCAAAGTTTTTTACGAGCGCTCTTGGGAGTTAAATTCTCAACTGGTGTAAAACAACACTCAGTAATGTCAAATGGAAATATGCCAATTTACATTGCCCATGGATTTTGCAGCTTTATTTCTTATGTAAGTGTTCTCAATATCTTTCAGTCGCCTCCCTAAAAGGTACAATTCAGATCGAATATTTATCATCCTTCTATATTT
This sequence comes from Harpia harpyja, assembly GCF_026419915.1. Classification (NCBI taxonomy): domain Eukaryota; kingdom Metazoa; phylum Chordata; class Aves; order Accipitriformes; family Accipitridae; genus Harpia; species Harpia harpyja. The sequence goes on along the minus strand of NC_068969.1, from coordinate 18,460,898 downwards.
CTTATCTTCACTTTAAATTGGAAAAGAAAATAACAAGCTGTCTGTGGAATAATCAGTTGCTATAGTAAACATTACTTTAGCATACAATGCAGAACTTATCTCTGTTCTCTTTAATTAAATCTGTGGTGTATGCTGTCATTTGTCTATGCAGAATAAGTGTTCTTCTTACCAACCAGAAACTTAACTCCACTAATTAACTCTTTGGTTTTTGAACAAATTAGGAAAGAGGTTAAGTTAGCCTGATTTTCCTCAGACAGTTTTCTCATTTCCCACGTTACTGCAAACCGGTCATTTTAGTCCCCCAGCACCTCTGATGTGCAGAATCTATGTTACTGCTCTGAACTAGCAAACTTCAGCACCCAGTTGTACTGATGGAAAAAATACTTATATCACGTAAGAAAAGCCACTTTTATGGGCCTTATTTATCTTCTAATGATAATGAATATTCCAAACCTAATGCTTAACTTAATATATGAATTTTTAAGTTGGGAGGGTCACATGCAAGCACTGTGTACCACTAGTGAAGGGCAAAAGTATGAAGAAGATACTCATGAAATAGATGTGAGACTGATGATTTCAAACATTGAGATGAACAGATATTTGGATCTGAACTGCTAATGTGTACAGATATATAAAACAAGTATTGGTGTTAAACTTATAGGTCATTTGTTCAGCTGGTCCAAATCACGGAAAGGTCCTTCTACATCAGAGAAAATGGTCAGGCTTATGACAGCAAAGTGTTTTGTCCTACAGTCTGAAGAGAAAGGTAGTATGCTGTCTTGGGACTGTCTCCAGCAAAAATATAGCCAAAGGCAGGTTTTCCTACCATTGAGAAAGCACCTGGAAAGGAATTTTAACTGAAGGCTTCAGCTATTAAACGCAGGCATTGCTGAGAAGTGACGTGCCCAAGATAGCAGTGCAGAACAACTCTCTTCAGTAAAGTCTTTCTGCTCCAGTTCAGAGAAGCAGCCCAAATAGTGCAACACTCTGCTCAGCTACACAGCCCAGAATCTGCACTGAAATCAATGTAAACGAATGATACCTCTAGCTATTAGTCATATAGGTTTAGGACCCCACTCTGCCCCCAGACATGTGCAGACCTTGGCTCAGTATTATACTTGATGCACAGGTTGTTTCTGAGCTTACAGCTTCCAAATGCTGTGCTAGACCCTGAATAATCCAAAATTGGACTATTAAAAGCAGTGGCAACACAACACTGGTTGTAAAATATTGCCTGAATTTTTGTCAATGCACTTTGCAGATATGATGTTTTTTTCTTGTGTAACACATAACAGTTCGGTCACTCTACAGAGTTAGTGTATATTCTTGGTACAGAGACATGGAAAACATTGTGTTGTTTCACAGTTCTGTGGTAGGGCCCATGGGCACTGATCTAATTTCACTGCATCACAACAAGGCATCTGTAATATTACAGCACAACCTACAACTGAGCTGGAGTTAGCGCAGCAACCACGCTACTGGTACAACCCTGTCATTTCAATTCTTTACGCTTTTTTCACCAGCAAAGTCTCATCTCCCCAGTCTAATAGAGTCAGCTAATAACCAAGAACAGTCTCAACAATGGAAAATCTATGGAAAGTGAAAGGAACAAACTGGAATGATGAAACAGAAGTTCACATTCCTGATCCAACCCCAAGTTGAGGGAGTGGGACAAGAAGGATATAAAAGGGTCTTTTGATCTCTAATCTAAAGGAAAATCAGGAAGTCATACTGTTCAATCTTCATAGTGACATTGCTTAAAAATTACACCAGTGTGACCCAAAGTTTTAGGATGATAAAACCAAAATGAACCAAAGAGTGAAAATCTCTTTGGTTCAGAAGGTCACAGCTCAACTGAACTGACATTTGGACGTGCATTTTTTGGTTTCCATGAAAATAGTATTTCCCATAGAGAGCAGCAAATTTCAATAACTAAATAAATAAGAGTGAACCATCAGAAATACAGATTTTGACAGGAAATTCTCAGTTTACTTAAACATAAATGGATTATGGTATGCTTAAGAATTAGCTCAAATAGGTTTGCTGGGATATTACAAAAAAGAACAGCAAAGCCACACAGCACACCAGGAATCTCTGCACATCTATTTTCCATACCAAATTCTACCAGTACTTTTATTTGTGCAAACCCATCATCTATTCCTGGAGTAGTGCCCGTAAGAAAAAAGATACCATAATCGATCAGCACAGTGGACAATACAGTGGAACCTCCTTGGAACAGTTTCATTTATTGAAGATCTCTTTCATTAAGCATGTCTCTGACCTGCCTTCTCCTTTTCCCTCCTTACTAAGAAATTTTCAAAGAGAAAGAAAAAGATCAACCCTGTGGAAACCACACAGATGAAGGAGCTTGCAGAAGGCTGTGCCACCTGTGTGTACCAAATTGCATTTCCAAGCAATCTGCTTGGCCAGTAATGGAATGAAGCAGAGAATATAACCCTATACTATATTTTCTTCAAGGACCTATATGTGATATAGAAACATAAATTAATTAAACCTCATAACACCTGGAAGAGGCAGGTAAAAGATCTGGGACTACTTTACCTGTCCTAGAGCAGGATCCACTGCAGCTGTTTAACAGTAGATTGCAACAGTATACATCTGTGAAAGGAAGAGAAGGGAAAGAGTTAATATGCCCAACAAAATATTGAAGGGAATTTAATTCAGACTCATCCTTTATTCTTACAAAAATGGCTCCAAAACCTCTATTATTCATAGGTGCTCAGGGCCTCTATTTTATCTCCCATCAACTGCTCCAGAAGGCAATGCTGACTGCACTACTGAGGCATAGCTTCTGCACCAACTCTCAGACAGGAACTGCTGATTCTAAAATCAATTAGGCCTTCTCTTGGAAGTGTGTACTGCACCTGATTATTTTTTTAGTTATCTTACTCTGTAAGTTGCAAAACAGATTCTCAGCTCAGCTACAGCACCTTTTTCAGTGCAAGAACACTAACTTTGCACAATGGAAATGGTGATTAGTATCTGCCTGTTCAGACTATCACTTGATTATGGTCCAAATAACCCTTACATAGATTTAAATCAGTAGCTAAGATTTTACAATAATCCGGAAAAAAACGTAAACAAAATTAGGCTTCTTTATGAAGATTTAGACTATCCTCATACTATTCATTCTTTTCCACATAAGGTGAAAAACTATATGATCTCTTTCATAAAAACCATATTTAACTGTAAACTGTATTGCATACATAAAAACATGTTCTCCAGCTGCCAAAAGTATTCTCCAATGATTCTAAATAATATTCCTTGTCATTTTTACTCAGACAGTATATTAAACTAATAAAGTTGTTGATGAAATACTGCATAATGGAAAAGGAAATATGTTTATTTTTCTAATAACTTCCATGTTTTTTAATCAGTTCAATGCAAATTCAATACAGCCAATCTTCTCTTGGTACTGCTTCCCTTATTGAAATCAATCCTTCAAAAGGGAAGGCAATAAAAAAAAAAGAGAATGTAAATGTCTGAGTTACAATCAATGGAAATAATTCCACAGTCCACTTCCATTTCTGGGAAACAAACTGTCTGGGGGCTCTGCCTTCACACTTGTGCAAAGTTCTCTCCCAAACAAAGCACTCAGAAGTGACGCATCTTTTGTACCCACATGTGCAATTCAGAGTCTGGCCAGTTATCAAATCTGTGTCTTCTGCTTTTAGCATAATGAACTACACAACTTTCCTCTGGGTTTGAAAACTGCTATACAGTGGCTGCCTAAAGCACTTCTGATGATTTCTTTGTTCCCCATGACAGTCTCATAAGTAAATGCAAAATTCTTACCTAAGTTCATAATCAAAACACTATGCATTCTAGGACGTCTGTGTGTGATTTAATAAGAAACTATATGAAACAGTGTCATACAATATACAGAAGAAGTAGACAGCTTTCACAGTTCCCTAGTGTTGGACAAAACAGTCAGTTGTTGGTAATTTGGTATGATGATGATGCACTACAGTCTTCAATGACCAAATAGCAACAGATCCACTCAGCTAACTACAGGACTCAGTGTAATGACTGTTGAATCACGACTGATGAGAGAAGGTGTGCTGCCAAACTTCGTGCCTGTCCAGTTACATCCCCTTTATTTTTATAGAATGATTTAAACATAACCACAACTATTATTATAAAGAAAATCCCACACCGCGGCAAAGAAATTAAAATGGAAATTATCTGTGGAGTGGTATCAAACACTGTGATTGAAGCTTTAAATATACAATGGTAACAAATTTTCTGGGACAACATGACTGTTTAGATTGCCATAGGACTAATTCTGGGGGCTTTTTACATTGTCCGTGTAAATAGCCAGTTTCATACTCTACCACTTAATTCAAGACCTGAGAATGGTAGAGAGAAATTTTATTCAATCTATGGGCCAAATATTATTTTACACGATTTCAGGTTCAGGATCTTGTCCTTTTGGTTCAGGATTTTGTTGTTTTGGAAATATCCTTTTTGATGGTTTATTTTTAAATGTCCTCAAATGGAAAATAATTGCATGCGTAGGAATTTAAAAAGCAAGGGTTATCTAAAGAAAGTGGTTTACCTTGTGATAAACTATTCTGTCAGCACTTTAGCTGAACTTCATAATTCTTCACTCCTGTGAAGCATATAATATTCTGGACCTCTCTCAGACAGGATTTTTTAAAATTTTATTTTATTTTATGAGGAGAGCAGAATTAGCATTTGCTTTTCTACAGAAGAAATCTGCTTTCTCATCCTCTTAGTGCCTGGATACCAAACAGCATTTGGAAGTTTACATCATCAGTTTGCCCTATGCCATTTCCACCAGGGAAAGGACATTAGCTCTTCCTTGCGCTGAAGAAAATGTGTCTGTTCTTTACAATAACTAAGAAAAACAGAAGTATCAAATGGACTAGATGTATCACGACATTCATGGTTCAGATATGATCATCAGAGGAGTAATGCAAGTAGGATCTGCATGGCTCTGGAGCTGTAGGATACTAAGTGTAAGCCAGTGTGCTCTTGTGTGCTTATTTTGCTAATCAAGGATGGGGCAAAGCAGAATAGTATTGATCCTCCTTCAACTCTTCCTTCCTCCCCTATTGTCTCAGCCTGTTCCCAATCATCCACAGAATGTAGCTCCAGAAGCAGAAACTTCACAGATGTCAGATCCAAAGCAAGAGATAACAGAATTAGCTGCATCAGCTTTACACAGATGAAGATTCCCTCTAGCACAAGGTGTATTCTCCAGGTGTCAATCTGGCTAGTTAAGTTCATTTTGTACTGACTGAACTGGATGGACTGCAAAATCTGTTTCACTATAAGCAAGTCTTATTCAAACCCAGAAGGTAAAAATAATTTCTTCTCCCTTTTTGAAGCCAACACCAAAAGTCCCATGAGTTTCCTTGCAAACTGGCCACACTCTTTTCTTTCTTAGTGTGATGCCACCTTCTCCACTTGGGAGAATGATATATAAACAATTTCTGAAAAATAGTATAAAAGTATTATAAACAAACCCACTCCTGCTTCCTCTCCAGTATACCATTACAGTCAGGAAATGGCATTTATGGAGTTTCTTCTCCTTCCTTCATGAAGTCCTGAATTCATTCTCTTCTTTTTCTCTTCAAATCCATTAGCAAGCCAAGACTCAGCCACACCGGTATGTTCATTTATGATTTGCTACTTGAAAGCATCTGAAGCCCAGAAAAAAAGCCCTGGATCAAAGATGTTTGGCTGAAGTAACTTGGCTGGGGAACAAGTCATCTTCCTTGGGAAAGATTTTCCTTCATAATGGGAAAGATAAAGTGAACAAAAACTTTATCCCTAGCAGCAGTCACTATCAGGAAAGAGCGAAAACCACCACAAAGATAGGAAGAAATTTCCATGCACTGAATGCACTAGCCCAGAAACATTCAGCTACTGCAATGTTCAGCTGCTGTTTTCAATACCCTTTGGCAGGCAGGCTGCAGTAAGCATTGCAAAACAGTTGCTGGGGCGGGGACACAATAAAACCCATGCAGAAACACAAGTGCCTGTGCTATATTGGGTTCATGTGATTAGCACTGATACTTGCCTGAAATGCTGAAATATCACCTTTAATAAAGGTAGTATCCATGAAAGAGTTTGTCTTCAGAATCCCTCCTTACTCATTAGCATTCAATTTTTTTAGGCATTGCAGGCATTTTTGACACTTGTACCATCTGAAAGTTACAGCTGCACTCGCAATCTTCACTTGAAGGCATCCTCACCAATGAGAGTTTTTCTGAGAAATGGCAACCTCTCCCCTCATTCGGAACTGTGATTTTTGAATGGAGTGCAGTTAGACGATTTCAGCTGAACGGGTGTCTTTTAGAGGTAGACTCTTACATCTTTTACACTTCCTTAATTTCTTTTTGTGATAGCAAAAGCCTGAGTTTATTTATTCAATTACCATGTGTTTGAGCCTACAGGCTTTGCATGCTTCTACCTAGCTAAAATAACTCTCTCCACTGCTAAAATCTAATTGAAAGAGTTCTGTGCAGTCCCATTATGAATTATTCTGTGTTACGCTAGGAAGGCTAGAGGTTGTGAAACCAGTTATATCAGCAAAGCTGGCATCTGATTTCATTAACTTACACTATAATTACCTTACATATGATGGGCCTGATACTACTACTCCTGCTCAGAGAAAATTTCTGCTGTCTTTGTTTCAGAGCTGTCAGTTCCACTTTGGGGCTTATGGCTCTGTGATCCTGCACTTCATACTACAATGAATATCTGGCTGCTAAAAATATCCCAGGCAGTCAGGGTGGGACAAGGAACATGCCGATGCCATATGTATGTCTTATAGGAAAACTCTTCTACTAGTCTAGCCAACTCTAGAATTAGCCAGTCCATTTTAGACCACTCTTCATCATTACAGTCCTTTCATTTCTTTAGAAGGACTTCCATGAAGGGAAGCTAGGTATTCAATGCAGGCATGGTTAGAAAGAGGAGAGGCCGGTTTGCTCACTAGAAATAATGTCATTACAAGATCTATCTGCATTGTGCAACAGTACTCTAGGTAAAGCAAGACTAGTAGGTCTCCATAACACTACACAGGGCCAGATAACAATGACAGTTCTGAAAGCAGAACACATGGGTCAGTGCTGGTACACAAGTAGTGACAAAGTACAAGTGTTTCCAATGTCATCCTCTTCTAGAAACCTTGACCAATGTGGAGTCTTCCAGTAGGATTTTGGGAAGTGGTAAGGTCAGTATTAGCATCTCTTTTCCCTAGCCTTTTTTACAGCATTCATATCAATCACTGTAGTACCCAAATCGTTGATCAACAAGTTTTGTTTCTCCTCCAGCAGGAAAGCACAGTGGAAATGGGATCCTCTGTCTCTGCCATTCACAGGAAGAAGGATGCCATATACCAGTTATGAAGCTTCACCTAGATTTATGGTATGTGTTTGCCATGCAAAATGAAGACATTATCCACAAAGATTCTATGATTTATTACCTGGAGAGGTGATGCATCACTGAAGAAAAGGATACTGTGAAGGAATAATAAGAGAGAGATAAGCACAGGCAGCAGCAAGGTGGCAAACATTTTCTTCCTTTGCCTACAGGAATTATGCTTCCTAATCCATGCACCTCTTTTAGCTCAAGGAAAGGAATTGGAATTCACAAGGATTTCTGTAGGCAACCTCAAATTGCAGCTGGAAGGCACATACTTCTACCAGTTTCTTATCACTGCTCTCCAGTTCAGTGTAATATTTGCAACTGTCTTTTCCTCCTTTTAAATTCCATGAGCCTCTGCAGCAACTATATAATGAAAATTAATATATCCACTGTTTCTGGAAAAGTTGTGAACTTTAGTCTGCCATTTTTTTCCACAGGAAGGAGATCACATTGTTCCTTCTTCTGGAGCTTCAGAAGATGTGCACTTGGGCTCTTCATGTGCCATTGACTGAGCCGAAGCAGGCAGAGCTCCTGGGGATCTAGACCACTAGACCATAACACCACTACTAAGAATCACAGTGAGAATCACTATCAAACACCTCCCAAGAAATCAAATTCAATCCTCTCAAATTCCTGGGTTAAGAATAGTACAATTGTCCAAAATACATCACATCCTTTATGAGCTCTCCAGCTCCTTTTAAGTCTTTTCTTTGAAAGTCTACATGAAAGTATAAAGTTACTGGCACCTTTAGTAGAATGTCACCCAGTTTCCTCTGTCTGCTATTGGATGCTTATGAACTATTTTGATGTAGTAAAAATAAAATGGTTTCATTAAAAAAAAAGTTGTAAATCATGAATGGTTTTTAGAGAAAAGCTATAAAACAGTCTGTCATAAACCAGCTACCTTCCTGCAGAACACAGGGTGCTTGCAATACATACTCTACAAAAAGGTTAAACGGCTGAAGCATTAGAATAGTTTAATACAGTATTTGCCATTCTTTCTATTTTAGGGTTTTTTCATTATTGGAATATTATTTTATATTATACATTATATATTATATATTATATGTAATATAATATATAAATATTATATATAATATATAAAACATATTATATGTTATATATAATATATTATACAAAATATTGTATATAATAAATAAATATATATCATATATTTTATATTTTATATTACATATTTTATATTATATATTATATATTTATATATAATATTATATTATATATTATTATTTTATTATTGGATTATTATTTGTAGGGGGGGGGGGTTATTGGAAGATACCAATATAGCTAGGGTACATTTTACTTGATGCTATGTACTGTTGGAATACTACTTTAATTTATATAAAGTTTCCAGCTATCCTTGGATTATTCAGCTTTTTTTTAATGCTTTACTATGCAGTTTTATGATAGCAAATTCTTCTGGAGCACATAGTATAATTGAGCTGGTCAAGCAACCATGATTTCCTATAGAAACACATTCTAATGGGGTATAAATTATTGAGTGATCTTGAGGAAGAAGGTGTAATTACATACACAATGCAATATTTCCAATGAAATCTCAGACTAGGCTTGAGAAAATGAATTTTCAAGGCATTTGACCATGAAGTCCAGAATGTGCAAGAATGAACCTAAAAAAAAAGAATCAAAACAGAGCTCCACAGGAAAAAAATCCAGTATTCACATCTGTACAGATGGAACATCACTAAAGAAATAAGTGCATGTGCTCAGGTCAGGTGGAAAGCAGCTGAAAATAAACAGGCTGGGGTACATCTGAGAAGAACAGCCACCCAACTCAGTCACAACAGGAAGGCTGACAAAAGTACTTCTTTATGACAATAAGATTTATCTTTGCTACAGAGTCCCTTGCAAGGAAAATGGATCAGAAACATTCCCCCCACACTGTGTGGACAAGGGAGTGAGAAATGATGCTGAGCAATCTATTAAACAGTTCTGCGATGGAGCTGTAAGTTGTATCATAAGGTGAAAGGAAACTGAAGCAGAGTCTGTGACAAACCTAAATAACACAGCATTTGTTAGATAAATGGAAGCAAGTGACAACAGACAACAAGACAGGCTGTCTGGGCAAAGACTTTGTAGCTCTGAACTTTCAGGTGACAGAAAAACACACCAATATTTTTAAAGGCCTTTTTCCCAGAACCATTGACATGTCACTAGGGAATGTCAGCAAATAAAGAGACAATAAAATTTTATTGTAAAAAGATACATTACGCAAAAGACAGTTGCTATGAATATTCAGTCATTGTTTTAACTAATATTTCTGAGGCATTTGCAACTGACCATTTCTATACTGGTTTAGTGCGCAAAATGCATTTTGGGCCCAGAACTGTGGGAAGCAGATTTTACGAAGAATATTATTATGAGTGCCAGAAAGACTGTTGTCTGAGACAACTTCATATGACTTTGCTTGAGTAGTGACACTGGGGTAACATGTCTAAGATGTAGAGTATTCCTCAGAAATTCATTGAATCTAAAAATGCTGAAAAGCTATCCTTGAATAACAACTATAAGGAAGGAAATGATGGCAGTTCACAGGCATCTCCTGAGCTGAAAATACTAATTAAATACTGTGTTAATTTAGTACTCACCAAAATTTATCTACTTAGCTCCAATCAAATCAGATATATGCTCTATATTAGTTGTAAGCCATATTTAACTAAAAGGGTGCAACAAAGGTGGAAAGGGAGTACTTCATATTATTGTGGACTTCACAAGTATCATCTGTGGCTATTTACTCTAGCTAGGGTAGATATAGCCTGTTGCTTCTGACATGAAACTCTATACCTTTCCCTCCTCCAGGGAAAAAAAAACCTCTGTGAAATTCAAATCTTGAGCCTAGATCATAAAATTAGACCCTGTGAGACAAGTACCAGCAATGCCCTATCAACTAATATCAGTGGCTGGAAAAGAAGTTGAATGTTCCCTGAGTAAGGACCACATGCTTGATTCCAGAAAGAGTTCTTGCTGTATAGCAAGGCATTGATGGCAACACCATCAGCTACACTAAAATCAGAATCTAGCAGAATATTGATCTGCAGGATCTGAAAGCACTCTTAAGAAAGTTGGCTGTCTGAATATCAAGCAGTAGTAAACTACAAAATATGTTCATTGCTTCTTAGTACACCTTGCTATCGAATTTTTTTACATCCCAGAAAAATTTACTGAGCTTATATAGTTTATTGTGGGAGTAATAGAATGAGTGAATAAAATAAAAGTACTCTATCTTCTGTGTCATTCGAATGCAATCAGATTTGCTCAAAGAAAGACTACTGTACCAGTCTCCATCCCCAGTGTTAACATTCAGGACTTCTTCCTAGGTTTGCTTATCTGATAACAAGCCTCTCCATCTGAAGTCTGATATTAATGCATAAATCCCAGAAATGTGTCTAGAAAAGTTCACACTATTCAACTAAAAAACATTAAACAGAACATGAAAGGAGGATAAAACCCTTTTGGGATAAAATATGATTTCTATGTTTCCTCTGGGAAGAGTAACAACAGACCACAATCTCAAGGGATATTGTAAATTCTCCAAGGAACAAACAAAATAGCTGAAAACTTTAGAGATTAATGATATTTGAATAAAAATATTTTAATAAATTAAATATTCACAACAACTCTGTTGTTTATTTAGGCCTCAATATTGTAACGATGTTAGACTGCAGCACGGAGATAAACAAGCAATGAACTGGAGACCTCTGGACCTAAATATATCAGCTATTTCTGCTTGAGTTTAATGACCAACCCTGGAGCTAAAAGCGGTAACAGCATATCATATGTGGATTGGGACCTGAGAGGATAAGGAAAAGGTACTGACTGCTGGCCAGTAAACACTTAATCATGTCTATCCATCTCTCTTAGGGTTTTATACTGCCGTCCATCACCGTACCATCTGAGTGTCTTCATGTAAAATCAATACCAATAGTGAAATGCCTGGAGAATGTCACTGAAACTCTAGCACATCTTCTCTTCTGGGTCAAACTCTGTGTTTGCATAGCCATATAGTCATGCTTTTTGATTTTAATGAGCTATTCATGAGTATTATGTTAAGGTAACTTCCCATAATGATACAAACATTAAATTATTCCTCCAAATACTGTTGCTAACAAGAAGGACAGGTTCAGGTTCAGATACTATGGTTTTTTCTCAAAACTTGCAAATACTAGCTCAAAATATAACTTATAAACTCATAAAAAACCTAAAACATTTTCTCTGAGTTCACCAAGAAGTATTAAATCTTTCTGAAGAGCTTTGTCTGATTCTGAAACTAGCAAATGAAGATGAAATGGATTTCAGCACTGATTTGCACCAACTGCTTAGCAATGGTTCTACAAAATGTCGATATTTAAAGTATTTCTGGTGCACCTATGAAGAAAGACACACATAGCATCTTTGCATACACTCTATTAACTCGGTTTGAACATCTGATGAACAAATGATTTTGTAGTTTACCCATCAGCTGTACCCTTTTCATCATTTACTGTCAAAAAAGGGAATAGACAAATCCACAAATACTCTCAAGAAGGGCTGCCTCATTCCATAGAGGAAGCAATTTACTGTCTCCCCCATTTACACCCTTTGTCAGTGCTAATCCCGTATCATTGTACCTAAATGATGCTACCATCATCTTCTGTCATGCTGATGTCTTCACTCCATTTTTCAGCACACTAAAGACATCAGATCAGTCAGGAATAGATGTACTTACATATTCATATGGACTCAGCTTCATTTACTACCCCATGAAAGACTGAGGTTCAGTTATGATAACTCCTAAACAGATTATACTTAAACACAGTTCTGATTTTCTTTACCATACAGCAAGTATAACATTATTTCATTTCTCTGATTCTCCAAATGTTAATGATTCCTTAGCAAAGCAGTAAAAACGCCCCTCAGGAAAAAATAAATGGCAGATAAATATGCCAAAAAGTTTGTACATACATCTCCCTCTCTTCTCAGTTCACTGAGAGATGGCAGCAAAGAGTTTCTTTCCTAAGCTTCAGAGCTGCCACAGTTTCATACAAGTATTTTGTGAACACGAGCTAGATATCTTTTCAGATGGATGACTGAAAGCTTCATTAACAACTGCAAGTTTTCTTCAAGAGATAGGGTTTGTGTCTTGCTATTGCCACATTCAAGGAGCAGATAAATATGACCACTGATATATGAAAAAAAACCCAACCATGAGCTGCCTAAGCCTATGTGACCTGTTGGACTGGCATGCTGAGGGCAAGCCAATGTCAGTGGTATTGGTATCCAAAGGAGAATTGTGGTAGCATCATATGGAGCTGCCTTTGACACTCTAACCTGTAAAACAAGGTATAATGAATGGGTGGGCTGGCCAATGAATCACCCCAGACCTTAGAAGAACAGCCATGAACCCAGCAATACTCTGAATATTCTCTATACATACTACCATACACTGGATATTTATACAGCGGAACTGCAATTTCAGAGATAACAAGCAAAAAGGCTTGAGACAAGAAAAGGGCTAGAGTATAAGGAATCCAAGCTTCCTACTGCCCACTTTGAAAACATATGCCAGCCCAGAAGGTTGAACAAGATTAATTTCTCCAATTCCACCTGATTGTACAGTTCAGAATTGAAGTAACAGTTGCTTGAGTACCAAAGTATTTTCTTAGTATGTTCCTTTTTTGTTTTTTTTTTTCATATAGACTATTTGATTGTTGTTTTCTTGCCACTGAATGTCCAGACTAAAAATAAACTGGACTTAATTGTCAATTACATCAGGAAGAAAAAAAGTAATGGAATGTCAGTGTATTGCTATGAATCTTAGATTTTCATTATCAATAAAGTTAAAGTGTAATATGTATGTCACTAAGGCAGTAGAAAGCTCATAGCTGAAAGAACTGCGAATAGCTACAGTTATATACATTATTTCAAGAACAATCTAATAAAGCCTAATTGTTTGAATATTAGACGATTGAACAGAAACTACTTTAAACTCACTGTCCCCAAGCAAAAAGTCCATGTTCTTAATAAAGCTTAGAACAAAAGCTCCCAGATACAGCTTTGGAGCTGTCGCGGTATTGCATCAAACCTGCCCAATAGCCAAGACCTACCTCTTTCATAGGTCCTCCTCAGCTATTAGCAGAGAGCTAGTCCTTCTGTTATCCTCTCTGTTATCCTGCTAAAGTCATAGCATACTGGGCAAACAACCAGAAACCTTGAGGTTGCTCCCACTGCAGTGTCTGCAAAGGCAGATGGGATTTACACGCAGGCTGAGTTTAGACAGCCTGCAAAGACTGTAGGTAGGGATGCAAAGTGTCTTATCTGAGCATCTGTCTTTCCTGGGGCTGGTCAGTTAAGTTACCCTGCAGATATGAACAATATTCTTGCACTGCTGCACTGAAGCAGAGAGAGGCTTTTTCTTAGCATTCTTTTCATTCATTAAAATAAATCCTGCTAGTAAATTATTGGATGGGAATTGAGTTCTTAAACCACACATACTTAGTTTTGCTAGTTTTATGGTATGTACAACTGTATGGGTATCATTTCTCTAATCAAGTATTTTATAGGTTTGTATTACAGGTATTTTCGGGATGCTTGCAAGGGAAACTGGCACGTTACATTTTAATTTCCTAGGCATACAGGAATGTTGGATATGGATGGAGGAATCTTTACTGGGTTTGTCTCTTAAAATTGCCACTAACATATAGCAGTATTTTCTCACCCTCTTCTTCCCTCCCTTTGGGGAAAATGGTACCTCAGAGGCTCCTTCTTTTATGCAATGCTCTCTAAGCCTCCTCTCCTCCAACTCCACACTCCCAAAATAGAGAGCTACGTCTGCCCCTGTTTTTGTCTCTGCTAATCACCAAATTTCTTCCTAAAAAGTTTTTGACAAATTTTTCTTTACAGTATGTTTTAAAACTGCAGAAGGAATGATAGAAAACAGTAAAAACATTACAGCATATCCCCTTCTCCTCCACCCCCCACCCTATAATCTCTATAATTAGAAAGCAATTGTATTGCTTTTTGTTTTTCTCAGGCTTTCCAGAATAATTCAACTTTCAGCAAAGAACATATCTAGAAATACATTTGTGTTCTAAACATAGAAATAAAAATGTTCTAATGGAAGTTAAGTTGCACTCTTACCTACAGCATTCCCTGCTGTGAAGGTTATTGTTTAAAAAGTCTGTTTATAATGCACCATCTGCTTGGCTTCTTTATACTCGCTTTATTCTTTATTGTGTGCTGTAATTAATGAGCCTTTCTGTATTACTACCACAGTAGCTGATGTTTTTCTTTATAAATGAGAAGCAATAGCTCCCCGATGAAAATTTCAGCTTACTTTAACAAATGAGGGGAATTGCCTTAAGATTGGACCGTTGTTTAGGTGCCATTGCGGTATCTGAGCAGAAGTCTTAGCAATACTGCAGACCACTTGCCTTGAGACACCATGAGCATTGTTATAGATGAGCTGGATGAAGCTAGGATGGCAACCTTGTCTGTAAAGGAGAGTTGTCATATGTAACTACTGTACTCTTTAGCAGATAACAAAAGAAACAAGACAAAATAATTTAACAGCAAATCTCTCTGCGAGCTTTTGCTTCGTCTTTGTTCAGTGGCTTCAAAATACATCACAAAGATAAGGACATGCTGTTAATGCCTTTTGACTAGGAGGAAAATTTCTGTATGCTCTCGCTGGCTCTTTTTTTTTTTTTTTTTTTTTTTTTTAAGTTGCAGACTACCTTATCTTCCTGGGGAACAACTGAGTATTTTAGATATACAAAACCAGCATTCTTTGCAAAAAGAGCAGAAATTGAGTAACAAACATGTGTTCTGGTTTGGTTTCACATAGACGAGGGAGCAAAAGTGTCACACAACACAAAACAATCCCTGGCTTTCAGTTCACTTATAAGCACATTGTCCTAAAAGGAAGGACTCTCCTTTTCATGGACTTTGTCTCTTCTCTTCAACTTTCATCTACAATAAACACCCTTCGTTCTGCAGACCACAGCTGTACATGAGATTTTGCACTTGCCGTTTAGTCTTAGCTAAAGCCTAAGAGATAATCAACTGAGGCTAAAATGACCTCTGATAGTTGTCTTTCAAATACCTAACAGCCTACCTTCAAAAACACATTTCTCCATCAGCCCATCAAGAAAAATGATTTCTGATGGTCTGTACTCACTGTTCATCAAGGACTGATTTTCTCATTTGGGTGGAGTTTTATGGAGCTGATTCTCACTCTCTCAGCCTTTTGGGTTATTAAGAAAGACCTGCTCAGTCTGACAGCACAGATGCAACAGGGCAGGACTGGGATACATTAACAATTCTATGCAATTTGGTCTGTGTTATATGCAATTAATCTGTACATGCTTGCTAGCAATCTCTGGAATATTAGGTGTACTGAAACTTCCACATAATTTTGAATAAGCAGGAAGAAACTGGAGGAATTAGGAAGGAAAATATTGCAGAATTCCTAATGTCACAAAAAAAAAGTAGAAGAAAGATCTTATATAATATTTTAGCATATATTTTAATATAAATCTATCAGTAAAGGTCTCCTATATATATATATCTCTCTCTACACACACACACACACATATATATAAGTATACATATCTTCTGTGCTTTATATGGTGCCAGAAATCTTTGACTTATTACTCCCACTGGCCTGAAAACAATGAGAGACTTCTGCAGGACATACTGGTTACAAGTTTGTATAAAGCGCAGTGCCACTGCTTAAGTCTGTGCTTCTGCTATAAGACAGCATGAGCCTAACTTCTCACATTGAGAGGTGAGGGTTAAAATAAAGACTCATTGCTATTCTCCAGGAACTCTGGACAAGAGACGAATCCCTTCTCAAGCCCATTTATTGTCCATTTATCGGCTGGAGCTCATATTTATATGCTGCATCACAAGATCATACTTAGCAATAAAGCTAAGTGATTAACTCATAACAATTATTGCCTAACAAATTCTTCTCTTCTTCATAGAGCACTGATGTATTTTGCAAATTCCTCAGTTATTTGTTGTTCTGAAGTAATAAACTAATTGTAATAATCTTCAGTTTTATAGGGTGGTAATAGTTGTGTTTTCAGTTGAAACATGGCAGGCAGTTGCATGTGTCATACAAGTCATATAGTATTGCTTTTCTTTCCTGGCTGGCAATATTATATGCAATTATTGAAGGAAACACTCATATACTTTTACATACATATAAATTCCATTAGAATTTGGGGGAGTATTCATTGGCAATATTAAAATTCTTTAAAATTCTTTCAATTATAAATAACACTTCATGACTTGGGTATTCCTACATTATGCACTTGCATTAATGTCTGCATGTTGGTTAGTATTAGTAGGTTCAGTATTTTGTACAGAACTGAACCATGGGCCATAGACACCGTAATAACTACGTGCCCAGAAACCAGCAGAGGTAAGAAAGATTACTGTTGGCATTTAGCCCTTCAAACTCTGTTATTTGTTGGGAATCCTACTCCGAATTCCATCAAGTAAGCCACATGTAGCCTTGAGTAACAAACTGATTCATTTCAGTATATAGCTCAACACTCATTAAAAATACGTTAAAAATCGAAAGAAGCTAAATCTAAAGTGAATAGAAGAGTGATTTTCTCAGAATACTACACTTTAGATGCATATTACCTTAATTTTAAACATAAAATCATCACAGCCTTTAAATGAGCTGTCCATGTAGATTTTCTATTGTTTCCCTGAATTTTTATTACACTATGCATTTTGAGCCTAAATGACTCTCAAAACAAATCACATACCTCCTATGGCAGTTGTTTTTAATGAATTGGTCTTCACTGGTTTTCTACTTAAGATAAAATTCAGCATTTTCTGAAGCACAGACTGATAGTACAAAAATACCCATTGGGGTAGAATTTTGACTGTAGACTTGCTTGTATGCACTTAAACATTCCCAACTTTCCTAGAGAAACAGAACCATCAAAACACATTTATTAAGGACAAACAATATACATAGCAGAAGCTATACCTGATAGTGTTAAATTTAACAGCTAAGCTTGCAAATGCTACTTTACTAACTCAGATGGATACTAGAACTATCAGTTGCTTGGAGAAATTTTATTCCAATTTCCTTTTTGATGCAGAATGCAAAAGAGGAATTTTTTAGGCTCTGCTACAGCCAAGCTGATGGCTAAAGCATTCCCATTTTGATTTGTTTAACAAATGCATACTGATTAAAAATATGGTAATTTTTCTACTTTTGTAGAAGCTATTAAAAAGACAGGCCATGGGGAAGTTCTTTTTGATTCCTCCTAGCTCTACCAGTAGAAAAAAACCTTTCTATTATTATTTCCTGAAGCATGAAAAACCTGTAGTGTATACGCACACATGCTCAAAAGATTTGAAGGCATGATTATTTGTGTATGTCCATATCCATGTGTTTATAAAATTAGTTGAATGCTTATTTTTTATTACAGATTGTAACAATCTTTATAAGCAAAACATTTTGGAGTTAATTCTGGTTACAAGCTAAAAAAAGTTTTACCAAAATTAAGTTGTTCCTTAGTCTGTAAATGATATGACTTCTTTTACTGAATAAAATGCATCTATGTAGAAAGCAACCATGAGTCTGTACCCTCCCTACTTACCTGTTCATATAGATACTGTCTCATGAGGGTACAGCCTTTGCTTTTTGCCAGGCTTCCCATTTTCTCTTTGAATTTCCATAGAATTTGCAAACACTATTCAAACAGCAAATACTAATGCACCTTATTTACAGTCCTCCTCTCCTCTGTATAAGGGAGGCGATGCTTGCAAATGTAGCAGGAATTCTGGTCAACTATTTAGGCTATATGGTTAGGAAAATACTTAAGAGTCCATCGTGGCCTTTGTCAGTTCTTATTCATTTATATTTTATGTTCTCATCAGGCTCCTAAAGGCTTCCTGCATGCAATTTGAAGGGACGTCCAGAAACATTCACAGCCTGTTTTTTCTACTCCAGAAACTTACATTTTCACTACACTTTTGTTTTTGAACAATTGATACATTATCTGGTAATTGATACATTAGCTAGCAAAAGAGACACCTGAAAGCACCCCTTACCAGTACTATGCGTAGGAAGATTGCTATTCACTGGTAGTTTCTGTTCCAAAGGGAACAGATTAAAAAATAAATCACCACAGCCTTATGTGTGTGGTTGCATTTGTAGATATTCTTCTTCTCCTCACAGCTGGTCTCAGAGCTGAGCCCAGACAACATACCAAAAATGGAAAAAAATTCTACAAACTTTGGCCTTTTTATATAGAAGCACTTTGGGTGAATTCATGTTTGACATTTACATTCTCTCGTTGCAAACCATTCAAGGCTTGATGATGACACTGTCCAATAATGAATGACATGAGGTCAGTGCAGGAAAAAGTAAAAATGGAATGACTTCATGTCTAAAGTACAAAGAGTATGAAATACTGAAACACTGACTGAAGAAATGGAAGGAACTGTAAAGCCGAAGAGAATAAACAGTACAGAGAGGCAGTGAGATGATAAATTGTTGAATGGCAAATTGAGGGACGACACCCAGTAACCCAGAATAGTCTGTACTGGGTCTGATACTAGCACATATAATGTCCTCTATATAGTATAGAACAGTGTATAGTACATACCAGATCTCTGCATGGTATGAGGTACAAGCCCAAGAGTTACGTTGTATAAACAAGTGCTATTGCAAGATCTCATTAAGGCATTGCCATCTTTTCAAACCACTGGTGACTCAGTCTACCTGCAGTTGTGACTGCAGACAGCACAGCTCCCTTAGGTGTAACTACTCTTGTCACCAGCTAAGGCAAAAAATCCTCCTTTATGTTACATACTTGTAAATGTCCAAATATGCGGTTTAGATAACAAAACAGTGAGCATATGTACCAAATACCATAGTAACTGTTGTTACCCTGCTTTATGTCTAGGCAGTTCAGTTTTCTCTACTGGTGCATTAAGGTTTTGCTGTAAGATTTTTTACACAGTGCTGCACTTCTTTGTTAGGCTGTTCAGAAAGGTTTTCATGAACTTCCGTGATCACTGAACCACTTGCTGGTGTCCAACCAATTGTAATGAAAGTGAAACCTGCATCCGTGCCAAAAGATTTTATTGAAATAGGAAAACACAGCAAGCAATCTACAAAATCCACTGAAATAGTACCCCATGACCCCAAACTAAATAGCATACAGAGCTACTTTTAAATCAATACTTAATTCGGCAGAAAAATCAATTTCCCTCCCTCTGCAATCCATAAAATTCATCAGGAAAAAATTAACCCTCACATATTAGCAGCCCTCTCACCCTACAAGTTTAGAAATTAATTACAGTAGACAATTTCAAGCCCTGTAACAGGCTGGGACAACATGCTATAAGGTACTTTGCAACCTGTGAATTAAAACATGGATTAGATGTGGTGTGCACACCTATAGCTTTCGTAATTTGCTTAGCCTCCCTTTGGTAAAAGCAAACACTGCTTTTTTAGCTACAGCTGTCTACAGTCTCAAGCAGTATCCAGGTTTCATTCCTGAAAAATGATCACCTTTTTGCAGATACTGTGCAGTACACAAACAATCCTACATAACAAAGCTTGTTCTGTCAGCATCCAAATAATTTCTCTTAAGGCAGCCACATCTTGCCTTTATTCTTCCACATGGGTATTCCAGCCCTGCTGCGAGATAGTTAAAGAGCTTTACTGCGTGGCACACACAGAGTTCACAGATTCCTATCAGTAAGCATGTGCCCTTGGGTATGGATGTTCCACATTTGACTGTCTGGGCAATCTCTTCATCTGTGAACTTTCCTTCACACTCTAGACAGCTTGCTGTTAAATATGTTTTTAAATATAATGGCTTGCTGATAAATATGTTTTAAAATACAATGTACAGAATATTATTGATCTAGCCAAGATTCTGCTTCATATTTAATAAATCAGTGTTTCTTTTCAGAATGTTTGCCTGCATAATAGACTGAATTGCTTAGCGTACACATGACAGAGCCTGCCTTTTCATTACATCACTCTTTTGCTGCTATTCTAACCTCCATTCCTTTCCCCCAAGTAACTCTCTACCTTTTTTTTTTTTCAGACTGTTAGACGTTTCTTTCCTGAATGTAGATTGTCTATACTTTTTAAAGGCTTCAAAGTCTGTGGGGATATAGTCACATCTTATCAAAGAGGTCCAGCCTCTGGGAGGTTGTTTTCTTCCACTGTATCCCATAGCTCAGATCTTTACACTTTTTGTATTCACAGTCCTATATTGTCTCTGACAGAAGTTCAATAAAATTGTCTTTCTACCCACAATATCAGGGTTCTCAATGTTGTTGGAACTGAGTGTTATAGACCTACAGTCTATCTCTGCCGAGGAACCTGAACTCCCCTGTCTGCCTTATTATACAGTAGGCCGCTGGCAAAAGGGAGCAGTACATCTCTTGTAAATTGATGCATCACTTCTACTGTTTTCAGTCAATTAATTTATGTCATAATTCCTGAATGTTTCCTTTTTACAAGGAGTCAAATGGTTAGATATCAAAAAGGTGGAGCATTACTGTTACTATTGCTCCCCCGGTATTGCCTCTCTTGCTATAAATCTTTTTGAAGTCAGTTGCTTCACTACTTTTTCTCTTTATTCTTACATGTTATTATTTAAAGTCTTCCCTGTTTTAGGCACTTCTTTTCTGTTTCTAGCTTTAACTACATGTCAAAGTTATCACACACTGTTAAAATGCGGCACCCTGGCTTCCCACAGTATCAAACAGAAGATGCAAAGACCATTTTAAGGCTTCACTTTATTCTTTTGCTCCTAGCCACCTATAAGTTCCACTACGTACAGCAGAGGTGCATACAATTTGAAAATGAAAAAGGCAAACTGATATTTACATAGATCGATGATGCAGCAATAGACAGAGCTCATATAGTTACTGAAGACAGTGCAACCGAAAATTCAATCCTACCTAGCCAAAAAACACCCTATCTTGCTTGTTTCCAGGATCCCTCCCATTATATTAAAGTAATTTTTTAATGAATGGAAATTTTGTGGCTGTATACAATGACTGAACTCAGTGACCTAGGAGGTTATTTACAATTCTAATATGCTATTTTTCATTCTTTATTTTCATCCTTCTTTTGTTTTCTAGACTTGAACATTGTTAATTCAATTTTGATCTTTCATTACCCTTCCTCCACTCATTGCTATATTTATCACTTACCATAAATTTTTCTTTTTGGTTTTATGTTTGGAGACAATCAAACGTGACTGGAGAAAAGGAATGAGGAACAGCAAAGGACAGGGACAGTATCATAGACTGAGAGGGACTTGCGCATCAGGACTCATACTCTGTAGTGACACTGTAAGACTCAATCTATGATCTTGTTTCCCATTCTTCAGTCACCTACTGGTGGGACTATTTTAGTGAGTTTGTTGCAGTTTTACTACCCTCTTGCATTATTGTTGGGGATGCTGTGTGTAGTGTATCTTTCACATACGGATGAAGTTGTTTCTAGGAAATGTATGTGGATATGAAGCTCAAGTTCTATAGCTGACACAATAATAATTACAAAGTAATATGCACATGATGAAATGTCTTTCAGTCCACTGTTTACAGTTTTCTGAAAAACGATGCTACAACCCATCAAAAACAGACTAGAGCAACCATATTATCAGTGAGCAAAAGTGAAAGTGTGAGGGCTCACCTGACTTGCAGGTACTCTATTGAAGTTGTAAGACTAATCCTGTGAATAAGAAAAGATGTATTTGGCCCAATTCTATTTCAGCCTAAGTTAGAAGAGTATCCTATCCATGAAAACATAGCTGCTCCCTGCTTCGTTGCTGTAATAATGGTTTTATTCCTGACATGTATCAGCATGAGCTCAGATATGTTACTCAGGAAAAATGAAGCAAAAAAACCTCCATTCAGCTCTGCTAGCTATAATGAGTTTGTATTTGTCAAATGGTTTTATGGTTAAATGAAAAGTTAAAGATAAACAACCTTTCTGAATGGCTGGATACACCATCCATGTGCTGGGTGTGACATCCATCTTCAGCAAATAATGGTTTGGGAGGTAATCTGTGTGGATGAGAAAATGCTGCAATGAAGAGGAAATGCAAAAACACTTAAAATTATGCTTTACCTGTGATAAGGTAACTTTTTTGGTTTTTAAATGTTTTCACTTGAATGCTGTCAACTATTTAGGCTTAAGGATAAGTTCTTAAGAGTTATGCCTTATGTGATGTTTTTTCAAACTTAATTGCAAAAACGTTACTGGTTGTTAAGTAGACCACTGCTAAAAAGCTTAGCTGCAATCTAGCTTTTTATGCATCCTGAGGAAGATATGAGAGAGGTAGCACCCTCAAGTGCTGCATAGCCATGAGAGATACAGGGACAAATGTTTGGAAGCCTAAAAGGAACATCCTTTGAAAACATCCTCTCTACCCGTTTTTATTTTTCAGTTCACTCCCCTTCCCTCCTTATTTGTGAGGACAGTGTGTTGGGACTACTCCTTAGCTGTTCCCAAATTCCTGCACCCCAAGTGAGTTTCCTAACAATAATGAATAACATGTACCTCTTCTCTCACACACCCACACACACATCCTTCCTTGTACTCCATACTCCAAGAAAGCTGGCTCTTGCTTGCTCTGCTAATTGCTTCAGAGACCTGTTTGATCTAAATTTTCTTTGGTTTACACATACATTGAAGGAAACTGAATGCGAAGACAATGAACCTCTATACCTTTTCTCCTCATACGTTAAAGATCAGGTATCTTCTACCCAAGAGATAAAAAAAAAATCATGTCTTGGTGACTAACCCAGACTGTGCGTTTGCACAGTGTTTTTCCATTTACTAAATCTAAACAATAAAAAATATAGTAAAGAAGGTTCTCCACTATTTATATTATGCAGTGAAAGTGCTCCTCATGGCATTAAATGGTAGCGTTGCATGCAATCCACACACATTATCTGAAAGCTTATATACCTGTTATATATATAAACCTAACGCAGACAGCCATAATAGTTTGTATGAATAGGAAACACTGTGCTTACTGAACCACAGTCACGAAACTAAAAATAAAATTATATTTCCTCCATCACAATACCAAAGTCAGTATATAATATTCTGAAAGAATAAGCGCACAGTAATACCTAGGTTAATACTGGGTACCATACATTATTGCTCAGCGCTATCAAAAAGCTGCATCTTCAGATTCTTTATTGAAACATATTACATTACTTAAATTGTCATGACAAAGACAAAACTGTTCAATTTCAGATTTTTCTAGCACCTCAGTTTTTATGAAATTGCAGATTTTTTTCTAATAGAAGTATAATTTATTTGCTGATTAAATTCCAATAAAGGAGTTGTTCAGTCCTGATTTTTTTAAAAACACGTTTAGGAGTGCAAGTTCTAGGCACTGACAGGAGCATCCTCCTTTGTTCCCACTCACATCCTGGACTAGAAGATGGGGATTTGACTGTTTTGTTTATCCAACTATTTCATCATAAACCACTGAATAAATAATGTGCACCATAACTAATGCCTGCATATGCTGCTAAGTCTGCATGCTTCAATATAGGTGAATTTAATATGAACTGTTGTAAAATTGCAAGGGTATCTCATCTGCTGCTCTTTTTTTTTTTTTTTTTCCAAACCATCATCATTAATTGGTAATTTGTGTGAACCATTCAAAGTCAACTCTCCATTACTCATAGGTGGATTATCCAGAGTGGGCATTAATCAGAAACAGAAACGCTCAGTGGGCTCACATACAGACTGTATCTGCAAAGACCAGGCCATTTGACTTTTGAGCTTGCTTCAGATTGTAGACATGCTACACCTGTGTCCACACCAGCCCCTAAGTCATTCCTGATGGATGGAATGAGGTATTTTCACCAATCTCGCTTCTGGGACTCACGTTCATGAAACCACAGCTCAGACTGGGAACTCATGTGCTAGATTTTATACCCATGTGATAAGTCATGAGCTATCAGGGCTCTGGTTTTAAGCACTGTCCCCCAGCTGGGCCTGAATTCAGTGTCTGCGTTTGGGTGTTAACTAACAGGTTTTACCTGTGGATGAAGAACGAACAGAGGCATTTTGTGGAGTTCAGATTAAAGAGCCTGTGAGGAGTCAGCTGGATCCCAGCAGGCCTTATTAGGGCTTATTCGCTTAGGTTAACTTAATACTTCCTATTAGAAAAAACAAACAAACAACTGCTTTTAGTCATAAAAAAAGAAAAGGCGGCAAACTAGTCAGGGGAATACCTCTAGCAGGCAACGACCTGCAGTCCAAGGCTGTCACCTCACACTACCCAGCCCCTCCGCACACGGTTGCTCCCACCGTTCCCAGCCCTCACCTTCCCCACAGAGCCCCTCCTTGCTTTAATCACCCACACCGGCCCTCCCGGTCCCACACGCAGCCGCGCTCGGCACGGTTACCCCCTAAGGCGCCTTTCCCCCACAGACTGCCCCAAGATGTCCTCCCCGCGCCCCCACACCCCTGTCAGCCCCTCACAGCCTGCCCCGAGGCCGGCAGCCCCGCGGCGAGGGCCGCCCGGGTCGGTACGCCCGTCCCCTCTCCTCCCCTCCGCAAGGGTGGGCGCCGCGGGGCCGCGCCGAGCTTCCGCCCGGGGAGCGGGGCAGGGCGGAGACAGCGGCCGCCGGGAGGGTAGGCGGCGCGGCTAAGATGGCGGCTCCCCTGGCTGGGCAGGCGGGGGCTGTGCTGCGGGACCTGGCCCTGAGATCCGCCCGCCTGCGGGGCAGCTTCCCGGTGAGTGAGCCCGGCCCCGGGCCGCCGCATCCCGCCGGCTCCGCTCGTCGGCCCAGGCGCCGAGGGAGGGCGGCGGGCCGCGCACCTGGCGCTCTGGGGAGCCTCTCCTCGGAAGCCGCCCTTGCTTTCCGCCCCCCTGAAGCCGCCTTTCACCCCGCGGCTGGCGGGGACCTCGCAGCCTCCCCCTGTACGCGCCGGTTGCTCGCAGCTGGAGGGAGACCTTTCGCTTTCCGCCTTGGCGGAGCTCGGGCTGCCGCTCAGGTTTGGTCGCCTGAAGGATGCGTTAAGCCCTGCTGTGGTTTTAGCCGTGGAACTCAACAGAGCAAGCGGCCCTCGCTCCGTCGGGGTCGGGGCAAAGGTCTGGTAGCGGCGCTGCGGCCCCGGTCAGCCGCTCCGCCGGGTCAGGGCTGAACCGACCAAAGCGTGACCTGAAGCGCCAGCTCTGAAAGCCTCCCTGCCCCTAAAACTAAAAGTGCTTTTCATTATTTCAGCAGCAGAAGTAGGTGACACTGTGCATGAAGTAATACCATTTATCTAAACATGTTTTGGGTGGGCTTTGGCTTTGCATTGGTGGCTAAGGTCCGGCTGGAGTGAGGACGCCCAGTTGTGCTCACCTGGAAAGGCTGGTCATAGCTCTGACTTCCCAGTGGTCTTGAATCTCAGAAGAGCGATGGGAAAGAGTAAAGAGGCCTCCTTGACGGGCTTGCGTTCAGGAGCTCTCTTCAGGTGTATCAGGAGTTCTTTATTCACCTTGACAGCAGACATGCTAAGGTAAAATGAGATACGTACATTTTAGACAGCTCTGGGGCCTTTGGCAACCAGTCTCTTTATTTTGTCATTTTATCAGTTCAGCAGCTGCATGGGAATCTACTTTGGTCCATGCTTTTGAGCATATTTTCAGAAGCAAAAGCCTCCAGAGTGAACAAAGCGTGTTTCTGGCCAGTTCTGCTCTGCAGGTGATGCTGCTGGGGGTGCTCGTGGCTGCCGGTGTGCGGCTGCATGGGACGGCTGTCAGATAAAGCATGGTGTTGGCGCTGAGCGTAACTTGCATTGTACATCTACTTTCACGTGGTTTATCTTTTAACCTGGAGGAAGTTAGCTAGCTCAGTTTTAAATCTGAAATCTTTTGTGCCCAACTTTCCTTTTTTAATGGTGGGTATGGTATTTGGCAATTCAGTGCAATTGATGAATCGATTTAGTGTATGTCCATGTCATATATACATATATATATATATATAAACACAGACAGGGAGAGAGTGTGTATGTGTGTGTATATATACAGGCACCTGAGTGTATATATACATATAGTTGTCTGTATACACACATACTTAAATCTGTTTATGTTGATGAGCAATCCTGTCAGTCACAACAGTGTTTGGTGCGTATGTGTTAAATGGTTGAAGATGTATTCCTGCCATCGTGACTTATGTGACTCTGAAACTACAACAAGGAACTCAGAGGTAACCTCCCTGTTTTTGTGTGCATCCCTACTGTTGTTGTAGGTCTCTGATACTGAGGACTTTTGTAGGGCTTGAGTATGGAGCACTGTCTGGACAGAGTCATCTCAGAGTGAAGTGTAGAAAGTGCTTTGGTTGAGTTCGGTTTCAAGCCCTGTCTTTATGCCGTGCTCCAGTGGGTATTTGAGGTAGAGGTGGAAATTAGGAGCTCATTCTCTATTGTGCCATCTCTCAAAGCCTGGAGTGATCCTGTAAATTACCCCACTGAAATCACCGGATATCTTGGGATATTAAGGTGGCCAACTTTTAAAAAAAAATTATCTTTTTTTTGTGTGTTACTTATGAAATGGACATATTGAACTTGTATTATAAATCACATTTTATTCTGTTTCTGAACTCTGACAGATATTGAGAGCATCTCCCAAGATCTGTGCTTTCCAAGTAGACTATTTTCAAGAACCACATCAATACTGTATAACAACAAATCAAGTTCTTAATTTCAAAGTATTTTACTTTCCTGTAGGAAGGTCTTAATTTTTGCAATGTTACATTATATAATTCCCATCTAAGTAATCTCCTAATCTTTCACTGTTTCAGACTTTAAACTACAAATAAGTTTATCAGCCAGAGTCTGGATTTCTGTACTGCAAAGTAGGATAAAGCATCTGAGAGTGAGAGAGTCCCTCCATTGATCAAGTTTTTCTTATTTGTATCATTCACTACTTAGAGCAGAAGTTACACTGTTGCATTTATTTATATATTTACCATAAACCAGCAAAACCTGTCCTCTTCTCAAAGCCTATCACATTGTTCTTTTCACAGATAAAGGTCTTCCATATGGTAAGGGTATAATCAAGAAATTTCAATCTTAAAACTTTGTTGTTTTAGTAACCCTATGTGAACAGATACTTGGTGAGTCTTTCCTCATAACCTTCAAGACTTACTATTGGAGTGGTGTTTGTATGCTTTGTATCTGTTGCTAAATTTCTTACTGTTTCACAACTGCTGATTGTCATGGCTGTGTTGAAACAAGCTTTTTGAGAAGTTTGGTTGTATACAGTCATTATAATCTACACACAAACATTTTTCTGTGTAACTTCCTTTTAGAGGTAGAATAAATGGTACTTGATCCTATCACATGAAAATATTTTAATCATCTTTCTGCTTTCCCTTTAGCTCTTTACTGTTTATAACTGTTAAACATTTTTTACTTTTTTTTACTTTTTATATTCTTGATAGATTCAGTACTTTGTGCTTTTGGAGTTTAAATCTGACCAAGTGTTTCAAGAAGATAAAAGATAGATTTCAGTTGTCTGCGGTGCATGTGGACAAGCGTTTTAGACCTGCTCTTACTGGAGCAATATTTGTAAAGAGCTGTGACAAACGCTCCAGGGACCACTCTGCAGCAGAATTCAATCTTGTTGGCTAGCAACAAATAGGCTCCATTGAAGGCTGTTTATTTGAATGGGAGTTGGATTGGGCCCTTTGGGAGAATGCTGTGTTTTCAAAATAGCTTCAGATGCAGTGGATTTCAGCGATGAATATAAATGAGGAACAATTAAATCAGAATCATAAAAAAAAAATGCTTAAGGTAACTCTCCAGTTTTCTAATACAGTGAGTAGATTGGCTGGTGCATTATGCAACCCTATCCTAGCCTTCAAAACGGTCCTCGGTCCTGCCTTAATGTTTCCAAATTTCATGCATGTTGAAAATATAAAAAAAAAAGGGGGGGGAGGGGGAGATGGAATTAAACATTATTCCTGTTATAAAGTCTACTGAATGCTATGTATATTAAAAATAGGGAACTGTACAAGGTTGCTTACTGCAGATGCCCTCAATTCCTAGACTTGAATACCTATAAAGCCTCATTAATGCTGAACAGAGAAAGTTGTCTTTGTTAAGAAGCTATCAGCTGTGAGTTTAATGATCTTCCATGCAACAGAACATTACTGAAAATAACTTTCAATTCATGAGTTCTATGTCAAATTCTTACTTTTTTCTTGGCTTTGTGTTAAGTTCTTGAAAGTTTCTTGAAGGTTTGGGCTGTTGCCCTGTTTGACTTTTCCTGGTTGACAGTTTTGCTATAATTTTTAAGGTTTTACATTTAGAGGCAGGAAATACATGAGCCTACAGACTTTCACAAGCAGTTTTTTTCTATAGGTACCTAAACCAAATGACTGGAAAGCCCTCTTCAAACTCTATACAAAACTGAAATGCCAAAGTGGAGCGGATGTTTGTCCCACTCTTCCCTGGCAGTTCCATTAAACACATGGTTATTGAATCCTTTTTTGAGACGAAAGAAGGAAATGAAAACATAAATATAACCTTAGACTGTGATTTTAAATTTTTTTTTTAAATTATTTTTTAAGTTAGTTTTATATTGGTGGAACTTCTGCCTTGGGAGCAATCTGACTCTGGCACAGATATTCACAGCTTTATCTTGAAGTAGAAAAGCTGCACTTTGTTGCATTTATTTACCTTTTTACCTCATGTAGGTATAATCAGGGGATAGGGCTGGTTAGATAAGGAGACAGCCTTCATGAACATGCCATTAGGTTGAGAATTAGCTGGGACACGTGCAGTCTTAAACCTGGCTGTGGAGAAGTAAACCCTTCTTCCTGACCCTCCATCTGAACTCCCAACCAGTTTACCCAAAGAAACTTCTTACCTTGCTTGGGTATATTTAGGATTCATTAAAGTTTTTGCTGTAAAATCAAGTGTTTTTTCATTGATCTGCCTCCTGAGACACTAGGTAAAGTATCAACAGACAAACTCTATGTTTTCTTTACAGGTGTCTGGGTGATTGTTTCCTCCCATTTTTCTCTGGAATATTGTCAGTGCATGTGGCAATTTTTTTAAATTGTTTTTTTTTTTTCTTAAAAACTTTCATTTAGTCTTTCTGGCTGATGACTGCCAACAAGGATGCTATGAAGAATGTGTGAAGATGTTGAGATTCTTTTGGGAATATAGAAAAGTGAGATGAGGGTTTAGAAACACTTAGGGTTTGGTGTTTTCTTAGTAGATAATTTCTCCGCTATATTTTTCCCTCTCTTGTTTGGAATGTTCATTTTCAGCAAAAATTGGGAATGTATTGATTTAGTGCTTAGAGATATGATTCTCCCCCTCCCCGCTTTGGGGACTCACTCACAGGTATAGTTCCAGGATGACTTAACCCTGACTGATATTTTTTTGTTTTTGCTGTTGACCACACCTGTAGTGAGTAGTTCAGCTCATTATTGCCTCAGCCAGTCCAATCTTTCTGTGTATGTTTGAGACTATAATCTGCAGCTTTGAGCATATACCCTGAGGATTTTCTCCAGAAAATTTTCTTCTTTAATACTCTCTGCTGAGAAAGCCAATTTCTAGCCATCTGTGAGTCAGTTAGCTGTATACTCATCTCTTCCCCGCTCCATAGCATTTTAATAAAACACAGGACATAGAAATCGTGTTATCAGTGCAACTGATTATGACAGTAACTTTGGAACTGGTAATTAAACATTGATCCATAATTAATAGCTGGCTATTGATGTTATTTTAACTAGATAACACAGCAGGAGTAGGCATGAAACTTAAGAGAAGTTAAGATTGACTATTCTGAAAAATTCCTTAATAGTGGAAGTATGCTGTGCTGTTGAATAGATGCTGTGGAAGTCTCTGTAGCATGAATGATACTTAAAACAGATTCTGAAGTGAAGCTGAAGCCCTCCTTTAATATGGTAATGGAAATAAGAACCCAAGATTGGTGGGGTTTTTTGCAGTGGTTTTTTTGTTGTTGTTTGTGACATTATGCTGATGGTGATGTTCTTGTATAATTAGTGACTAAATGTTGACTGAGAAGGAATTGAAAAATAGCAAGTATTTACACTTATTTGTTGGAACACTTTTTAAAATCTTCAGTTAAAATTTTATACTGATAGCACAACATATATTCAGTAAATAAAAGTTCTTGCGTTTCACTTTTTTGTTTTGTTTGTTTGTTTAAAAGGTGCTGGTTTGTTGAGCAGATTTACCCATGAGCTTTTTTCTTCCTGGTCTCTGTCTGGTCTCTTTCTGCTTGCTTATAGGTGTCCTAAACTACAAGAGTCTGTGTGCCAAAACTGAATTACATTTTGTTTTATTTCTGTGATGATCTGATAGTGTATAAGCTTAGAATCCAAAATCATAAAGCTCTAGGCCCTATCCCCATTGGGCATGAAGGTGGGTTGGGCTATTATACTCAAAGACTGTTTCATTTAAGAAAAGCACTTTTGAAATATTTTGTGAGTCATAGATTACTATTCATTTGTGTTTATTTACCTTGCACATTGGTAGTACTTGGTGACAGATCAATTTCAGTCCATCCTGTTTGTGCAGTATAGAATCATAGAAAGGTTTGGGTTGGAAGGGACCTTAAAGATCATGTAGTTGCAACCCCCCTGCCATGGGCAGGGACACCTTCCACTAGACCAGGTTGCTCAAAGTCCCATCCAACCTGGCCTGCAACACTGCCAGGGATGGGGCATCCACAACCTCTCTGGGCAACCTGTTCCAGTGCCTCACCACCCTCACAGTGAAGAATTTCTTCCTTTTATCTAATCTAAATCTACCGTCTTTCAGCTTAAAGCCAAAACCCCTTGTCCTATCACTACATGCCCTTGTAAAAAGTCCCTCGCCAGCTTTCCTGTAGGCCCCCTTTAGGTACTGCAAGGCTGCTATAAGGTCTCCTGGGAGCCTTCTCTTCTCCAGGCTGTACAACCCCAACTCTCTCAGCCTGTCTTCACAGGAGAGGTGCTCCAGCCCTCTGATCATCTTTGTGGCCCTCCCCTGGACTCGTTTCAACAGGTCCATGTCCTCCCTATGTTGGGGACCCCAGAGCTGAACGCAGTACTCCAGGTGGGGTCTCACAAGAGTGGAGTGGAGGGGGAGACTCACCTTCCTCGACCTGCTGTCACACTTCTTTTGATGCAGCCCGGGATACTGTTGGCTTTCTGGGCCGCAAGTGTGCATTGCTGGGTCATGTTGAGCTTCTTGTCAATCAACACCAAGTCCTTCTCAGGGCTGCTCTCAATCCATTCTCTGCCCAGCCTGTATTTGTGCTTGGGATTGCCCTGACCCATGTGCAGGACCTTGCACTTGGCCTTGTTGAATTTCATGAGGTTCTCACGGGCTTACCTCTCCAGCCTGTCAAGGTGCCTCTGGATGGCATCCCTTCCCTCCAGCCTGTCGACCGCACCACACAGCTTGGTGTCATCGGCAAACTTGCTGAGGGTGCACTCAATCCCACTGTCCGTGTTGCTGACAAAGATGTTAAACAGCACCAGTCCCAATACTGACCCTTGAGGAATGCCACTGGTCACTGCTCTCCACTTGGACATCGAGCTGTTGACCGCAACTCTTTGAGTGTGCCCATCCAGCCAATTCCTTATCCACTGAGTGGTCCATCCGTCAAACAGTGTCAGATGCTTCGCACAAGTCCAGGTAGATGGTGTCAGTTGCTCTTCCCTTATCCACCAATGCTGTAACCCCATTGCAGAAGGCCACCAGGTGTGTCAGGCATGATTTGCCCTTACTGAAGCCTTGTTGGCTGTCACCAATCACCTCCTTATTTTCCATGTGTCCTGACATAGTTTCCAGGAGGATCTGCTCCATGATCTTGCTGGGCACAGAGGTGAGACTGACCCATAGTTCCCCCGGGTCAGCATAGCACAAGATAATGGTACTCCTGTGTGCATGGACATACACCCCTCTCTATGTGTTTCCCCTTGTTCTTGTATTTTACCTCTTGCTAGTAACATTCAGAGAAGCTGTTGTATTGCTTGATTTCTGACTTCCATCTTTGAACTGAAATTGGAGCCATTAGCTGCCTGACAGCATTTACCATCATTTAGCAAAGAGCACTCTTTGGTGGCCCAGGGCTTTGTTACTGGCTGTATGTGCAGGGTGTGTGTCTAGGGACACGGTGTGTGGTCACTGGGTCAGATCCATGCCTCTTTTTCTGGGTGATTTCTATGGCTTAGGCAATGGGAAGCATCTGGAAAGCTGGAGGCAGTTGGTGGGGGTGTCCTGTGACTTGGCCAAGTGACCATCACTCTGGTCCCCATTGATACCAGGCATCCTTCCAGGGAAGGAGACAGCCTGAGGGCTCCTCTGCTTTCACTTAGTTCTGTACCTTTATTTTGAAGCCTCAAGAAAACATTACAGGTTTTAAGGCATTGTAAACACTTGATGACTTAGCATCCCTCTTTTCTCTCATAATCTTTCTGCATGATGTGTTGGTTTTCATTATTATTTTACCACAAGATTAAATTTATGAAAAAAAATCAGCCTGCATCAGACATATTAAAAGAACAGCACAAAGGTCGCATCTTCTGCTGGAGTTGAGACACACTCAGAGCGACAAGGCTTTGAGGGAAAGGTTCCTTTCCTCAGAGTATGCTGCCTGCAGCCAGTTAGAGAGATGGAAAGCAGCTCCTCGGTGCATATGCTCCAGCCCTAAGGGGTGTTTTGAACAGCATTTTGGTTTGCTGCATAGTGCTTTATTGATTGGCCCTAGAGAGCAAAGTAGTTTAAATTTGCCTCTATCATTTGTATCTTTGTATAATTAATGATTTGGATTTTAGTTTTCTGCTTTTCATAATAAAAAGGTATAGATTTGTGTTGTTTACAGGTGAAGGACCAAAGGTTATGTGAACATTCTTAGCAGCTAAATTAGTTTGTGCAAAAGCCTTATAAATGTTGCAAATTTGCAGTGTGTAAAGTGTAGAGTGAAGATGTGACTCATTATATAAAGTGCCTAGGCATTTTACGTTAATAAATTTGGCAATTTGTCTTAAGGAAGGTGGAAAAGGTAAAATACTGACTTTGAGGATTCAGTGGGCAGTAATTCAGTTTGGAACAAAAGGGATATTTAATTTTTTTTTTTAACAATTAAACTGTAAACGGCAGAGTTCTATTTGTCTGAAAATGGGTAGATATTTTGAGAGCATCAGTAGCAGCAACTTTAAACACCCATTCGTACAGTGTGTGTTTAGAATACTTCTGGAGCAATAAGAAAGCTCACGGGAACAATAACTGGGAAAGATGAAAACCAGCAAGGTATTACAGGACTAGACAGACTCTGAGGAATATAAGCAATGAGCAACAGCCTCAATTTGTGTCAGGAGGAGAATCACTCTTACCGTAGTTACTTTACCTGTGGTGTCTAACTCTTGTCTACCTAAATTCTTTGTGAGATGCAAAAGTTTTGTAGGAATTGTAAGGAATGAAGAATTAAGGGAGATTTTTTGATCATGTTTGGTAGGTTTGTCTGCTTGTCCAGGACTTTTGACTAAAAAATACGAAGCTGCAAATTAAAAACCAGAAACAGATTACTGGTGGAACACTTCATTATTCTTTTGAGATCTTCCTCTGAGGGATCCGTGGACAAAAGAACAGTTTAATTTGACATCTGTTAATTTAGTGGCAGTGAGGAAGGCAGTTACTGCCTTGTGGAAAAAAAAAAAAAAGGTTGCTCATACATAATATTGATATGAAAATGTCTGGGAAATTCCAGTTATGGGAAAAGTTATATGTGCAAATTATAGATAACAATGATAAGTATAGGTAAAAGATATAGGTACTTATGATAATTATAGATTAAAGGGCTATTAAAAGCAACCAAATACTTTTTATTGTCAACATATTACTTGCTTGAGGTCTGAAGATGGCATGAGAAATTTATTTTCTCTTAAATTTTCTAGCTTCTTCAACTCTGCCACTCCAAACACATTGGAAATAGTGAATCTATTTAATTGAATTCTTTCATGCAGAGTTTCAGTCTGGATTTGTTTTTCAGTTAAATGGCTCAGATTAAAATAGTCTAAAGTAATGCCATAAATTTTGGGAATAGAGGAATGGATATTTAGAGCTTGCTTTAAGCATGTGAAATGTTATGTGAGAGAGCAGCTGGAATGTATGGAGCTCCATCTAGGGAGGGTTGATGACCCGGCTGGGAACCTATGGGTCAGGATTAGCGGGCAGACCAATGTTATTGACGATGTTATTGTACATATCTGCTACAGACAGCTTGATCAGCAAGAATCATATGAAGCTTCAGACAACTGGAGGAAGCCTCATGTTAGCAGGCCCTGGTCCTCATGGGTGACTTCATTCACTCCAGTATCTGCTGGAGTGACAGTGCAACAGAGCACAAGTAATCAAGTAATCCAGGAGGTTTCTGGAGAGCATTGATAACAACTTCCTAATGCAGATGACTGAGAAGCCGACAACGGGAGATGCTACTAGACCTCACGTGTACAAACAAGGAAGAACTGCTTCGGGATGTGAAGATTGGGGCAGCCTGGATTTATGAAGGGGAAATACTTGGCCAACCTGATAGCCTTCTCTGGTGAGATGACGGCTTCATAGTTGAGAAAAGAGCAGTGGATGTTGTTTATTTTGACGGATACAGCATGGGCTGTAATAAGGCACTAGGAACAAGGCTGGGAATATTCCCAATTTCCTTAGTCAGTGAAGTAACGCCATCATCCTTTGGGCTTGGAAATTCTGTTCCATTGGATTAAACCCCTTTTCCTCCCTCTCCCTCCATATAGTCAGGCCGTATGTTTTAATAAGTTTATCAGTGTCATTCAGAACTATGCATACTCCTACTGTTTGGTTTTTTTTTTTAAGCTACATTTAGTTTACTTGTGATCTATGTTATGACTATTATACATTTGGATTTTAGGAGCTGCATAGATCTTTTTATGTCAGGCACCAACCAAGGGTAGAAAAACCCT
This sequence comes from Harpia harpyja, assembly GCF_026419915.1. NCBI lineage: Eukaryota > Metazoa > Chordata > Aves > Accipitriformes > Accipitridae > Harpia > Harpia harpyja. The sequence continues at coordinate 18,425,477 of NC_068969.1, read as the reverse complement.
AGTGTATAACCTCTCTGTTTGGGATTTTTTCCATGCCTGCTCAGTTAGTACTTCTCTATGTAGTGCTAATGGAAGGGTTATTTTGGTCAGTCCATTTTCAAAATCTTCTAGCTGCCTGATAGTCTATCCAAGGTGACAAAAACATGGCAGAGGTGTCAGTCTGTCCGACGGGGAAGTGAGGAGTTTCAAGTTCTCCTCACTCTTGCAGCATGGTACAGATTATAGATTGTAATGTCTGGTCATTTTTCAGTATTTTCTTCCACTGGTGCGGTGATGTCTCATCCCACACCACACTGGTAGCATCTGTTAAGAGTGAAATAAAATTAGATTTTATGATTAAAAAGCAAGATACATGTTTTTAAGTCCCTGACTTCAGTAATACACGTTTTTCCTTTGAAGGTCTAGTAACAGATATTCTGAAAAGCCACCCCTCATAGACAGGTCTAGGGTATTTTTTTAGACCATTCCTATAGCAGTGGGAGATTGGAGGTGGAGATTGGATGTCTTGCTTGGTGTTTGTCACAGAGGAGCCCAGGGCCAGGAGGAGCACTTGGGAGTTTCTGACCCTGCGGAGCTGGCACCTCCCACCTCATGCAGGAGGTTGGCTGGGGGTTTCTGGCTGGTTACAGATTGCATTTCTGCCAGCAGCTGAACACTTTGTTCATTACTTTGCTGTCTCTTATGAGTAGCCATTTTGGGTTGGCATTGGCTTTGCTGGTGACTTCTGTCACTTACTGCCTGATTAATGTTATCAACTGGCACGTAGGCAGTGTTTTTAAAGAGCTACTCAACGAACATGCTTCTGATGAAGGATTGCTCTCCCCTACTCCCTTTGCTCGCTGATTAGCTTTTACTGTACGCCCAGCTTCCACGTGTCTGCAAGTCTCAGTCATTCCAAATGGCCGAGCACAGGCAGTGAACATGCCTGCGTTTCCAGGAAGCAAGAAATCAGAGATTGCTTTGTTTTAGGGATGACTTGAAATGGACTTTTATTTGACTGGAATGTTTGATCAGTGGTATTAGAAATGTAGAAATCCACTTTAAGGTCAGAGTCTGTGATGATGAAGAGATGCTGCTGCTTGTAGTGTCCTAGGCTTGCTTTGAGATTTGAGAATGGCAGCAGGGTGAATTTCCAGTGTGAATAATGGAGAAATATTAATAAAGATATGACCTGCAAAGGAAGGAAAAATGTTCATAACTTTTGTCTTCCTATTAAAAGCATATGTTAATCAATTATTCTGTGGCAGTTTCTGGTTTCTCGCCAACTCCGAGCAAGCAGCCAGAAGGCTCTCTTCCTCTTGTATGTTTGTTCATTTGACTTTGCTTCATGTCATTCTAAGTCAAACGGTCCAATTAAAAACAAGATTTATTAACAATAAAAGGTGTGAAGCATTCAGACCTAAACAAAAACTGTGTACCAGTCCTTTTTTTGGTGCTTCCAGGATAGAAACTGTAACAGTCCATTCTGCACTAGTTTGGTAAACCAGCTATGACTTAGGCATGTGGTAGAACTGTTTCTGTAGATACTTTTCTATATTTCTTTATTCTACTGCTGTGGGCATTTGCATCTTTATTGCTTGGGAGTGCTATGCTGCTTAGTGCTCAAAGTCATAATCTTCTGTGATGACATAATTAGGTAGCAGGGAAATTATCATGATTTGACTTCAAGTATTAAAGAGCTGGAACAAAAAACTGTGATTATGCTTCATATTTGCCTCTCTGTGATGAGAAATGGAGCTCAAACTGTCTAAATTGGCATTTTATTGGTGTTTTTCTTAAAATATCAGCGACTCCTAACACTTAATTAGGATGAAGTGTACAAAGAATTGATAGTGAGGATACTCTGAAAAGCATACTCTTTGTATTTCGTGGTTGGTGGTAAAATAGTTTTAGAATTAATTTTTCCTGGTTATATTTAATATTTAAAGCATTTCTCCATAGTTGCATAAAAGTATAATTTTAATCTTGTAAAAAATTAGGAAGTTAAACACTTCGTAAGATGAGAACAAAAATATTAAATTTCCCCTCAAGATATTTAAAATAAAAGAATATTTCTGATTTATGTGGAGAAGAGCTCATTTCACTTTTTGAATATGTGGTGCATATCACCAACAAACATCTTTCATTTGCAAAGGCAGGGACTGTATTACGGTATTTTCTGCAACTCATTATGCAGTTGTGTATGGTAGTGAGTTTATTTTCATCAGATACTTCAAAGCTTACTTTTTAGGTCAGGAAAGTATGCTTTTCCTAAAGCTTTGAAGTTTTAAATAAGCAAAATGAACATAATTTGACTAAAATTAATTACTAATGCAAAGCAGAGCTACTGATGGCTAGCACATTGACAAAAGCAGAAATTGAATCTGTGAATTCATATTCTTGTTTCCTTTACCCAAGCAAAGGCTCTGAAAATTGATTCCAGAAGTATAAAGCTTCTGTAGGTACGCTTGCTTCTTGGCACATGTGGATGTACAATAAGTATTTTTAATACTGTTTTATTCTGCTGAAGTTTGTTTAAAGAATGCAAGAAAAAAAATGTTTCGCAAATTTTTCTGAAGTGGGGAGGGCATTGTTTGCCCCTTTGAGTGGACTAGCAGCTTTGTGTTTGGGCAGGCTGCTTTGTTTTCTTGACATCGTGTTTGTTATGTGACCTTAGGTGTGTTGTTCAAACCAGAAAGTTTTCACATAGTCTGATAGAATAAGGAGCCTGCCATGTTTCAGCTGGGTTTTTCGAAGTTGCTAATGATTCACTGCTCAGGTGAACGTTAGTGGGATTGGAGTATACTCAGCTCTGCTCAGTCAGCCTTTCAACGCTAAGCAGAATGCATCAGAGAACTTCTCAGTGCCAAAAGTGTACTGTCACTTAATTTCCAGCAATTTCTATTTTGGTGTTTGCATGTAAATAGAGGCCTCAGTACTCTGCTGGGTGGAGGGGCAGGATGCAGGCTGTCAGGGATTTGGCTATGTCCTGCTTAATTTGGAGGTTAGTCTGTAGCTGCCTGACTGAAACGACTGCTGAACAATAGGCTGGCAAGGTATGGGGAGTAGTGAGGTCAGGGTCTTACTGTTCAAGAGGATATTCTTACCACTGTCTCCTCTTTTGAGGAGTACAGTCCTCACAAAACCATATCCACGCACATCCAGAAAGATCATCCAGGTGGTAGCTGTGAGGTTCTGCCTTGTAGTGCACAAGGATGTGGGCTCAGATTCTGGTTTTCTGAGATAAGGAGAATAAGGATGACAGAAGGAGCTCAAGTCTGACCCTGTGCATGTTCCTGGTAGTTTACAATGGAGCTTAGTGGGTAGGAGAGTGTATTTACAGAATAGCTGTCAAAATCCCTGTGTGTAAGCAAGCTGTAAATAAGTCTATAAAGTATAATCATTACTGGAGACTTTAAATCTGCAATGAGTGAAGGACTTGCTTCAAGTTCATTCTTGTCTGTGCTTCCTTGCATGAGAAGTAAACGGATAAATCAGAAAGCTGAGTTTATAAATGTGATTTAAAGGCACATTGGAACAGAATTGTGTAGTTTCTTCTTTTTTTTTCTTGAGCTAATGACCCAAATGAGTTCTGCAGTGTAGGAACATCACACCACGCTGCATTATTTCCAGGGTAGTGCAGAGGTTAAGCTTGGGATCAATCAGTTTGCAATCAGACTGACTATAAGAGGACAAGGAGGAGTACAAGATAAAATCAAAGAACATAGCAGGACAGAAAGGTAGAGAGAGACACATTCGGGAACCCTTGAAGTAAAAGGGTTTCTTGCAGTAGACAGCTATCAGGAACATTCAGGAGAACTGTTAAGGGAGGCATTATGGTTTTGTTAAAATAGCAGTTCAGGATTTTCAGTCCCACTTCCACACTGAGTACATTTACTAAGAGACTGGCAAAGCTTAAATAATCCTTGCCATTTTATCTGCAATACTGTGAAATATCCAAGACAACTGAGATGCTTCTAAAACTTTGTGTTTTTCATGTGCATCTTGCTCTGGCTTAGGTAAAAGGGAAAGGTTCCTGAATAGATACTGTTCCATTTTTTTAATCCAATCTATATGGCTTTGTAAATCCAAGTTTCAGAATTGTGAATAATGTGTGAATGAGTTTGGTGCTGTCTTCTGGAGTCCTCTTCCATTTCTGTGGCATTTGTTAAAGTGCAGCAAAATTATACTGTTTCATGTTGGAGCCACTGTGGAAAGATTTAGAAGGTGGGTTTTAATGAAAGAGATAAATAAAGCAAAGGCGGCCTTGACAGCATCCAGCCAGTTCAGAACTGATGGACGCACTCCTGATATTCCTCTTTCTCAGCCAAGGGATTCCACCATTGAGAGAGGAAAGAAAATATTGAATCAAAAATAAAGAGGGATGTTGAAGTATCTATCATTACATGTTTCCAAACAGAATATTGATTAATATATAATTACAGTTAAATATATTTTTTAATGGCAGGGAGTTGGTTTGGAGGTAGAGGAGGTAAATCCTCATGAGTATTTTACATATTTATTAATGAATTAATTTTGAGGTATTGGGTAATGAATGAAATGTTCGATCCCCCCAGTCATGATAGCATTTGAGTTTTAATCTTAAAAAGCTCAAATAGAGCCACATATTTTTAGATTCAATTATCTTGGAAAGTTGACAGTTCAGCTAGTGAGCAAGTTTTGGGAAGGTTCACCCACTTCAGTGGGGAAATCGGGGGAGAGTGAAGGAGTTTGATTCATGACTTTACTTTGGGGTCAAATCCAGTAGGCTTATTTCTTTAGTTAAATCATTTGCTTTCCCAGGTTAATTTTAACATTCAGGGTAGACTGTTCAGGTTGAGGCTGAAACTGTTCTTTTTCTAAATGGTTTCTGCAGGATCTCGCTACTTTGAGCTGTCCTGTATTACTCATAAATGTCAGACCTTCTTACTCTGACTAAAAGTGCACCCTGCTGCAGTCTCTTGTGTATGACTTTGTATTTTCTCCTTAAAAAGCAGAAGTGTGGCTTATATGGCCATAACACGTAGAGAGTATTTTATAGGTGTTTATTTGATATCACTTGCTGTTCATTTCTATGATATTATTGAAATAAAACTCCTTTGGCAAGACCTGAAATTTGAAGGAGAAAGTAATATTGTTTCTCATTTAAATTGTGTATGAATAAATGATTACAAATTGACAGATATTGCTCATAGTGATTCCTTTCTTGAGTGAAAAAACAATTTCTATTTCCTTCTTAATTTAGGAACTTAAAATTCTTAAGAGATAAAAAGAGAAACTAGAGGCAGCCCCAACACAAGCAAAGAGAAATTATGAGTTGAAAGCTGCTTTTGTTTTCAGGGCCATGTTGCACTGCACTAAATCTGCAGATGGACAATCTTTTGCGACACTATTCCTGTAGATAGGTTAGAATTTATTGGTAACACCACCAACAAAAAGGTACAATAGGTGGTTGTGTGGAAAACCCAATGTACTACACTCTTCTGTGTCCCTAATCTGAGTCCTTCAACCTCTGCCCTGGTGAGCTCAGTAGAACTGGTGTATCATCTCAGCCACAGTTTCTCAAACAGTCCCTACCTGTTAAAGCAAACATATGTTAACACATGCCCAATTCAGCATGTGCCTCTGCAAGGGTTTATAAAGCACTGACACCTGTATGCCAGATGGGCACTTTCTCTCACCTGTGTTCAGGAGGGTCAGAATCCCTGGGTGTAATTTCCCATGCACATAGATGTGGAGTTTTCTGCTGCAGCAGTAGGTTTTTACGTCTGTACAGTTCTGAAAACTTGTGCCTTTTTCAGAGAGCTCATCCTGAGGATTCACTCACTACTAGGCTTTTATTACTGCTTTAAATAGTGTACAATATGTTCTGTTTTAATTTGTTTTGAAACAATTCAGCCATACTTTATAATGCCTTATGGAACTCATCAATACTGCCTGTATATCTGTCTAATAAGAGTTCAGTAAATTAGCATAATCATTAAACACACAAAGTCTCATTCTGTTAGTTATTGGTGACTGCCTGTTTCTCAACAGACAAGTGATGTCAACTGACCTTTATTAGTTTTTAGTATGCTTTGTTATCTACAGGTAGGTAATCTGTAGTTTATATCCTTGCTTTATTATGTTGCATTAGATTAATCACTGCTGCCTGGCGATGGAAGAAAAGTAGCTTCTTTTAACTAAAAGGTTGAGATGACTAAATATAACTGCTTTAGCTCTTCAGTTAAAATACCTTCCTTTTCTAAAATTGACATGTTACTAGTTCAAGAAAGCTCTTCCCTTTATTTCTTTGATGTTTGTCACCATCTTGATGTTTCCTGCTGTGATGCACTGTGATTCCTGCCTTCCTATCTCTGTTTTGCAGTGGCTCCTATTAAAAGAACCTTGCAACATGACAAGAGAAATTGGCTTTTCCTTGAACTATGTGAAAGTCTTCAGGGGAAGATTTAACTAAGCGCTTGTTTTGATTACATGAACTAGAATTAAAATGGTGACACAAACACCTAATATAGTAATAAAAAAATAAAAATCCTTTGATTGCTTTAAACCGTGGACTTCTGAACTATAGCTCTTCTGGAGTGTTACTGTTCTGTACAATGAATTGCAGTGAATTTGAGTAATTACTTCAGAAGGAAATGTGCAGTTGAGTCATCAGCGTGTAGTTTCACGTTGTCTTCCCCAGGCTTGGTTTGCAACAGGCAGTGCAGTCTAGTGTGTCCACTACCCCCGGGTAAGGGCAGGCTGTTGTCAGAAGGGGTGCTCCTGCCCTCACCGCTGCATTGCTGGTGTGTCTCTTGCACTGGCTCTTGTCTTCACCTGGTCCTCTGGTGGGCTGGGTCACGGAGTTAAGAGGGCAGCAAAAGAAGCTTTCTGCAGGGTTAGCTCCACTTCAGGCTCAGGGGACACAAGGGAGGGCATCGGAGTGAGCGGCTGGGGAGCTGTGGTTGCAGCTTGCCTCTGTGTCACCTGAGCAGAAATGGGAGACCACAGCCCTCTAGTAATGACTTCTTCCAGTACCTTGGCTTCTCGGTTTCAAGTCATAGAGAGCATTGGGCTATTAGAGGGGCTATATGGCTGTGTGAGGTATGTCAGCAATATATGGGAGAGTGGTGGTGACGTCTACACTGGTGTCAGCTTTGTTTGGGAGACTGCATAAGGCAGACAGGGGTATCACAGCACTAGTTTTCCTGGATTGCAGAAGCACACGGGAAGCAATTGGTTGATAGTCGAGTGTGCTGCTATTTAAGTGTCACCAAACTGCCTATGGATTGAGCTGATACACTTCTCCTTCAGTTTAAACATGACTTAAGGGTGGATCAGTGTTTTCAGAGGCTACAGAGTCTCAGTTTTGAATAACCTCATTTGGGTAATTGAAAAGCAATATTAAGGCAATGCGGGGCAGAGATTTTCCAAATTAGGATTTAACTTTGGGTTTTGCTATCAAGACTTGCTCACTCAACGTAATGGCTAGATTTTCAGTAATGTGGACCTCTGAGCAGAAACAGTTGCCTGTTTCACTCTTTTGAAGTTTTTAAAGTTTGTATACTTAAACAAAACTTATGCTTTCCAAGCTCTTGGCCATCCTCTCAACTGTTTGTCTGAGTCTAATTTTTGTAAACAATTTAACAGTAGAAATCCTAATCATAATATTAACTGTGTGCTCCTTTTATAAGCAAGCCCCTAATTTTTCTGGGGGTTTTTTTGCGCATATGAAGGAATCATTTATTTATTTAACATAGACATCTTGTTTCAAAGAGTCATATAGCTTTTAGGAATAGTAATAATTATCCACCAGAACAGGCTGTCTAGCTTTAGTAAACAACAATGTAGTGGCATATTTCGTGTGGTTTTTTTTAAATTTTATTTGAAAATGAGTTACATAAACCTTAACAATTGCAGCAACAGATCTCACTCATTCTGATCTACAGTTTAGTAGTATAAAACAGTAAATTGCCCCTACAGTTTATTGATCAAAATGTCATAGCCTTTAAAGAACGGGGAAGTGTGGTATTTTTTTTTTCTCTGAGACGTACTGCGTTTTACTGCTCAAGATATTTTGTGTGATGTATTTTAAGTAATAAATATGGAACTAAAAGGCCTATAACTGTTAGCTAGAGTTTGTGTGTTGCCTTTGTGTTAATTCGGTTAAAATAAATTCCCATTTGTAGGAATAAATAATGGAACTTAACTCTTAAAAGGTCTTCAGCTGTACCTGTGGAAGATTTTAAAATCAAATGCTGATGTTTAAGGTCAAGATTGCTTACAGAGTTTTGATACAAACTATAAGAAATAAGCAATTCCTAACTGCTGTGGACGAAGGTATGGAAACTGTTTTTGTCAGGAAAATATTCAAGACTTCTTAAACTAGCTCACAGAATCAGTTTTATCCTTTATAAATATATCACAGAAGTCTAGATTGAGACTTTGATCAAAATGCTCAGTGTTATATGAAGCTGATGGTCTCTGCTGATACCAAAGGGACTTGGATATTGTATCCAAAGTGAGCCATTTGGGATGTTGATGGAACATGGTTTCCTCTGCAGCTTTTAAATAGGATGGTCTGGATGCTAACTCCTGCTTTGGAAGATTAAAATTACTGTTTTGTGGCAGCCAACAGGACATTACTTGGAAAGGACATTTGCTGTCCTGTTTTTCATAATATACCTGTAGGTATGTGGCCTTAATCATCTTTGGAGAGAAGGGGATGTGTGGTTTGACTTAACGTGGCAGACCTTATAGCTGATCAGTCTTATCATGAGTCTTTCCATTTTCTTTCGTGCTTGAAATACTTGCTTTCATACAGAGCAAAGTGTAGTAATCTCTGTATGTTTGCTTTTTATGCCTTACATTTGTGATAAACTTTTTCTGTTTAGTGTAGTGCCTTTTTTCTAAATTTTTGTTTCTTGTCAGACTAACTCTACGGATACTTATTCTTTATGTCAGCACTGCCAGCAAACTCAAATAAGTGTTTTAGTTTGTTTTCAGTGGCTTATGTGGTATATTTCAAGTATATGATCTAATAAAATGTACCTGTACCATGGTGGTTTATATGAAGGTATGCCATTTAGTTGTACTTCTGATGGCTCCTTTTTGATAGGAACCTCTCCTACAACTTTGTCAATTACAGTAGCTGTATGTCAATAAATATAATAAAGGTTTATTTCTTATATTGATGAATGGTATGCTGTTTCATTACTGTCATCTTTGTGTATCTGTTTTTTTTCATATGCGCTTGGAATTGTATTACAGGTCAGAGTGCACAAACTGAATAAACTGGAATGGTGTAGAATGTGTTGGGTAAGCAAATAGATTTTTTTTTTTTTTTTTTTAATTAGATGCTTTTATTTTAGATAAGATATGCTAAACACACTTCCCTTTTATTTTGGATACAGAATCCATCTAAAAGACCTCCGAATAAACACCGTAGCTTTTCTCCCCAAATGACTTATTTCCAGTATAACCATTACAATATAGTCCATATTTATAAAACTTGATACTATATACATTTGACACATAATTTGCATTCATGCAGAGATAATTTGCCTTGGCAGAGCTGTTTTATACTGGCACAGGATCTGTTAGCATAGTTACAGCTACATTACTTCAGTGGAGCAGCAGTGGGGGGGAAAAGTATTTGACCAGCTTTAGCGCCAGGTACTTTTAAGAGATCCATCTTTATTTCATGATGTTAATACTGGCTTCCATTCATACTGTGAATGAAAAGGGAATGTTGGATGTCACTAAAGTGTGTCTTCCTTTTAACAGTCATGCAATAAAATGCATTAAGCTATGTTAATGTAAACAGTAGAGCTGCTCAAATTATATAGCTGTGTCAAGGGATGTTCAATTATCCCAGAAATTTGCTTAGTGGTAGTTTTGTTGTTGTTGGCTGTTTTTCTTTCATAGTGCTGATTATCACTGAATTCTCTTCCCTTAGCTAGAATTTTTTTGCGTTTTCCAAAAGTACAGGTTTGACCTGAAGAGACCGGCTAAGAGAAAATAAGTATTTAAAGGTAGGGGTTTTTTTAGTGAAATTGTCTAAACATGATCACTGAACTCAATATGGCGAAATACTTAGTTGTGGATGCTTAGCCAAGGTAGTTCCATGTAGAATTAGGCATGAAATGGCATAAAATTTTTTGAAATTAAATTTCTTAAGACCATAAAGTCTTGGTTGTAATAGAGATTATAATTTGAATCTTCAGTTGTTTGTCAGACTTGACCTTTCAGTTCTTTTCAACAGTTTCTTCATACACTTGTTACAGAAGAGAGTTAAGCGATTCATTTATGTTTAAAAAATATATATGGTGCTTAACAGTTAGAATTGTACTGGTAGGTAGTGGGGTCTGCCTGAAAACACTGCTCTCCAGCCCTTGTTGCTATTTTCAAAAATGATTTCACTTTTATTTTGGTTTTTTTGAAGAGTGGTATCTTGTAGTAGTAACTTAATGAGTTGAAGGGTAAGTGCAAAGTTACAGGGATGGGTAATACTGCTGGCTAAAAATGTCATAAGCGTCAGTTGTTCTACTGACACAGCTACTTGTAAGGCCCTTCTATGAGCTGATTCGGCTTCAAAAAGCCACTGATTTTTTTACGTGTGTTTATGTCATCATGGTGTTTTCTGCTTGTTTGTTTATTAAAGCTTGTCTGCTTATCTTACCTGCTCCAGTGTGACACTATTTGGTACCTGCTGCATACATGCTATACGGCAGTATTTATGTGAAATCATCAGTCTTTGAGTCAACCTTAGAGGTTTTACCAGGGAGGCCACTGAGTGAAAAAACATTGTACTGAGCTGATACTGAGCATATAGGTTCAGATAAGAAGTAATCAGTAGTCTAGTTTGATGAAGCTTGCATTTACCGATGCTGCTTTTCTTTTGTGGGTATATGGAACATTTATTTCTGAGCACATTTTTGCCGAGGTAGTTAACATGCAATTTGCAAACTTCTCGGTGAATATGTTAAGAGAGTTTCTCCTGTTTTTATGTGTGTGTTTTCTTTTTTCAAAAGTGAGCACTCAAAAGATACCTCCTGGGTCATCTGAAAGATGCTGCTTATATATAAAAGGACAAAGAAGTCTCTTTGTTGCAGTGTTTTCTAAATCTTTTCTTTATGTATATTGAAGGTGATTTCTGCTATAAGATGTACTTGGAGTTTCACTCCTGTTTAAACTACATTGTTATTTTTTAGCCCATATTATTCAAATAATGCAAATTATTTTTTGTTGCCATGGGACAGCTCAAGAATTGGCAAACTGAGCAGTGGAAGAATCTAATGCAACTAGTCTCCAAATACATTATTCGTTCAGAGCCCTTAACATTTTATGTATAAACAAATGAACTAAAAAAGGTGGCAAATAAGAGATTAGGTATGTTATGTGAACAATCAATTCTTTTTCTCTAGCAGTAGTCAATAAACCACGGATACAGTTATGCAACACCTGGCCTTGTTAAGATGGTCAGGAAGAGATGTTTGATTTCTTGATATGTATGCCATTCATTTTAATGATACTATACACATGTCATTGGACCAAACATGGTATCTAGGTATATAAAGAAGTAACTTCGAACAGAAGGCTTGTTGAGAGTAAAATACTCAATTACTAGTAACAGTACTTCTCTGAAATCCTCACCTGTCTATAGACCTTTGGTCCATATTACTGTGATTCTGACCGGTAACAAAAATTTTGCGGGGTGGAGAAGGGAAGGAAGATGAGAGGTGAACCCCAACCATATGAATTTTTTTGCTTTTGGAAAATGCCAAATAATTCTAGCCAGCAGGAGAGGATCCAGTGTGAAACTTGTACTTGATTAAATAATTCTGCCTTCGTCTCACTTCATGTTACTGTTCAGTTGAGGCCTTTCGTTCCACTTACTTGAGTTTGGGGATTTTTGATGCTGTTGTCAGGCTCTAAGGAAGCGTTATCAGTTGTAATAGAGTCCTATTTAAGTATATTAATCTCTTTGATAAGCACATATATTAGAAATTTAATCTTAAGAAATATCTTATTAGGAAAAATTTAATTCCTCTTTAAAACTTTATTATTTTAAATAATAAATTATATAAAAACATAGATATGTGCTACTAGTGGATGTTTTTCTTAGTTTTATGAACTGATTTATTCTTAAAGCTTATTTGTGATTTAAAATAAAGGAGAAAAAAAAAAACCCTTTCAACTTACCTGGCATATCTGAATCTCAAATAAGAGCTACTCTTCATCTACAATGTGTATATCAATACACAACACACATAAAGAGCTCATATGAAAGCCTTTTTTTCTTGTAGTAATATAAGGTCTGTTGGAAGTCTTCAGCAGAGCCATGAATGATACTTATTTTAGCCTTTTAATAAGAACTTGCTTTCAAAAGACTAGATCCTTTAGTTTGAGTTTTTCTTTATTCCATTACGTGAAAACTTATTGTCTGGATTTTCATCTAGGCTCACTGGAGTGATTTTAAGTTTTTCTTTGCTATAGAAACTGTAGCTAACATGCTAAGAAGTAAAATGCCACTAAAAACAGGTTTAGAAAGATGCATTTAAACCTACAGCCCTTCTTTGGGCTGTTCAGAGCTTGACAGAAGTTAATATTCAAGATTAAGGTATATTTACAGTCAGGAGAACATGTGTAAGTTTAGTAAGATGTTTTAAAACTTTTTGTTGTTGTTGTTAGAAAAAAGTGTCTTAAGGACAACAGAAAAATGCCACCAATGGAAAATTTTCTAGTTCTTGCCTGTCATTTTATCAAGATGAAACATGAGATGTCACATAGAGAGTCAGGTTTTACTGAAGTTGGTGTACTATTTCCAGTCTCTTCTTCACAGACTGGTGTGGCAGAATGTACTCCTTGTACTCCAGTGCAACCTTGCAATAAAGAAACAGGTGAAACACAGATATATCTTAAACTGTTGGAACATACTGTGTTTCAACCATAGACAAAGCTGCATGGAAAGATCTGAGAGAGGTATGGTGTTTTCCAATATGGTTTTCTGACTAGTATGTGGGGAGAGGAGATAAAAGTATTCAAGCAGGGAATAAGCTGGGTATAGAAGGTGGTGAGAATCAATAAAGAACAGAAATTCTTAAAAGGTAGCCTCTGCTTTCCTGTGCTTTAGTTTCCCTTTCACTTGCTTCGCCACTGCCCCCTTTCAGATCGAAATTGTTTTTCTGATGGTAATTTACAACCTAATTCCTCAGTCTGTCTTTCATAGGAGACAGGACTGCTGCACTGGTGAATCTAGCTAGCAGTGCTGTTTAATGCTGCTGAGAGCAATTAAATTGTTGACAAGAGTAGAACTGTAGAATGGGAAAATAAATAATACAAAGACGCATGACACTGGAGTTGTATTCTGTGCCACGTTAACGTGTCCTCCTAATAAGTTTCAGGGGGAAGGGATGGATTATGGCTGCCTATAGAAGTCTAGGTATGGGTAATAGTTTTCTTTCAAAACTTTGTAGACTCTTGTCTAAGCTGTCTTAAGGCTGTACCTTTGTGCAATAGCACTGTTATGGTCAGTCTCAGGTGTGTATCTGTAGGATAAATGTGGGTATCTGTAGCATGTCTGTGGAAATTTATGATGCCCAAGAAACTTATGCTATTTGAAGCCCATCTCAAATTCTTGTGAATGCTTGGTATAAATGTATTTGGGAGGGTTGGGAACTATATCTGGCAAGGATTTTTCAAGATTCTTGTTCTAATTAATTCTTTTTATTGCTGTCCCTTTTAAATCATTCATATATATATATTTTGCAAGCAAAACATCTTTAAGTTGGGAATTGGTTCAGGGAATCATCTGTTTACTCAGATTTCTAACATCTCATGATCACTTTTTTTCTCTGTGCCTTAAGCCTAAAATACATATGTTTGCAAGTGTTTTATTTTTCAAGATGGTCTTGAAAGAGTAGTCATCTTCAAAGATTCAAAGCTTTTGCTTTATTTCATCCCTTGTAACTGCTTTATTTTGCCTGCTCTTCTCAAGACATATAGTATGTATACTGCAAGTGCTTTAAAGCAAGTCTTTCATGTTCCTTGCTCTTCAGAGCTTCTAATACAGCCTTTGTCATAGTTCATTTCTTAAATATATTGTACTCCTGTATACAGTGGTAGGCTGTACTAACTCTTTTTATTGAGTAGTTTGTTCACAACCAGGAGTTTGTCCTTTGTGGAAAGTTTTGATTGAAAGTCTTCAGCTGGCGCTCAGTAAGATGGTCTCTCTTAGAATCACCTAATACAGCAGAGGAAAAAAATGTACGTGCTTACTAACCTTAAGTTTGTAGGCTCCACTTTTCTGTGCCAGCAGTTCTTGGCCAGATCTTTGTTTCATCCCCCTTTAGGACTGCTTTGACAGTTTTCGAATGAATTATTCTCTTATTTCCTTTCTGTGTTCCTCAGACCTGTCTGGTTCATAATTTATGAAGGAACTATTCCCATAATCTCCTAATATTAATTGTCTAACTTTTATAAAAGAACAGACCTGTGTCTATATGCTTATGTATATATGCACTGTATGTATGTGTAATATGATTTTTAACGTCTTGGCAATGATTTGGAGTATCCCCTAGAACATTTTGAACTATATCTTCAAGTTGTAAAACTGATATATACCAAAAGCTTTTATAACATGCCAAGAGGGTGGTTGGGAACAGAGCTCATTGCAGGTTCCCGTTGGAGCTGTTAGGCTTGCTTTATTCATTAACTAGGCTGGAGCTGAATTAACGTTGGAGTGCCACACCAGATGGGTGACACTGGAAATGACCTTTCTTCATAAAACAAACAGAGCGTTGGGTGCTTTTCTTGCTGTCATCTCTGTTCCGTATCTGTCACGTGTTGTGAGTTATCACTGGTGGCCTTTGTTAGGTGGCGGCCCTTTGCAGGCCATATTATATAAGAGAGTCCTTAAAAGATTTTATTACTTAAGCCTTGCTGGTTTAAACTAACAGTGGAGATGTCAGCTGACACACTGTGCTGCATTGCAAATTCCTTAACTACTTAATTCCTACCCGAACAGAAAAATTGAAAGCAAGTTGTGCTGAAAGAGACTTTTGTCAAGCAACAGCAACAAAAGTCTGCCCCAGAACAAGATTGTTTGAATATTTTCCTTTTTATTTATTTGATTTAGATCAGTTTAGTACTACATACATGTGAAACTGATTTATTGTTGTAAATGATGAATAAAAACTGTTTTAAAGACTTGTTCGTAAATTATAAACTCAGTGACCAAAATTTTATTAGCTGTATTACTGAGCTGTAGAAGCCTTTATATAAACCAGTTAGTTATAAATAAACACACGTAAGCATAAGAGACAAATAAATTGTAAGTAAACATACTTCATATATAAGAGAAATCCTCAGTAAAACTTTTAACTCAGCTTTTTATTAATACAGCAACTTTTAACATTGTTTTTTCTGTATTTATTTAATTCTATCCAAGATCAGCTTGACATGTCTCTCAAAGATCTTGTGGCTTCTAGTAAATACAAGATTACATAAAATAAAAATAAAGGACTGTATCTATAAAATTTATAAATATATAACAGATGAGCAAAAAGTGCTGTCAAACTTAGCATAGACTTATCCTTTGTTTCAAATCAACTTCCAGCTAAGGAGAATTAACCTCTCTTCTGGAAAGTACAAATAGAGAATTTGAGTATAATTGATTGTTTAAGTCAAGGTTTCTTCCTTTCAGATTTAAATTAGAATTGATGGTTTGTTTATTTTGGTATAAGTCAATCTGCTTTAACTAAAGGTGTGAGCTTATTTTTCTGAACCCTGAAAGTCAGATTGCTAGATTCCTTGTTGCTCAAGAGAAATGGATTGAGAAATGTCTTTGTAGATGTTCTCCTGCTGTAGCTCTGAGCCTCAAGGGGGGAGTGCACACATCGGGTACAACTTTTAACTAGAGCAGAATGGCTGAAAGCTAGTTAGTCAGATGGAGATGTGTATTGGTTTTTCCTTCTTCCTTGCCTCCCTCCCTCTGTAAATGAGGTTGGCTTCTGATAGCGGTTGGGATGTTCTTTCTTTTGCTGCTGCTTACAGCTGAAAGGGGGGGGCCTTTGGAAATGTATTTTAGTCTTATGGTAGCTGTCAAATAACACGTTAGTAGACTCCCAGCTGCCTGTGCAGATTCAGGTGATGCTTGTCTTCAGTGTGTGCACACATATGGATTATATGCATGTGTCAATAATGAAGTATGCTGAAGTCCTCATCATAATAATAATAATATTGTTATTATGAGGTAGTCTTTAGAGAAACAGTGGAAAAGAGAAGGTTAATGACTCTCAGGGATAAAACTGATATTTCCTCCAGTCATGCTAAAAGCTCTCTGTAGCTTGACAGAAACTAAGGGCTTGTGGCATAAGCTTTTGGTTGAAATTCTCTGGCCTTTTTTTATATGAGGCTAGAATTGACCTTCAGGGTCCCTCTTGGCTCCTCGTGTTAATCCCTTTGTGGAAATGGTCATGAAGTAATAGCTGTTAGAGCCTAACACAGAACTTCAAATAGGAAAACAGATTAAATATCAACAATTATGGAAGTGACTTTAAATTTTGACCCTACATTTGAAGGCATTGCATAAATGTAATAACATATTGTCTGTGAATAACATGGAGGAATATAAAACATACTGAGGTGCCTGTATGATGCCTCGAATTATAGCCGTAGAGTGTACTGACAATATGTCATTTTATTCTTCTAAGATATGTTAACCCGGTTACGGTAAAAGAATTTAAAATCTGTCATTCTGAGCTATTTGTAGCTGTTTAAGTTCTGTGGGAGTTACTTTTATGGAAGACATGTGGTTATATACTGTAAAAGATGGGGTTTGTATTTTCTTTATGCATCAATCTTTTGTGCTATGCTTCAAAGCAAATAGGAACAGATGGAGGTTTGCTTTTGATACAACACAGCATTTAAAACTCTAGTATTGTGAAAAGGGTATGTGTTATTGAAAGACTTTAGCAGGGAGGTTTTTTGTTTTCAGTATAAAGTTGCATTAGGATAATATTTTTTATCACGCTGTTAGAGATCAAAGTATTAGTATAGTAAATAATCCTCTTTGTCTAACATATCTAAATATATAGTGCTAGCTTGCATACTGTGCTCCTTTACTTCAGGAGAAACCCAAGTATTGATTGCGGGCTGTCTGCCAGTAGGACAACAGTTTGTCTCTCATGTGGGAAGAGCATCTTTTGCTGGCACAAAATGGGATTATACCATTGCCAGGAGTCAGCTCCACCTTTGCCATTATACCATTGCCAGGAGTCAGTGACAGCTCGTTAATTATTGCTTTTGTCTGTAACGATTTATCCTGTGTGGAGAATGTGTCCTTTCTTAAAATCATTCAGTAGTGTTCCTGTGACTTTTATAGCATCTACATTCAATGTTTACCACCAAGACAAGCAAATGTGATGTCTTTGTGTGCATGTGTAAGGTTGCCATATCTTTGTATCCATGATAGAGATACATATATATACACATATATGCACACGCCAGCATCTAAACTAGCATGTTGAGAATGGAAGGTAAATTCTTCTCCAACTGTTGTTGGCTTTGCATGGCTGGCGTGGTTGTGCTAGCGTCCTCAACAAAATATACTTAGAAGCGCAACCAGCTACGCATAGATAACAGACCACTGTAAACACATCTATTAGTATATAGTTTCCTAGAAGATGATGCTAATTCTATGTCAGCTGTCTTTCTTCTCAGATATGCTGCAATGCACAGAATTTTATAGGGAAGAATTATATAAAATTTAGTGTAAATAAGGAGATTGAATATGAAACAATGAATTTGTTTTAAGGTAATTGTCTATTAATGTTTTTATAGCACAGGATAACTTAAAAACATGAATAGAGTTCAAGCCAAGTTGGCCAATCTGTGTTGATATTAAATGCAAAACATTTTGTCTAGCCAAGATCACTCAGTGAGCCTTGTGTAGCTTTTAAAAAATACCTGTAGCTTTCAGAGTATTTTGGATGCACAAACGCTAAGAAAAGGCATTTAGGTAAATCAATACATATTTTACCTTTTCTGTGAAAGTGTTGTTTAACTGCTGGTTTGAGATACCCATAAGGCAGAAGAGCTCAGTTCGCTGTCTCGTGAACTGTTCTTAATGAGCATTATGTTATTTTCCCCTCTCGTTTTTCTAGGCTGTTCAATTAACCCCTAGACGATGGCTGAACCTGCAGGAGTACCAAAGCAAAAAAATAATGGCAGACCATGGGGTTACAGTTCAGAGATTCTTCGTAGCTGATTCTGCAAATGATGCCCTGGAGGCTGCTCAGAGACTAAGTAAGTTGACTGATAATGGGAGGAATCTGCTTCACCAGATAGCAATCTGGAAAATAAATTGCTTTCTAATAAGTTGTACACAATCTTCAAATTGGTGCTTATTGAAAAGGTTTGATATATTATCCAGACCATAAATATATGCTTAATTTTGTACATGAACAACAGTCTATAACAGCAATATTTCTTTAGAACTTTATTTCTAAAATGTTTTGTATGCAGCATGTAACATGAAGTCTTTAATTAACATTATGTAATGTTTTGAATAATTCAGAATTCAGAATAACATCATGAATGGTTGCTGAGGAAAATTATTATTGTTGTATACTTGATATAATTTAAGGAACTGAAGTAAATGAACTTGTGTAAAAAGTTGTTTTCAAACAAAAATTTGCTGTATTAAAAAGCAAAAGAAGAAAAAGGTTGTGGACTCTCCATTTTAAAAGATTTCAGAACCCAGTTGGACACAGTCTGCTTTAGCTGACCCTGCTTTGAACTGGTGGGTTGGACTAGACAATCTCCAGAGGTCCTTGCAACCTCAACTGTTCTATGGTTCTATGAAGAAATAAAATATGTATGAGAGAATTATATACATGTATATTTGTTCACATGTATGTTTGTCCATATGGAGAGAAAAGAAAAGGTGAGTTTGAGTTACCTACCATCACAAAAGTCTTGACAGTGGTTGGGAGAGAAGACCATGCTTCTGGAACTTCATTTTCGTTCTCTGACAACATCCTCATTTTAGTGTGGTGAACATAAGATGATAGTGTGTGTCAGAAATTAATTTATATAATACCTTTTCTCTCAAAAGGAAATGCGTTGAAGTACATTTGTCGCCCAATTCTAAATCCGAAAGTTTTCTACTTTTTAAAGTTAATAATAGTTTGCATAGTTTTCCTCTTTTCATTTAGCTTTCGTTAATATTACTATATCACACATCAAAATGCCAGAGGCCAGATATTATTCTAGTTTAATTGTGTAGTAACAGGAAGGTTTTTTGTTTTGTGCTTTACATAATGCACAAGCCACTTAGTTAAATGCATTTCAGTTTTGCACACTGAAAAGTAAATTAACACAACTTACTCCTATCAAAGATCTCATCAGACCTCAAGTAGCTGAATAAGATTAGCGTAATGGCTTGCTAAATCTCTATAACTTTATTAGGGTGATACATTTTTCAGTAATCAAAACCTTCTTATGACAACCAGTATATTTGAAAATATATTTGAAACAAAAACATTAAATGCAACTGTTACGGTCATTTGGCAGTGCAAAATGAAAAATGCTGACACAAAGCAAAGCTCATAAAATCGGAGGGTTTCCTCATGTCTGGATGCCTGAGAAAATCAAGAAATGCTAACTGAAGCTGTGGCAGGTTTTTCGCAAATTTTACAACACTTAAACTCTCCTTTTCATGATTGAACTCGTAAATGGATTGGTCTATCGAATAACTATTACTGTTCTCCATCTCTATAACTATTTGGAGAAATAAATGACTCCATTAAAGGCAGTGAACCTCTTCTGTTTTATGATGCCAGATTTATTTTAAATAACCTCTGTAGCTTGCTTTGCAAATCACAGAAATATTGGTCTATTAAAAAAAACAACTGTGTTGAAATTTAAATAATCAAAAGTAAAAACTAAACCCGAAACTTATTTGCTAATGAAACTTTATCGGGTAAATTGCATGCATTTTAACTGCATTGGCTTGTTAACACTTCAAAAATTGTCAGTGGTACCTTTTTTCATTTTATGTAATTGCATTCAACCATGCTGCATTAATGGGCATTAAAGAATTGTGATTTATAGTGTGGAAGCTATTTCATGTTGAAATGATTGACACTCCATTGATCCACTAAATAATTAACAATATCCTTGTAATCATTCTGATAGCGTGCTGTCGTCGTACTTCCAAAATGCACTTTGAAAACTAAGCATCAAGAACACAAGTTTTGCTACTGTGGTCGTTGTTCTTCCAAGATTTCATCAGATTTATCTTCTTTATGATCCTTTAGACTAGTAGTATCTCTGTCACTCAGGTTTATCTGCACAATTTGATATGGGCTGCTGTCTTCTGAATATGCAACCACACAAAGTAAAAAGTTACGAGCAAAACAAAAAACTTCAGCCTACAGGAGGCACAAAATATTCCAAAATAAAATAACAAATGGAGGCGGCTTTGGGATGTTCTTGATAGACAGGCATTCTGCAGTAAAAGATGGTGAAAGGAGAGACCAATCACACCTGCCAAGTCCTGCTCAAAAATCTGGTGTTTTAAATACTGTATGCCACATTGCAGCTGTCCTTAACTTTTGCTTCTGCAAACAAGAAAGGATGCTTGCCAACAAATTTCTAAGATTAAAATAGAATAAAGTTGTCAAAACTTGAAAGTCAAAGGTTCCGTATTTTTCTTGTGAAAGGAGGTTCTTTCTATAGACCTGTCATCATGAATACAGGAGACACAATGATTTTCCTTGATAATCTTACAGCATTACATCACTCTCATAGGTCTGTGTGTGTGATAAAGGGGTACAGAAAAAGGGATAGAAATTCCTGACATGGAAGTCTTTACGAAGTCTGGTATTTACAGATTAATTTCAGAATTTCACCAGATACTACATGCTTGGCAGAGCTGTCTGTACTGCTACAGTGCCTGTGCTCACCAATTTTGCTATTGTTGGATTTCCTGTTGATGCAATGGAAAGAGATGGGATTAGATTATTTTTGCTGCTGTCTTCACTTGTCAGGAAGGTGTTAATGCATGTGTTCTTGAAAGCGTTTGCCTTTATCCAGTATCAGCAGTTTTGTTATAGTTTGCTCATTTCCTCTGTTGCTCTATTTTTATTAATATGTACACTGAATACACTGAATGTTAATTTTCTCAAAGATTTTCAAAACTTACCAACAGCACAAAAGGCAGTCTACAAGGAATTTTTAATGGAATTAAAGGATTGGTTTTTATTTTCTTCTAAGATAAGAATGGCAGATGTGAAGAAAATTAAAATGACATCACTAATATTGACTTCAAAAGAAGTTGTACACAATAAGGAATACGAAATTAGACCCCAAGGAATTCATTGCCTTCTACGTGCTAAGCAATTTTCAGGTGTAACTCTCGTAGAAAAGGTGATATTTACAAAATATCAAGAAATGCAGTCACAAACAGTTTTGTGTTTCATGTTAAAATTCCTAGATTTTCAAGAGAGGAAAGAAAAAGATGTTGTGCTGTTTTGCTACAACAGTATGGTGTTGCTTGATCTGCAATCTGAAGAAACACAACCTGTAAACAAGTCCTTACAGTTCTAGTGCAGCTATTTAACAGAACAAAGTGAAGTATTTGGGAGCTGAGTTTTTGTCTGAAATGTAAGATCATCTGGCTGTTCCTGCATTAACTCAAAGTCTTCTGATCTGATTCTCACTTAATGCAGTGGTACATTAAGGGCTTGTTTAGCCAGAGAAGGCATTTCCTTTCTTGCTATTTCTTTTCTTCATACTGTAGTACTGATATAAGGAAAAAATCCTTATATATGCATAAATATACCCACACTATTAGGGTGTGTGCATTTTCATTGCTTGTATTGGGCAGATGCGCTGTGCATCATTTCAGGGTCCATCATTTTCTCTAGCCTTCTCCACTAGAGGCCTTTAAGTCTGCTTCAGCTTGTGCACTGTTCTTTATGTTCTGCCTGATGGAGAAGTTATTAAGGGAACCATCATTTTAAACTAGTAGGTGGACAAAGCTGAGAGGGATTATAATTATGCTGGAGGGTGTTACTATGTACTGTCGGTTGGCTCTTTGAATCAGTAGAGAACTTACAGGGGTGGTTGAAAATGCTGACAATCCTAAATGGATGCTGGAAGCTTGGCATGTGTTTCTTTTTCTGATTTTTAACAAAAGCAATAGAGTGCTGCTCGTTGAGTGACTTAGAAACACTTAGAGTGTTTCATTACATTTAAGAATCAGTCAGGTGCAGTGTTCACACTCTTATCACAGAGAAATGCAATTGAATTGAGTGCAAGGCTTTTATTCACTCTTCTTTAAAAAAATGTATAACAAAATATAGTCTCTGCATGTCCTATTTCTATTGCCTTATGCATGAGGGAACTCATAAAATTCGGCTTTGGACTGAAGGCATGCTTTTTATATCAGGCTGGAGAGGTAAACATGTATTTTATAAAGAACAGAAGAGGTTTATTGAAGCCTCTTTCCATGAGGTCATTTACCTGTCACCTATTATTCACTATTTTTAGAATATTGAAAGAGTTCTCAGTCATGTGATCACCAGTCTCCTTCCTATCTCAGCCTGCTGGGTTTTTTCCTTTGGCCATGTTTAATTTAGATGGAAGGCTGCATTTTTAGATGCTGTTTCAGATCCCTTATCTGAAAGTTCATCTCTCCAATACAAGTTGGGAAAACTGCTTGAAAGCAATTTATGTCTAGAAGGGATCAAAAATTGACCTTTAGCTTGGTAATGTCCTTTTTGTATAGATTATGAAGAAAATGTTGGTGATAATGCTGTCTGCATTTAATCTAAGCTTTTATGTTAGGAAAAATGAAAAAGATCCTCGAACCTGATGTTTCTGATGATATTAAAAATGTGAATTCAGATTCTTTTTTTGTTATACCTGAAAGAGCTTTTCTAGGAGTATCCTGTACAGACCAGCTCTCTGTTAAAGTTGTATTTAAGTAGCTTAATTTACTCCTCAGTCTTTGAGTTTGTTGGCTGCTTAGCTGATCTTTTTTTTACTATCATCATGCGCTTTGCTTACATGATTTAATTCCGTTTCTTCTTCTCTCCATCAGGATAGGTAGGAGAGGAATTTTGCCTCCTTGCATTTCTGTGACTTCCAAATTTCTTTCCATTGTATGGTTCACTGTGTAGTAATAATTCTTCACCTGTGCAATATGAGTTATTTCTCAAAAAACCCCTATGCACTCAGTGGTTATAACTAGTTATTTTTTAGAGCTCTTTGTATTATGCTTCTCTGCATATGTTGAAAAATCACACATTGCTGAAATAGCGTTCCATGGAGCTGTACTTAAAGAACATGCTCGCTGTTAAAGGAACAGCTCCCCCATAAGTCCTCTTATTTTTTCTGACAGCTTTTATTAAAGTTCCTTATACTTAAATTACGGCTTTCTGAAACTATCCTTTCAGGCAAAATAATGCTATAAGTTATTGACTAATACGATTCTATTCTCAAATGGGCAAGTATTTAGAAAACAACCTTTTAAATTTAATAGAAAACTAGTGGTGGACGAGCTGCCTTTGGACCACATTCAGCATTGCTGAGCATGAGTATTTCTCTATTCTGTTTAGCAGGTTTTGAGTTAATGGATTTTGCCTTGTCTGAGTGGTGAAATCTAAGACTAGAGGGAATCTGCATTTTCCTGTAGCTTCTCAATGATAGGAAATACCTGTTAATACTGTGTTATTCCCAGTCTTCATAGGCACTTCTTGAATGCATCCATTTCAAAGCTCCACAAAATTTGCCATTGTCTGTGGTTTTAGTCTTTCTGTCCCTTGTTCAATTTCTTGTTGTATCTTAGAGCCCTTTCCTCGTTGTATCCATTTTCTCATTTCTTCCCAATGCTGTCTTCCACCTTATGAGTTCTGACTGAGAAAAGCCTCTTCCTTTTTTGTGCTAAACAGTTATAGCTTACCCTACTTACAACAAATATTTAGCAATTGTGTACTGCTAAAAGCTGCTGTATGTTTGTGTGCATATTTCTTTTTTGCTTGCTGAAGTGTGCTTTGCTTAGACTTGACATAGTAGTCATAGAAATTGATGTTTCTGTGTATGATCAAAAAACAAATAATGGTTGCTAACAGTTCAAATAATATTTTTTCTATATTTGTCCACTTTGAAATGGTTTGATTTTTGGAAAAATTTTCCAAATTTAATTGTTGTGCCAACAATTTAAAAAATCTCAGCTGTGTCTGAAAATGATGAAAATAATAAACTAGAATAAAAGTTATGAGGGTAAGGCCTTGTTTGTTACAGTTATTTAAAGTAATTTTTTGTGGGAGGCTTAATAATCGATATGTCAATGATCCAGTGTATTTACCCTATCTACTGGATGAAAAAATCAGCTGTGGAAAATCAGAGGAATTAGGAAAGGTGTTAAAGGGTTGTCTTCACTGAAACCTGCTTTACTAAGGATTTTGTTACAAACTCGTGGAGAATTTGCTGTGATACAGCTATAGTGCAAAGCTGGAGTATAGAACTTACTTGATAGTAGCTCTTTTTAGGGACATTCTTCATTTTCTCTCAGATTGCTTTTAGGTACTTTAACTTAATCTGTTTTGGAAGCTAAACCACACAAAGGCACAATTAAGGTGGAATTAGGGTTTCCATTTGAGGATTTCCTACACAATGGCTGTTCACACTGCTGTGTAGCAGGACGTTTCTTCCTGGACATGAGCCCTAAAATACTACTGCTTTTTCCTCTTTGTGTATATGTTTTGTTTGGTAGGTTTTGAATCTTGTAATTCCTGCTTGCTCTCCCTCCCCCTTGCTTCTCTCCTTCCTCTGTGTTTCGTGCTAAGAAACTTTATTTCACAGAGGCTGCTGAGAAGTAGCAAAATTTTAAGCGCAGCAGTATTTAAGCCGTGCATTATCCTTGGTAAACCCTGCAAGGGGTCTCTTGCGTAGCTTTTTGCATGCCTCATTCCCCCTCTTCAGCTTAGTAATGTTTTTCCACATCAGCCCTTGGCACCTGTGTGAAAAACGGGCAGCTGTCTAACAGCACACGCATTTGTTGGTAATGGCCACATGTGTTGCATCCTACATGCCAGAAAAACAGGCAGAAAAACTTCCAGCTTCCCTAACTGTGATTTTGAGTTTTATTCTTTTTGAAACAAAATTAATAAAAGATTTTGTCAAAGCTTACCACTGGGTATTGTGTTGTTTTCAAGCTGAACCTTTCTGTTTCAGGTTAAATTACGAATTGTTGCTTTTTTAATATTAGATATGGAAATTCTTCTAAGGGCCCTCAGTCTCGTGAGGAATTACAGAAATAGTTAATTTCAAATGCATTTTTATGAAAAACAAATCAGTTTTGTTTTTCTTATCTGTTCCCTTTGTTAGAAAATTACATGCTGAGTGTGAGTCAGTAAATGCAAGCTTGAGACTGCTTACAATAGTTGGGTATTTTATAACCATTCTTCGTCACCAAATGTCTTCATATTCAATAGATTTATAGTAATATGAGTAATGGCTAGGGGGCTAACAAATCAAAATCTCATTTCAGATGTTTGACACTAATGTTGTGCTGACTTATTGTTCTCTGTGTTGGATTTCTGATCAAATTACCAAAATAGCTACTTGGAAGTAGCAACACAAAGTAAAAAATACTCTAGAAATGGGGTACTGAATTTTATATTTAATGTGTGCCATAGAAAGCGGTCGTTTACAAATTTCAATTGTGTTAAATATATTAGTGGATTTTTGTTTATAAAAGAAGGAGGTGACAGAAGCCATAACTCTTGATTCAAGAATTTCAGCAGGTGGTAAAAAATGCAAAATTTCACAAGGAAGGTACAAGATGACTGCTGGTATTTATTCCAGACTTGTCACACCATATTTTATAGTTCTTCAAGGTACTTTTGCAGCTGCAAAACAATAACCAGATGCATAATTGAGAAGCAGCTGCATGAAATGTTCATTTTTTTATGCATAAAATCAGAACCATTAGACACGCTTTATGTATAAGGTATGAAACACTAAACAACATTGTTTTCTCTGCAGTACTAGCAGCTGTGTAAAGGAGAGAAATCACACCTACTCTCTCTAGATGCTCATCTGCTTCTAAATATTTGGGGGCCGATTACTGAAAGCGAATTTCTTTTCTGTTTTTGTTTTTCCTTGTTTGTTACTCTGTCTTGCATTGGAATGTATGTGATAAAGCATTTGCTTTGGTTTTAATTTGTAAAACCCTGTTGTAAAGGTCCATCTGTGACACTAAAGAGTTGGGGGGTTTTGGGGTTGGTTTTTTTGTTTGTTTGTTTGGGGTTTTTTTCAAATCACCTCTATTTATAGCTGCTGTTTTTATCTGAATGCCACAGTGTATCCCCTTCTGGGAGTGTCCATTTCTGATGGAAGATAAATGAGTTGTGCTTTTTTTTAAGATCACTGCCGTCACTGACTGTATGTGTTTCAAGGCAGAACTGAATCCCAAGTTTTTCGTTTGATACAAACTACAGCACTGTTGAAAGAAATACCAGCTTGTTTCAACAATCATTTAGTTAGCACTTGTATTTTAACAAACTATATGGGACAAGGTATAAAATAATGGTAATTGTCCAGAAGCCATGTGTCGCTTTCACTTGAGAATTCTTCTCTTATTTCCTGTGAAGCCTGATGTATGTATTTATTGAAAAGAAATCTATGTGTTGATAGTTACTGCAGCTTAGCACATTTCTGGTAACAAATACTGCAAATGTTGTGGCTTTAACTTGAGACAGAAAAGATCAGATTCTCAGCTGGCAGTCTGTAGTTTTTCCTCCCTGGGCCTCATTACTATGGCTGTATTGGTGTGATCTTTTGGGTGATTGTGATCAGAAGAACTGCACTTCTTTTCTTTGCATAGTATGAACTCTCAGCAGGAGACATGTTTTAGGTATTAATTTTGAAATAGTGTTTATTAGTTAGAAACTTGAAATGAGATGACAAAGCTTCTGGAATTGATGGGTCTTCACTATGTAGTGCTGCATCTTCTGTGTGATCAGTCTCAGTATGTAATCCCTTGTATAAGGGTGTCAAATACTTAATTGATGCTTATGTCTGTAAAGTGTGGGGTGTGGGGCTTTTAATTTAAATTTTTTAATGGAAGTACTAGTAGCAAAATCATGTTGAACTGAATTAGTATAAAATCTAAGAGCAGAATGATGACAGTCTATCTAGAGGAGAGGATAGTTTATAAATTAGCCCCTTTTGTACTGTCTGTTAGGTCCTTACTAGCAAAACTCTTTCATGTGGTCAGTAGTTTGGTAGCAATTTCTTCAAAGAAATATATAATCTGTTCCCTCCTCCATACCATGAACATTTTTATCCTTGAAACTGATTTTATTTGAGGCTGCAGTTTATCTGAAAAGGGGGCTCATTCCTCCTAGATGTATGTAGAGACCTTTTGTTTTTTAGTCAGGCATCAGATAATTGGCACGGTAAAGAACAGGAGGAACTGGGCTAGATTTAGAGACAGTAAAACTGGGAAACTTTAGAAACAGTGAAGCTGAGTAGTTCTTTCAAATTAATAGTTAAACTTATGCTGCAAAATCAGCTCTTACTCAGATGCTTTTCTTTAACTGAATCCTGAATTATTGCTCCATCTTTTACCATTTCTTTTGTTGAGTGTTTAAAACAACAGTTCTGGTTATTGCCCTACTTTGATACTGTCTTAATTTCCCTGATCTCCACTAGTGTCCCCCAGGTGACGCAAGGTACAGCAGGAAGGTACCATTAGATAACCACTTTCCGTATATAATTCAATTGGGGAAGTTGCATTTTTTTAATCTGTCAATTGTTTCTGTTAAATTTGTTATACCTTTTGTCTTTATGGAATAGGTGGTGGTTTAGGATGGGCTGTGATTGATGTGTAAGGATATTAGCTTGTACATTTGCTATAAAAGCACATGGTTTTGAACCAAGCCAGGAATCTTCGCTCACAGCTGGCCTTTCAACTTGTATAAAGCTCAGAGAACACGCAGCATACAGCCTGCATACCATGGTTCCCTTCCCCTCTTTTCTTCCTTCAGCCTCCTCCACTCTATGAAGTAATCTTAACTGGTATTTTGCAAAGGTTAGTATGACTTGCAAGAGCTTGTTTTATCTTTCAAGATGGGAGGAATTTACAAGCTGATATTCTGAATACATCAGCAGTTGAGAAGTATGATCATAGGAGGCTGTAATGATTATTTTTTGGGGTAGATAATCTCTACCTAAAATGGTAGAGCAGTTTTTGAAGCTGAGGTTGTTCTGACATTTCACTAATCTGCTACTTCGTATTTGAGAAAGTGCTGTGAATTTAAAATATGTTTGTCTACATTTCTTCAAATATTTGCAGTTTAAGAAAAGTAAAATATTTCAACACACTTATGAATATGAAATGTGTCTTTGTAACCCTGCTGGATTTGATTGGGAGATATTATCTGACTTCCTGCATCACAATATATTTTAAATGGGGCTCTAACCCTTGAGAAGTCATCACGAAAAATTTGTGGTGGGAATCATGTTCAGGTTACTACCAGAAGTTAGCTATGCTCTTATTTTAAGTGATTTTTGTTTTATTAAGAAAAAT
Source organism: Harpia harpyja (assembly GCF_026419915.1). Classification (NCBI taxonomy): domain Eukaryota; kingdom Metazoa; phylum Chordata; class Aves; order Accipitriformes; family Accipitridae; genus Harpia; species Harpia harpyja. Next base: position 18,396,907 of record NC_068969.1, on the reverse strand, counting down.
CTGAAGTTGACAGTTTTACCTATATGTGGAATACTCTACTCTGTCCTACAGTTAAAGTCAGCTATTGTTTCTTGCATCATTGTGAAGGAGAACATTTTTCTTGCACCTCCCCTGGGCTTAGCTGGACTGCTCACCTGAGTAAGATAAATAGGGCCAAACTTCAGGCTATAAATCTTAAATATATTTATTGTTCTAAATGCTTAAGAACAGCCCCAGGATTTTTGCAGAAAGAGTAAGGAAAGGCAGCTGTGAAAAGTTTACTGTATAAATAGTTAACAATATAAAGTCACTGGGAAGATTTACCATTGCTGCACTGCACTTCCCTCTACTCTCTGCCAAGTCTTATCCCTCTATTCCTCCAGTTATTCGTCTGTGTATTTTAGTAGTAGCTTTCCTGATCTTAGTATGTGTGAGTATTGTGCTCCACTGAAGATTTTTGTTATAATAATCCTGATACTGTGTCTGCATGTCCAACATCCCCTCTTGTTCTTGTTACCACAGATAAATCTTTTACACAGGTTTTTGGTTTAGCTCATTAGATGTTCAGTGTGGCTGATTTTCTTATTGCCCTTTCCACATCTTACCTTCAGTATAATACATCTTTTGTTTTGGATACGTTGGAATAAAAGTGGAACAAGAGGATCTTGAGGCTGAATACTGCAAATTTAACTATCTTAGAAAAAACTAATCTTATAAAATTTTTCCCCCTATAAATACAGGCTTATGTCTCATGCCATAAAGTAATCTGCCATTTAAATATGATGATTAGCATGTGCTATAAATAACTTGCGTATTTTTATCTTTTGAGTGACATTCCTATTTGAAGTGCATATGCAGATAGTATTTTCTTATCAACTTAGAAACTTAGTTGTTTCTTTGATCCCTAAGCAGCTAAGTTAGATGCTTAAAGGTGCTTTCATAGTGAAAAGTTGTTTTACAATTTTGAGATGAAAAAATTTCACGTATTTTCATATTTTATGTTGTCGGTTTCCAAAATGAGACTCCTGTGTCTCTTGAGTTTATTCAGCTTTGTGTCCATTTTCACAATTGTAATGGTATAGGTTCTGATTTATGGCTGTTTTTTACACTGAGTTTTTGACATTGAGTATCCTGTAAATAGTGATATGTGTGCAATTCCATAGACTGTAGTAAGCATTCCTTCAGAAAATTCTAGGCTGATGAAGAAATGAAATAAACCAGTCAACTTAAATACTAGAGAGAGATTTTTAAGGGCTGAGGTTCAGAGGTAATTTAACAGGAGTTGCATATCAGTGAAGATGTCTATATGATGTGATACTTGTCAGTTGTGCAGAAAGGAATGCAATTAGTGCAGTTAACAGCAGGTAGGGCAACGTTAATTATACGTTCTCTTGTCTCTCTATGAATTGTTTTAGCTATTTAGATCCCTCTTCTTTTGCATCTTATTAGGTAAATTATACCACAAGAGACTTTCTGAGAGTTAACTGTGACCATTACTTACACAGATGTCATTTATACTGCCTCAAATATAAGTTCTGAACATGACCTCCAAGTAAGAAGGTTGAATGGAAGACATGGCAGAAGCATGAACAAAACATGACGCAAAAATTTTGCCTTTTAAAGAAAAATTGCCCTATCGTATACCTGACACTTCAATAAAATCTGGAACTATTTTTTGCAGTGTAGAGAAAAGTAATAACCTACTGTAGCGTTCTTTTCAGCAGTTACCTCTTCTAATTTGTAAACCAGGCAGACACAATTAAGTGACTCTGTGCAGGAGCTGAGAAGTGGGTTTTCTGATGTGGTAAAGCAACTTGCTGACCTTAAGTTAATGAAATACTAACCAGTTCTTAACAGTTGTCGGGATGTCAGAGAGAGCATCAGTTTTTGAGGATTCATAGGAAGGGTCATTGGGGTGGTGCTTGGGTCACATATTTGTCAAACAGCAGACTAGCTGAACCTACAAACTCTCAGCTGGGCCATGGTTATAAAGTTGGTTGGTGTACAGATATGATCATCTGCTGCTGACAAGTTCAACACAGATTTGATTTACAGTCCTGCTCATCTGAAGCTGAGAAGTTGCTGAACAGCACTGCGCATGAAGAATGTGAACATTTGAGATGCACTTGCTCACCTGTTATGTCAGTCCCTTTATAGGTTCAACATAGGTTCAAAACACTTAAATCAGCAGCACGTTCTCTTTCTTTCCAAACACAGTTGCTGCTTATTCCAATTTTACTTTTTTACCTAGAAAAATGCACTTTATATGTGAGTAATTGAAAAAGCTCCAAATTCCAGTTTGATACGACTGCTTACTCATTGTGATGTTTAGACTGAGCAATTTCATTAAAATATGTAGAATTCAACTTCCAAGCGTAATACCTACCTGCAAAGTCCCCACAGAGCTCATCTTGCAGTAAGCCTAAACGAAACAGCTTTGCTGATTTCAACGTTGTAGAGATGCGTCTTTTCCTGTAAATGCTGACTGCCAAACCAAAAGCTAATGCCTCTCTATTGCTTTTACATTCATTTTTCTAGGCTAATTTGATGTTACAAAACCTGGAATACATGAAGTCTTAACTGTAATGTTATATCTTTGCTGCTGAGGTGGTGATTGGAGCTTGAGCTTTAAATGCTAAGCTGTTAGAGTAGGATGTTTCTATTCCCTCGAAGGACTAGGAAAGGTCTACACGGGACAGGCTATTGTATGAGGAAGGCATGTAGGCTTCTAAATAACCACTTCAGCTCTACTAATAATTGAGGCTTGTGCCATGTGCCTAGTGTATGTAAGTGTATGTAGCACTCTCTATCTTTTAACCACCTAAAAAAGTGCCTTATTGGATACTAGAATTCAGTTGTCTTATGTATACTCCCTCCTCTTTGCAAGTACTAAAAAGGTAATTGTATATCTTAAGGAGAATCAAAGTTTGTATTCCTTGGATTTAAACTTATCAGTGGTTGGCCTCATTACAGACTGTTCGGTCATAATTATACAAAATTTGGTATGCTATCCAGCAAACTGTTCTGAACAAAATCCTGCGTGACAAATCAAATGCTGAATTGATTCAAATGAAATGCTTGGGCAAATCTGTGTAAGCCTTTCCAAGTTCACAGAAAAAGAGAGATTAGAAAGACTGGAACAGTCAAAGGAAGCACTGGAAAGCCTGCAATGAGCAGGAGGTTCTTGTGCTTCTAAGTGGGCATTGTGAGGGCGTGTGTCCTCAGATTTCCTGTGAGGTTCAAGAGCAGCTCAGTAGTTTGTAAGCTCAGTTTTCTTCAAGGACTTAATAAGAATTTATGCAGATAACACAGGAAATTTGCAGTCCATGAGTACCAATAATACCTGTAGGTGTTAGGGAACTTTTTTGTTTTCTGCCAGTATCAACGCTTTATTCTGAAATGCAAGTTGTGACCACAATCAAATAATCAATTATTTAATAATTTTGGTCACACAGTGGGTTAAAATATGTATTTAATAATAATAATTAGCCTGTTAGAGCACACAATATTTCTCATTTGAAGATTAACTATTATATTCAAAAAAGATGATAGATGGCATTATCACCTGATGAAAGATGTCTAAGGGGCTCACTGACTGCATGGTGAGCATGGGGAAGCTTCAAAACTTTTGAGTTACAAGGTTTATCTTTGAGTATTATGTGAAAGCGTGAAATTGAATATCATTTATTTTGTTCTAGAAGTCATGGCTTTCTCTGGTGACTCAAGATTGTTCTTAAAAGGTACTATAACTTTAGATAGTCTTCAGTGGGACAGGATTGAGGCTTGTCAGACTTCCTCTGACTGAACTTTCCTTGACCTGCTTGCAACTTTGATTTACTTGGCTTAGCTGTAACAGCATTTTTTCTAATTGACCTGGTATCTGTGGCTAATTTGGTTTACTTTTGTTTATCTTTGTATGATGCCACTGTAGTTTACAACTAATGTAATGATGCTGTATAGAAAAATACAGACCTGGTATAGTAAGAGGCTTTGAGAAGTGGGGACACAGGGTGTAGTGTAGAAGAGTCCAGGTATGGAGTGATGAGAGACAGAGCACAGGCTTGGTGCTGGAGATCCCACAGCTATGAATAACTCACCGATGGTCAGTTAAAGAAATGCAGGCCACAAGCAGGATAAAACGGTTCTAGCATTAACAAGGAGAACAAAGAACTGGTATCTAATATCTGTAAAAGGCACTGTATACAGTGAATTCAGGTGACCATGGACCAGTGAAAAAAAGAGAAAATTTTAAAAGTGTGTGGATCCTAGAGTGAGGAAGAAACCATCAAAATAAACATCATATTCCTCCCAATAAAGGACTCCAGATGGTGATGGCTTGCTCTAACAGCCCTAGACCAGAATGAAGCTGTCAACCGTAGGACCCAGAAGAGCACTGGAAGGATGAGCATAACACCAGGAAAAGGGGTAGAAACTAGGAAATAGTTGTATGACAATTTTAACTGCATTATTATTGAAACTCTTTCACATATAGGTATTCTTTCTTGTTCTATACAAGTAAATCTGGAGTAAATTTTTTTATTGGATTTTTAAGATTATGGTTATACTTACAATGTATTCTTGGCTTTATATGTATCTAAATATGTAAGCCGTGCTTTCTTTTTGCTCATAAACAAGGTTTTGAGTGTAACATTGCTAGTAGCATAGGTTAACACAAATGCCTAACAAGTATGACTGCTGCTTCCCTGAAGCTCAGCTTCTGTAACTCTAGAACGTTCATGAGGTATGTGTGCTTCTCTGCAGGAGGCCTATATTTTTGATTTTTAAACACACCCTCCCCGCCTTTTTTGTTATGAAGCCACAGTCAGTACACTGAGAGTGTTCCCCACTTGAAAATATTTTTTTAGAAGAACAAAAAGACAGTTTCTTTTGTATATAAAGAAAGAAATAGGTTTATGTGCAGGAGTGAAGGATCTTAAATAAAACATTGTCCTTTTTCTACTTTAGTTCAACTGGGAAAATCAATTTTTGGTTCTTCGACTGCAAAGAAAGATCAAAAGGAAAAACTGACAATCTAAACAAAGGGCAAGGTGATACGGGCTGCTTGCACTCCTGTTCCCTGGTGTGCTTCATACAGGCACTTTTCCAAGCAGAATACATTTGCAGAAGAATCAAGGGTATTTTTTTTTTTTTTTTCCTCTGAATCAATGATGTTGGGAGTAAAAGTGACCTGAATATAAAAGTAAAAAAATAGTACTTTATATTAATTTTTGGAGTTCTTTGGTGCTAATATAGGCAACAGTTCTCAGATGTGTGAGGTTCCTCATTGCAGAATACTTATGTTTTAAAGAATTGTCACGGATTTTACTTCGCTAGAACTGGTGAAAGCTATCGCTTTTTTTTTTTAAAGCACGTTATGTAATGCAAGAGAAAAAATGTTCAGTCCCTTGCACAGTTAGAGTGCTTTTATTCTTGCTTAAATGCCTTGCCAGGTACGTATTTGAATCTTCATGTAAAAACCAATTTCAGTCACTGTAGAGGGAAACTTTATGGAGATTGGCTTTTCTGCTTTTTATTGAATCATATTTTTACCTTTAATAAATAAAATGTGATTTATTCTTATAGGCTCATATTTACAAGAGGAGGATATTAAAGTGTCAGCAGGAAAAAAAAAAGGGAGGAGCGTGAAAACTTTCTTCAAAACACACAAACAAAAAACCACCGCAAACTGAAAAACAACTTGGAAGACCTTTTATAAAGTATATTCATTGTCTTCTGTATAAACATAAAAAGTTGAAAATAATTACCAAAGTATTTGACTTCAATGTATTTCCACTTTTTGGAGAGAATTATTGTGTAGGCATCACCTTTGTAACCATACTAAATGTTAATTCAATGGATACTGTAAGTATAAAAAATAAACAGGCTGCGTCTGACTTGAGGTGCATCTTTGCATGAAAATATTTTTGTATGTATGTTTTGTATCAGTATGTTTGGGTCTTTACCCATGCAGGCAGAATGCATTTACATTTGGGACTCTGTACTTTGGCATGTCTTGGCATGGTAGAGATGCAAATAACTGTCTACGGAATGCTCATTTCAAATACAGATGGTCTGAAGTTTCAAAAACAGCAGTTGTAGCTGGCAGCTCTGGGATATTTTGGAGAGTTTGGTGTTTTCAGGGAAGGGTACTCTGTACCGTAGCATTCGTAAAACAGAACCTTTAGAAAATGCTTCCAAATGATTGTCACAAATGACTAGTGATTTATAAAGTTTAGGCCTGTGATTTTTGATCAAGACTTCCTCAAGCACTGAGAAGCTTCAAGACCTCCTCCAAGTCAGGTATGTCCAATGAAAGCTTTGAAAGCAAATCCACTGGTTTTAGACCTTTAATTTGGGTGCCTATGTAATAGCTTTGCAAGGCTGATGTCAGTATTTCATAAGCAATAAAAATCTGGCTGTGTGTTCAATCTATGTAGATTTTGAGCCACTTCAAACTACTTGCAGCTTTTTTATTGTGGGCTTAAATCTTAACTTCTGATGACAAATGGTGTTCTGAATTAGGTCAATGATAAGAAGCCATGTAGAAAAATGACAGCAGTAATGAAATGTGCCTGATTTTCTAACTGTGCTCATTTTCAAGTTTTTTTTCTTTCTTTGTTCACTTAATTGATTGTGTAACAGGATAGTTCCTGGGACATGTTGACAGAAGACTGCCAACTCTTCCTGCTCAGTCTGCGATGTCATGGAAGTGGCATGGTGGTACTTTATCACTTCATTTCTTAGACAGGAGAGCAGGAGTTCGCTGTAGCTCTCTGCTGAAAGTAATCCACTCTTAATTTTCAATTTTATTTGTTGTCCTGTTTCTTCTTTCATTAGGCTAGGACAGTTGAGAGCTTTTTGAAAAGTTTATTGCCTGGAGCACGTATGACTAATATGGGTGGCCAAGGTCAGAGCCTCAGATGTCTTGTTCTCTCTATCAACACCTTTTCTGCACTGCTGGCTGAAGCTTTTCTCTAGAGCTGCACTGTACAGAGCTATGAAACAACCCACTCCTAGGGGAAATTACTTTATTTCGCAAGATGGTTCAGATTCATCACTGATACTCTTCTCTTGCTGCCAGGTCCCTTGGCCCTCTGCAGTCTTCCTAGGTTACAAGCACTTTGACAGTGCTTTGCCCTGGGGATGGTGAACCTTTATGTTTTGTTCTGTCTTCTGGTTTGGCCTTTTGGGATACCATACAGGCTGCCTTGAAGGGTGAAGCATTTCATTTTACACAGGCCATTGTTCTGTGACATACTAGGGTTTTGTTTAAATCTGTTTGTGTTCTAATAATGTTCCCTATGCTGAAAACCCAGGATTTCAATTGTTTTTATTTCAACTTTGCTGCAGGCTGCAAGTTAGTAGGACCTAACCTCAATTTAGTTGCCACTGCTTAAAAATTCCTTTAGCAAATGCAGGCTTGGTTCTGCAAAAGTCAGCTAAGGAAATGTCAGAAAAGCAGCTTGGTGTTAGTCAATTGAAAGAAAAGACATGATTGTAGATGGTCAGTTTCAGATCAGTGGTAATAAAGTAAAAGAAAATTATTGTGTATGTTATCTGATTTAATTTCTCATGTATCCAATATGTTTGGCTTTAAAACTCTAGTCCAGAGGCGGTGCATCCGATTTACTTTGAAGAAAAATCTATTGCTATCAGAACAGCTACTTTGTAAGAAATTTGAAAAAGTCTTCCCCTGTGAAACAACAGGAATTTGTATATACAAAGAAGAAAAAAAATAGATTGTGTTAAAAAAGAAAGTTCCAAAATTAAGGAACAGTTTAGATTCATGTGGGTTTGTTTAGGACACATGCTAGAGATAATGTTTCTTGGGGGGAAAAAATTGGAAAATGATGAGTATGGTTGATAATTACTTTTATATCCTTAATTTAAATGAAATCAATGATTGCTCTTAGAAATGTCACTTTGGGATAAATGACTCTACACCAAGACATACGATTTTAGTAGCAGTGCTTTGTCAGTAATTTAGCAGGTAAAGTGCTGTTTTTCGGTATTTGTTGGAAGTTAAAACATTGATGAGGTTTATAATGTAACTAATATATGAAGAATAACCTTTATCCTCCTTCTAGTTAACATTGGGGTTTTTTAAGGTATAACCATTTTTTATTTTTACTGTGGAATTGTTTAAAGTCACTGGGATTGTATTAACAACCAAAAAGAGTGTTACTGATTCCGGCTTTGCACTGTAAGCAGACAATACAAGATTTGAATTCTTTTCCCTCTATCCCCAGCCAGATAACTCATTACATTACGACTCTTATGAGAAAAGTGCAAAGGTGTATATCCAGGGTGAATCACATCACAAATTCAAGTCTTAAAATTACCTTGTAGGATGCACACTTTCCCATGGTTTTATTGGATAGGTAAAACTTGAAATATGAAACAGTTGTTTCTTTGTATAACCTTATTCAGCTAATTAGTTACAGGCCTCTTAAGAAAAGATCTTCAGGAAATGCTTAAATCTATCCCCTGTTAATTGCTGAAAATGTGTACTTATATGGGGTTACTTAAAAAATTGTTGTCTTCTTTCAGACTTCATCTGTTTTCTCTAGCAAAACATAGTATTTTAGTTTAAATACCCAGAGACCTTTTAAAAGCAATTCTGAAAGGGAAAAATGGGCAAATGGAAGCACCTGTGGAGAGCTGTTTTGCACCCAGATAGCTGCCAAATATTTTCTACTATTGTGCGTCTGTGTTGTGTCCTAGCTTGGATTGAATCATGTAGACCATGTTGCAGACTCTTGAAAATCTAAAGTAAACACCAGCATGAAATGCCCAATGGAACACCAAGGAAAGAAAATGTAAGCAGTGGACTGTGTGAGTTGACTCACCCCCTAATGCAGATGTACCCTTCGATTGCACCAACTGATATACAGAGAGGGATATATAACTTTCCAGGAAGAACGATCACTATGCCAGGGCTCACTTTCCTGTGTCTCCAGCAACGTACCTACAAAATTAATGTTTTAAACCAGATTGACTTTAATACAGAATTTCAGGTATTCATAGTAACAGGAAGATCCACACATCACTCAATAACACAGAAGCTTTTTACAACAGGAACACTCCATTTCTTACACTGTGACATACTGCCTTGATGCCTGTATGGATTTGACATTGCCTCTTCAGGACTGAGCAGTAAGATACAGCAGTAACTACGTCTGTTTGGGCTGATGCAGGTTGGTGAGATATGTTAGACCTACAGACTTGTAATATGTTGTAGAAGTGTAGATTTTGGGAAAAGATCATTACCCGGGGAAGCAGTGTTGTTGGGCATTCTGTTCTCTTTTGATAGCTAAATTTATAAGGTGTGTGTGTATATATACTTCTGTGTGTACATATATATATTATTTTGTAATATGTATCTTAATAGTGAGACCTGTGAAGTTCTTGGGTATGTAGCCTTCTTGCTAAGTGCTTTTAGGGTCTATTAGCACTAACTGAGGTTACAGACCTGACACTAATTGAATATTTCTTTATTTATTTATGCAAACAGCAGTCAAATTGAACTTTTTTAATAAAAAACCACAAGAGCAATGTTTCCCCCTCTTTTGCCCCTTCACTCACTGTAATTTTTATATTCTGTAATTTAAAGCATGCATGTTCCATTTTAATTTTTTAAATTAATGACATCTTTATGCTGGTGGATCTGCATATATGTGTGTTTATATAGAAGAAATACATAGATGTTAGGGGGAAAAATATTTCTGTGAATATGGATTTAAAAGGATGTTATATTTTCTCCTCTTTGGCTTATCTTCAGTACAGCCTCAAAGTGTCTTCCCACAAAAGATGAATTTGACAAAATCACACTCTTGAGAATTGACAGAGACCGTGGTATACTGTATTTTTGAATGCACAAATTCTGCAGATTTAAAGATAGGTATATTTTGAAAGGCATACAGTCCCCATGACTTTAAAATAGTCCATTCATGCCTAAGTTTATAAGATATTTTCTTCCTAATGCTTTTTGTTTAGCAAAATCTCTTGTTAGTATTATTCCCAGGCAACGTGCAGGTAAGAGTGATTTATATTATGAGTGATCATGTTGACATCAGACTGTACTAGAGGTGAATATCGCTTTCCAGGTACCCAAGGCCGGTGCGTGCTCTGCACGTCTGGATTCTCATGCCAGACAATAAAATACCTCTGCCCATCAGTTTGACTTCCAGTGGTAGGCAGTAGCAAAAGCAGTTATCCAAGGTGCTTCTAAGGAAACTTCTCCCCTCATGTATGTTTTGTTCAAAAAAAAAAAAAAAAAAAAAAAAAGTCTGATGAGGCAGGTAGCCTTGTTATTTCTGTTTTACAGTAAGAGACTTTAAGAGTTTATCTAACTTCAAGTACTCAGTGTACTGAGTGGGACTCCCAGATCTAATTGCTCTACAATCAGCACATACAGAAGGCATAATAAAGGGCAGGAAGGAAGAAGGTGGCTGTTAGGGGATCAGTTAGACCAGCAGCTTAAGTTTCATGTATTTGGAGTAGACTAGTTTCTCAACTGCAGTTGCATGCCTGTGTTGGATAGTGTGAATTCTTACTTGCTGAAAAATGACAAGGTCCTATAGTAAGTTGACAGGCTCCCAGATCCCAGTCCAGTCTCTGACACAGAGGTGATTTCTCTGACTGGCAGAGCTCTGCAGATACTTACAGCTGGGTGGGACAAAACTGTTAACAAATCCATGCAGCAGGTAAAGGTGAAGAGTATCAGAATCACGACACAAATTGTGCTACACAGGTCTTCATACAAGCTGTCATTACGAAGTTCCAGTTTCAGAAGCAAGATCTTAATGATGATCTTTGAGGCATACGCTATGATTAATTGTAACATCCAGGGGCTAGCATGGACCAGAAATGTGTGAATGGGGAAAAGGCTGAGGAAATGTTGGGAGCTTCCTGGACATCTGCAGACATTCCAAAGCTTAATTTCCTTCACGTCATTGCAACCATATGTATTTTTATGGGTTTTTTTTTTTAGTGCCTAAAGATTAGAAAATAACTTTTAATTGTTATTTATGAAGCACCATATGGCGCTCTAATTTTGGCTTCTCATGGAATGAGAAAAATGAAATTAATTGGAAATCACACTCAGAAATCTATTATTAATTTAATAGAGGTAACAGCTTGTCCAGTGTCCTCATACAGAGCATGCTGTAGCTGCATATAACAAGAAACTCTTTATGAGTCCGCAAAGAAAACTGAGAGGCAAAGAGAGGCCAAGACAGGAAGAGAAGCTGTGTACATTGGTATGGTGCATGGTCATGAATGGTTCTGCTAAAAAGCTACTGGTTAAAATCAAGGATACAACATGTATTTTGACAACTGCTCTACAGTGTGGTCTAAACCATTAACATTTTCTTCTAGGTTCATGAATTAGAGGCTCATCTCAAGGGATAAAAGGCTTTTGTCCAATTTTTTACTTTCTTCTTCCTTCATAGTGCTAAGCAAGTAGAACTTGTTTGGGGTCCATCCAACTAAGTTGTTGCAAGCTTGTTTCTGTTTTGTGGCTTATGTTCAATGAGTAGTGGTAACAATTTAAATCTTGAGGGTTTTTTCTCTTTAACCTCTCCTAATATGCAGTAAGTCTTCAGAGCTGAATCTGTGAAGTTTGCATTATCTTGCTTCCACCAGTCAAAATTGAAGACCTTTAATACAATGGTGTTAAAAAGAAGAAATTGCCAAGATGAAAGACTGTAAAAATCACCAAGCTATGAAAAACAGAGTGGGACTTTTTTTTTCTCTTATCTTGAACAGTCCCTAAATTGCCTTTCTCCAATGTTTTTGAAAAGTGTCTGCAGATGGTGTGATATTAAGAAAAATATCACAGAACAAAAAAGAAATCTAGAAAAAATATCTAAAGGAAGTTATTTTTCTTATAAGGCTAATTAGTATTGGCAGGGATGCATTGTTAGGGATGCATTCTGAATGATTTTGTGTTGAATGTCTTGGCGCACTGCATGCACGTGAAGGAATTGTATATGTTGGTTAACTTTATGAAGCTGTAAAAAGAACATCGTTCAGATAATAAAGATTTGACACTTGATCTACACAAAATTTTTTTGGCTTTGAAGCTAAATTCACCAATGTGTCATTGATCAGTGAGATGTCCTTTTTATGGAATAATTAAGTCTGAAATATTGAATTAAAAATTAACAGATTCTTATAATGGGTCTCCTCTTAACCTTTTTCCAATATTAGATTAGTTTGGCAATTGCTTCTATTTCACATATGTGATGAGTAAACAATAATAAGAGGAGGATGATAGTACATCCTCTCCCATGTTAGTTGTGCTTAGTGTATTACTGGTATTATCTGACATTAAGTTATAAACAATTGTGCTTACCAGAGATGAAATTTCATCTGCCTACAGTAGTTAATATTTACCAGTTGCCAGAGGGCTGAAATATTTCTTTTGTACTGCTTAATGCAGTAGGGTTTTTTATGAAATACAAAGCTAGATACCTTGAAAACTAACATCAGTAATCCTTAGAAGGATTTTAAGCAAAATGTGCAGGAAGATATATCTAGGAATAAATATACTTTTAACTCTGGTTGCAGTGTTTCTATATTTTAAATAGATATTTCTCCATTTATTTTTGTATCCCATTGTTTCTTGTCATCTTTAAATCTTTATGTGGTGAGCTTTCTCTGTCTGTTTCAAACTTGGATAACTCTGTTTTCTAGATCTCAAGCTCTAGCAGTGTATGAGCTTTTGTCTAGAAGCCTCCAATTAGTTAACCTCCACTTGACAGGAATGAAACATCAGAACCAGTTCAGGTAGTTTTCTTCTTGGTTTTTCTTTTCACTCTGGGTGAAATTCATTGCTACTCCAGATGGCCAGAGCCATACCTGTTCATCACTTAAGTCCCAGTTCTATCTGCAAAAGAACTTAAATGTCACATAGCCTTGTGCAAGCCTTGCCCAGCATCTCTGTTACTAGATTTTACTTCTCTGTCTGGATTTTACTCCTGCTATTAGATGTCTGTTAGAAGCCATGCTGGAAAAAGATTGTTTCTTTAAAATAAGTTAGATTTTATTTTCATTGTGGAGTCTGATATTCTTTCCTTCTTCAAATAGAAAATACCTCAGTAAATGAGACTACATTTGAGTGGTAAATACTGTGGTCTTAAAAATGTCCTCTTTTAAGTATGTAATTCCTATCCGTAAGTAGTTCTTTTTAATGTGCAGAAGGTAAGGTGGTGGTGGGTAGACATAAATTCTTGTATGTGATCATTTTCCCATCCAGATGTTTCCCAGATAATGACCAGTCTAGCATGATTTTCTTCAGACGCTCAATAAATTATTTCAGCAGTACAGTGAAAACTTTGTACTTAATTCCGCAATGTAAGTTGGATAATGAATCGGACTACTGGAGGACTTTTTGATACTACTGGGCTTGATTCAGATCAAAACACTGCCAGACTTGCTATTCTTTCTCATGTTTCTAGTTTTGGTGTGGATTGATTTATTTATGGTCTGAACAGCAAAATGTGTGGTATCTAATGCAGCCCTACACAACGAAACAAAAGCTAAGGGATATAAGGCTAAGAGGTAGAGCAGAACTGTTTAACGGTAACTGTCTCTGGGAGGGAATGTTAATTTTGCTAAAAATGTAAATTTTTAGCTAAGAGCTGTTCAGTATTTTCATCACTTTGGGTAAAAATGCAAACTGTAGAAGAGCTTTAGGTTTGGAGCTTCATTAAGAATTCTTCACGAAACATGTCAAAGCCCCACTCAGGGAAATATTTATGCATGCACTCAAATGCCAAGCTGGCATTAGTGTATGCTTAAATTAAGCAGATAACTACCTGTTTGATGAAAGCGTCAGTATTGTGTCACTGTAAATTATCGTAAAGAGGAGAAATGACCACTGCTGATGCGATGTCGAGTACTGTGGAAGCAAGGAGGTCCCCTGAAGCTGGGTGGTGCATGCACACGTTAAGCTATCAGGTCAGTTTGTCCTGGTATTTACAAGGCAGTAAGAGATGATGAAACCCTTTAAAGGGTCTTAGTCCTGCCGTAGTACTGGCAAACTTGCAGAAATTGGATCTAAAGCTGCTCCGTCTTCAGATGCCTTCCTTTTAGCACGTGGCCTGTTTCTTCTGCTTTTGAAGGTTGTAGATTATGTGCCCAGCCACCACTGTGTGACATGCGCCAAATTTCTTTTAGCTTTGTCCTCCGTTTTAATGCATATTTTTTTAATGATCTTGCCGGGCATAGCAGGCCTGTATGTAAAGACTGTGTTCAGCAAAGGACTAATTATCAAGTCTGTACTTGAACGGGGTTCACCTGCCAGATATATTACATTATGAATTTGTTAACACTTCTTAAGCAATGATGGTAACATTGCAGTTGTCTTTCCTCTCTGCATATTTACTTGCTTGTTTACCATGCTATTTCCCTGGTTTCTTGCTTAGGTTTCTTTTGTGCTCCATGTCTGAAAATATCTTCTACTACAACAACTCTTTTATGCTTAAAAGTGAATTATGAAAAAACTAATGTATGTTCCTCAGTTTTTATATTTTCTACACTATGTACAAATTTTTCAAAATCACCTCTGCAGTTCAATAATGGATAACAGAATTAGAATCAGTCGGAGAAGACTTTTTGTCTTTTGTGCCTTACAGATAATCACAAACAATGAAATTTTGAAAGCGTTCCAGGAAAACAGGTGTGTGTATTGTTGCAGCTAGGGGCGAGAACAGTGTTTGTTCTTAATGACTGCTTGACTTCAACACTACAGATTGCATAAAGCCTGTTCTGTGAATTGCATTAAAACAAATGGTGTTATGGTATTCAATCAAGAATTTAGGATGCAGTTGAACTGCCTGAGTCTGCTAACTTTAAAATATGTTTTACTTAAAAAGAAAAAAAAAAGTTTGCAGAATATTTTGGCAAGGAAAACTTGAAATCCCTGTAAGCTTTAAAAGGTAAAGATGCAAAGAAAACTGTCAGTATATTCATTTCACTATAACTTTTTTTTTTTTGTAGTTTAGGGAAAAAGGAAGGGTGGAAAGAAATGACTTGCTAAAAATCTGGTAAAATGTCAAATTTTTGAATGACAGTGATTTTAGAAAGCAAGTTTTGTGATGTATCTATGTATTTTATATTTATAAGGAAAACAGGTCTACTAAACCACACAATTTTGCATGCCTGAATTTCTTAGTGCATAATGGATTATCCTGAGAAGCTTCCATGGTGGTGTCAGGTAATAAGGATCACAACTAATACACAAGGAAAAGTATTCTTTGTTTGCTTTTACAGTCTCTTAAAGTGAAATCATCAGAAGAGGAGAAAAATTGGAGTAAGGCATAATTTAAAGAATATTTTGAAGTCTAAAAGTTGCAAGAATGAAACTCGTGGGTGTAATGACAGAAGAGCGCTGTATCAATTTGCATGAATTTTTCCATTTTGTTCAGTATTTACTATGCATCGTAGTGCCGGATGCCAGGTTGACATTGCAGGTTACAGAAAGTGGCCTTCTCTGTTTTACCCATAAAATGGCTGTTGCCTAAGAGCTGGCAGAAAAAGCTTTTGCTCACTTGTCAGTAGACTTCAGTGGTCTTCCACCAAATGAAGAACTTGTTCCTCTCCTGATGGAGTTTTCAAACCATGTCTCCTCTTGAGTTTGTAAGCAAATGTGACCAGTGTGACCCTGTGTCTATTACAGAGGAAATCTACATAAAAAATAATGAGAACTTAGGTTGAAAAAAGAAACTGTTAAAGGCTGGAAAATATCAGAAATAAGATATCCTATGGAGTTTTAAACAAGCACATACAATGAACAGTTTTAATGCGAGAACTATTTTCTTGATACCTGCCTTAATGTGCATATTTTTCCACGCATTATAGTGGTGCTGCTGGATCTAGTGAGGCTCTGTTTGCTGTATAAGTAATTTATCAGGTTTAACTTAAATATAGGACATGTGAATACTTGATTACTTCTACTCTGAGAAGGTTTAAGAGTGCATTATTAAGAGTGAGCTTTAGCTCAGCTGATTTTATCTAGCTTTAAAATTTTTATCACTGGTGAAGTGTGTAGTAATGGTTATGAAAGCAATTAATAACAGTAGTGACAGAATCAAGAGACTGACTAATTTATCATTATAGATTTTAATGAGGCTTATAATCTAGCAATAAATATACAATATATTCAAAAGTATGGAGTTATAAAAAGGATGATTTATTTAACTTTAATTATAAACTAGTCTGAACACCAAAGGTTGTAGAAACTAGGCATGTAAGAACATAATTCTTTTTGGTGTTACAGAGCAGAAGAATTAAAATAACAGAGGAAGGGAGTTTAATTAAAATTAAAGGGGGGGGAATCAATTGTTTAACTTCATTCTAAAGACCTTTAAGCATACCAATAATTTTGTAGATGTGGGAGGTATCTTCCTGTGGACAGCTTCTTTTTCCCATCTCAATCTGCTTACTTGGCAGAGCATGGGAACTGTCTCAGACGCTGCATCCCTGGAGTTCTCAGAAGATGGGGAACAGTGAAAATGGTAGCAAAACTTGCTCCTTGGGAAAAGCTGTCTCAGATTTCAGAGCAAGTTCATGCAAAGAGACCCAAATGTGAAAAGTTAGTACAGCAACTTTAAGATTCGGTGTTCAATTTGGGAATTAGGGTTTATTACCATTTTTTATGATTGTGTTCATTATGGTCTTCCTTATAGCTTTTATACTTCTCCCTTCTTTCTTGTGTTGAAGTAAGTATACCAGAGTGTCTCTGGACAGGAGTATTGTTAAAAAGTAATAAGCACCTGACAGGATCTTGCCTGAGCAGTATAACAGGATGGCTGAAATTTGGAAAATTACTTGTAGCCAGTCTTTCCCAAAGGGAAGTTAGAAATTCAGGTGGTAGTGGTAGCATTAAAACAAGAAAGAAGCAAGCAACAACAATAGAACAGGACAGATGAGACCACAAAAAGTAGGTTTCCTTACGGTTGGATCAGCTAGAGATAGGTAAAAAAAAAAATATGAACCGACCCAAACTTGACCCTTTCAGGGCTTGTAAGGGAAACCCCATGTGTTGGAAGACAAGCTCTGAGCTGCAGAGATGCAGTTTGGGAGAGATTATCTAGAACCCTTAAGGGACACTTGAGCATTTGCGGTTTTGCATCAACACTGGTGAGGAAACTGAAGTAGGAACGGCATGTAGGCATTCTGGGTTTTGTTGATATCTTTATAGTACTTGTGCGATCCAAAATGAAGTATAATTGCTGCCAGAAAATGTCTGTAATGTCTGCCTTGTTTTCCTCAACTCCCATGTTATGAAAGCTAAATTATAAAGCAGAGTGGGGGGAAAAAAGCTTGCTTTGGGAAGGGAAGCACTGAATTTACTGCTCTGTTTTAGGAAATCAGTGTCCAGCATAGGTGGTTGGGAGGTAGAATTGATCATGCAGTGGGAGTCCCAGCCAGTCCTTAGTGGAGTAATATTCTAGAGAACCATGAAAAAGATGGTGACTCAAGCTTGACTGGCCAAAGGGAAGCTTAAAGTTGCACATGTCCAAGCATAACAATGATTTGTGTCGCTCAGAGGACTCTCGCCAGATAAACACATCATTAGATTGGCCTCTGCCTCTTCTGTAGAGGTGGAGAGTTTGGAGCTGGTTGCAGATGCACGTATCCCATCTAGCTCTTTTAGGACGTAGGCAAGGAGGATGTGCTCAAAGAATTCTGCTCATCAAGCGCAGCTTAATGACTTTTGGTAAAGAAGGGTGACTAGCAAAGTTCTTGAAACTAGTTAATATCTGCCTAGCCACACTGGGCAGGGGTCCTCCTGTGCATACTGAAGGACAAAACAGTCTTGTTAACCCCAGCTGCCTTTGTGGAAACAGCTCTCGC
Source organism: Harpia harpyja (assembly GCF_026419915.1). Taxonomy (NCBI): domain Eukaryota; kingdom Metazoa; phylum Chordata; class Aves; order Accipitriformes; family Accipitridae; genus Harpia; species Harpia harpyja. The sequence goes on along the minus strand of NC_068969.1, from coordinate 18,379,063 downwards.
GTGTTTATCAACTCCGTGTTTATGCTCGCGTTTGGGTCAGTAAGGAGACAGTGCTTCTGTAAGACCTTGATTTGGCACGTCCTCAATTTGTCTTCATTGCACTGCTCCCATGACACTGGGTTTCTTCCATCTATTTTGCAACATGTACTAAGCTCGTTACAAGAGAGATCAGTGCATTTTCCAGTGATACTTTCCTTCTGCTGCAGTGCTTATGGTGCTGCCAGGGTTTGGAGTCAGCCCTTCTGCGATCAGCCTTACACTGGGGTAAAAATACAGTAATGTAATACTGAATCAGGTTCTGCATTTTTGAAAGAGGTGCAGATGCTAATTAATTTTCACAGAGCCCCTGCGGACAGAGAAGGCGAGCTGCTGAAAGTCACATGGTGAGACAGAAATGTGATTAGGTTTTTGTGTGAAACCTCCTCCCTTTCAGTCCCATGCTCTAATTCTGTAGTGTAGGATGCCTTGCCAAAGTAGTCCTGAGTACTCTCTGATAGAAAATCTTTTGCTCATAAACAGTCAAGAGTGAGGCCTATTACCATGCAGTCTTACATTGTCTGTTCTTTACAGTAGTTTATTTTTTATAAGCTACAGCACATTTTAGTGTAATTGTTAACATGCCTAATTTGCAATCACACAGTTGTATCAATAATAATGGAAAGTTGTTCACAGGTAATAAATTAGCATACCATATAACTAGCAGAACTATGGTTCTCAGTATATTGTTTCATGATCAAAAATTCAGTAGTTAAATATACACAGCAGTGGGCTGAGAACAAGCTGTTCATTTTTGCTGCAAGCAGTACCAGTGGACCAGAGTAATCATAGCTCCCAAAAGCAGGACTGATTTTATTGATTTTAAATAGGCTTTCATTATAGAACTGAGCCTATTACAATTGCAAGGAGTATCACTGCCATTTGTATTCACAGCGCTGACTGAAGGGAAGGAGATATATTGTTGAATGCAGTGTAGAAGATGCTTGTCCCTTGGAGTGTTATATTCTGTCCTGCTGAAATGTCTGAATTTATTTAAAAGAAAAGTACTTAAGGCTTTTTCCTATGTGGTTATATTTGATTTTTTAGAAATGTGGTTAGACCCAACTACAGTTGTGAAATTTTAAATTCTGAGGACTTTTCTGAGGAGTAAAGGTCTTGCTTATTTATTGGCATCTAACATAGGGACAAGCTGTATTTTGCTCCATTTTTTTAAAGGACTCTTTGGAAATGTTCATGTCTCTCTTTTTTCTGTAGAATAATGTAAAAAAGACGAATATACGATCCAGTGAATACACTGTTAAGTCCGAGATATTAATGTATTCAAGTTGTAATTAGTTAAGAACACATGCTGTTACCAGAAATGCGTCATTAATCTGCATGGAGCAGTTTGCGGCTATTTGCTGCTAAATTAGTGACACTTAAAAGCAGTCTTTTTTTGTATTGTTTTGAATGAGAAAGAAAATTTTCTATCTGTGACAAAAAAAAAAATCTATGTACACTTAAGAAGCAGTCTGTTTTGTTATTTGGGTTTGTTTGGTTTGGGTGGGTTTTTTTTTAAATTTACACAAATGCTTATCAGTCAGTGGACATAAACAGAAGTTCATTGAAGCCTTAATGACCAAATGCAGTGCTGTTGAAAACATTGCACTGTACTTTATGGTGGTGTAAAGACATGTTGCTTGTGCTAGGTTCTCTTCAAATCCAGTATTTATAACTACACAGTCCTGCTTAAACATTTTTCCAGTGTTACTACAGCAGTTTGGAAGGGTGCTAATGGAAATCAATTACAGCTTTTTGGTTTTGATGGGTTTAATACTGACTTTGTGCACAATTTTGTAGATTTTTTTTTTTTTTTTTTTTTTATATTACAGCCTACAAGTGAAGGTGAATTACTTCATATATTCCAACTAAAACCACATTTTTCTTTTGGGGTAGTCTTCCATAACATAATTTGGGAATCAGGCAGGAGATAACATAAAAACTTTGTGTGAGCATTTCTAGAAATCATCTCTTTAAATAAAATGGTGATGCTAAGTAGTGAATCAGCTTGATAAGTACTGAATGATCAAGCCTAGTTACTGTAAAATAAGATCTGGCTAGTTTACTTCATTTTGCAGAGCTTGGGCAAATAACTATTGAATTAAATTGCTTCCTGTTGGTTTCCCCCAGGGCAAGAAGAATCTGCTGTACTGTGCTCTGCTGAGCTGCTGTATTGATTAGTTCTTCAGGTCTAATCTTTACATGGTTATGCTTACTTTCTAGTGTGTTTGTTTATGGTTTTGATAGTTGTTTTTCTGAAGTTACTGTATTGCCTTGATGGTCCTCTAGTGGATTATAAAAATGTACACATTAATTTCTTTCTCTAACTTAATTTGTTGTAGCCAAATGAAGATAATCAGCGCTTGTGTAGCGTGCTGGTTAGGAATGAGGGTAGTGATCACTCACATAATTGATATCACGTATCACTGACAATCAAAACTCACCTTGTCAGGATGGTTGGCACCCAGAACCTATCTAATTAAATGCTTGCAGCATCTATTAACAATAGTGTATTAGATTCATTATCACAGCAGCTATTGTGATTTTAGAGTTTGCTTCTGCAGGTTGGAAAGTGATTTATAGTTTTAATTCATCTTAATAATTTGTGTGCTTAGGAAACACTTGATATAAAACTTTTTGTTGCATTTAAATTTCCTTGTTATCTGCCATGCAGTGGCATGAATAATAGGGATCCAAGAACATGAGTATATTGGAATGCATGAAGTATTTTCAAGGAGAGTGTTTTTAAGGTTCAGAATGATATATGTCAAATGTTACTGAATGGATAAACATGTGGAGGGATTTTGCCTTCAGAAGCTTGGAAATCAGGCATCTCTTAGTACAGTACCTCCAATAGCTGTGTTAAAAATGCATTTCTGTCTTAATACAGGAAAGAGATTATTTATTTCATAATATTTATTCTATCCTAAGATCCAACTGTCTTCTAGTAGCATGAGTTTATTATACTGGAACTTTGAAATGATGCTGTCAGAGCTGGCCTGCACCAAAAATTGCCACACCTCCAAACTTGTATTTAATCATCTGTAATATGTTTTTATGTAATCCAAGCCTAGAAAGCCTGCGTTAGTTTGAATGACAGCATCCATATCCTCTGTGCCACTTAAACAGTAAATTTGTCAATTTAACAACAAATTCTCATGTTTTCTTGCATACTTGCATAGAATATTGTGATTCAAGGTGTGACCTAATTAATCCAAACATCACTGACATCAGAGATTTCCACAGACTTTAGAAAAGGGTAACGTTAGCCTTTTCTAGGCACGCTTAGTGATATGTTAATATTAGGATCTCAGACTTTGCAAAATACCTGGCAGTAGTATGATAAATGCGCAAAGTGACAGTACTCAGTATTAATAAACATCTTACAGGCAACTGGGAGGTCTTTATGGCTCAAGAAGTTGCTATGGTCCACGGAGCTGCAGAGATCATAACTGATGTTTTTGTTTGGTTGTTTTTTCTTTTCCCCTTTTCCCCCTTGTTTTACTCTCTAAGGATGTTAGGATTGCTTCTGTTTGGAACGTAGGTCTTGGTGCAGTTGCTTTTGTCACTGTGTCTTGCTGCACTTTCTTGTTACTAAGATACTGTTACACTCACATTGCCAAAGATTCAAGTGATGCCTCACAAACAGATGAACATCTTTTCACAGCTACTGCCCTTGCTCTACACTTGCCCTTTGGAGATAGGGATTTCTTCTTTTAGGACCACATCCATTGGTTTGCTTACATGTGTTCAGAGCAAGGAACGGAATTTATTTTCCTTGATGAGCATTTGTTTGTTGTGCATTCAAGACAAAATATGATCTGATTCATGTTTTAAAAACTGTGCCAGAGTGTAAGCTGTCAAACTGTATGCTGGTTATATGGTTTGTTGTGCAGGCCATGTAGCATTAATAGCATGGTTTTGATCTAAATAATGACATATTTATCCAGCTAATAAGTAGTGTGTATATATCCTTTAACTTTCTTGAACAATTCTTTTTTGCAAGGTTGCTTTATAAAAATGCTGAATTGACTCTAGTTTTATTGCTCACTAGTTACAAACAACTTCTCATTGTTTTTAAAGAGTCTAACCTGGAAATGGTTTTTAAACTTACACTCACAAGCTCGATAAATGACACACGATAGAATAACAACGTGTTTTTCTTTTACAGAGGCAAAAGAAATTGTTCTGAAGGCACAGATTCTGGCTGGAGGGAGAGGAAAAGGTATTTTCAATAGTGGATTGAAAGGAGGAGTGCATCTAACTAAAGAGTAAGTCTTTAAAGTGGAAAAAGCATAAATAAATTGCTTCTCTTGTAATATTTAAGCTGTTTGCAATAGCTGTGTGACTGTTTCTTTTAATATCTTTCAATAAACTAACCTTTTTCCTTTGTAGCCCTAAGATTGTTGAACAGCTTGCTAAACAGATGATTGGGTACAATCTGTCAACAAAACAAACTCCAAAGGATGGTGTGACAGTTAAAAAGGTAAGATTTTTGCCTCTTGAAAGTTGAGAACTATGTTCAGCTGCAATTTTGCATTAATATGCTGGGGTGTATGACATAGATTCATTTTTTTCATTCCTTCTCCAATGCCTGATTGATTGCATCTAGTTGATGAAAGAAAAAAAAAGTTACTTTTTCTTTCTGTGTGTGTATGTATGTTGTCTATCAATTTCAGCATACCTAGTGGTGGAAAAATAAATTCATTTCTGCTACCTCTGTTGAAGGGAATCCTTTGTCATATGTTCATCCTTCATCAAGTACATACTAAATGTTAGCATAACTGTATATATATAGCATTAACTGTACATGCTTATTGATGTTCTGCTTAGAGAAGTAATATATACATGATTACCTGTAGCAATAATATTATCCATATTTCATTCAGCCTCAGCTTTGGGCAACTGTTATTAAAGACAGTGACAGATGACTTTCATAGAATCATAGAATAGTTTGGGTTGGAAAGGACCTTTTAAAGGCCATCTAGTCCAACCCTCCTGCAACGAGCAGGGACATCTTCAACTAGATCAGGTTGCTCAGAGCCCCGTCCAACCTGACCTTGAATGTTTCCAGGGATGGGGCATCTACCACCTCTCTGGGCAACCTGGGCCAGTGTTCCACCAGCCTCATTGTAAAAAAATTTCTTCCTTATACCTAGTCTAAATCTAACTTCTTTTAGTTTAAAACTATTACCCCTTTTCCTATCACACCAGGCCCTACTAAAAAGTTTGCGCCCATCTCTCTTATAAGCCCCCTTTAAGTATTGAAAGGTTTGCATGAGAATGATCTCTATTTAAAAAAAAAAAAGTCTGTAAAAGTAGATTCCTCCTAACTTGTTGCAGATACAGAGTAAAATGTGGTCATGGCAGTGGTTCAGCTAGTATGTGGTAATTCATTGACCTATGATGGTGCATACTGCAAGGTGTCAGCATAAATGTGTTGCTCTTTATTGGCCTAAATAAGAGAAGCATAGATTGCCCTTCAGCAAGATTCTCCTTTACCGTAGTAAAATTCTGGAAGTCAGGAAATCCTAGCAGTTGCCTATCTACTATATATATTTTTATCTCTTGCTTTGTTTTACTGAGCAAGGATCTTCATACAGGTATGTAGTCAAGGGCTACACTGTATTTGATGCCAGGAGTTAATTTGGCATGAGCTGAAAAGAACTGCAGTTCACTTTTAATATATTGTGAACAGCTTGGTATATTAGCATAGAAGGGGAACACCTGTCTGGAAAGATACTGTCTAATGAGAGCTGGAGGAAGGTGCTCAGGTGGTTCTTCTCTTGGGGAGCAGGGAGAGCAGATTACCATCACTCCTCGTAGTTGTTAAAAAGAAATACTAGCTATTAAAAAGAAGGGACAGTATTACTATTAGGGCATGTCTGTCAGAGATCGTGATAATACTAAGGATATAAAAAAGGATATACATTTCCCATATTAAGGCACTCTGCTTTGAAAAATTTGTATTGTAAAAGCAGCTTGCTTTTATAAATTCCTTGGGTTTATTCTTTTGCCCTAGTTGACCTACTTTGAATACATCAGTACAGGAAATTTCACTCTTTTGTCTGAGTGCAAGTCTGTTCATTCATTTACATATTCAGTTCTGAAAAAGAAACTTCTAATTCTCTTTGAAATTGATAGAAATGAGAGAAAGGTATGGGTGTTGGGGTTTTTTGAAATGGATTATTCAAAGAATTTATATTAAGATGACTTTTGTACCATGTATAGAATAGCTATAGAAGATTTAACTTGCAACTGCTTTCCTCCCCATCCACACGTTGCTTGTATGAATAAACAATGGTCAAGAGTAAGCAGCTAGGGCATATGTGAAGTTTAAGGTGAAGTTTGCATTGCTGAACTTCAGATATTTATTTTGGTGGTACAGGAAAGTATATAGCCTTGATAGACTGTGTATTTTTCCTTTACTATAGGCTTACATGGAAACTTTTCAGGACTCAGCTTCCAAGTATTTTAATATTGATGCATGATAAACCAGTGTGATGCTTTTCATCTATTGTCATAGACTTCCATTCTGATTATAGAGTTGGCTTTTAAAAGCCATAGGCCAATTCATATCTTCATTGCACACATATGTAACAAGGTAATAGTATGTTTTATATTTTTGGTGTTAAGATCTTGATTCTTGGTAATGTATGGAAAGAGCATGCACCCTGTTTTAAATTAATTCATTACATAACACTTTGGCCAATGGTTTCCTCATTGCTAGTTAGATAGTGAAGAAAGCATGTTTAAAATTATGCATCTAGGTCATCAAAAGACCATTTCACAGAAAAATTAATGTCTTTTAAAAGCATTTATTTTTTCCAAAGTTAGCTCACTCTAGGATCTTCAAAGTAGTTAAAGGAGTTGAGGCATTCAGGTTTGTAGTGTCATGGCTACGATGTCAAACACTGAAAATTTAATCAAGGGGCGAACTACAGTAATATGATTAAAAGTATAAGTTTAGCTATGTCTAAGATGTCATTTAATGCAGTGCGTAGTTAGTGCACAGAAAATGCTGGACAGACTCTTTGAGCTTGCTAAGAGCAGTGGGGAAGTTGAGAATTAATAGCTGGCATTTTTGTTCTATTTCAAGGCATATGCTTTCTCTGTATGTGTATGTAAGAATATGTGTGTGTACAGGTACTTAAAGAAAATTGTAGTTCAGGAAGAAAAGAAAAGGCATGTTTTTAGGTTTTGTGTTTTTTGAAATTTTTGGTGTTCTGGAAAGTTTGAGTGAACTCGTATGTTTTTAAAAATTTAGGTAATAAATATTTTTCAGAAGGAAAATAGTTATTACTTCAGTTTCTGTGAGGCAATCAATAAGCTAGTGTCAAGTCAGGGAGTGGAAGTCTCGTACCTTTTACATGTATTTCTAAGGAAGGAATAAGAGAAATTTTCTACAATTAGAATAATGATGGAGCAGAAAATGGTGTTTTCAGCTTGTTTTCTCAGCTTGTGCGCCTACTACAGAATTTAAAGCATGTGTGTGCTTCTTTAGATTGATGTTTCTTAAATAAACAGCAGTCTTCTCAGTTCCCTTGTAACTTGGAAGCTATTTTGTGAGTTTACATAAAATCCTCTTATGGCAGCTTGGAATTTGGAGAGCTTGGTTATCTGAGAAGACAGTCTTCTCTTATCATGACAACTTGAGAATTTGCTACCTGTGTTTTCTCTCCAAGCAATAACAAAATTAACATTTTGAATATTTGATTCAGTATAAAAGAGCTGTTGTAGTTACCCTTATGAAATTATATGTATGAGTTAAACTTTTAGGTAGTGATTTGTTTTTAAGAAGGAAAGCTTGAAGTTGTCAGGGAGTTTTAAAGAAAACTGATTTTTCCCCAGGACATTTTAAATATAAACCTGATGTGGTAAACTGATAATGATGCTTCATATTCTTTATCATAAGCAAACCAGACAAGATATGAGAAGAGTCAACAGTCTGTAGATTCAATTTCGCTACTCTTAACTGTTCATTAATGTGTTTGCATAAGTTTTGTCAGGTGAATGATAGGTAGACTTTAACAAATAATATTTAAAGACCTTGAACACCAATTTCCCTGGATTTGCTCTGCATCAAACAGGGAGGATGGTGAAGGAAAGAAGCTGTTTTTCGTTGGGAGAAATGAGAGATGTTGCACAGTCTGACAATTTTTACGCTGCAGTAAGCTTGCCTACTATGAAGTAGATGGACTCTCAATGGTTTTATGAATTAAGACAGAGAAGTATTTGTCAATGTTGACATGGTTAATTAGCAATAGTGAGGAAAATCACTCGGGTCAGAAGTAACAGTTGAAAAGATACATTATTAAATCAGGTAAGTTCCACCTGCTGTGCTTGCAAATATATTCCTCAAGACTTGTTGAGTGGATTCCCATCCTAAATCTGGGCTTGTTCCTGAGCACTGTGGAAACTGTCTGAATAGCTCAGACAAGATCCAGTAGCACCAATTGGTTTTATTTGACCTATGTCTAAAGGAGTTGATTCACGTTTTTCAGATACATTGATGCAGGATATGTAAGAAGGTGAAAACATGCATGCAGGTAAAAAGACTAATGGTAGCAAATCAAGGATGCTTTCCATATCTTTGCTTGTTAATTTGACAAATGTTTGTAGGTAGCTGAGCTATGTTTCTGAAGTTGGCTTTTAGCATCCTTTTATAGTAGCCTAAAATAGGCAGATGCTTTTTAAGTAGTGCGGTAGTTTTCTACATTCTTAGTTGCCTCCATCACCCTAGTTTTCTTTAGTTTGCTTTTGAACAGTCGCTTATTTGAATGATTCCTTTACATCACCCTATGTTCTATGAATAAAGCAAGGTAAAAGTAGAAGGAAACAAAATTACTATAAAGCAAATTTCTTCCAAGTCAAAAAAACCATAAAGAAATAGCATCTTTTCTTCCATTCTGAGCACAGAGGGCTTTATTTAATTCCTTGTCTCTTGCTTTTTTTCTGTTCTGTTAAGATGTACAGCCAGGCAGAAGGTACGTACATTCTTTCTTATGTACTCTGGAGTAGAATGTCAAAGAAGTGATGTGGGTGAAAGTATAGTGCATCTTTCTTGTTTATAGTCCTTGAACTATGAAAACCCCAGGAATACTTATTTGATGGAACACATCTTGCCGGGTGGGTAGAGTTTTAAGACTGCAGGTGTACGTATACATGCCTTTCAGATCTAAGGAGTTTGAACTGCTGACTGGTAGAATGAATTTCACTTCATGTTTCATTCAGACTGATGATCTTCATCTACAATCATTGTTCAAAACTGTCACTTTATAAACAGACCATGTTAGAAAGACATTGCTGCTTAATCCTTCTTAATTATATTAATCTTAGGGAAGTGATTTTCCTGATTTCTGCTACTTCCATTGAAAGACAGGAAATAGTATCTCTGCTAAGGAAGAATATAGTTGATTGTCATAAGGAGAAGCTATGCTGCTAATTAAATTGCAGAGGTGGCTGCTCAGCTTCCAGGTTGAAAAGCAAAACTGTAGTGCAGAGCAGATTTACAGTCTTTGCACCTGAGTTTGTGGCACCTGTTATAAGGAACAATTAGTAGTGATCATATGCAGATTTTTTACTTCTTAAGATGAAGAACATTTGGGGGAATTTAGTATTCTTGCATCAAAACATAGTTTTGTGAGCCCTTTGCCAAGTGTAAAACTACTTAATCTCTGAAATTGCTTCAATAGCTGTTGTTAAACTATTACAAAAATTGACAGTTCAGATGAAGAGGAAGGTACAGTTATTGTAATACTAAAATGACTTTGACTTTGGCATGTTTTTGGCAAGAGAGAAAAAATGTAACAAAGAATTTATATGGGCCATTTTCCCACCCAATTTTAATGTGAGTACTTGTAGATTCCAAAGATGTAGGACTTGAGTCATCTTTGTTGTTGTGCGCTGAGGTATCTGTCAGATACTGGTGTGAAAGGGCTCTGTAATTTATAGTAATAAATAGAAATTAATAGCTCTTGGGAAAAATAAATTATGTTTCTGGATTGTGCCAGTATCTGAAGGTCCCACATCTACTTGTGTCTCTAAACTGAAAGTAAAAAGCTGGATGGCAGAATTATCTGTAAACCCATTTCCTTAGGAAGTACTTAAGCAGGGTAGGAATTCAGTGCTGAGATTCTAAGTGCGGGATGGCTTTCTGTCAGAATGAGGGAGAGGACTTAAGCCTGAGACTTTACTGGTAAGGAACAGCACTACTGACGAGATGCATCTGAAAGCCAACATAGCCTCCCTTACATCTATGTGATTTGCAAACTGTACTCCCTTGTGACTCAAGTTTTTCTGGGGACAGTATGTTAAATTGCTTGCTGGGAATAAAAAGGTAATATGGAGGTCCCCTTTATGGACACAGCAGCAGCAACGATTCTCTTCTTGGGAAAACCCCAGCAATTAGGTGTTCCTGGTTTACACTGCTTGGTACATGCCCCAGTGAGAACAGCAGCATCAGAGGAGTCTTTTATTTAGGGAGAGAGGATTTCTTGGGCAAAAGATCACTGGTTTGTAATATCTTGTAAAAGCAGTGAAACAAACATTTCTTTTCAGGATAGCAGGTATCACACTGCTGCGTTTTAAGGCAATGCAGAAAATGTGAGCCACAATGTTCTCCGCTTCACCAGCTAGATGGACCCGTCAGAACTGTTGCTAGTTTGGTTTTTTTTCTTCCCTATATTCATTTTTAGGTGATGGTTGCAGAAGCACTGAATATTTCCAGGGAAACATACTTCGCAATTTTGATGGACAGAGCTTGCAATGGACCTGTTATGGTTGGCAGTCCACAGGGTGGCGTTGACATAGAAGAAGTTGCGGTTACTAGCCCAGAACTTATCTTTAAGGTATTAAAATAATATTTTACACTAAAAATGTTCCTTGTCAGTTATCCAAAAGAATATATCTTCCCCTCCCCCTTCCATTTTTCCTTCTTCCATGTATGGAAAGAAGACAATAAGAACCATAAAAATTGTGTTTCACCAGATCTGTTTTCAGATCTGCCATCTAGTAGATGAATGAAGCATGTTTAACATCTGTTTTTGTTAGTGTTTGTGTCTCCAGCTTGATTAGAAAAAGAGCTTAAATCTGGCTGTTATATGATATGTTAAACTTAATATCTGAAATGTTTTATGAGTTTCACTTTCAGGAAGGTACACAGTTTTATCACAAGTGGGTCAGTGCCAATATGGTTATTGTTTCTGGGGTTGTTTTTTTCTAATTGACAGAGTTGTTAATGATTTCTTTGTACCTGGATGACTTCTGCATCTGAAATACAACTGTTATAATTGCTTTCATAACGATGACTATATTTAAGTATTTTTTATGTTACTGTGGCATGATAATGAGTAGAGAAGCTATTCATCTGGGAAAATAATTGATACAATCAAGTATAATTATTCAAAAAATTGTAAAAATATTTAATGTGCATTTTAAAATTACATAAACTTCACAGTGTTACTGGGCAGTGACACTCATCGCCTTGAAAATATTCCAGAAGATGTCATAAAAATTAACAGACTAAATATTCGTCAACGCCATCTGTACAGTAATTAAAAGTGAAAACTGGTGTCACATTGTCTTGTCAGCATGCCACCCTGAAGAATTATATATTTTTTGGAAGGACTGTTTCATAGCTGGTGTGGTAATTATAACATACCCTATAGGCAGCTGCTATAGCCTCGGTCTGAAAGCTTTGGCAAACAGCCATGCTTTAATTACTAATTTGCAAATGTATACTAAGTGTTTTCCTTTTGAAGTTATAAATCTCCATTCAGATTGAATATTTAGTTGTATTTATGCACGTTATTGTTACAGGAAGAAATAGATATTTTTGAAGGCATAAAGGATCATCAGGCATTGCAAATGGCAAAAAATTTGGGATTCAAAGGACCTTTGCAACAGCAGGTAACCTGACTCTACTCCCTCAGATTTTACTGAAGCCTTTTTAGCCCAGCTATACGATAAATGTTTTCCAAATAGACATGAAAGGCTAAGTGTCTATTAGATCAGGACCGTTTTGACATTTTAAATACTAAATTGCACCTATATAATTGTCATCAGGCTTTAGCAATTTGAATAAGATCCTTATTGTTCCAAAGTGAAAGTCCCTGGTCTTTGAAGCAATTGATGACAACATGCTGTTACACCATGTGGGTTTCTTTTGATTTCATTGGAATTCTGTTGAAGCTCAGTGAATTACATGGGTGGAGCTTTTTTTGAAAATTTGGCCCTTAATATGGAGAGAAGTAGAAGTGTATCTTTCTGTGTAATTGAAGCCTTTTTCCCCCCTCCCCAGTCTTCAACTCAAAACCAAAAGGCTGCCAGCTTGTTGTTTTTTCAGTATCTCTTTTCTATATATATTGGAATCCCATATTGTATACAAATATGCAAGATATTTTGCCTTTATGAATCATTTTGCAGAGAAGAGGAAAGCTTGTTTAAGCTACTTTTGCCTAGTTTTTTTCAATAGTATCAGTCATTTTTGTAGAACTCCTTTATTTTTAATTCAGCAGTTTTAATTATTTTCTATCCCAACCGTGCAATTAACAAATGCATAATCATTAACTTGATTAACACATCTGAAGATTTAGCTGTATATGTAATGAGGAGGAATGATTATGTAGAACCTTTCAACCCTTGAAGAGTTCTGGTACTTAATAATTAACAGCAATATATGGACTTTTCAACAATACATTTAAATAATGCTGCAGTGAATGCATTTCTTTCCTTGTGCTATCAACTCAAAGGAATTTAGTGAAGCATAGAGACGAAGTTTTTATTCAGACAAATTCTAGTGTTTACTTAGACATTCACTATTTCTAGGTTGGGATTTTATGCTTTGCCTCGAAGAGGCTCAGTACTTGTAGACCTTGAGAAAGAGAAATGTTGACATTAAGCTGCCTGATTCAGAGAGGTGCTGAAAGATGGAGCAGCCCTTAATAAAAGTTAAGCGATTCTGGTGATCTGTTAAAATTACAGCAGTGTACTAGGGCAACAACAGCTTTGCAGGTTGCCCAGAGTCAATGTGGGGTTGCACAGTGGGAATTCCTCCCTAGCATCACTGTTGATAGCCTTAGCCATGTGTTATCAGGATAGTTTGTCAACCGGCGTATTCATGCCAAGGAAACTGCTGCCTTGATGGGTGCGGATTTATAACTGATAATTTTTTTTTTTAAGTCAAAACCACTGAGAAAGATTCAGCTGATGACTTTTGAGCAGGGAAGACTTCATAAGCAATTCATATGCTGCTTCCAAACTGTAACTCTTTATAGAGTCTTAGACATGTTGGTCCCAAAACTGGACACAGCACTCCAGGTGCTGCTGTGTCAGGACTGAGTAGACGGAGATAGGAACATCCCTCACCATGTTCTTCCTGATGTAGTGCAGTATTGGGGTTGAGTCTTTCCAGTTGTAATGTTTTCTTTCTTATGAATGACATTGTGGGAGAAGCTGACTTCTGGGTTTTTTTATTCTCATTCACTTTGCTTATTAGGAGAGGTCCCAAATATTTTGGGGTTGTGCACTTCAGTTAACTGATCAGTAATGAAGGAACAAATTTGAATGGTTCTTTATTAGTGCACTTCTGCATCTGCAAACTTATTTCAGCTAATAGGTTGTCAGTGTGTAATGAACCAAAGGAATTTTTTTATGCACGTTCACGTTGCTGTTGTTTAAGTTGTTCTGTTAATCAAAAAATGTTATAAGAGCAAAAGACTTGGAAGTTAGTAGTCAGTCACAATACTTTCGGCCACAGAACCAGTCACAGAGATAGATGTGAGGAACAATAAGGAACGAGCAAGAGTATCTTGTAAAGAGGAAACAAGCATGCTTCTGACATAATTTCTTCAAGAAAACATTTCAGACTGATGTAGGAAGGAGAAATTTATATTTTTTTCTAAAGTCACTAATGTGCACATACTGCGTTATGGTTTCTGAATTTAGACTGATTAACATGAATGCAACTTGGATCTCAACATACTGGAGAATATGTCATTATGAGCTGTTAGGCACTTTTCAAATTAAACTTGTCATAGTAATAGTGCTGTTTATTTTGTAGAAAATCTCCAGTTCATGTAGTCTTTAAATGCACATTTACTAAATGTTTTGCAGTATCATAATGCTACATTATAGCTATTTATGATACTATATAAATATGATTAAGAAAACAGAAATAAAAGCAGTTATTATCTAGAGCTAGTGTGCCATTTAATACATTAAAAATAATCAATAATGGTTTACCTTTGCCTTGAAAACATTAACTTTTATTTTTCTGTGTGGTAATTGTAAATCACTTGATCAAATTTAGGCAGCAGATCAAATTAAGAAGCTGTATAATCTCTTCTTGAAAATTGATGCCACTCAGGTTGAAGTGAATCCCTTTGGTGAAACTCCAGAAGGGCAAGGTAAGAAATTGAAGGAAACAAATGAATGCATTATGATTCTTTATTTATGCAAACTATAAATTAAATTGCATAGAAGGCTGTAGCAGCAGCTTTGCATTAATTTCATTTTGTAATGTAATTTAAGCAACATTCATAAATATTCCCATGGCAGATTTTACATTTCAATACCTTTTGTTATTTCATCCAAATACTGGAAGTATCGGCTTCTACATGTTACGCTTGGTGAGAAACAGCAACATTTTCTGCTCTTCTGCTCTTTGTACAAAGTTGGATTTTTCTTGGTTTTGTTTTGGGGTTTTTGGTTTGGGGGTTTTTGTTGTGTTTTTTTGTTCTGTTTTTTTGTTAATGCTTGTAGAATTACTGAGATTAGGTGGAAAGAAACTTGTTATTTCATGTTTGTAAACATATGGGTAAGTTAAAATTGTAAGTGCATGACTCTGCAACCTACTAGAGCACAAGAGAATTTCCAGCTGGAACTGACACTTAGCTACATCCTTTGGGAACAAAAAAGGGTAATTGATCTGCTTCCACCGTGAATACAGGGCTAAGAAGGTATAGGGTAAAAATAAGAAGCTAGGTTAGCTTTCACAACATTCTAGTAGTTGGTTTTCCAGCTGAAACCTTTCCTTCCATTTGTCATTTTTGTCCAACTAACTTGGACAAAGGCGAAGAGGGGAGGAAGTAAAGATGCCTGTGGTATTTTGAAACAGTGGGGCTGATCCAGGTGGATCATAGTTACCACCTCGCTGTTTCATTTGATGCCAGAGCATTTTTACCCATGCATTCACTCCTAATGCCAATATTTTACGGTATTCATGCCCCTTCCCTTTTTTATTTCTTGTCTTTGATTTAAATGGGTAATGATGAGAAGTTGTGGACTCAGGGGGAGCTAGCTGAGACTTCAGTGTCAAAGGCTGCGGTTCACAACCACTAGTGACTTCCTAGTAGAGGTCCTACTACAGTGTCATTTTGTGATTTGAGAGAAGTTTGACGTTGGGAAGTGCTGGTGGGCGTTTCTTGAGTATTCTTTATCAATGTTTGTCAAGAACAACAATTCCAGCTTTTCACCAACTTTATAAGGTATGCCTACAAATTAAAGTGGAAATTAGAAAACAGAAAGAGAAAGCTTTTACCCATTTTAACAGGCATTAGGAATGTGGCAGCTTAATTGCTGTTTTGGAAACTTTTGGAAAAAGGTCACTGCTACGTCAGTTAAGAACACGAGTTCCTCATAGGAGTCAGTACCAATGGAAAGAATTAGCATTTTTAAAATACTTTTTATGTGCCCATAGCTAGTTTGTAAAATAAACAGCTTTTCACTAAAAATCCATATTTTTGGCTCAGTTGGTCAGGAATTCAGAAGCTGAACTGTGGCTAGAAACTACGCAGTCTCTTCCAATTGTCCAACCTTGTTTTTCCCTTTTCATTAAAAAACAAAATACAAAAGAATTGGCAGAGAATTGTCCACAGCTTAAAAGGAAAATTCTGCTGGTAATCAACTCTGAAAATGTCTAAAAGATGTAAAACAAATCCTGCCCAAGAGTGTTTTATTAACACAGCTTAAAAGATGGTGGTCTTTGTTATAAAGTAGGTTCTGGACACTGAAGTGCCCTGTTGTAAAGTGGCATTTTAAAAATAAATACAAAAAGGAATATCTTGTCTATTATATGAGGATAATTCAGAGACAATGATAAAAATGATAAAATGTGTCATCTTTTTTTTTTTTTTTTTACATAATGAGCTGCTTTCAGGTTAAACTAAGCTAGAAGAACATATTTATGGCTTGAATGTATGAATTTTGCTTTGATAGCAGACCTTTTTCGAATTCCTTCTTGGTTGGGGGCGGGGGAGTTTAGTGTTGTTGCCACCAGAATCCTTTAGCTTTCTGGACAGACACCAAATTCTTTAACTCTTTTTATTTGAAAATCTTTCGCAGCACTGTGTGTTCAGATTTCCAGCTCATTGGAAGTACCGTAATAATGTACGCATTGAATTGATAGTTTCTGCATTGTAAACCTCCCTCAGCTTAATAAATATAAGTCAAATTCTTAGCAGCTAACTCTAGCTCCATTGGTTATTATGCAATTTGTGAAATGTGTACTGGGGGAGAGAAACAAAAAGCCCTGCTGTTGACCAGTGTAGTTCTATTGTAGGCTGTATTTTAAATGGAAATCTTCAGAACCCAATAGACTGTTGATTTCCCCCGCCATTTAAGTAGATCCATTGGCCTCATTAGAACCAGTTGAGAATGAGGTGAGAAGGACATCTTCATTTTGTGTTGCACAGTGAAGTTAAAGCAGAACAATGAAATAGGGCCTTGTAAAATGAATGGTCTGGATTTTTCACGTTCTAGCAATGTGCAACACATGACACTTTTGACCTTTGGAAGATGAATGGGACCTTTAAAATAGGTGCAACAAAAACTGCTGGAACTTCCCTGCAGATTATGATGTTCACTTAAGTACAAATTTATTGGTATGTTTGTCTGCTATGACTGATGTACTTACCAGGTTTATTTTGTGGGTTCAAGACCACTGATACTGTAAAAACAAAACTTCCTTCCTCAAAACTTGTTGAAATAATTTTTTTAGTAGACTAATTGACCAAGATACCTTAACACTACTGGGCAGTGTGGAAGGTACCCGGTAGTCCTTTTGCTCAGTCAGATGTCAGGAATTGGGACATCTATGACAATTGCCTTCTATCAGGCAGGGAAATGAGCTTTAGGTGAGCTCTTTGTGCCAGGACTGGGCTGTTTGGTATTCACACTTGCTGGTTCAAAGCTAGCTCAGATGACTAATACAGAAGCACTTTACTATTCTGCCAGAATAACTTTTGGCAGAGCAAAGGACAGAATCCCCAGTTCAGTACCTACATCATCTCAGCCATGTAGTCCTGCAAGGAAGACCTTTAAGTATGTCCTGGGAGTTAGTGGGTGGGCACTGTAGATGTGTATAGACACCAAGAAGGGCAGAGACAGCGCTGTCAGATAACAGAATAGGGACATCATTGAGGTGCTGAAGACATTGAGGTGTTTGGCTGGGTACCAACAGGGGAAACTGGTAGACAACTAGGGACAAGTGAAGAAGAGGACAGTTAGGAATGAGGGGAAACAAAGCTGGTGGTCCTAAAAGGTCTTAAAGAACCACGGCGGTACTAACTTTGCATCCTTGCTGGACTACTATGAGGTGGCACTGTGGAAGAAATGAACCGATTTGGATTAGTTACCAACTTAGCTTTTCTGGAATGGCTGTGCATATTTAGTGAGGAGGGCTTAATATGAGGGATGGTAGGAGTTTTTATGTTGTTTTCTCTGAGGTTTTTCCCCATGTGTTCTGCATCCAGGAAGCTGAGGAGCAGAAACAGAGTGGGTTTCAAGCTGTGAAAGCTGTCTTACTAGCAGACATATACAGAAGTCTTCCTGTGCTTATTTCTTTTTTGCTAGCAGTTTCTCCATCTGAAATGTCTTGAAGAAGAATAAAGATAAAACAAATGGAAGAACATTTGAGTAGCTTAAGGCAGTTATTTCTAATGATAAAATATAAGTCTCTGTATGAAGACCATTATTCCTGTCAAAGTAACAGTTAAGATGGATTTATTTCTTGCTGTGTTTTGTGTTTTTCACTTGTGTGAATTTCCATTAGAAAATACATTGCCGTTTGTATTTCCTTTTGTTTAATTTTGTAGCAAATTCTTCGTTAACACTATTGGGTCAGAAGCCTGTAACTGCCAATTTCTTTGGGGGTTTTTGTTTTGTTTGCTCTCAGTGTAAGCTGTTGAATTGGCAGATGACAAAAATCCTAAACTGCTAGCAAAAACAACAGAAGTACTCCATGAATATAAGTATTGGAGCTTTCTTTGATATTTGTTTAAAAGCAAAATTCATTTGTATAATCTATCATGCATGTAACAACGTGCTTTTGATGGTAAAAATGGTTTGATAAATATTAATAGGTGTTTTTTCTGTTACTTTGCACAGCATGGCCTTTGTTAAAGATGAATGTTCTGTAGAAGTTAGATTCTATTAATGTGACATTGAGGATGTTCATGTGCAAGGTAAACAGAGCTCTGAAACTGCAGTTTTACTCTAGGTTTGAGTTGTTTTAGTGATTTAAGGAACTGAAAGCTTGAAGAAGAAAAATGGTACAGGTCTTGTTAAAAAAAAATTAAAGCAGCTGTAGTACAGTAGCAGTGTATTATGAACTTCAGACGTTTCTCCTTTTGGCAGATTCCCACATGATGGTTGACCGGGTAAGATCTAGACTCTTCCAGGAGATATTTATTATACACCAACACTTATGAATAGTTCTGAAACTGCAGTCACTGAAACAAAATTTGATCCTGTTTTAATTTAATTTGATATTGGTTACGAATCAAATGTATTTAAAAAAAAAAAAAACAAACCACAAACCCCCCCAGCAACATCAGAAAACCAAAACAAGAAAACCAAATGCAAATCAAGACATACAACTGAGACTCTTCTGTTTGTGTAAATGTTTTGTTTGCTTTTTGCTTAGATATTTTCCCCCAAGTTAAGCAATTGTATATTAAAAAAAAAAAACAAGAGAGGTATTTGTCCACCAAAAAGATTGTGTGATTAGTTATATTAATTGATGGGTATCTATATCAAAGACCAAAAATTGTCTTTTTAATTGTACTTGACCTCTAGTTGCAGAGATGTGTACAATGTTCGTGAGCACATGCACACGTACAAGGTATGTGTTTCAATGGCAATATGAATCAAAACACAGCAGAAAGAAAAACTATTAGATTTTTCTGGATGCAGCATTTAAAGGCACTTAAATCTGACTGGTTTGCATTGAGAAATTAATTATACTTCAGTCAGTAATTATAATCTGGATATAGTACAAATCAAATTACTTAAATAGTGAAATGGTAAGTATATAGTCTTACATTTACTTACAACATCTTAATCTAATGAGGTGTTTGCCTATGCAAACCCATAGAAATAATGAGTCAGTAAATAGGCAAATAACCAGTTCACTCTACGTGCATTTCTGTTACTGGTGGTTTTATGTGAATATTATATCTACTAGCTAGTCTTTTGTATCTATTATTTAATATAGTCAGGTTTAACTACTTCTTAATTTGTTTTTACAACCATAGCGGATGTTGACATTGATGAGAAGTTTTGTATTTACTTTTTAAATTTTCTTTATTTAAAAGTAATCTTTTGATAATTTTTAACATACATTGGCTTAAAGTTGTTTTAATTCAAATCTTTAGTGAAATAATGTGTGTATGGCTAGTAACATTATAAACTAAAAATATGGCTAAGGAAAGCATTTTGTATTGCTCAACTATAAATAAGTGCATGTTACCAAACATTGCTTTGGATTTCTAACCTGTTACCTGTTATATCTGTCATACATTCAAAATATTTAAAGTAGACTCGCTTATGTAATTACTGCAGACCACCTGTCCAAATCATAAAAACTGCCTTCATAACTTAGGGGAACTTGTTTAAAGCAAACACAGAAGATCATCCTGTGACAAGGGCATGTGACTGTAGTGTGGAGATGCTTGCTGTACCTTTTCTTAATATAGGATTTAAGGAAAACTTGCCCATCTCTACTGGACTCAATGCTAGAACTTCAGCTGATCATATGTTGGAAGCAGCATCAGTCCCTAAGCAACCTTCTCCCGCTCCCTGCTGTAGTAGTCATAATATTTCAGAAGCTTTAACTGTAATCTTTAAATGCCTATATGTTTTTTTTTCTTTAGTTGTTTGTTTTGATGCCAAGATAAACTTTGATGACAATGCAGAATTTAGGCAAAAAGAAATATTTGCCATGGATGACAAGTCTGAAAATGAGCCTATAGAGAATGAAGCTGCCAAATATGACTTAAAATATATAGGACTGGATGGAAATATTGCTTGCTTTGGTAAGAACAAATAAATCCAAAAGGCATTTGAAGACAAATTCATACTTGTTCAGTGTATAGACTTTGTTTACATTCTGACATTCAATCCACCCTTCACTGTATTTCAGTCTATTTTGCTGAGGTTGTCTGTCCTTCCACAAGTTCTTGCAGGAATGAAACTAAAATTGTGTTGAAACTGTGATGAAGGCCACAGCGGACAGGCAGGGTACATGTGGTATCAGAGAGAAGGCAGGCTAAGGGAGAAGGCTGTGGGGTTTCTACATTCTGAATTTTTAAGCTGATGCAATTGGTCTTTCCAGTAATTAAAACAAAACAAGAGAAGTCATCAGAATTCAGTCATTAATTTTCAAAAATGAGACTGTGTTACTTAAAAGACTCTGCAAACGTAGGTGTGTAAAAACATGATATTCCCACTTACAACAGAATATTGAACTCCATTTCATAGAATCATAGAATCATAGAATCATTTCGGTTGGAAAAGACCTTCAAGATCATCAAGTCCAACCATTAACCATGCCCCCTAAACCATGCCCTGGAGTACCCTGTCCACTCGCTTTTTGAATACCTCCACGGATGGTGACTCAACCACTTCCCTGGGCAGCCTGTTCCAATGCCTGATAACCCTCTCAGTAAAAAAATTTTTCCTAATATCTAACCTAAATCTCCCTTGCCTCAACTTGAGGCCATTTCCTCTTGTCCTATCTCCAGACACCTGACAGAAGAGACCAACACCCACCTCACTACAACCCCCTTTCAGGTAGTTGTAGAGAGCGATAAGATCTCCCCTCAGCCTCCTCTTTTCTGGACTGAACAACCCCAGATCCCTCAGCCGCTCCTCATAAGACTTGTGCTCAAGGCCCCTCACCAACTCAGTTGCCCTTCTCTGGACACACTCCAGCACCTCAATGTCTTTCCTGTAGTGAGGGGCCCAAAACTGAACACAGTACTCGAGGTGCGGCCTCACCAGTGCCAAGTACAGGGGAACAACCACCTCCCTGTTCCTGCTGGCCACACTGTTCCTGATACAGGCCAGGATGCGATTGGCCTTCTTGGCCACCTGGGCACACTGCTGGCTCATATCCAGCCGGCCGTCAACCAGCACCCCCAGGTCTTTCTCTGCTGGGCAGCTTTCCAGCCACGCTTTAAGGAAAGCTGCTAAAGAAGCTGCTTGGTTGTTAAAAGGAAAAAAACAGGTTTTTTTAGTTTCCTGAAGTTTCTGTAGAACAGAAATTACTCTTGTGTTTAGAAGGGATAAGTAAAGAAGTCACCTATGCTCTAAATTTTCATTTTGTACAAATTCTTTTAGCCAGTACAGCTTTTTATTGTGAATCTAATTGAATTAGGCATTTTATCTCAGCTTGATGAGAAAATATCCAGCATTTACTTTGCTTAGATGTGTACTCTAACCACAAATCCAAAAGATACTGATAATGTGTTGCAGTTGATTCAGTAAGTGACAGTGAGACTTTAATCTCAGTTTAAAAACAAAAACAAACAAAAGAACCAAACCCCCAAAAAAACCAAAAACCCAAACAACAATTGGCAACACTACAGTATTTTTTTTAATATTAGGTATTGCTGTTAAATTACAGGTGACACAGAAGCCTTACTTTGTCCAGCAGGAGCAACTTACTGGGGACAAATAATTCTCATCTACTTTTCCTAGCTTAGAGGATGTTGGTGCCCATGGCAATGCTTCTAGACTGGTGCAAATGCAAAACAAAAGGCAGTTTCAGGAGCATTTGATATCTGTCCCCAAAATGTGGTTGTGTTTTACAGTAATACAAAGCATCATCTACTGCTATCACAATGGTAGGAGGGAAGCTTAAGGAGTCAATTTGTCCTTCACGTCTCATGATGCAATCACTATTCCCAGAAGTTTTTGTGTCTCTCTGTCTCTCTCTCTTTTTTTTTTTTTTTTTTTTTTAAATCAGAAGTTTTTGCATTTCCACAATTACCATTCTGGTGCTCGTGCATGCTTAAGGGAAGGTGCGCATCTAAGTCCTAAAATTGATACAGTCATAAAGAAACCTAAATGTTGGTGTGTGTGCACCAGATTTTGAATTATTTGTTGCATTGGATATCCTTAAATAGGTACTGACCTATTTAGAAATAGCTATTTATGTAACATTTTGAGCCATGTTATGTGCTTGTGCTGATACGGTTTAAGCCTTTTCACAAACCTTATATACTTTTATGTGAAATACAACTACTTGATGTTTACGATTACAGTCAATGGAGCTGGACTTGCAATGGCAACATGTGATATAATATCCTTGAACGGTGGAAAGCCAGCCAACTTCTTGGATCTTGGTGGAGGTGTGAAAGAAGCACAAGTATATCAAGCATTCAAGCTGCTGACTGCTGATCCAAAGGTAAAAAAGTTGGGTTGGGACCAGAAGCTTCCCCATGCAGCAATACAGTTGTGTTGTTAGAGTATGAATGGTATGCTGAAAAATACAGATAATGGTGTGAACGCTGAGGATGAGTTACTAAAGGGGCGATCTGGCAGGAAAATGATTTCACTGTGAACCACTGGACTGACTTTTCAGTTCCTGATCCACACTCAGGCTTGCTGGTCAGTCTTGAATGGGTACTTTCTCAAGGCAGTTCAACACAGAAATGCAGATGTGGTAATGCTGAGCATTGCAGTGCTGAACTTTGAACATCTGGCTCCTAAAGTAGAATTTGTGAGGAGATTTAGATTTTAGGATTTAAAATATCATTCCTAACAGTATAGTGCCACTGTAGAGTGAGAAGAAAAATGGGAATTAAGCAAATAGCTAATTCTAAAGGCTGATTTGTACTCTTTTAAGCAAAAGGTTTCTAAAATATCTGATTCTGCACTGCGGGATAGTCTGTGTTTAATTAACATTAACAGGCTCAAATCATAGCCTGGTACTTCATAACACTTCCTTTTGCAGATGGAGGTACAGTTGCTCTTTTCTTTTTGAACAACAGGAGAAGACATTAGTCTGTATGTATTGAGTAGAAGTTATTTCTAGAGATGCATGTTAGCATGCTGAGGTCATTGGTCCCCTTTGCAGACAGAAGTAGAATATCTACTGAGAGAATATTGATCAGGCGTAGGCATTGGAGCAGTGCCACCTGACCATCCCTGCCAACACGGAGTTATGCTTTTGTATGTAGCCAGAACTTAAGTTGCTGTAGATTTTTTTTTACTAATGAATATCTGTTGAAGGGCTTTGATCATCTTTTCCATCTCCTGCACCTAAGTATCTCTGCTGAAGTCCCAGTTTCAACATTTTGCTTCTTTTTGTGGATCTGGCTTTGTCTCCTTTATCTCTCTTTTTCTGTGCTTCCATCCGTTTTCCTCATGTTCATTGTGTCTGTGATATTAGCTCCTCTAAATAGCACCTTCCCAAGACCCACAGGAAGAGAACTGGTTGTCTCCTTCTGCTTGGTGATCTTAGAATATTCAAGTCATTAACATGCCTAAAAGAACACAGACCTGGAGAAGTAGAGAAGCAAGATTTCTTGCCTGGGGCAGAAGGGAGGCAGGATGGGACTTGAGATTCATGCTAGAAAACCTGATAGTTTCCTTCATTTTCTGATTCTAGTAGACACTGTTATGCTTGTCTTCATTTGTGTAAGTTTCAGCTATTCTCAGGACATTACACAAAGATGTGTTTGTGCATGTTTGAGTTGTTCTGCAGTGCGTGCTTCGTATGATGATCAAGGTTTGGCTGAAATGTAATTTAGTTCTGAAACTTGTGTTAGTGGTGGAGAAGCAGGTGCAGTAAAGTCTTAGATACACAACTTAGCTGATGACTATCACTATGCTAAATGGGTTCTTCTGTCTGCTACAGCACAAACAGCAGGTATTAATTTTGGTGATGAAACTTACAGAGTTTAAACAATTTTAAAACAAAAAGGCATTTCAGTAGCTCTCAGCTATATAACATCTGCATGCCCAACATTTGACTTGTAAATGTATCCTTCTTCTATTGTATGTTCTGGTTATGTATTACTGCTTAACACTAGCTGCTTACACCAGGGCTAGTGAAGCTGTGCTAATTTAGACAGTGGGGCAAACTAAAAGGTAGCATGGAAAGGACCTGAAATAGTCGGTTATGCTTGTGTCTATGCACAGCTGTAGCTCTGCCATTCCTGGCTTTGGCTGGCTGAAGATCCAGAAGGCTTTAGCCTAAATGCAGCACAACCCATTCGCCTTTAATTTGTTGCCTCCTCTCTTCCTTTGCATGCCTTTTGTGATCTTTTCTCCATTCACAGGAAGAATCACAGAACAGTTCCATTGCATTTCTCTTTTGCCTGTTCTCTTTATTGGACTCCAGGAGAAAAAGGGAGGATGACTGCTTAGAGCCTCACTAGACTGTTTATTTGGTATGGTGTAGGGGAAAGAGGATGCTTCTGAAAGGTATCTGCTCCAGGGAGTGCAGTCCATAGCAAACTTGGATGCCCATACGTAAGTGACAGCATTGTCGGCCACAGACATTGTGTTTTTATTGAGATTTAATGCTGTTGCCTATTTTTAAGTTATTAACATTGTTCTTTTGAACCTAGCCCTGCACATGACCAGTCATACCACAGGTCTTATCTTGAGAGGTTTGCCAGGTTTAAGTGAGCCACTTCTGAACTGTTTCTTGTCAGCCCTTTCAATTTGACTGATTTTGCCTTTATTTTATGTCACTGTGACCATCAGCAATACTGTTTCAGCTCCACGTGACATCAGGTGAAAACCTTCTCTTCATGGTAGCTGATGAAGAATATTTATGAGATTAAATTAGGATCAGGGGAAGATATGCTGGCATCCCAGTACATAATAGGAGACTGAGGCAACCCTGGCAGTTACATCAGGCCTAACATCAAAGCCCTTGTTTTTCTTACTGCTCTGTAGTTGAATATTAATATCTAGCTATTAAAAAAATAAACGTTTCATGTTTTATTTCATTCTGTTCAGAAAAGATAGTAAATGTCTGTTATTTCTTCTCCTGATCCACCATGTCCATTAGCTCACTAATATACGTTAAGATAATTGAATTAATATTCTCTTCTTAACCAATAGTAGGCTTTCAATCCCAAGAGTCATTGTGGCTAATGCAGCATTCACAGTTTGTATCTGGTCAGTAATTTCCCTGTAACCTTTAACCTGATTCCCACCTTGTTTGAGAAAATAAAAATTTGCTCTTGGGAACTTGAAGGGCAGTTAATTGTTGTAAATGTCTCTAAACAACATGGAGCCTCTGAGGAAGACTAAACAAACAAAAAAAAGTCTACAGGGCTGTAATATGGAGAAGCAATGTCTTTTAGTTGCACTGAAATGTGTCACTGGCAGTGTTAAGGACATTGAAAGAGAAGAAATCTTCCAGGAGGAAACATTCAACTGCACTTTGAAATAGATCTCTTTCTCTCTCTTTAGTTGTCTTTAAAACATCTATTTTGCATTAAAGCAAAAAAAATACAGGTATGCCAATATTTGATTTAGTGAAGCTGGGCATATTGTTTTGAGAAAAATGAAGATCTTGGCTGGTTTGCTACTGGTTTAATCTGGCTGTTATCAGTGTCTATAATTCTTACAAAAAAACCCAAACAAACAAACCCAAACCACAAAAGGTTACCCACTGGCTTTTGGATGAAAATGCTGTCTCTGGAGTCAGTGACCCTTTTATACTCTGCTGGTCTTGTTTGCAGTCTGCCATATCTGATACTTCCTAGGTCAGACAAGTCATTGCAACAGTTCTGAATTCCTTTCTTTTACTCTCTAAATTCCAGACTCTTTGTTTGTTTGTTTGTTTGTTTTTTCCCCCTCCTTCCTGCCTGTCTGTTTCTATGAGTTGTGCTGTGCGTCTGCTTTGGCAGAAAATGAACTGTCTTCCTTCTTTTCAAGTAGTAACAGGAAAGGGAAGATTGCTCGATCTGGGTGTTCAAGCTGCTGGGAGGCACTGCGGGAGCTTCATTGCTCTTCTTTGTCCCACAGTCAAGTAGAAGAGGTTGTTTCCTTTGGTATTTCAGGGGTTCTGAGTGATGCCTGGCTCTCCCCTGCATGTATGAAGTGCTGTTTCAGTCATCCTCACTGAAGTCCTCATCCTTGAGTACTCTCACATCCTTACCAAGCTCAACAGGTGCTCGTTTTTATTCATGCTGAAGACCTGGACTGTTATATTTACCATATGATAACTGTGTGTAGGATTCAACAAAGTTTTGGAAAGGCTAAAGCTGAAAAAAAGTCTTGTCAATAAATCTGCTGTCAGGGGCACTGAAGCTTGGTTGCCATCTCTGCCCTCTGCTTTGGCCTGGAGTCATCCCACATATCTGACACTCCTAAGTTCCTGCAGGTTTTTCTCTTAGCTTTTTGATGCGCATTGCAGAGTCAACGTCAAGTTTCAGATGTCGGGCTGGCTGAATTGTGTTTTTGAAGACCCTAGTGAGTATGAGAGCCCATAACGACTAGGCTCTTGGTGAGACATATTTAGTGACTACAATTAGGCAAAGGCCAGAAGCATCTTATGTACAACCTGAAGCAAGTCACATCCTCTACCTTTTTCTCCCATGCAGTCTTGATAGAATAAAAATAATATTGTATAGGTTACTGGTATAGGAGAGTTGCCCATTAATGCTAACATAAGTGGTATGTGTGCTTGAGATGTGACCCAGATGTAGGACTGCATAGTCTTTCCTCAGGCTTTTGGCTATACACCATCTCTTTTCTTTGTTGTCCTGTCTCCCTAACAGGAGCTAAAAAACTGAAATACGAGTAAAGCAAACTAAGCTGTAAACAGGTTTGTTTTACCATTGACTGGCTCTAGTCCTGAACTTAACAATTGACTCCTATTGACTCCTAACTGAAATACAGGCAGTTTAAAGGCCCAAATTGTTTGTTGTTCTTGTTCTCCTTTTCCCCCTAAAGCTCCTTTGACAACCTTTTTTGAAGCCTGTCATTGATGGTATGACTAAAGACTTATCAAATCAATTGATGTTAAGTCTTTGCTTGTCATTTAAGCAAAATACTATTGACAGATTGACAAACATTCCTCTGGAAAAAAATATTCCGTATTGACATCTGTTAACTCATACCCAGGGAATAATTAATATCAAACACACAAAACTTAATTTTTTTTCCCTTTAACTGTTCTTTAGTCCAAATTCAAATTATTGTTTTATTAATATGGAATAGGCGTTCTTATTCCTGTCACTTTGCTTCGCCTGTTTGCTTATGTCAGATGCATCTCTCTGTCCACCTTAGTGACAGGAAAAGTAATGGCACTGATGTGTCTCACCATTAAGTTGCATGTGAAGCAGAGGTCTTGGGGCTCTTATTTTCCAGGCATCTGAGAGAGTGAACAGAATTCTGAAAGAGGGTATCATTAAATCATAATTTTGAAATTCACTTATTTTGCAGCAGTGCTTGGTGTGAAAGTAATACAGTTTATCCATCCTTATTATGTAAGACATTTGTATCGCCGGTTTATCCTTTTGGCTTGAGGGATTTTTAGTATTAGTTTTCTTAACACTGCAGTCCATTACGTGGCAACAGAAGGGATAACATTATACTAAGAGGAAAGATTTGGGATACTATTTTCTCAGATTTCAGAAATAAAAATAAGGTTGCCTTGTATAATTTATTTGGTCTTTATTTTGGTTGAATTAATTCAGAATTGGGTGAACTAGTTCAGTTAAGACAATTCAGGAAGTTTGGAGTGTAGTAACTATATCAGTGTGTTACTGGACTGTTTGCTCTCACCCTACAACTTTAAACAAGGACCTGCTCCTAGTTTAAGGGGGAAAAGGCTCTTTTGGGTATGGTTTCTAACTAGGCTTGACTATACAGCTGAGGGTTTTGTCCTGGAAGTTGTGCAAAAATCTGTCTTATTCAATGAGTCTGTGCCTAGTGTTTGACTGTTGGGTTACAAGCCTGAGCCAAAAAGTGGTTTTGGCAGATAAGCTTCTTCTGTTCGCAACCAATTATTCCCTGCATTCTGCCCACTGAGGCATCGTTTCAAACAGTCAGGGAGAAAAGAAAGTGGAAGAAGAGGGGAATGTTGTCACATGGCATTCCTGATCCAGGATTGGGCACTGACACATTATAATCACATCAAATAAAAATAAAAACAATGTCGGCAGCCAAGTTGTGAGTGCAGGCAGTTTGTGCAGCTATTTAATGTGGTCTGCAGAATGTCTGTTGCAGTATTAGTCATGCCAATCAGTCAAGGCTGTCAAGTCTGTCTTGACTAAGAGGAAGAGAACATCAAAAGCAACATCTAGAAACAAAGAACCAACTCGTTTGATTTTCTTCTGGGCTGCCTTTGCCCATTGATGAGAATGGTTATTATTGCTGTTAGTCCTGGAGGTTTTGTGTGGAGTGAGAGTGCTTTGGAGAGTGGGAAGGGGACTATTAAACTTTAAAAGTCATAAATAAAAAATAGTGTGTAGAGGTTTTAAAAATATAAAAATTGAAGTGACCACACTTGCTGTGATAGTGAGCTTTATCCTAGTTAGAGCACAGGCTAGTTGTGAATAGTTTGTCATGCATTTTCTGCATTTAACTGACTAATTGTCAGTAGTGGATTTCTCAGTGTTACAATAATGTGAAACCATAAATCAGTAGGATCAGATAACCTTCTCTATCACACATGCAGCCTATGTCAGTGTGTGTATAATGTTGAAGAAAAAAATGAAATGTAAATAGCATTCAGTTATGCACATATAATAGAGTGTTAGCACTGGATTTGTTTGAATTGTGAGATTGCATGTCATTTCAGATAATGCAGAGGAACCCTATTCTTACATAGTCTTTAGAAATCTTTTTGCTTTCTCATTCAAATATCATGTACCCTTTACACACTTCATTACCCAGCTCTTCTTTACACAGCAAGAAAAGTCTTTATGCCTTGTGTGTTTTTCTGATTCACACAAGAGGGTGAAGCATCATATGCTGTTTTGAGTACTCTAAAAGCTGTAGCTGAAGAGTTACTGTAGTGAAAAATACCTGTGTGTAATAGTATACTGTTCCACCAGTGCTAACTGCTAGGGCAGCATTCACACCTCTGCATAGCCCTTTATAGCTCCAGCTGGGTATCTGAAAATGGTGGCACTTGAATTTAGTGGATGCTTTTGAAAGTTCAGGCTTTGACTGCTCTGTTTTTCCCCCTCTGTGTGAGTTGTGAGTTATAATACTCCATAGATGACTCTACAGATACCATAGATGACTGCTCTCAACACTGATCAAAAATTATATAGTCTGTTAAAGAAATTAAGTGCTATGGAAATGATAAAAGTTATCTTCCTTTATTGCTTATTACATAGCCCTATCCTGCTAGCAGTTTTGTACTCAGCGTTGTTTTTGTAGAACTGAAATATTAAATTTTAAAAGAAGAAAGACATAATCAATAAAAGTGTTGAGTTTGTGTTGCAATTTCGACATATGTGTAAGACAATGTCTAATCAGTCACTGAAGTACATCACATAGTTTTTGGAAGCTGGATCTTACTATGTCATCTTAATATTGTCTCCTAATAACATGTAGAGAGCCCCTTTTGCCTTGGGGGTGTGTGAACACATAGGGAGAGACCATCCTTTTCTC
This sequence comes from Harpia harpyja, assembly GCF_026419915.1. Taxonomy (NCBI): domain Eukaryota; kingdom Metazoa; phylum Chordata; class Aves; order Accipitriformes; family Accipitridae; genus Harpia; species Harpia harpyja. The sequence goes on along the minus strand of NC_068969.1, from coordinate 18,349,150 downwards.
CTATTTAAAATATACAAAAGACTCAAAGGTTGAACGAGGAACCAGACACAAAAAGTTGAAGGAAACCTTCAGTTAACCTGGGTAATCTGCCCAGTGCTGCAGAACAATGTCTGCCTTGGTAAGGCAAGAAGTAGTAAGGTTTAAATGCAGCAAAGAAATTTAGGTTAGCTGGTCTTAAAATTGTCCAGCAGAAAAGGTAGTTGAGTCCTACAGCAATTTATTTTAGGAACTTAGAGGCTACCTAGCACCAGAAGTTTTTAAGAACTAGCTAAACAAAAATTTATCCAGAGTGTTTCAAGAAGAGTTGATCCTGCCTTGGGGCCAATGAATGGACTGGAGGTTTCTTTTCCTCTTTCAGAGAACAGCCCTAAACCTAAAGCTGTGATTAGTAATTTTGTATGGGCAATAATGCCTTGGCTTTTGAAGCTTGTTGAAGTTTAAGATTACTATCGTAGGATGACAGTTTGTAGAGGTAGAAAAGACCTATTAGAGCACAGAAACATCTTGTAAAGCTGGGAAAAGTTGACAAAGGCATATTGTATATTCTGCCTCAGAAATTTGTACAAATACTTTGCCTTTAACCAAGGGTATTGGAGCATCTCATACTTCTTTTATAGATACTGTAGGATTTGAGTTTATAGGACTAATTTAGGAGTTTACCCACATTTTTATTAGTGCTGCATTGGTGAGAAAATATAGACTAATAGAAGTTTAACAAGGATTTCTTCTAATGTGTCTTTGCAGTTTTGCAGGAATTAATGTGAAATGACTAGTCATCTTTTAGAGCACTTAAAGTATTGAAAAGGCATTCTTTCATTTCACTGAAGCATTTTTAGAGACTGATAGTATATTGCCAATATTTATGAAAATGTGACAACAATTATGCATTTAAAATACATAATTGAATTGTCTTGATTTATAATCAAGAGTAATGTATTTTTCAAGAGCATGTGTAGTATTGAGTCCTAAGTAATTGATATGTAAACATACTTTAATATGAATCTGCCATTATTTATAGGCACTGACAAATTGAATGCCTCTTGGCATTTTAAAGTTGGCTATAATGAATCTTAAAAACTGGATATGAAAATAAACTTACTAAGCAAGAGGGAAACTTGCAGAGATTTTGTAATTGCCTCCTTTGTGGCGGAGTAAGGAAAAATCACAAATTTTTCCTTAGAAGGTAAATGCTGAAATATTTGTGGGAGAACAACAATAAAAATTGAGCTGTTAGGTTTGGATAGAATTTGAAATGTTTGTGTGCCAATTACCCTCTCTGTAGTGGTATCCCTTCTAAAATAGGGACAGAAGAACAGGCATTTCCATTTCTTCGAAGACAATCTGCCTCACCCGCTTGAGATAGCTGCTGTGTGGTCAAGGCTTGTTGCATTTTCCTGCTTGTTTGGAGGTACATTTGATTAATGATCAAAGTGATAAAGGATTTTTTTATTGGCTTCTTCATTCATTAGTGCTTGGGACTGGAGAATCTGGACTTTTCCAAGGAAGCCACTGATGAGCCAGTACGGCTGAGCCTGCAGTGGGGAGTGTTTAAGAGAAGTCCATGGTAATGGTTATGGGATAGTACATGTTTCCTGTAATGTGGTATCACTGTCTCACTCCAAACCACGGCCTAAAATGAAGGACAACGGATACAGACAATAAATCTCCATCCTGAAAAGCTTGCCAGCATCACCTCTAACTGCCAAATGCCTGATGTTGCATCCAGCATGTGCAATATAATGTGCAGTTACATTTGTGTGTCTTAGTATGGCCTAGTAAAAGGAAATGCCATGCATAATGCATCAGAAAAGTGTTTAATCCTTTACTGTACTTTACAAATTGATTAAATTTTGAAAATTTATATGACTCATTTCACAATTAGTGAGGATAAAAGAGAAGATATTTTAGGAATCTCAATTTGGTAATTCATCTTGGTGAGGTGAGTAATCTATTATGAATCTATTTATAGATCATCTATCTAGCATACTTACAGGAGAATGAAAGACAAATCACTTGGTAATATAGGTAGGAAATAGTATATTAAAAGAAAAGTTGTAGGTGTCCTTAAGCTCTTCTGTAGAGAAAATCACATTTTAATACCCATTCTTTTTTAAGTGGTTTGAGGTGTTATGGCTGTATAGGAAAGTGTTTGTTCTTTCCATCAAAATGAAGAAATTTAATCACCTTACCTCCATCTGTTTCTGATAGAAACAGGCCTAGATGATGAACTGTATATTTCAAGCAGGTGCTTTTAGCCATTTGTACTGGGTAAGACACACTCTTCTTCTGACAATGAAATTAATATCAACTGTTTTTACTTATAATTTCAGAAGCACCCTTGATGGATGGAGCACAGTTAGATAGAGCATAGGTTAGTTGAAGAATAAGACTCAATTTTGGCAAAAAAACCTGGTGAAACATGACAAAATTAATGAGCATTTTCCTGTCATAAAATTATCTTTTAAAGACAGAAGAATAAAGGGCCTGATCTTGCTAAGATTTTTAGTGTAAAGATATGCCTATACTTTAAAAAAAAAAAAAAAAAAAAGCCAGGGATGGAATTTGAAGCAGTTTTTTAAAATGTGCTTTTTGTCTCTAAGATGAAAAAGTGCAGTGTCAGGTTCAGTGATGTGCTTATTGGGGAAGAGGAGAGAATTGCATGGAAAAATACACGTTGCACTTGTCTCTGCTGTGACATTTGTGCTCTGGTTTGCATCCTAATATAGGAAATAATTATGATAGGTGATCTTGTTCTAACCTATTATTATTAATCCTGTATGCCATCTGAAATGACTGGCACAGTGATGTGATCAAGAATAATATGTAGGTCTGGCACATATGTAGCTTTTAAATTCATTGGCATCTTTTTAAGAAAAAGATCTGTTAGAACATCCACCCATTTCTATGGAAATGGCATTTTGAGGTGCAGTGTATCTTCTGATATTTTCTGTATTCCACTGTAGATGCCTTTTTTTTTTCTTTCAGTTTTTTTTAATATTGAGGTAGGGAATGTATTTTTCTAAAGTATGTGAACTTTGTTTTTGGAGCATGATACACTCTATCTGTCCAGTAAGAGGAATGTATTTAATTTATATTTGAATAAGAAAAATATTCCTTGGCCTGCGTTCATCCATTCATTTGCATAGCTGAGCATAGGTTGATGAAAAAGCTTTGGAAGAGGCAAAAATTATTTGAAATATGGTGTAATGAAAGAGGGAAAAGCTATTTCTTTCTCTTGAATCTCTGTTTTGTTTCAGGTAGGACTGAATTATTTCACAACTTCATTATTCATGCTCCAGTTCAACAAGATATTCAAACCTGTTTCAAGTTTTAATATTTTATTATCTATTATTCTGAGTGGATGGGTAAAGCTGAAATAAATGAGCCTATTCACTTTTAAAGCTTGTCATGTGCTTAAGTACTTGGCAAATCAAGTCCACATCTACCATAAATGAGTAGTTCTTACTCTTGTTGCCAGAGGTTTTGTTTCATCTTCTAATATAAAAACTACCCTGTTATAGGAAGATGAAAATTAGACCCAGTTCTCAAAAGATGTTGTCTGTGCTTTACCTTTTAATATGTTGTTGTACTAGGCAGTCTCTCAAATCAGGTGTTTTCTTTAGAGTAGTGTGAAAATTGAAGAGCTTATCTCTCTTAGTGCTCATACTTTGATAGCAATCTGCAGAAAACACAAGTTATTCCATCTCCCAGTGCCCAATTCTTTTATGTATGTAGTCTGGGAAGGGTGAAGGAATAGGAGGAATATTCCAGACTCTGTGGGCATCTAACCACGTTTCCTTCAGTTGCACAGGAGTTCAACTGATTTAGATGGCTCCAATATTCGTGTTACCAACTGTGAGTGGGGAATAGTGGTGCATAGAGTCTGTGTAAAGCAGCATGAGGGTGCAAAGAACAAGGTCTACAGAAATAACCACTTCAGTCAAAAGCCAGGCAAAACTTGAGGACTGTCTCTGCAAATGTATTGGATTTTGCAGTTATCACACTGTTATCTTCATATATCAAACTTGAACTATCCTTGAGAAAAAACACATTATCATGTGCTGTTTATATCAGGTACAGTGAACACATCTCTTTCACTTGATCTTTCAATGACTTTGGCTTGAATTAAATGTATAACCCTGAGCTTAATTAACTTCTTGAATTTTCCTTAGGGTTCTAGCTAATACCTTTGGGGAGTAAAATAGGTTCCCTGTGGGGTTTTTTTTGTTTAAACTTTTATCTCCACCTTAAAAATCCACATTTGTTTGGTTTGCACTCCCAAACACCGTAGCAGATTCTGGCTTAACTCTGGTGAATAGAAAGCAGGAAATTTTTGCTCCCCCCTATTTCCCTTCCTTTTGTAACAACTCAGAGGATGTTACTTCCTTGTCCCCTTTATTCAACAGAATCATTTGCTGTGTGGGTACCTTCTAAAGCAGCAGAGGGGAAAGTAATCCTAAATACCTGTATTTAAGAAACTCATTCCCTCTCCATTATGAAAATGACAATATTCCTTTCTAAAATGTGGACAGAAAGTCTAGTGAAAACTGAAATGAATAATTCAACCTTCTACCAACACGGATTGATACGTTCCTACAAATCTATAAGCAAAATTAGATTTTTTTTGTTTTTTTTTTAATTGGGTAAAGTGTATTTACAAATTAGCTGGATAAGGTTATGTACCTCATTCTGATGCTGGTGCTTCTCATTGAATTACAGGGGAGTTGCCTCTGGTGCTGAATGTCCAAGGAAGGGATTGTACATGGGAGAAGGCAGCAGATAGCCATGGGGGCTGGAAGCTACAAACTGGGCTACTGCTGTATTTTGGCATAGGCTACAAAGCTGGGATCCTATATAGGCTCTGCTTGTCAAGAGAAAAGTGGGTCCCAATTCCCAAGCATTTTCCTATGTCTCTATTGTAAAGCAGAATAGAAATAGTAAGCTATTTTTTTGCAATGGCAGTACCTAAATGGTAATAGAAACTGTCACTTTAACTCAAGGGTTTTAATTGAAAATCTGAGATTTTTTTAATGGGCACTGTTGATTTTTCTTTGGGTTGGTGGAAGACCACACATTTCTTCAAGGGGAGAGGACTGACTTAATGAAAAAAGCTGAAACCTTAGTTTTTAATCAGTTTTGGTTTTGGTATTTTTTTAATGGAAAAATGTTCAACCATTTTGAGCCAACTGGCTTTGAAAATTCCAGCTAAAAGCAAATAAGTGCCTGTGTGTGGAAAGACAGGTGGATAATGTCTGACCAAATAGATTTTGCTGAAATTTCCGAAATTATGCAGAGGTTTTCAGCAGAAAAAAAGCAAATTTTTTAAAGAATTTTTTCGAGCAATTAGAGGAGTTGATCAAGAATAAGGTAGCCTTACTCATTGCAAATTGTTATATAATTTGTTCTGTTTGGCAGAGTGGAGCAGGTATTGTACTATTTCAGATATTTCTAATGAATAATAAAAAAATATTTCACTGCTTATACAACACCATTTTCACCTTGAATGTTCTGCTGTGGCTTAAAAATATCTTTTTCTATTCTTTTTCACTTATATACATATTTTGCTCATTGAACAAGTAGGGGGAAAAGAGCTAGATTTTTTTTCTTAGTTTTATATATGCAGTTTGCTACAGTGAAGTGTAAAGGGCGATGTGTATGTGTGAGTATCTGCATACGTATATACGATTCCTGCTCTTACGCAAGTTGTGTGCACGTTTGCACAACCTTTTTTTATGCAGTGTTGGGTGTTGCCGTACATCAGAAACCGTTTCTAATTATTTAAGGATAAGCCTGAGCAACCAAAAGAGCTGCAGGGCACCAGATGTGCATTCCCCGCGAGTGTGAGGGAGAAGGAGCACTCTGTTGCTGCCAGCAAGCTGCTTAATGCAGAGGAGCAGCCAGCCGTAGTTGTCATGGCAGAGCGTGGCCTTCCTCCGACGACGAACGTCTGAAGTGCCTCAGGGTAAGCAACAGAGCAAGCCTGCCACCAGTGCCATAAAATTGCATTTCTGAGTGGACGATATTTGGGCTGACCATGTAAGCCAGTAGTCACTTTACCAGAAAAGGGAGTGAAATCTCTGTTGTGCCAGCTTGGCCAGATTGGGCTGTATTTACAGAGAGGCTCTAGCTGAGAAGGTCGTTAAACAAAAGTTAGCATAAAGCTCTGTCCTTTGACAGAGTAATGCCAACTTTGTGATTAAAGTAGAAGCCTTCGTGTAAACTATGGATGGCTCTTGTGCATTAATAGTGGAATTAATAGTGATAATAGGGGAAAAGAGTAAAAGCATCTCATTAAGAAAATAGATTACATACACGTTTATGTGGTGTAGACAAGATTAAAACTTTAAAATGCTGAGGATCTCTTTTTTTCTTAACTAAATCTCAATTAAGTCAACCTCCCAGAATACTGTTAGAGGCCTGTAAATGGCAAAAAAAAGAGAAGAATCAGTTATTGGGTAGAAATGAATGAATGTGCAGAGTCAATATTTTATAGTAGGTGGTGAAAGTTGAATGCCTGATGCCCAGCAAATCATTTGATTTAAAGGTTTGGGACTGCAATGCTTGACTTCTCATTGAAGAAATATAAAAGAACAAATTACTATTTGCTGGAAAGTCACAAAAACCTTATCAGAATTGTTTAGTTCCTGCTGCTCCCTGGAGGTTTTCCTCTTTAACCATTGATTGAGTATGTGTTCTCTGAATTGTGAAGGATTTGCCTTTAATCAAAACTTCCATGGGACTGTATGCAGTTGTTTTGGCTTTTTTTGTGTGTATTTACTTAGAGAGAATCTCAAATACATGTTTTTTTCGCTTAGTCATACAAACTGTGGAAGTAATTGAACTGAAAAGATAAAATAAAAGCAATTTAAGCAAAGGTGGTGCCTACATTTCAGCAACATTTGCTTAACTCCCTTAATGATGCTAAAAGTCTGTTGATCTTCAGTAGGAAAAGCAGATGGGTTCAGCCTTCCCCCCTGCCAGTGGAACAGATTCCGCCTTACTGACCACTGCAGTTTTTGGCTTTTTATCAAAGAACTTCCTTCCTCCACTTGTAGTATCAGCGGTCAGCTCTGTAATTCCCTTCTGGCAAAGAATCAGGTCTGTGGCAGTGTATCAAAGATACTACTCCATGGCTGCACCCTCCTTCTCTCCATTTGCACCCGCACTCATCTGACACCACAGTGAAAAAGCTCAGTGAGCTACATTGGCAGAAGACTAAACCAGTAAAAAGAGAAATAGATTGGTTGCCTGACCTGGCTCGTTACTAGGTCAGATGAGTAGTTCTTGGAGGACAGTGCTGGTCTAGATAAGCTTCAGTCCTTCACGCCTACCGTTGATCCCTTGTTCATGCCAGATTCTCATGTTCTTTCTTGCGGTGCACAATGCTTCCATCTTTGAGTGCTCCTATCAAATTCAGTGAAACTACTTTCTGGTCATATGTTGTTTGGCATAATCTTCTCCAAAAGGAATCTGGTCCATTAAGGAAAATTAATTATTTGATATTGTTGATGGGGGTGCTGATTATATATAAAAATTATCTAGTGTTAAGCTGCCCAGCAAAAAAAAAAAAGAAACCAAACAAAAAAACGCAGCCATTGTCTGGCCTACGACTCGATTTGAGCTCTGATTAGAATAGGCTTCCTTTCTTCATTTCATAAATCACCGGCAGTCTGTGTACTGAGAGTTTTGACTCAGATCCAAGAAAAAAATGAATTTTGTGTGTGTGAATATATTTACATATTTAATGTCCTCAAAAAAAAAAAAGAGAATTAAGCATTAAATCTAGAGAGATTTTCTGCAGTTCACTCCGATTAGTGATCAAATGTGCTGTACTCTTCCACCCTTTGTTTGACACCTGATGGTATTTCATTTGTTAGTCTTGCTGAGTTCAATCAGTGTGTTTTACCATAGAGCACTCCATAGTGCTCACAGTCAAGAGCTAGTCGCCAAACTTGTACTATTGTTTAGCTTTTAAAACCAGAGGAGCAACTTTAACACAAATTTGATTGCAGTAGAAACTAGTATTAGTGGCATGCTGGTATTGGTGCTGCTGTTCTGTACGGTGAGAGGTCTTCTCTTTGTATTAAGTTGAACAACACCAATATTAGATTGTCCCAGCAACCCAAGAAGAGCAACTCCACTATTGAATTCTCAGGTGCAGCATCTTGGCGTATAAATCAAACCTTGTCTAACTGTAGTACCAACTTATTGGTCAAAATCTTAGCCCTGGTGTTGAATTTAATTACACAGTAGGTAAAGAGCATGAAGTACTTTCATGTTATTTAGGAAATCGTGGTCATGACTACTAAATAGCTTGTATTATTCCCTGAACTTGGTACAGGGCTAATTGTTTATCACTCACAAAGTCCCTCATTTTCCCACTTCTTACAGTCAGTGGTGCTGTAAGACCCCAAGAGAAGTCACAATACTACCCTCAACAGAGGAAGATGATATTCATCAGAAATAAGGGGAACTCGAAATCGAGCTAAAATTGCTGTAAAGGTGGGGGTTTTTTCCTGTCTGAAGAGAAGGAAAACTTCTTAGTGAAAATGATTTTATTATCTCAGTTCCTTCTGGTTTTGATGTACTTTTATCAGCTGATTGGCTCCAAAATAAAATGCCTGAAATGAATTACTGTAATATAAAAGAAAATACTCTTTTGGTCTGTACTTCTTTCCCAAGCTGCATTTTATGTACTAACACAATTTTTTGGTTACTTTGAGGAACTGTGTTTGCAGAAAGTGGGGAGCTGTTTTGGAAGTCCAAGTATTCCACTCCCTTTGAACACTGGGGTGGAGGGGTTGGTTGGGGGTTTTTTTTAAAGCATTTGTCAGGACAGAACAGCTCTAGAGGCTTTAAGTAAAGCACTGATTGCCCTGTCAGTCAGGGTGCTGAGGAACTGGGAACTTCACAGATTGATGCTTGACAGAATAATTAGAAAACTGTCACTTGAAGTAACCACTCTGGTGTTCCCTAAAGAAATGTGCCCGTGCCAAATGTGTGCTGTCCAAATCTAGAGGTTAAATGTTCAGTAAGACAAAACATAGCATGTCACCAGAGAAAATTACTTCCAACATGCTGTGGAAGTGATGCTCCTCAAGCCCCTAAACAGTGACTACACAGTTTATTGAGCTTACCTGCTTTGATCTTGCTCGTGTATTCAAGAGCTTTTCAGTCCTGAACTAGGGGTTTTAACTTAGTAATGCACTGAGGCATTATCTAACATTTTAGATAGCAGAGAGTCTTGAAGGGTTTGAGGCAAAAGCGCTTAAAGCTGTAACGATGTTTTCCAATTCTGGAAAGATTTTACAGCAGTCCTCCAAGTGTTTTTGAGTACCTTTCAGTAAAGTAAACAGAGGCAGGTAGTATGACATGCTTCTTTCTTAATCCTTAGCCTGTAAGGAAACCTGGATGTATTTTTCAGGTTTGGGTTGTTTTGGAGACTGTTCTGAGGAGTGCAGAACAGGGGCTGTGCCATTTGTGTGCTTTGATTTTCATTCATGTTAGTGCTATGTTGTCTGGGGTGGGGCTGGCATATCAAAGAAATTAGATTTGTTCTGGGAAAGGTTGCTACTAGTTTGTTGGAGTCAGTTCTGGAATCTCAGGCTGGAAAGATCAAAGGAAGGTGTCTCCAGGGAGCAGTTTTTATGGTAGCAAGCTATGTTCATTCCTGGCAGTCGAGCTGCTGGTCCTAGCTCTGCTCCGATGGAGTTAGAAAAATCTGATGTCAAAGCAGTTTCTGCAGCTTGAATCTATCTACCTGTTGCTTCATAGTAGTGGGCCAGGAGCTGAGAAGTGATCAAGTACAATGTTTGTTTTCAACTAAATAGTTCAACATGAAGATGTCAGGTACAGTTTCTATATGGGACAATTCTCCAGAATGAACATAATAGGTTTATCTTATGCCAACCAGACTTGCAGAGTCATCGTGTTGAGGTTTGTCTGATTTGCAGCTTGGAGTTTATTTTAAGGTATAATGGGCTTTTTCAGAATTGTTATTTTACCTAAACTGCTTGTGGATTCTCTAAGTGGTAAATACAAAGGATAATTTGAGATTTGAATTGGAGGCATACATTTTTCTATTGATTTGGAATATTATAGGAACCTGTGCTTTATTTTGTCAGTGTGATGCTTAAGATCACTTCATACGTGAGAGTGGTTTCCTGATTGCTTGTTATCTGTAGGGCTGAAGCTTGAATCATGCAATTTTCTCGACAGAGGAAAAACTGCTTGAATAAGTTAGAATGAATGAGTTACGGACACTCAGGTTGCATTTCTCAACGCTCGCTCTGGAGCTGCTGAGACTGTATTTGCAATGGATCCGTCAATCAGAAGTGGAAGTGTCTTTTCTTTGAGCGTTATAGATACTGAAGGTCAGTGCTTCTATGGATTTAACTGAGAATGATTTTCAAATTTCTTTTTTCAGAGTTATAGATGAAATTTCAGAACTGTCATAGGAGGAGAAAAGATTTATTTCCATGAGCAGTCAAGGTCTGATTCTCTTCTCGGTGAGATATTTCTATTAGTTATAAATCTCCCGGTACTGGAGTGTTAGTGCTGTTTTGCATTAATCTAACTACAATGAGATTGGGTCCTTAATACCTGTTCAGTTTTTCCTTGTGCAGAGCGAACTAAATTTATATTTTTTTTTCCAGGTAATGCACGTATGCAGTTCTGTACATGCATGTATACAGAGTCTTAAGCAGTGTTCACGTAACTGCATGCACTTTGAAGCCAAATACTGCTTGCTGGCATTGTGACAGTTTGGGAATGTGGTGTTTGTTTTCATAAACTATAGATTCCTCTCTGGCTTTATTTTCCAAACAGCATTTGTGACTGTAATTTTATAGTGCTTTTACAGTTTTGGTTTTCCAGAACGAAACAGGCTGTGGCAAGGACAATACAGTATGGCCACCAAGAAGTTACTAAAACTGCCTCGCTGCCTTGGTGGAAGACTGGGGCTCCAGCCACCTTGCTAACACAACAGGGTTCCTATGGTCACAACAGCTCTGTCACAGCACTTGTTGGAAAATCTTAGCAGAAGGACAAGAGGAGGTGTCTCATACCTTTCAAGAACAACTGGAGTAATTTCATTCAGATCAGAAAAAACATCAGGAATAGATGAGACAGGGGTGATCTGGTTCTTGAGACTCAGAATCAAAGGCAGATAACTTGTTGAATGCAGGACTCCTCTGTTGCATAAGGTGGGATGCTAAGACAGAATCCTTCCTTTGGGAGTGTGAGAGGTCCAAGTTCTACTGGAGTTGGAAATTTTTATGATACTGTTCTTTCTCAGCAACTGACTGCCTGCAGAGTTTCTCCGTAGGCTGGATACAGTACAGTGAAGCACTGACCATCCACTGGGTAAAGGTAGTTGTTGCAGCCACAGATATAACAGACATGTCAGTACAGTTTGTTGGGTTTTTTATGTTGTGTTTTGTTTTTTTTTTACCCAAACCACCCTTCAGATTTCAAAATGGTATGTAAACTAACTTTTCACTGACACAACTTTTCATGTGCTGCATCAGTGACAGAATTGTTTCTATAGAAACTGATTTCCTCAAAAGACCAACATCAAAAAGCTGAAACCAAATAAATGGCATGAAATAAAATGTGATGGTGCAGATGCTATATCTTTGTGATTATTGTCACTCATGGGGGAAAATTCACATAGGACATTCATATCTCTGGCACCCATAAGAGAAGTTGTCACTCCAAGCTCACAGTAGTGAAACCTTTAGAGGTTCCCACACCATCTCCTATTAATTTTTATTCCCTTTTTTCTATCACACATACCAGTTTTCCATGCATGCTCCATATACATTTTTATCACAACAGTTCCAAGTAAACTTCCCTTATCTTGCTGCTATTCTTCAGTCCAGAGTTTTTTAAGCTCTATCATACCTTTCCTACCCTGAGGTACAGTAAAAGTCTTCACTCTCTTTTTTTTCTTGTTAATATTTTTTTTAAAGAAGGTGGTGAATTTTGATTGCATTTTGTAAATATGTGAATAGGGAAAACTTTTATTTCCTACCCTTTGAAATCATTTCCATGTAGGTTTTGATAAATTGGACCTGGCATAAATGCCTTCATTTTCTCCCTCTGTAAAAGATCTGTGTCTGAATAAATCAAAGACAGCATCAAAAATAGTGGAGGCAGGGGGTGAAAGGGTTATAGGGAAGCGTTAAAAAATTATACTCCCTAGGAAGAGGGACATGCTGAGCATTTTGAAGTGTATAAAAGGTGTAAACATGAGGGAGGGAGTATAGTTATTTAATCTTAGTAAAACTGGAACTAAACATTTTTAAAAAAACAAAGAGCAGTGAATATCATCAAAAAAATTCCTAACAGCAAGAGCTATAATGTAAGACTTTGATCCTGAAATTAGCTTGGTATGTGCCCTTCCAAATGCAGGCAAGGAGTCTGCTGAGTAGGTTCTTCACTTACCCTATCTGCATTTCTGTTCGCAAAATCCTGCCAAAAGGTGCTTAATATCTAAAATAAAATGGAAGCCATCTCTCTGGAAAACTTTAAAAGGAAATAGGCTGAAAAGGGAAAGATATTTCATGGCCTGTCAAGAGAGTAACTGGAACTCCTCATAGGTATTTTTTTGTTTTTTAATTAGTGATCCTCTTGCATGCACAGAAGATGGCAGGTGGTAAGTGCTGTTTTTAGAGGCTGTGGCATAATTCCAGATTTGCATCCGGTAATGGGATCTGGCTTCAAATGTGTTCTCTCAGTAAGTCCAGACTTTTACAGGAATTACCTCTACAATTCCTCCCTCTTCCTCTTGCATCTTTATCCTTTCCCATATGGGATTCTCCTTTCAGCCCCTGCACTGTGGTTTGCACTGGCACTTCCAAATACGGAGCTTTATCCACCTCCCTGGTAGGAAGTGGTGACCAAGTACTTCACAGTTCGACACCTCACTGATGGAGGAAACAAGTATTAGTCTGAAAGATTAGTAAGGAAACAGGCGTGATGTCATTTATTGCTAAGATGTGTCTGGGTAGGGGTTAACTGGTGTTCCAGATTTGGGTTGTGGGTGTTATGTTGTTTTGTCTTCAGAGCTGTTAAAAACCCTCCAGATCTGCTTGAAATTGAGAACCAAATTTATTCAATACTTAGGCAAAAGTCAGTGTCAAAGGCTGAAGGGTCCCAAGATCAGGGTCCCAAAGTGGTTTCCATGGCATTGACTTGCCCATGCTGTTTTCCTTTGACTCATTTTGGATATTACCTTTTTTAGAGTTAATAGTTTGGAGTTAGTCTCTTTGTTTGTAGCTTTTATTGCAGAAAGGAAGAGATAAATTTCTTTCTATGCTTATTAATTTTCTATCATTTTTTCCCGGTCAACACACACCACATTTCTGCCTTATCTTAAAAGCAAGCTTTTTCAGTGCTGGAGTGAATTTTCTAATTGAATACATCCAGTTGGCATTCTAATAGCTTGTCAATTTGCGCATGTTTGACAGCTAGCCCTGTTGCCTTCACAACTAATGCTAGTTGAGTGCCAATATAAATGAGTATGATAATAGTCTGATATTATGTTTAGTCTTTTTCTAAATGTAATGTCAACATTTTTCTGAATCTGTTGTGGTGTTTTCGTCAAAGAAAATGATTGAGAAATAATGAAATCTTGCTTTGTTTGTCGTATCTGTGGACACTGAACCCTACAGAGAATTTTTCTTTTTCTTTTGAACGTCAGAGAATTCAAGTTGTGAACTCATTGTAAAACAGGTCTTATTAGCCAGGGTATGACAATAAGAAAAGAATGTAAAAATTGATGTCCATTTAAAAGAATAAGAGAAAGGGAAAGAAAAAGGCAAAGAAAGGCTGCCCTTTAAATGATTGATGGGCTGCCTAGATCAGGTAAACTCTAAATTAGACACATTTGGATAATTGACCTTCTGAATGGATGTAGATTAAATTTGATTGATCATGTCACTATTTGAATATAGACTTTATTTTTTGCCATTTTTGCTTGTTTATTCTGTTGGCATCCAGAGACAATTAAGGACTTTACCATGTATCGTGACTTTCCAAAAGACTAATAAATTGTTTGGAGGAAAGGTAATTTTTACATGCTGTACCACTTTGGTGTACAAAATTACGTCCAGGTGAACGTTGAGTTTAACGGGCCCTTGGAAGAGATTTGTTGTAATTGTTTATGTTGGAGTACAGAATAGAAACCTGGGCTGAAATCAAGGTCTCTTAGTCAGCATCCTACTGTAGAGCTCCTCCTTTCCTTAAACAGTTTTAACAGGTAAAGCATGAAAAGAAAAAGGTCTCTGGAGGTGATAAGACTTTCCCAAGGTTACCCAACAGTCAGTGGCAGAGCCTGTGTTAGGAATCGGATTCTTTGGCCTTGAGTTGTGCAATGCCACATCCTCTAGTGTGGTCTCCTGCTGCAGATGTCACTGGTGCTGAGCTGGGGGGGGGAGAATGCATGTGTATATATTTATAAAGGTATCAAAGATCAATGACATATTCAGCAGAAGTGTGGAGTGCTAATAGTTCCTCCATGTTGTTGTTTTTCCTGCAGCAGAAAGAAACGTAAAAAGTATTGTCATTAAGATTTTTTTCCTGCTGACATGCTGCCTAAAGAAGGTTTGATATCAGCATTATGTCAGGAAATTTACTGAATTGACAAGAAAGGAGATGTTATTTATTAGTGTCCAAAACAAATATATGCAAATAAATGCTATTGTTTTGTGAAGCTGAGGAGAATCCCTGTAAAACAAAGTCACTTTCATTTCATCTCATCGGTCTGCTGTGTTGAAATAGTGGCCTGTGAAGAGAAAAAGGTTACTTTTTGAGATTTAATGCTCTGAAAATTTACAGGCTTGATGCTTAAGCAGTAATAAGTGAAGCATTAAGGCATTTCTTGGGGATTAATGACTGGCTGGGAGGAGTTGATGGCTTGAAGAATAGCTGAGGACCATTAACCTCCACTGGTCATTAATCTTTGAAGGCTGCCTTGAATACTGAGGTCATTATTGCTATTAGAAAATAAATATTTGAGGAGGGGGAGAGAGGAAGGATCACAAAGACTTCTAAAATATATGGTTTGACTGGTTTAGGAGCTACCCTGTCTATCATATGTCATGCTAGGTGAACAGTCACTAATATTATTAATCTACAGGATTAATAATAGTTTTAAATTTCCACTTATCAGGTTGCTTTTATTTTATTCACTAATTCAGGCTGTGAAGTCCATTAACATCAGGATAAATACAGTTTTAGAAATGTGAATGTAAGGCATGTACGGCTGTGTGGTTAGAGAACGGACCATGTAATGGTGCTTCTAACATTGTTTTCGTGTTTAAATGAGATATTGTGGCTGCCATTAAACATCCTTTGTTCTGCAACCCCATTCTCTGTTTAGGCACGTGGTAGGTACATGATTGTGTCTCATTTCCCTGTCAAGGGACACAGCTTTCCTTGTCTTAGATGTTCAGCAGTGGTGTTCTCTGCAATTCTTTGCAGAATAGCATGGTGCAGCATTTTATTTCCTGCTAGTCAGATTTGCTTTGTGTATGAAAAGGTCTAGAAGTGGCCTTCTCTGTCTCAAATACAAGTGAAAATCAAGCTGGTAATACTGCTGCTGTTTGCAATTTCTGGCCTTCAGCTGCAAGACAGAGAACAGTGTCACCTGGAATAGCGGATGCACAGTGTTAACTGGAAACATGTGTTTCTAGCAACCTCCAAACTGCACTGCTTTTATATGCTGTTTGTACAGCATTTACCACATGAGGAGTATTTTGCATCTTTACCATGGTTTGTGCTGTTAAAGGGGTAATGTCAGACGAAAATCGGCTTGTCTTTATCTTTGTTAGGGTTACAATGCCTAGGGTTACAAAACCAAGCAAATTCATGAACAAAACATTTGAGGTTTTTTCTTCATCTTTTTGCTCTTTTCAGCATAGCTTTCTGTATATGCTTAGTTTATTTTCTAGGTTGAACTACCCTGCTCTCATCTCGTGTCCTACCATCACAATGAGCTGTCAAGGGAACAGCTGATGGATATACTGATGATCAATCACCTGTTTTTTGTGTGTACAGGTTGCTGCTGCTTTTAGTGTTCATTAGGATGATGCTATGTCACTCTTACTCTCAGTACCTTGAATTACTCTTGACTTCACAACTACTACATTTTGCAAAGATGATCACTGAAAATGTGCGTTTCTTTGTAGTAGGTGCCACCTATGGGACAATATCTCTAGCCTTCTAAGACTACTGAAGGCCAGCAGAAGAATATGAAGGGATGTCTTTTGCTATTAGACATAGTTATGCTGCTGAAATGAGGATTAGCCTTTGCTCACATCCAGCCCTTATTTAAGTCAATGGAAGATTCTCTATGGATTCTGGGAAGCTCTAGATGAGGTTTTGGAGTGGCACGTAGAAGCTACATGGCTCATTTTCTCCTTGCCTCAGCCCAGGAAGCACCTGCTATGTGCTCCAGTCAATAGGTATTCACCCACTGGGAATGCTTAGGGAAAGTGAGGCAGGATGCTCAAGGCATGTAGTAAAAAGGATCACTGAGGTGTAACCTTTAGGGTGTTGCCTTTATGTTTTGCAGAAGCTTGTACTTATGTAACTTAGTGTCTGCATTTCTAGAGCATACAGACACAAATACTTGGGAATGTTGTTAGTTTTTCTTTTTTTAACTTTACATTATTCATAATACTCATTTTAGAAGCTTGAAATTAAAGCTTCTTTCCCTACTGATTTTGCCCTTTTTCTATTTGGCAAACACTGATTTCTTCTCCACCCTCTGTGTTTCTAATGAACCCTGAAATTACTGTAGCCTCCTTCTTGATGCACTGTCAGCATCAGTATTGCAGAAGATGCCCTAGTTGTTTCTGTTTCTATGACTTTGAGTGTATATCCAGGGAAACGCTAGCTTTGATTTACTTTACTTGCTTGAGAATATCTTTCAGTGTTTATTGTTTTTTATTATTAAGGTACATGTTCTTTTTGCATGATGTCAAGTATCTGCCATTCCAGTTCAGTGGTTTTGAACTCCGTTTCCTTGTGTACCTGCAGTACATTAATGAGACAAATTTGTTTAAAAAATTGTGGGTCAGCTGTTCATCCAGTGCAGCCTTACCAAAATGAATGCGGGTGAGCAGGCTTGCATTTGCTGGTTCTACACTCATAACTAGTTACTTGGGAAAGCCAAGTAAAAGCTACCCTTTAACTTTAGAGTAAAAACAAATTTATATTTGTTATATGCTCAATTGTTAAGGTACGTGGAGGTTATACAAAAACAAATCTGTATGTGCTCCTTGAGACAGATTTGAAGATTAGGAGAGACCATCTAGTTTGACTGCCTGCAAACTCTTGACTAGAAATTCCTGCCTTGAGTTCAAAGTCCTGTGATTGAGTTAGCACGTCTTTTTTTTAGAAGAAATTCTCAATCTGGTTATACATACTTCATTAGTTTAGGCAGATACCACACATATACCTGTAAGCTTTTCCATAGTTAAACTATTTTTATGCTTACACATATGAACTTTCAGAGTTTATGCTTCCAATTGTAGTATGTTGTTACCTTCTAATGTATTAGATGTTTTCTGTCAAAAGTGATTCTGTAGTCTTCCATTCAGTAGTGTAATAGATTGAGTTTCTTAAGTCAAGTGAATTTTTGAGATTCTAAGTAACTCTTCTGGTTGCTTTCTCCAAATCCATTTTCTTGCCAAAAATCTAAGAATGTGAGAATTAAACTTAACTCTAAGAGGAGAAATGACCGAGACAGCCATTGCTTTGTAGTCCTTGTATTTTGCACAGGAAGAAATATCTCAAAACAAGAAACTTGGCAACAGTAAAATTAAGTTAAAGACTTCCTTAACAGCTGTGCATAATAACAAGTTTGAAAGTGTGACAAAGATGCTGGAAGTCCTCTTTCTGGTTCAGTTTGTAAAATCTGCCTCTTCCTACTAAAATATTTTAAATGGAAGACTTTACCACAAGTGAAAGATGAATTAATCAATTTAAGCCTAAGGCAAGACAAGGTATATGTCAAGTCACAAGTTTTTGGTGAAAAGCTGTCTGCTACTGTACTTGATGTGTGCAAGTTGCATAGCAAGCTATGCAATGAAATTGAAAACTTAGGAATAAATACATGTCTGGTGTTGAAAAGTGAATGAAACAGACTTGTACTGCCACTGAGTGCTCCCAGAGAGGACTTTTTCTTGTAGAAATGAAAAATTAATGAGAAACAGGCGACAACTTCAGCATCATGTTATACTGAAGGAAACTGCTACCTGTAGGTTTTTTGTAATTGGAAAACCAAAAGAGCTATCCAGAAATCAATAAAACGGTTCTTGTTTCTTTGAGGGTTTGTATGTGAGTCTTAACATTTGCATTTGTGTGCAGTGTTCAACTGTGTCCATGCACATTTTCTGACATATGGATGGACCAACATGCTTTTAGAAGAATGCTTACAAGTCCATGCCATACAAGTGAAGGCCTGAAAATAACCAGTAAGTGAACCAAGAATCCAAACATCCTTGTGGCATCTGTATTCAGCAATTTATAAGCTGAACTGTTGCAGAATTCTGTGTTTTAAAAAAGTTTGTCCTGCCTATGCTGCAACCAATGGTTGTAGCTAAATGTGGATCCTGACCAAGGCAGTTGTCTGATTTTGTGAGTTGACAGTAAGTAGGTTCTTAGTTGTTCAGCTGTAAAATGTTTGAAAGAATTTCAGTGCCTTCTTCATGTGAACCGTTATTAATTGGGAGCGTTCACAGCTCTGCCATTAGACAGGTTTGTGGAATTCATTCGTCAAATAATAAATGGGGGTCATGAAGGAGGGTTGCAATTCCACAATTCTGGGTATGGTAGAAGAGTTCGGACAGATACAAGTAGGACTTGCAAGGGCTTGCTGGGTTTTGATTTCAAAGCCTGAAGAGTAAAAAATTATTTCAAAAGTAGCTTTGTAACCCATGGGTGAATTTTATACCAAAGGGAGAGCAGCAAGCTCTCAGTGTAGAACTACTTCAGCATTTTCTGCCAGTTCCAGTGTTTTCTAGAAGTCATCATCACAGCTGCAGCCGTAAGAGGAAATCAGTGATATTGGATTTGCTGAGGTCCTGGTAATCAAAGCCTAGCAGGTAATAATAGAGGCAGGCTATGATGGTGATTACCTGGACCACAGTTGTTTTGCAGGAAGGGAAATTTTATAGGAACTTGAAGTCCAGGCCAGAAAATAACTGAGACGATGACATCGAATGAGTGCTTATTGTAAATAAGTGCAAAAAACAATGGCCAGTTAGAGGCATAACTGTTTAGACTTAAGAATCCAAACATCCTGGTGACAGTAATGTGTCACATCCTTGGTCTTGTCTTGGCAATTTGCACTAAAGGATGATGTTGAATAAGCCTCCTTTGAAACACTAATACAGTGAGCTTTCTGTACCCCCAAGTAGCCTGTCCTTCAAGGAAAAGAATACAGAATCAGTAAACACAGGACATGAGCAAAAGCACTACTGGTTTGGATCAGAATTGTCACCTCTGCTAGTCATTGTATCTCTGACAGTAGCCTTTAACAGATGGCTACTTAAAAGAGAATGGTTAAAAAAACCCTATAAGAGGCAGTTATGAACCAAAAATAAAAAATCTTACTCAGATTTCCGGAAATATATTTTTTTTTATTTACTAGAACTTTGTATTGACTTTTCAACGATAAAATTCTTATGCTTGGAGTGGTTAAATACATTTGTAAAGGTTGATCTGAGAATATAATTTCAATAGCAATGATTCTTTTAAATTGTTTTGTATATTCTCTGTACTTCTGATAGTGGTGACTATGAAAGAACGTTCTCTTTACATGAACAAGTAAATATATTCATTGCATAAGGATTAATGAAAGACAAGTGTAGCTATGTTGATTGCTCTGTAAAGTACCATACCTGTTTACATTTGATTCCATTGCAAAACAGTTTTGCATGAGATTTTTCCTAATGTCTGCTTCGTTGATATTTGAAAACATATATGAAAATGAATTTTGAACACATAGAATCATAGAATCATAGAATCATTTCGGTTGGAAAAGACCTTCAAGATCATCGAGTCCAACCATTAACCATATATGTAGGTGCCTTGTTATCCAAACTTGATTGTTTGGACTTCGAGCAGGTGTTGGGTTTTTTGACAGGATGACTAAAACACTACCATGTACAGTAATCTTACCGCTCTGCTTGAGCAGAGGAATACATTCACACATGAAAGAGTGCAGGAATTGGTAAACTGGATCATTTCAATATTGCTGTATTATTGTTCCTTCTGATTTTTGTCGACTCTAGCCAGTTGACTTGCTTTCTTTGGATCACTGGCTGTATGACTCCTCACCTTTCTAGAGAACTTACACATATTTTAAATGAAACCCTGAGACATTCACTGCTAGGTATCTGCCAAAATGAACACTGACCCTTTCATTCTGCATTT
The DNA here is from genome assembly GCF_026419915.1 of Harpia harpyja. Lineage (NCBI taxonomy): Eukaryota > Metazoa > Chordata > Aves > Accipitriformes > Accipitridae > Harpia > Harpia harpyja. The sequence goes on along the minus strand of NC_068969.1, from coordinate 18,328,702 downwards.
TGCTTTCTGAATCCAACCTGTCTTGTTCTTAATCCATGACAATGCTTTTTCTTCCACATCAGGTTACTACTATGATAATCTTTTGCAAGAGAACCTTTACAAATGCTTGTGTATTTTAATTACAATGCATGACTAGCCATAACTTGCTGACAGAGTTCATTCTTTCCTTAATTCTGAATTGCAAAGCCTCTTGATATATTGTTAATCAAATATTTGGGGTTTGTCATCCGGCTGGTTGAAAAATCAAGAAATGATGACTGTAAAGTATTTAGGTATTTATGAGAGAAATGTACTGGTTGTTTCAACAAGGACTATCACGCTTTTCCAGTGCTTCTCATTTCTGATTTGTATCAATTTTGTCTGCAGCAATGTGTTGCCTGGAGTTGCAATTGGTAATCATTGCATTTCTGAGATAGCTTTGATCATGTGCTCATAGAGGATTTCGTGAACAATCTATCTAATTCCATATGATCAGAGTAATCCCAAATGAAAGGAGTGATACAGTAATCACTGTACCATTTACCTTGGCTTTAATTTGTTGATTTTTTTTTTTTAAGTAGATGTTCTTTGTGCAGTTTCAATAGTGTTTCACTCTTGGTTTTGGAACAAAGATGACAGTTTGTAACTCTAAAAAGGAGAATATTTTTCTTCATTGATATGAACAGCAATTTTCACTGTTTCAGGCATTTATGGTGAGAAGGAATTATAGGCAGTGTAACAGATTTAAAAACAAAGAATTTTTTTTTTACTTTATGAAAGTCCTTAGAGATTTAGATATGCTTCTAATTTGGATCAAAATTGGAACTGTTCAGAAGTTTGTAGAGCAAAGAGATTTTCTTGATGCTTTACTTTTGATATGTCTTAAATTTTTCATCCAGTTGTGTTCAGTTCTAAAGAGAATCAGCATTCCGGCAAACACCAGGGAACAGCCTGTTTGTTTTTCTGTTAGGTACGATATAGGACTTTTTGGGTGTCTTGAAGCAAAGTTTTGAAACATTGCCCAGTCATTTGTGGAAAGAATTAAATTTGTAGGCTCAAGTCGAGGGACTAATTCAAAAGAGTTTGCCAGTCTGCAACTGGCAAAGGATTATAAATGAGTATATCTGTCAGCTGCAGACACTGAAGACAAATGACAAAGTGAAACTTTGATAATGAATGTATTACTATCTGTTGCCATTCAAGAATCATTCAGTTGGCTTCATGGATTATGAAGTTAAATTGTTTCCCCTCCTTTCCCACTCCTCTTTCAGTCACACCACCAAAAAATGGTTTGCAGTACTACACATGCGTTACAGGTATCTAAAAGTCATTGATTTTTAAGTACCTGTGTTAGACTTCTGGAGCAATCTTGTGTTAAGTCTGTAAGAAATTGGTGTTTTGTTAGTTCAAGGGTTAGCTATAATGAAGAAGAGCACTTAGAAATAAGTGGCATCATGCTATTCTAGTCTAGGTCTTGGCACAACTTTTGTGTCCTTAATTGTTTGTGTTGTAGTTTTTTCTTTGTTTATTTTACCAGCAGAAGTTTTTTGTCTGTCAAAGATGTCACTTGTGCAATATGCCTGCATATTACTTTTATTCTATTTGAATGTAATGAGCTTGTAAAGATCTTGTAAATTTACTTTCCCCATTTAAGCAGGAAAAAAAAGCATACAAATGCTGCCATTATATTCTAAACCGTATTCAAGCACTGGATTACGTTTCTGGTCTATTTTGGATTAATATAACATTCCTACAAAGAATTTAATCTTTTAACATAAGCAACATAGGTTGCTCTGTCTTCGTGTTGACTCATAATTGTTGCATTTCAGAAGATGAAAATAAGGCTTTACAAGAAGTGTAATCACACAGTCTTTCAGATCTAAACATCTGTTGATATGGAAAGCAAACTATTCTTGCAAATTATTTAAGTCTGAAATTAAATAAGCTCTAGTGAATATTTTTTTTATATCTGAAACTCAGCTTTTATGTTTTCAAAATAAGTCGGGATTTCAAGTGGTTAATTCCAATGACAAGTTTTCACTGCTTAAGAGTTACCTTATTTTTACAGAATTAGTCTTAACCCATGGCCTTTAACATTTTACCCACTCATGCAGGCATTTTTCAATTAATAAGAGGGCTGGCATCTTAGCAATGAATATAGATAGGGAAGCCTGCAATTAATAGATAACCTGAAACAATAGTTTGAATAGCCCATGATTGAGATTATTTAATATGTAAGGAGATTTTCTCACTTAAAACAAAGAATAAGTGAATGTGTGCGAGATTACCAGCATGCATCAGGGGTATACCATTGTCTGGACTGAAAAGAGCCACGCATCTGTAGATAGTTGATAATTCAGATAATTATTCATTTATGTGTAACCGACTATTTCTTAATAAGAGAGGGGTACAAGTTTGGGGTTTTATTTTGTCTGAATTAGATAGGGAAATGATTAATTACAGAGCTGTATTTTGTGTCAGGTTGTGAATAAATATGTTTAGCATTCATATGGTTGTTTACAAACAGGAAACCCACACTGCTTGCCAACAGTTTGATTAAAAAAAAAAAAAAAATCTTTCAATTCATCACTAATTCTCTGTAGGAAAGATCTTTACGTTTGTGTAGTTTGGCATATTGTAATTAAATTCTTTTAAAATGTTTTAATTAGGCATAAGTAAACCAGAGTCCTTTCGTTTGCTCTTTGTAAACACTTGAAGGTGTCACCGAGGTGAGAGCTATTGAGAGTGCTGCAGGGTATCTTCGCTTTTGAAAAGTACTCAGCTTGAGTTTTTTAGTGTGTGTCCACATTTAATTGGTAGATGGCTTTATCAAATCAAATAATAAATTCAAGAAACCGTTCTTCAGTTAAAGTTCTTCAACTGTGTGTTGGTGCCCTAAAGACCAAATGTGGTAGAATACTTTGGACCGGCATCTCACAGAAATGTGAGTATTTGTGATATTCTCCACCCAAAAGAGAAGGAACATGCCTTCTGGAACAGGGACTGTTGCAAAGGTGTTTAGTTTGCCCATCTTTTTTGCAAGCACCACTGAGAACCACTGAGTTCCCACCCCTTTCAAAGAACATGGATGAGGTCTGAGCGTACGTCCACATGTCATCTGCTTGCTTCCCAGAGCTATAATCTGTCTTTTCAGGGCCAGCACTGGTGAGAATATAGCCACGCGTTGCTGCCGTGGGTGGCTGCAAGTGCCTGCATTCGTTCAAAGTGCTCTCCTGTGGAGGTGAACTGTAGCACTAAAATGGCAACTACAGTGAATTAAAAGGCAATAGCTTGAAGAACATGTGGATTTACTTTCAGGGCCAGTATATTAGTTCCCGGTGGAACTACTGTCATTTTGCAGCTGCTGAATTAGGGTAATTGCTGTTACAATACAATGTCATTACTGTTGTTGTTACTGGTAGTATTTCTCCTTTTGTATTGGCTCTCGATGGACCAGGACTTCATTGTGCCAGACAGTATATCAATGCAGCATAAAAAACAAGTCTCTAATTCAAAGAGCTGACAGTCCTAGGATATGACTTTGCATTACAGCTAGGTCTTACTGGGTGAAAAGGCAAGGTCTTGTTCCTCTCTCCTTCCATTCATGCTTTAATTGAATTAAAGCCATTACAGGAACCTGTGCCCTGAGGTTCCAGCAGGGTCCAAGATGGAAAATGGAGATGGAGAGCTACAATCCTACAATCACAGTGGTTTCAGGTTGCCAAGTGTCTTACCTTTGTCAGCCCGTGAGGTTTTTGGAAGGCTGTAGATCTCATGACTAAAAGGTGTCAGTGGAGTGGCACGGGGGAGTCTTAATGGGAAGCTTCTTTCAGACGTGAGAAAGTGCATTAAGATGACTGTTTAAGTTTAGCTGGTGGCTGCCGTCAAGTGGCAGGACAGAATCTAGGCAGGAACCTACCCTGTTGGTGCTTGAAAAGAGAGGGTGAGAATGAGATTATGGTGGGCCATTAAGGGCCTTGAAAGTGAAGGCAAGGCTTTCCTGATTAATCAGCACTACTATGGCAGACTGTGGCTCAGCATGAAACACCCACTTGGAAATGTTTTTATGTGCTCTCTCTTTCAAATTCTCTTTAGCTACTACTGTGCTTAAGTACTTAAAAAGTAATTAACAAAAACTACATGCAATACATGCATTAAACTGTTTCTGTCTGCATTAATTTCCTTGCTTATAACCATTTGTATTGTTTTCTTTTGAAATACAGATTTTGAATTCATTTTTACTTTTGCAGCTTAGCCCAGATCATGACTGCTTCTCGGTACTGTGTGTATCGGTGAACAAGGTGTGTCTCTCAGGTGATGAAATAGATTCTGACAACAGGAATTTTTCCTTTCTGTGGATGTTCAAGCAGTGAAATTAAAAAAAAAGTTGCCACAAGAAGATATAAATCTGTAATTTCACTTTTATGCTACCAAATTGTAGAGCGAGTAATCTGCTTTGGATGTACTTGCTTATCTGATTTTGAGATCAAAAGGTATGAGACACGGCTGGACTTACCCGTTTGCTTAGCATTAAATGTTACGATTCGGTTTTGCGCTATAGTAAGCTTCTGAAGTAGTTTTTGTTTGGGAGTTGGCTCTTTATTTGTATCTTTGGATTCCTACACCAAGGAACTACTGTTAAGTTGCCAATATAATACAGTATTGATCACTGCAGAAAATCTGAATTTAGAAAACGTCTGCTACTGAAGCCAAGTGACAGCTTTTGTCTGTGTGATAGATGGTTGGTTTTATAACTGAATATTTGCTGGCTATTTGTTTGTTTTCATCATGCTTAGTTTCAAGTGTTATGACTGCATGCATTTGATGCTCATTCTGACATTTTTTGCAATTTAATGTGGGAGTTTTAAATCCTTATAAGATTTTTTTCTAATTCTCATTGAAGTTAACAAGTATCTTGGAGAGACATTTTTTGAGATATATATTTTCCTCGACCATACTGCAATATCACTTGTGAAGCAAGGGAATATGGTTAACAAAGACCTACAATTCCATGTGTTGTTCTGTACAGAACTGGGTTGAGATGTAAGAAGCAGGCTGTGATTTACATGCATCTCCTGTTAATTTGAATGTATATGACTCCCTATGGCTGCCTTGAGCATCTCAACCTTGATTAATCTAAAGTTAAGTTCCTTTATGCTTGTTTATCTCTGATTGTTTTATGCTCACTCCATCTGTTTCTTAATGTAGCTCTATAACTTATTTCACAGTTCAGATTTGCTGATTATATCACTTTGGGGTTGTGGTTAAAACATTCAGCTCTGTTTTTATTACAAGATGCTTTGATAAATTTGTGAAAAGTGGCTGGTAGATCATTATTGAATAATTATTTCTCTGAAGGTGATTCCCTTTTTTAATGCAGAAAATAGGTGAAAAAAAGTTTACTGAAAATGAAGATGATAGGTTAAATTATTAGGAGAAGTGACATCACTGATTTGTACTTGTCAAAGAGTCAGGCCAATCTTCTTCCCCCTTGTTATAAGGAAAAAAAATGTTAAGTTGCATTTTTTGATTTTGCAAGTAGTAGCAAAGCAATCCAAAGAGTCTGTAGAACCACTTTGTCAACTCCTGAGTCATCCCATTTTGTAATAATACCGTTCTTAGCTTAGCATCCTATTTGTGGGGATGTTATTACTGGCCATTAATTTTTAAACTGTCACTTTTTTTTAGTTTAAATTACTTTATATAAACCTTGCGGAAGATAAAGATCATTATCCATCTTTCAGCAGTCCTGTTCTGAGCTGAATATCTTTAATATATAATGCCAGAGCAGCCAGTCTTCCAAAGAGACATTTCTGGAACAGTTCTCACTAATGTTTGGGTGGTAGCAAGTCCTGATGGTCACCTACTGCTGGTGCACACTGGGAAAGAGTCTGAGCTGATGGGTAGTAATCTGCCCCCCATCTCCTTCTGCTGGTCAGGAAATGTTGTAGGCTGTTGTAGGAGTTTAGCAAGGTGGGAGGAAAATGTCCTAATTCTACTTATGCTGTCTTCCATCTAGGGCTTAATGAGTAGGCTTAATGAACCAAGAGGAAGAGGGCATACATAAGGTATTCTTAAACCTGTTCCCTATGTGGGCAAAGTCATAGGTATGAATTTCAGTTCCCATCTTCTGATTGGACTCCTATCCTTGAAAGGATAGGAAAGAGCAAGGAATTAATTCTATTAAAATGAAAAGAGAAGTAATCAAAATCACCCATTCCAATGACTTGTCAGGTGCCACATACCTTAATGATATTAAGTGCTAACTGCTGAGATTAGACAGTATTGTAATCATTGAAACTGGTAAAGGAAGGTATGACTCAAGCATTAACTATTTTGTGATTTAATTTGGACGAGGGGGGGTGCATAGGTGTAATAAAGAAATTATGGATATACGTTTTGTTTTAATGGAAAAATGTAACTTCATTGAGTAAGATTTGGATCTGTCTGGATCTATCTTTTTTTCTCCAGTAGTAGCCAAAAGCAGGTTACTAGAGAAGAACAAGAAGAGGACAAGTGTGTGAGGGTACTTTCCTGATACATTCCCCCTGCTTTCTAGTGATCTTTGATATCCTTGTATTTACTAGTCTTTGTTAGCTTTCCTTCCATTAATTTGTTACTGTATATTCTCAACTCATGTAAGCTTTTGACATAAACAATATTCTGTGGCAATGAGTTTCACACAATAACTATGCTGTATTTAAAAATAACAGTAAAAGAACTCCTTTTGTATTTTCACCATCTCTGGCATTACAAGAACTAAGGACTAAGAAATAAAATTATGAGGAGGCAGGTACAAAATGGTTGCACCCTGTTCCTTTTTTCTCTTGCTACTTGCAGTCTTTGCTATACATCCTCCTTCAGCTTTCCTTTTCTAAGATAGAAAGTCTTAGTTTATTCAGTCTTACTGTATACAAAGCTTGTTCCGTATCTTTGTCACCCTTCTTCATAGCTTTTTCGGTTTTACTCTATTTTGATTTACTTACATGTTAATAGTTAGCTGATTTTTATGTGGTAGTAATTCAGAACCTAATGAGCACAGTAATTCACATTTTTGATGACTACAATGTTACCATGAAAGAACAGGGTTTAATTATTTGCAGATTTCAGATGTGTATATGCAGTTCAGTACCCATGACAATGCATTTTTATACTTTAATTAAGCTTCTTGAAGTACAGAATTCTTTTTTAAAAGTTTCCATTGTCTCAGTAAGAAAAGCAGTGTGACCTAGATAGGAGCTTCTGTGGCATTTCATTCTCTTCTGCATGGGGAATACCTGTCAGAGATGCTTCTCAGGTGACAAAATAGGAAGATCCCAAGTCTCTCTAGAGCACAAGAATAACTGTTCTTCACCTCTTTTTTCCCTTGTGATGGGTATGATCACTTAGTATTTTGATACTCTAGATAAATACGGTATTTATATTTCTTAGGCTATTTCTAAAGAGGGAATAAAGATAGGTTTTGATAACTGTTGGTTTCAGGAGATAAATCCCTTGCCATGATGGTTTGAAAAGTGGTAGTTGGGCCTGTCCCTTACCTAAAACAAGGTGTAGAGCTGAACATGTAATGATGGGGAAAAGAAATGACAGATGACTGTGGTGCTGTGAAGTCTTACGGTGTCAATCTTTCAACATGTGGAGTATCTCTTTAAAATTCCAGCTCCAAGATTCCTGTGCCTTCTATAAACAGAAGATAAAATCTTCATGTAAAGTGAGTTCCCAGCTTTCAATATGGGGAGAAAATCAAAGTCTGTTTTAAAGATTAAGAATTATTTTTTTTCTTGTTCTCCTGAGCAGAAATGCAAAGCCACAATGATTGACTTGCCCTTTTTTTTTGGTCTTCCTGGGAATTAGCAATATTCGTCAGACTCTTTGGTTGCTCACTTTGTATATGTGGCCATTCCTTTAGGACCTCATTTTTCTGTCTGTGGAAACTGTTTCTGATGCTTCATTTGCAAATCATTTTCAAAGTTACATTACTTTTTTTGACTCTGGTTTTTGTTTTGGGACTTTTTTTGTTCATAATGTAAGAAAAGTGTAAGCATCAAGCATGCTCACAAAAAGACCCTTTAATTTTGTACTTGAGATTTTTCTGGGCACAATTCTTACTGTGCAGACTGGGAAGTCTAAAAATCGCCAGACCTAGAACAGACCTGACAAAACTCGTTTTGCATTAGCCATTGCTTTGAAAGTAGCCATTGCCAAATACTTTAGAGAAAGGTGTAGTAATGTTGCCATGAACAAACATAATTTCAGTATCTTGCAGGACAAGTTAGTTTTTACTGTTTCCAGATAGTGGATGACAGATGTTTGAGAGCACATGCATGAGATTTTGATACCTAGTAGACCTGTGGGTATTCTCATCAGCCATAGGTGTGCCTTCTTTCAGAGAGCAGCTGTATCCGTACAAGTCTTGCTATCTCCCCAGATCACTCCAGTTAGATAGGCTGCTTTGATAGGAATCCATGTACCTTTTGAAGGCTACGTAGGTATCAGATATGGGGGGACTCCACAAACAAATAAAAAAAATGAATGTTTTAAAATAGCTTTAAAGTGACATGTTGAAATGTTGTGCTTTGTTTGGAAATCTCACTAGTGGTCCTCAAACATTATTCACATCAAGATTTCAGATCTTAGTGCAGTTTTGGTTTTTGGTTGGGATTGGGGTTTGTTTTCTTTTTACCTTCCCTGAATTATGAAGTAGCTCTGTGTTTACAGTAAGGCACATTCTGGCTGGACTTGTGTCAAAGTCAAACCAATGGCCAGCAGGTAGAGAGAAGGCATGCCTGAAGATGTTTCCAAATTTATAATACGTACATTTTTAATTGGCTGTTCAAATAAACATGAAGACTTGAATTAGTCATCAAATCAACAGTTCTATTTAGTCAAGCCCTTTTGTGGATATTTGTGATTGTATCATTTAATAGTATCAGCTTTGGTAATTTGCCAAGTGTCTGTAACACACCGCAATGCACTGACCAGTGTAACTTAATATTTGAGCAATTCATCTGACAGCAACCCATGCTGTGGACTGTGTACTGCACCAGTTGCGTTTTGATGGTATATCCGTGTTCTCCAGGTACTGCCTCTTTTGAGGAATATTGCATTTTTTGAATTCAAATGATTTAAAATCATTCGGCCTTTTGCCTTTTAACACATCATAAAGTATGATGAAACTGTACACAGAAGCACCCCAGGGCATAGCATGTTGCTGAAATAACAGGAACACATGCTACCTGTTGTATCACATTGCTACATTATTTTTCAGAAAGCTGCTTATTGTTTAGCAAAAATCTAATTTGAACTTCAGACACTAAGAACGTTAGGGAAACTGTACTATGTGCCTTTGAGAAATTAATCTGAAATGCAGAGGCAAAATTCAGCAAATACTGGATCAATTTCATAGACTTTGCCATTGTGGAAGAACTACTTGCAGTCATGCTACTGTATAAACTATCTTGGGTGAGTGGATTTGGAGGGTATCTATAACTTATGCTAACATGAATTCCCTAAGTACTTAATGACCAGTGCTTACTGCATACGCCTACAAGAGGGGTGGTGTGGGTGTGTCTTGGTTTTGCTAGAACAAAATCTCCCAAATCAGACCTAAACATGCAACTACCCTTAGTTCTGGGTGCACAAAGAGGAAATTAAAAGAAATCTGAAATATTGTACCTCTCATCTGACACACAAGAACTGATCATGTGTGGTTTTTCGGTCCTGCAATATGTGGTCATGTAGGTAGTCATCATGCCTTAATTTTATATTGGTCTGCATTCTGATCTGCTCATCCAGGGGCTTGATCTCCTTGAAGCTCAGATATTTAAATGATAGAACAAATTTATGTACTTTTATTCCTTGTATCCATGATCTGATAGAAGAGTTATCCTCCCATATTGGCACCAAAAATGCAATTGTTCTGGCAACTACCAGCTGCATTTTTTCCCCCAAAACAATACTAAAAGCTGTTGTCCTGATTCTCAAATATACTTCAGAAAATAGTACTTTGTGGTCTCAACATTTTTCTTTCCCTCTCTTTCCTTATTCTTATCCCCTATTATCATAAATAAGGATTACATTAGGAGGTGGTCGTGCTTCCTATCAGTGAAAGAATATGCCCGCGTGGTTGCAGGCACTCACTTGCCTGCTCTGCTGTATTCTGAAGTAGGATTAATTAGCTCACGCTCTGGACTGTATTAACATGGTGTGTGTGGTTTCTGGACAGGAGCTGACTGATGTCTTGCCAGGCGGTAGCACAGACGTAGAAAACACGTGACGGTTTACATCTTCATAAACACATCTGAAGTGAGATCACATACCAAGGGCTGCCCGGGAATGATGGCGTTATTGTGATGAATGTGTTTGTGGCAGTGCTCAGGGCATGCAGAGTGCAGGTCCTGCAGATGAGGAAACGTTCCCAAAACCGGCTTGATGTGAGACTTGTCTCACTGAAAAGTAATATTGAAATGAAGGTTCCTGAGGTCACGTTGCTGCCTGCCATGATATTTTGGAATTTGAAGGAGAATGTGTGCCTAGAATTGGAATATTTCTGTTCCCAAAACACGGTCTGCTCGCAGCTGGGCGAAGGAAGGTCTCTGGGGACTGTTTCCAATACCATACTGTGGTGCGTAATCTGCCAGTCCTCATTTCATCTCCTACCATGAATTTAATGAGCTCTGATCCTTTATTTTTTTTCTTATGTTAGTGCTACAGAGGAGTAAGACAAAATCCCAGGACAGAGATGTTCCTGGTAGTCCATTCTGGAAACTGTCTTTGGTGTGGAAGGGTGCCAGAGCTTTCCCTGCTACAGAACCCTGCTTACCTGCATGTTTTTCTTACCCCATCGAAGGGCCACAACCTGGATCCTGGTCAATTAGCAGAGGGTTGTTGCTGAATCATTTTCAAACCAGCAAAAGCCAATAAAATTGTATCCTGTTCTAGATCCTGAATTTGCTATAAGCAGGAAAGACTGAAGACTGTAGGTTAACACATCAGAAACTGGAGCCACAAAGTTTTGATTTTGCAAAAATGTGGTATCAGGGACTTGGCGTGGCACCAAAGGAGTCGCGTTTCCAAAAAACCTTCCTCCAGTGCTGGGCCGGTACGCAGGCGAGATACTGCCATCTCACCAGCCATTCAAGAAAAGGGCTTAATGTACAACAACTGGATGTAGCAGAAGCAGGGCATTTGCTCTTGGTGAGACTTACATTCCTCAAGAACCCCTTGAATACAGGCCAAAAAATAGCATTGGAGAAAATCCTTAATTTGCTTTTCCTACCTGTCAGCCAGTCCCCCCCAGACAGAAAAATCTGAATTTTGTTTTGGAGATTCATAAGAGTTCCTTTCCTCTTATGGCATAAGGATGCATTACTAGTGAATTTTAAACCTTGACCTGTTTTAGAATAGTATAAAACATTAAAAATTGCATTGTATCAATATTTCTTCACCTGACTGCAAGGTTTCTTGCTTTGCTTTTTGTTGATTCAACCTACTTAAATTTATCACCATCAGACTTTCAAAATTCCATCCCAAAGAGGCAAAATAATATTTTGCATCGTTTTATAAAGTAAAATGAGATAGTTTGGCTTTAAGTGGAAAAAATAACCCGGCTCTTCTCTCCAAGGGGATTTTTATATTCCTTTTCCACATTGAATTGCACTGTCCTCTAGTGGCTATTTTAAGCAACTGGTTTTGTGTTTGTAAATCTTTCATACTGCTCTGATACAGTACGTTTAATCTGTATTTTCAAATGAACCGTAAATGTTGTCTGATATAAAAAGCCAGAGGATTAGAGTAATATTTCAAAACTGGATAAGAAAAAGTTACATTTGACCTGCTGTCCAAGTTATAATAATATAGAGACATTTTTAAATGTTTGTATCTGACTTACCCGTTGGAGCAGAAAGATGCAGAGTAAAGATGCAAGTGTATGGCATCTGTGTTTTATTACATTTTATTACATTGCATTGAGAGTTAGAGATAATCTGCTTCTTTCACACTGAAACAAATCTTGTAAATGAATTATTAATAAAGAATAATAGGAAGGATTAAATGCACGTTATTAGATTCAAAGTGAAGAACTATGCATCCCCTTTTACCCAGTGGTTTGGTTTTTTTCTTAGTATTGCTACCTACCTCTTAAAAGGCATAGGGAATAGATGTTTGTCTGGGACACAAGAGCATTTGACTTGTAATGCAGGTAAACTCAACCATCTCCAAAGGGTTTGGAAATTGTCCTCACCTCTCTGCCTCAGTGTCTGTGTCTCCAAAACAGATAAAAAGGAGACTCGCTTTCTCCTTATCATGCTGAAGATTTCTTTCTTAATAAAAGCAATGTGTAGCCTCTAAGAAGCTGAATGACAGTTTCTTGCTTACCTGTAGCTAATTAAATATATGTTCCTGGGATTCTCCAGTCCTGGCAAAGTTGTGTTCATGTAAGTGTATCTCGCCTTGCACGTCTCTAAACTGCAGCAGTTCTTGATGGTTTACTGTTGGTAAAGGTTCCCACAATCTTCTAGCTCTATGAGAAAGAAGCTCTTGCATGTTATTGTTATGAAGACCACTGGATCTTTGTGAGGCCAAGCTGCAACCTGGATATCTGATTTTAGAAGTGGTGAATACCCTTCTTTTTAACTGGGATTCCCTGGGATATTCCCAGAATGGGAATATAAAAGTCTTAAGTGACAGTGCTTGTCAGGCTTGTGTATGTTTGCAGTACTGGATGTCTGGATCCAGCTGTAGGTTACATCCCCTTTACTTTCCCTTCATGAGCTGGGAATACATGTGCATCTTCAGTGCTTGTGTCCCAGCATCCTGCAATGTGAGCCTCCCCACATTCTTTGATATGTTTGAGCAATTTGAGTTATTGTCCTTCCTCTGGTGTTTATTATGTTGAAGGAAGGAAAGAAGAAACAAATGCCTGGCGGTATGCTGCTGGCTTGCTTCTCTTATTTTTTTTTCTGGCAACTTAATGATTTAGTTTGGTAAAAGAATGTGTTTCTGCAGACACAAAATTAGGCTCCGCTGACCAGAAGGATTGGGAGACATGATACATGTTTTAACTTCAAAAAATGCTAGAAGCCTCCAGGCAGGAACATGTTTGCCAGCTGTACCATGCAAACCCACTGTCTTCCATGAATATGTGACCTGTGGCATCCTGGAGAAGAAAACTTGACAAATACAGTCTGCTGCATACTGTCTGGGTACACTTTTAGCTGATGGAAGAGTTAGGAGTGGTCAATAAATTAATTCAGTTAGCTTGAAATGTAAAGGTGTTTTTTTCAGATTTCAGTCAAAGCAAACTAAGCAAGTTCTTTGCTAGTGTAGCTTTTAATTTGCTGCAGATGTAGTTTTACTGACGGTGAGTGGCTTGTTTTCAACTAAAATAAATGGATTGAGCTTCAGAGCAAGAATTTACAGCAAGGTCAGAGATTGTATTGGTGATTTTATAATATAAAATATGTGTGAGTCACTGTCTGAGTGTTCATGCATCTGTGTGTGCATATAAGGAAGAAGAAGATGCATTCAAAGTCACAAGGCATGCATCTGACTGCTAATAGTTGGAAAACTGTTGTCTTTCCTGCTGTCATCATCAGACGAGATAATGTGGGGGTTTTTTTGAAAGAGTTTCTCATAAAAAATACACTAGCAGAAACTTTGATTAAAGGGATCTGAACACTGGAATAATTAACAAGTTTTTGAGCTATCTTTATGTCAGCCATCCTGAAATATTTTGTTAAAACACATAATAAAAAACCACACACATTCCAGTATACATTTTCAGTAGTATTCAGAAGAGATCTGTGCTGTACAATCATGGTCGTGGTGACTTGAGGTTTGATTTTTATTGGACAGTTCTCTAGTTGTATTTCTGGCCTCACATTTTTGTACATAACTAATATTCATTCTGATCCTGAAAGGCAATAGCTAAGAAAGTGGTTTCACAATTGGCTTAACGCATTCCCACCTTCTCCTAGGTCCTAAGAGCACATTGGAGGTTCTTTCTTGCTTCAGGGCCAGTGTTCATGTGTCTGCAGGGTCAGTCAGATCCAGGAGCTGCTTTGGCATCCGCATGGCTCAGATGCTAATACAAGCACGGGAGAGGGGTGTTTTGATTATGAAACCTCAGCCTAAATTAATTTGCATTCGTGTTTGGATTTCTGTTTTATGTGAGATTCAGAGCTTTACCTTGTATGAAGTATCTGCCATTGTTTAGTGCTGCAACGCGTTGTTATCCTAAGCCTGTTGTAATTGTTCTGTGGTAATAACAAAGGTGGAAAATGAAAGAGAAATAACAACTTGGAAGTGTCAAGTTTTTGTCCTCTCTCTTTTTGTGTACAGAATTTGCGGTGGTAGTGTGGACTCTGAAGGTCAGCAGACTGGAATGCAGCGGCTGCAGACAGCGAGACGTCCTGTGTATAGATTTATAAATGGGCTGTAGGAAAGGTGAAATTCTTTATAGGTGCTGCCTGTATTAATCCTTAAGTGTATGATGATCAGATGTCAGCGTGCATTTTGTTAAGTCTAAGAATGTTTTAGAAGGAAAAAAAAAGAAGATAATATAGTAAATGTACACACACACTATATCTATTTTTTAGAGTGCAGGCAGGTATGCTAAAGCTGCTTCTGCTGTAAAGTGCCCTTAGTTGCATGGAACCTGGCAGCCTTGTGGATTATGTGGGTGATCCAATACAAATCTAACAGTAATCTCCTAGCACTGTTACTTCAGTTAGTATACAATTACACTTATTTGGGGTGGAGGTTTTTTGGTGCCAAACATTCAAAGCAGAATTGCAGGCTTTGTCAAGGCTCACTTTAACAAAAAGTCACTGTAAATTAAAACTGTTAGTTTTATTAATAAAGCAACATAGACTTTATATAGCTATAGCTATTCATAAATATATCTAATCTCTTATATAAAGAGAGAAAAGGCCATCTTGCGTGTCTGCATATATGTTCATATAGTATTTAGGAGCTGTGGGATTAATGGGTATTCCAGTGTTTGCAAAGATTCAATACCATATCTAGCACAAAGACAGTGATAATGCAGCAATCCCTTAGTTTCTGTCACTTTTGCTTCCCAGCATTGGTGCTTAGACCTGGCAGACTGCGGGTTGTTACCACTATTGATGGTGATGTCTTCATGCTATTGTGGGTTCCCTTACATCTCCAGAGGAGTCCATAATCAGTTGCAAGTACGTTTGATGTTGATTTCTCATCTATCAATTGTTTTGGTGGATGGAAAGAACCTAAAATGTGAATGTGTCCTGGTTTCAGCTGGTGACAGTATCCACCCCTTATTCTATACCATTGACGTCATGCACAGTTCCCATACCTTTAGTTACATCCTGATCAATCATCACCTTTCCATTCCTTTAAGACATATGAGCAATGATATATATATATGTATACACACACAGAGATATCATTCCTTTAGTTCATGGGTCATGTTCATAAAATGTTCATTGAGTTCATTTAGTTTCCCACTCTGGGCTCCATCTCTCATACCAGTCTTTCTGGGCAGGAGGGATGGTGCAAAGTCCTCTCAGTCGGTAGAGCAGAATTGGGCTTCAGTGCAGTGTGACAAGCAGGTGACATTTGGCGCAGCAGGAGGATGGTGTGCACCGTTGGATTGTTGCATGCTGGAGTCAGTTCTGGTTCCATCACTACTGCTATCTTTAGTTTCCTTAATAATGTTGTTGAAATACAAAATTATTTTGTAAGGCATGCTGTTGGGTAAAAGTGGTTATTAGAATAATAATGCTATTAAGTAACCTATCTTGTGTGTAGACAGTTTGTCCTCTCCTTAGTATGTCTAATAGTCCATATGCATTAGATACTGAGCATGTAATGGTTCTGGTATACAATGGGAGGTTTATTTTTCTTATAGACTTAAATAATACGGAGATTGTGCATTCTCTGTGCACATGAAATACTGAAAATCTTTTCATCCATCTACTGGGTTTGAATGTTAAAGTTCTTCCAGCTGGAAATGCAAGATCTAGTCAGGCTACAGAAGCATATAAAAACAATGTTCACAAATTTCAGCGGAGTTAAAGTGAATCTCAGCATCATTTGGACTGATCTTTTGGCTTATTTGGAAGATTACAATAAAACCCAAGATTGAATTCTCTACCTGATTCAGTTTCTTATTGATTGAATCCTTTTAGACTCCTCTCTAATTTAACAGTGTATTTTTATTAAAGCCAAGCATACAAACATCAATTATCCAAGCTGCATCTAATTTTCTTCAACATTTTTTTTTTCCTTTTGCTGCCAATGGATTAGAAGACCTGATTAGAATTCAGCTTGAAAGCTGAAAAGCAGATCCTTAAATGAGAATGTCTGCATTAGGAATTAAAATATCTGTACTGGGCATAAAATCCTCCTCCTTATCTCTAATAACGTAAACACGCTTTGTTAAGTTGATCTGTCACATGCCTGGTGCAATATCCCTGTATTAGGAGCATGTATTAGAAAGGGCAGAATGGGTCTGTGGCTTGTCCCACTGTTAGAATCCATCACCAGTATATTTTAACATCAAAGTGCTTTGCATAGATACCTCTCTACCACAAGGGTTAATGTGGTAAGAGTTTGAAGGGCTCGATTTTTTTCTTCTCGTGTTTTTGCCTCGTAAAACCAAGAATGTTTGCATGTGCACAAGCAGTAGGAGCAAGGCAGAGGAGGGGCCTTCTAAGGTTTCACTGTTGGTAGCTTCTACAGAGTTTAGGATTTTGTAACAATGCAAAGGTGAAATAATTGCAATGGCATCACCAACTTAATATCCAGAAAACCCTGAACTGGTAAATGCATGCATTTAACATGACATTAAAGTGTGGGACCATGTCTAAACTCTTAAGAAAGAGTTACAAAATTAATTAAATTGTGTGTTTTGATTGGACTGGATTACGATTTTCCTTCTGATACCTAGCGTGCTCTGCCTGTGATGAGGAAGCCAGGTCATGAGCCATATGCAGGCTGTTACTGTGCAGGCTTTACGAACTGAAGCAGTTGCTGTCGTGTACTCGATCATCATACCTAATTTCAGTGGGAGAAATTTGGATATCAGGATTTTAAGGGAGTTTATTATTCATTATTGCTGTATTTATGTAGTATTAGAGATGTTTCATGCTTTGAAAAGGCACACAAGAATTCTCTTTATAGTATCAGGATGCCCAGAAGAGTGAGCAAATCTTAACTGGATGACTCCACTGCAAATAGTAAGAGGAGACATGTAGCAGGGGCAGGCAGCATCCTAGCACATGAGCACTGGAAAACTAGATGAAAGAGTTGGTGTCTAATAAGCTCGAGAGGAGAAAATGGGGCTGTGTCCCGTATGGTCAGATGGGAATTGTTCTGACCACTTTTGGGTGGCCTTATGAAAAGTCTTGGAGTTGGAAGGAGCAGCAGGTGATAAGACAGATGTCAATGAGGTGGTCCCATTGCCATCTTCATTTTACAACTGTAGTGCTAGCATTGGAGTTCGATAGTGCAATGTAAACACTGCATATTCTTCTAGTAAGTGATGTTTTTGCAGTCTAGGGTACTGCTTAAGGAGTGAAATGATTTCTTGTGGGAAGTAAAGTATTTGTTGAGATTTTTTTTTCCTTTTTTATTGCTGCATTATGGATGGCAGTATTAGTAACAGTGGTGAGCTTTCAATCTGTGTGTGTGACTGCACATCACAGGAGTTAATTGTCACATTTTGTCTGCAGAGAAATATTAAATGTGATAGTGCAGAGCTATAAACATGTGTGACTGCAGGGAATTTTCTTGGTGCTGGTACGAGTCTGGCTACCCAGAGGTGGGCAAAGTGAATCTGTTCATCTTGTGCAATGAGTTAAGCATAATTGCGGTTGACATCACGCACAAGTGAAATCCAGTGATATTTCATTCCTTCAAACCTAATCTCCTCTTTATCTTTTCGTATTTTGAGTCAACATGATTCTGGCAAAGCTTGTTTGTGACACCCAGTGAAGCTTATTGTAGAGTACCCTGAATGTTGTGGATTAGCCCCACTGTGGAACGAGAAACAGCATAGCTGCATCTGTATGCTGTCTCCCTGGACTTAGTAAGCCATGGTGGAAAGCCTGGTGTATGAACTTGGGTTCAATATTATACTACCTTACCAAGTGGAAAGAAACCATATTAATATCTTGTATGTATTAATGTCTGGTGTGTTGTGAAGGGTAATTTAATTGTGAATTGGGTGCAAGAATTTCAGTTTCCAGAAACTGATGAATAGCAGTTTTTTGAGGTTATCAGTTAATCTGTTGTAATGAATGCTCTTCATTACATGCCTCTCCTTGTTAATTAGAAGGGATTTTTACTCCTCTTTATCAAGTCAGGGCAAGTATATTACCTTTGCCTCTGTACTACTTATGATAAAGTGTGTATCCAGATCGTTTTGTGAAGTGTCCACATGAATATTTAATTGCATGTGCATCCACACATTCATACGCTGTCTTTTCTGAGCTCCAAGCTCTGATGATTATTCAAAACATTAAAAAATCCAAAATATAGATTGTTTAATCTCTTCTTATACTTATCAGTAGAAATTCGCCTTTTCTGTGTAATAATGTGTTTATGACATTAATTACCATGCCAGTTTAGACCAAGGCAATTAATCACTGCTACACATGACAGAAACAATAGACTCAGAATCAAGTACAGAGGTGAGACTTGTACCTTCCATAAATGAGAACCTGCCTGACAGAAGGGAATTTGTACCCTGGTTTGGATCTTTTACCTGTATTTATTTGAAAAACAAAGCCAAAACAAAACACAAAGAAAAAACCCACCTATTTCCTGCTCTGTTTCTTTCCTACAGGTTGAAGCAATACTTGTAAACATATTTGGTGGGATCGTGAACTGTGCCATTATAGCCAATGGTATTACCAAAGCCTGCCGAGAGCTTGAGCTGAAAGTACCTCTGGTGGTCAGACTGGAAGGTGAGTGCTAATGGTTTCAGACAAAAATTGTCCCTCAGGGGCACAGTAATCCGCTTCGGCTCTCTTCGATCTCTAAGCTCTAAACAGATTAGTCCCACACAATACGAGTGTGTCCAATTCTTCATCCATAGCATGGCCTGAAGTCAATAAGCTCTTTCCTTACATATTGCTGTATTCCTGGTCCCTGGTGGTACTTGAAGCAATGAAATTTTGCAATGAAAGCATTATGGTTTTGCTTGTAAGATTTGCAATGCAAATAGAAATTATTTTGATGCAAGTTTCTGTTTACTGGAAGGTATTTCTTTTTCAAATGATTTTTTTTACTGAATGCAATTCCATTATTGCTAAACCTGCAGCAATATATAGTTTTCTTAAATTTACTCCAATACCATAATTAAAAGAAAGATGTTAGAAACAGTATTTTTGAGAGAGAGATTACTGTAATATGTTCTTCTGCCCAAATATCCAATCCAGCTAAAATCCATTAAAAAACAGATTTGGTAATGGTAAGGAATATTTTTTTTTAGTACATCCAGCATTGTTAAACTGGAAACAAAAAAGTAATAGGGAGGTAAGGAAGAGCGCTCTTCAGCAGTTATTGGCTTTAACATAATGGCAGTGGATATAGAGTTCTGTCTCCAATTTCTGAGAAGTACCCTGAAGGAGGAAGGGAGATTCTTCTTCTGCCATTGAATGAGAAAGTGCTTTGATTGAAATCAGCACACAACTCTGGTAAGCTTAAAACATTTTTTTCACGCTAAGTAGGTTTGGAAAATAGAGATTTTTCTGGTTTGTTTTTTTTTTAAGCCCTGTTCCTCAAAAACATCAATATTCATGTTTGGGTGTATGTAAAGAGCATAAAATGTCCTATCACTCAGCGTTGGTGATGAAAGGAGGAAATGCATCCCTTTATGTACCTGATATACAAAACAAAGGTGTTTTTTAACACTAAGATAGAGGGGGGAGGAAAAAAGTTCTGAATGCACCAGACTTTTTCCTTTTCAAAAAGTAAAGTCGCCAGGACTCATGATGATGCAATTACCCGTGAATTCCTCTGGTTAGGGGGGTACTTGTTTTGCCTTTCATGAGAAAGCAGGGTTTTCCCATCCCTCATTCTCGTGCTACATTACACATGATATGTAGTTCACGTCAGGGGAGACCATAGCCTATGACATGCAATTTTGTCCTGTAAAAGTTCTGCTGTGCATTTCACTGCAGGGTTTGAACGCTTTCCAGAGTCCATTCTCAGTTTAACATGGGTAGACTTTTGCTGTGGTAAGTGCAGGGAAATGTAAATACTCTAAAATGGATTCTAGAAACAAATTGTGAAAATTTTCTTTGGGTGATGCAGCACCACTGAACACCTTAAGAGAGTAAGTAGGTAGTTTAATATGGATGAAAGAGAGACTGATGGATGTTCGTTAGAAGCAGGAAAGTTTCATAATATAAAATCTCATTGTTTATCAGCTCTAGGCAATGTTTAGCTTTTTGTCATAGCAAAAAACTTTTCCTGTCTGTCATAGCTGGGAAAAAGTTTATCTGTCAGATCTGCAAGACTTCTCATCTATTGCAGCTGTTATTTTTAAAGTGAAGATATTGGAAAAGCTGTTAGTTTTCCTTATGAACAAGGTAGTTAGAAGTTGTTTCTATTGCAATATTTGAAACGGGTGTAAGACAAACAAGAAAATCAACTTGCTCATTTTAAACTGCAGTCTGCTAGGTCTGCCACCGGGTTTTCTTGACCTTTCGCCAGTACTTTTGATACTTCCATGATTGTACACAAGTAAGGGTGAATTTTTTTTTAATGTGACTTTTGGGAGATTGCAAGAGGCAAAGCAGTCCCTGGACTGAATGAGGAGAGTCCCAGTGCTGCTGCACTGTGGAGTTTATCTGGAAGAAAAGGTGTGGAGCAGGAGTGCTTCTGCCTGGGGGTTGCAGAAAGCCCTGCAGAGGGGACTGCGTGGTGCCTGTTCCTCTTGTGCCTGCGACCTTTATGAGTCATGTGCTGCTTCATCCACAGAGATCGAAGCTGAATCTTCAGAATGTTGAACACAGATTTTAATGCAAACATCTTTTGTTGACCGTCTTCCCATAATTGCTCACTCTTTACTAGGTTTGTAATGATGCTTCTCCTATAGTAGTTGCCAGCTCCGGAGGCGGCGATACCACATTTTCTTTAGCAAACTCTGTCCCAGAATAGTATAGCAAAGTCTCACTTTTGCATAATATTTATCTCAAAAGTTTTTTTAATTCCTTCTCTCATTCCTAGTGTTACCCATCAGTTCATCCTAAAAGAAGAGCTATGATGTTTACAACCTTCAGATGTTGTACTTAGAAACGGTTAGCTTGTAACTCCTGCTTTCTCTGCCTCCTTAATCACCCAACCAAGTAATACATATATATTTGGTTCTTTTAATCTTTCTTCCGAAATCAATCCCTCTGGATCCTTAATCATCTTCATTGTTCTTCTTCGAACTCACACCGGGTTATCTAAACATATAAGGATTTTGAATTAATAATGAGTACTGTGGAAGTAATAAGGCTACCCAAGACTTTTTTTTAAAACATCTCTGATAACATTTTGCACTTCAAAAGGAGAAAAAGGGACAAGCACTTTTGGGGGATTTCCATTTTGAATGTTTTTCCAACAGAAGGTTCATGATTATTCCCATAAATCTTAACAGATTTGTGACCTGTACTTAAAGACTCTTTGCCCACATGCACTGTATTACAAATGTCTTGATGACTAGAGTTTTAATCAGTCAAATCTGTCTTGATTTAGCAGGATTCTGTAGACGAATCTTTGTTCTCAGTTGTATAATAATTACAAGCTGTTTTACCAGTGGATAAAGAAAGGATTAGTCTCCTCTTTGAAAATGGTAACTTTATAATTACATGTATTTACTTGCCTTGTCAGTAAAGAACTCACCAGCTGAGACGCAGGATTACTGTTGTTTAAAAGGCTTATGGACAAATGGAGAAACTACATATTCCAAATTTTATCTTTTACAGATGTAGAAAACTAACTTCTGCTGGGTTTATGCAGGATTTTTCCCCCTTTAAAATGTAATGTACTTCAATTAAGTTTTGTGAAAACTAACTAGGAGTGCTGAATGGAAGCTAAACCTTGTTTCTCATTTATGTAGCTCAGAGTTAGATGAAAAGAGGAAAGAATAAAAAAAATAATTGTGAATTAGATGTCCTCTTCCTATGCTGGAAATTTTACATTCTCTGTCTTTCAGCAAATTAATTGTCTGCTTCTCTGGTCTTAGGACAAGAAGAATTGGGAGGAATTAGAACTACTTAATATGTTGAAACGCAGCTAGAAGCAAGTTGGCTTTTATTCAAATGTTTGAATCCAAAATTTCCTGTTATATTTTTCAGCTGTGTGATTCGTGACCTTCTGTGTTCTTCAGAATCTAATGATTTTTTTAATATATTCAGAAATCTTTTACACACAAGCAAAATTTTGCTCCAGCTTGCGTATCTTACTCACAAATATGGTTTAGTATGTTATGTCTGTGATTTTTAGTATCCCAAATTGCCTATCAAGAGAGAAGAATGGGGTATTGCAAAGTCACACTTAGAACTTTATTCATATCACCCTCTTCAAACATCCTGGGTTTAAACCCTCAGCACAAATTTAAATGTGTCTTTCCCAATTAGGTTGTAAACATGAGGCAGAGGAAAACACTAAAATATTCGTTGGGAAAAGTTTAAGACAGAAAAGGGCAAATGGGGTGGACAGAATAGAAAGGGTATAGGCAGTGAAAGTTGATTTATTCTTGACTGCAGAGCCAACAGCTACGAGATGTATAAGCCACCAAAACTTCATAGGTTCGCTATTAATTAAAGCTTACCACTAGCCAAACCTCAAATCAAACGTTGATGACTGAAGATTAGCTAGTGATGAACTTCAAACCTTGTCCCTTATTCTCCAATACCTCTTGTCTTTGAGACCTGGGAGTCTATGAGTTTCCAGCTTGTGGGCTAGCAGAAATGACATAACCTGGATCCATGCCGGGGCGGGGGAAACTGGGTTCTTAATGTGCTCAGCAGTGTAGCGTATCAAAGCTGAAACATTGCTATTGATAATGTAACATGGTCACAATGTTTTCATGTCAATAATAATTTTCAGACATACTGCATATTATGAAATATTTTGTCATAGCACAATGTTTTGGGTAGATCAGATTATTTTTTGTGGTAGTCTTCTAATTGTTAGGATGTACCCAATGTATATAACTGTCTTCCCCCCCCTTATATCTTATTTACTTGAAAACCTAGAAATGGCATTGCAGAATCTTGCATCCTCTCCAGCCATCAGCATTAAACAGTGGCAATTTAGCCTGTTCCTGATGGTTTTATGACAGTGCAAGTGAATAAATGAACGTTATCAAAATCCTGTTGGGGTATGATTGGGAGTGTTTAATTTGTTTGGTTTCATTCAGTCTATGCAGCCCTCTTGACTCATTTCTAACAATGTGTACTAGTATAACCTTACAATTTATAGAAACATGCTTAGATAGAATATTTATTACTAGGAGTTTTAGGTAATGAGTTGAATAGATTTTCTTTTCTAGTGATAGCAGAGATTTCAAGGCCACAGAAGTGTAAACGTGAGAAATCGTATGTACACAGACAGAGAGGTTGTTTCAGAACCCAGGTTTCGGAAGGAGGATATTTAGATTAAAAAGCCTGAAGGTGTATGCTGATAAAATTACATCTTTCCTGTTTTTCTATGGAGTGTCATTGACAGTAATATGTGTCAGAAGGAAAAAACTTCTTTTTCTCATTATAAAGCCATTCCCTTAATAGAGTCCAGTTTAAAAAAAAAAAAAAACCCAAACAAAAAAATATCCAGCAACAGCAACAAAAGCCCTGTAGCCTTCAGTCCTGTGATTTTTCTCTGTTTCTCAGTTGGCTACAGTGTAGGTGAAGGGCAGGTTATTTTGATAGCCTGTGTATGAGATTCTGTTTACAGTTCTCTGACACCATCCAGTGGCAGGAGGTTAATGTTAGAATAGTGGGATTATTTATTTGTTTATTTTAACATCTACTGCAATAAGATTGTAGATTCTTAAATGTTTCCAGTGTTTTCTGAACGTTTAATTTTAAAATTTTACCTCTGCTTTTAGCAGGTCTCATTATAATTTCCGTATTCTCCATATATCTAAACACTTATCACAATGGGATAAAAAGCTATCATTAAAAAAAGAAAATTACAGCAAAGGAAATGCTTGCTGAAAAATATGTTTAGTTGTATGGCCTGCCTATAAAACAGTATTTTATTTAATAAATGCAAAGCATATCCTTACTCTTTTGACTGCAGTGAGATTTTTTTTCAGCTTTCATATTTTCATTTGCCTGCATGAACTCCCCCCTCCCTTCTTAGTGGACTGTGTTTTGTATTGATTTTGTAATGCATGTTAGACAAGTGGTGTGTAGAGCAATCACTGCAGTGCAGAATAGATCCAATGTATTGTTCCCACTCTGACCTGTTAGTAAATTAATATTTGCCCCTTAGTGAAGAGCAAAAGTTAGTTTTAAATCCGTGGCTATCACAAACATCATAATATTTTTCTCTGTGGGAAAATTTCCGGGAAAATATCCCTCTTTCCATTTTTTTTTCCTCACAACACTTTGTCTTGTAGAACCCTATTTGAGAGATCAGTACAATCTTGACTGTTTTAAATGTTTATCATACTTGTATCTAAATAATAGATAAAACCTTCAAGACTTGATGGGAATCACAATACAAATGTGAGGAACTTAACAAAGAAGAGAACCTTCCTACTGCCTTCTGACTTCCCTGTATAGTTCTGTACTGGCAATTATTATATAGGATGGTTGGGAAAAAAATCAAATATTATGCTCTTTTTTGCCCATAATATTCTTTTTTCTGTAGGAAAAGTCCTGTACACTCCTGGATGTTACTATGCAACCAAATCCCCCTTCTGTCAGAGATTTCAGATGTCTTTGACCTTCCTACACAAGTCCCACAGTGTGTCCTCTGCATATCGATGGGAAGCGTGACCTCTTCTGCCAGTGCTTTTAAACAGCTAGCAGATGGGGTCCCACGTTCCTCTTCCAGACACCTGCCTCTCCTATCACAAAGTGCTGGGGCCTGCTGCGACAGAGACGTCTTTGGTCTCTTTCAGTGCTGGAGTGGGAATCCTGACTTGAGCACACTGATGAAACAGACTTTTGAATTTCCCTACTTCTGCTGTAGAATTTCAGGCGTTTTGTGAAGTCTGCCAAAAACCCAAAATCACCCTTTAAAATGAGCATTGTGGAAGTTGCGTAGTAAAGAGTATGCTCCTTGCTTGGTTAATAATTAAGGGTATAATTAGTGTATAGCTCCAAATATAATTAAAATTCATTTTGCTAGGTCTAGGAATTACAAAGTAATTAAGCATTTTGACACGGCAAATGAACAAGGAACTTGATGTGGAGGAGGGGGCTAGAAATGATCCTAAAGAGGATCAGCTCAGGGTCTTCCGCTTGTGACTAGTGTGTGATCCCGAAGTATGGACTGCACTTCCTCAGTAGGATATCTGATTCCAAGTCCTTCTATGGTGCAGAGCACATCAGTGATCAAAACTGTCACTTGGCTTTGCTGGAGAAAGCTCTGGAGAATTTATATTTTCTGTTTGTCTTTTGTCTTCCATCAAGAATGAGCTAGAATATATGGGAAGGCGATGCACTTGTCTTTTATACATGTGAAAAACATGTTTTCCTGAAATACCTTTTTTAATTTATGGGGGTTTTGTCTTTACTGTGCATGTAGTCTGTTGATTAAATTTGAATTCTTTATGTACAAAATGGAGCCCTTGCAGCAGCAGAGGAGGGAACAGTGTCATGCTGAATGCTTCAGAGATATCTGTGTTCCCCCTTTTTAGCAGAAATGCAAAAAAGTGTATTCAAGAGCAGCTCAAAGCCAGTTGGATTTTCAGGATTACCCAAATCTTTGTCTTTCAATAGCCCATTTTGCAGCTTTCAGTTAACATGGGTGAATTTCGGTTATTGTTAAGGCACTGACAGCTGATTAGCTGTAGCTGATTGTTGCTAATAAATGTGTTAAATCTTCTGAGTGTCTTAAAGGCCTGATACGTGGTCCATTATCCACTGTTCTTGCTGGATGTCCCTACTGACTCTGGTGGATGTTGGATTGACCCTCTAAGCTTCACAAAGCCCTTCCTGTGGATGCAAGTGCTATTATCAGATTGCATTGTCTGTCAAAATTGTCATTGAAATTAAGAGTTCCTTCTTCTCAGCTCAGTCTAAACCACTCATTGAATCTATTGTTAAACTGATGTGTAGTTTGAACCATTAACAACTTCTATAGAGATTTAATAGAAGATGCTCATTTATTCAGTAATATTAATTACTAATTATAGTCAGTGTTCTTTTTTTAGGAACAAATGTACATGAAGCCCAGCGTATTCTGAATGAAAGTGGACTCCCCATCACATCTGCAAATGACCTTGAGGATGCAGCAAAGAAGGCAGTGGCTAGTGTGGCCAAAAAATAACGACGTGAAGATTATTCTTCTGGAAAGTGTGTGTTTCACAAGACATCCTTCCTGTTGTTATTTCGGAGAGGATTAGTGGAGTTTTTCTGAGCAGTCGTCAGTGTTGGTGGACTTAATTTGTGATACATGGCAAACTCAGGCCATAGGCTTGCAAGTTAGGCTTCAGAAATTTTGCAGCTACGTTCTTGAAACGTTTGTATGTCTTCATCTAATTTTGGTAATTTTGTTACTCAGAGTTGTAATACGTAATATTTCACTTCATAAAGCTCTTTTTCTGCCTTCCTTCCAAAATTGTCACTGATAAACTTACGATAAGATACAAAAATTAATAATTGATTTCTATCAGCAGGATCGTTCTTTAATCAAACACATGTAGTTCACTCATTTCACAATATTTTCATTCATTTTTTTATATTGTAAAGAGTCAGCAAACTAATAATGGTTTATATTTTTTATGGACTTTTACAATGATGTAAAAAAATTGTGCTTACAATATCTATTTTTATTCAAATGAATAATGTTTATTTTCTTTTTTAGAAATCACACATTTTGCCTTAAGATGATTTTCTTTTGTAGATGCCAAAGTATACCTCACAACAGGAAAAGGGATTGAATAGTTGGTAGTGAAAGGACCTTCCATTCTTATACTTTGCCTATAAGCTGGCGAAATGAGATTCATTTTATTTTCTAGGTTTTGGAAATGAGGTGCAGTGTTTCTAGGTGTAACAGTGCCGTACAGAGAGCTCTAGGAGGATGTGTCTGCCAGTAAGAAAACGGCTGCTAACTTTTTAAAATAACCTCTTTCATAAGTATGTTGCTGCTGTGAGGTTTTAAAATAAGATGAGAACCTGAAGTAGTTTTCTGTCAGGAGCATGGAGTATTCTTCAATTGATTTAACTTCCAAAAACCATTTCTGATTTATTGGGAATAAAACACAAATGAATTTTTCCATTTTTAAACTATTTGATTTCTCAGGAATCAGTAAAAATATGTACGAGAAAAAAAAAATGTAAGTTTCAGTACTCAGATATTGACCGAGATTTATTTTGATTATATATTCTTTTGTAACAGTCAAAATTCAAACTGTTAGTTACACAAATCATTCATTCAGGGAACAGAAGGCAATACCAAATGGCTTGTGTAACTAAAGAACTCGGTACAAATCTCACTCAGCCCAGGAATTACATGCTGAAAATCATCAATAAATTTGAACAGTGAACAAATGAGTGGATATTATGATCTGGTCTTGTAAATGGGCAAAGAGGTAAAGATTTGTCTAATAAATTCTTAATTGTGATTTTTGAGCAGCTCTAATCAATACCATGTTCTCCTTAGAAAAATGTAAATAAATTTTTCTTGACATTTCCATTAAAACTGTTACATTCAAAATAAATTATCTGCACTAATCTCTGGCTCTTGACACAAATAGTATAGATAGGTTGCTATCATCAGTTACTGTAGGTTTTTTCTTCTCCATTCCTTTCTCTACATATTGCTCAAGGAAAAAATGTATGACCATTAGAATAGCAATAAATATGCCACTAGGTATGTACTTATTGACTGAATGAAGAAGGGTGTCGTTAGCAGTTCTCGTGAAGGTGCATAGAAGCACACTGCTTTGAAGGAAGAAATGTTTACCTCACCACAATAAATAAAAAAGTCACACTATTTTATATATTTTAATACTGGAAATAGAAGCATTCTGTGGAAGAACTGTTTACGCAACGTTGTCACACACTGTATCTAACTTCCAGTCTCAAAACCATTCATTGTGTGTGTACATGATTATTATTCTGCAAAAATAAATGCTGCATACACCGTTTCATCAAATAAATGTAAAAATGAATACATTTAATGACTTTGTCCTTTCTATAAAATAGAAGATTGTTTGTGTGTTGTATTCTGTGCTCTTCCATTCAGCATTTTGTTACAGGTGGGTGAAATCAAATGCAC
The DNA here is from genome assembly GCF_026419915.1 of Harpia harpyja. Taxonomy (NCBI): domain Eukaryota; kingdom Metazoa; phylum Chordata; class Aves; order Accipitriformes; family Accipitridae; genus Harpia; species Harpia harpyja. The sequence continues at coordinate 18,300,286 of NC_068969.1, read as the reverse complement.
AGGAATTCGGTTTCAATTGGGTAATATTGATACACTCTTATATACGTGCTTTTTATCTAAAACAGTAGATCTTTTTATCTCTCTGTATATCTTTTCTTATGCGTAGGCTGACAGTACATACAAGTTTTATTCCTCTTAAGCCGTATACAGAACAGTGTAATTTGTAATTTTCAGATATCTCATGGAAAATTTCCTAAGCTCTGGTTTGTATTTTTGAACGTTTGGTGTTTCACTTGCGCCAAGGCACTGTCTGTAACCAGAGGCTCTCTTTCTGTGTTCAGCTTGCTTGGTGTGGTGTTGTGGACTGGTTTGTTTTTATTTGCATGGGTCATTTCTCTGTGTATGGAAACGGTGTTAGTTTTGGTCTCCCTTGGAAAGGCGTTTTAGTTACATTTCCTGTGATTTTTAGCTGCTATAAATTGCAAGTAAACGCAATGCCTAGAAGGGATGCTTTTGTCTTTGCTCAAGCATGCAGAGTTGCAACCTGGCAAGAGTGTGGTTTGCTGTCCTCAGCAGCTGTCTACCTGATTGCTGCTCCCCCACCTCAGCGGGGCTGGATGCAAGCTTCGCTCCAGCCAGCTTTTATAGCTTAAACCCAAAAGGCACATACATGAGAACTGCCCCTCCCGCAGAAAGCGAACAACAGTGTAAGCAGTGGGTAAGTTCCAGTTAATACCCTTTGTGAAAGTTTTAAGTGGGATTTAGTTAACCTTTAAATCTTGACATTTCAGCCTGTATTAATAAAGCTCTGTAGGACTGGGCACTTAGAAGGCAAAACAGGAGGAAACTGTTAATGCTGACATTGTGTTGCATCTTTAACAGGATACCTTTAAATTCTCACAGCAAAAGTGTAACAGCTGGGAGTTCTGGAGTAATGTCCTTAACGTGCATTTACTATCCCATTTGTCAGACCTGTTCTTCCCTACATCCGGAAAAGCAGCTGGTATCATGCAAAATTGCTGTGATTGGAACAGCATGTCAGTGCAAATCAGCCACCAGATGAGATCCCAAGAAGGGCCGTCCCTTTGCAGTGGAGTCTGCTTCCCCAGTCAAGAGCAGTGCTGTGCCGCTTGCCTTGCCCTCCGAGGTGAGTCTCGCCTGGTGACCTTGGTGATTTTCAGACCTGGGCACCTACAATAACCTCTGCTTATTATAGGTCAGGTTGGCCCGGGTGGTCCCCTTGTGCTGAGAGCTGAGCACAGTACTAGCTGAGTGTACTAAGAGTGCCCCGAAACACAGGTCTGAGCAGCCTTGCTGGGCTAGAAGAGCTGGGAAGTCTGTGCGCACAAGGCTAGGTGCTGGCAAAACCACGTCCTATAGCAAAAGCTGTCAACTTAGTTACAGAAATCCAAAAACCTCCTAGGCTTAGTGGTTTATTACATGACATGTAAAATGCTAGTACTAGATGCTGCTGTAAGCCTCTGAAGTGATTGCGAGATTTCATGCCTTGTTTTTCTTTTTGCTGCCTTTCAGAAAATTGGAGTTTCTTTTGAAGTCAAGGTCAACTCTAGCAAGGGGCAAGTGGGGGAAATCAGGTCATTGCATGTTTTAATTTATCATCTTAGATTCTTTCCCCTTCCTCTACTAAACTTCCTGGGGTTTTCCCCACTTTTCCACCCACATAGCTCACTCCCTGTGCTTCCTCACTCCTTATGGTGTCGTCCTCAAAACCGGCAGAGTCCATGCCACTGGGTTTTGCTAGGTTTGCATGGTTGGGCCGGCTGGTCTGGAGCTGGAAGTGTTGTGTGAGCATCCAGCCATCTGCCTGGGAACTGGGTGTGCTCTGGTCAGCCCACCTGCCAGCGCCAGCCTAACACCGTGCTACTAGCAGGCATTGGCGGCCGGGTGCAGCCGGTGTATGCCAGCCTAAAAGCCATCCTAGAGTCCTCTCAAAGCCTCTTCCCTACCTGTCCATTGCTGTCCTGGGAGGCTAAGACCTCGACCTCCTGTGTTCTCCACTCGCTTCTATACAACAGGAATAAACGCAGGAGCAGAAATGGGCTGAGGAGCAGTTTGACTTGCCTGTTCAGGAGTGCTGAGCTCTGAAATGGGGCTGTGTTTCAGAAAAGTTGTAGACAGGTATGTTCATAAGAGGAGTGAAAAGCATAGGAAAGCTTGACACGCGTGTAAAGGTCCGCTTAAAAGAGAGAAGAAATACTCTTCTTCAAGGAGAAATAGTCTTCCTTGAGTCCAGTGTGGACGGGACAAGCAGTGAGGAGCTTTGACTGTGGTAAGGGACATTTAGGTCAGACTTGTAGCCATGAAGTAAGCCAAGGAACGGACTGTGAAATCATCAGTGGGTGTTTATTTTAGAGTTAGATGAGCATCTGTCAGGGATGGCTTAAAAAGAGTTGATTTTCGCCTCAGGGCAGAGGGATGGATGAGGTGACCTTCCAGCCTGATCTGATAGGATTTAATGCTTGTTGGTAAGGTTTCATTTTCTTATTTTCTTCTTAACTTGTAGGTACAGGGAGGAAAAAGGAGGACAGATCTGGTGGATTCTTGAAAGAAACTGTTTTTAATTTAGTCACCAAGAATGATCTGCAGCTGCCAGGGAAATGAAAAGCAGATTATGCAAACTCAAGATGTTCCCTAACAATGGGAGCAGTGTTATTGCAATGCATAAAAGGCTGAGCAGAGAATTAGGGGTATCTATCAACTTTAATATGTTTAATTTAAAAAGGAACAGGTTGCACCAACAATTTTTTTTCTACTTAATGAGGCCCATTCATAAGTAGAATAACAGGATTTGCCTGTCACCCAGAGGAAATCATGGTATGTGTATTTGTACTTTGGTGCAAAACTTGTGTTGATCGCAGTGATTTAAAACTTTTTCCAGCCCAGCTGCAGTCAGTTTGATGTCAGGATCCTTTCATCCAGAGACAGATGCACCCTTGGTAGAATCCTGAACACGTCTGTGTCTTTGTTCAGCCCCACAAAGTACCAGCTAAAGATTAAAACTAAAGGTATACATGAATTATTGCATGTTATTCCTCAAAGATAACCGCTGTGAGATAACATTTGACTTATCCAAGACCTGCTAGCCCCCTCCTGCAGACTGCAGAAGGATCTTTAGCGCATATGTGATTTTGGCCTTTTGCATTTCTCTATTCTGCCCACGTTTGTGGGTGCTGAGTGTTGTAGGAACAGTCATAGTAGAACATTGCATAGCATATGATGCTCCCCATTTCTTGGGGCTATTTCTTTTCTGTAGGACTTGGAGCAGTGAAGAGGGAAAAGCTTTTCTGTGTATCTTGGATCACAGTGCCAGGCTGGAGACAGGACTCTCCTCTGTTCCGGTGTGTGGATAGATGCAGGCTGCTTCCAATGAGCTACTCCTTCCACGTTCTGTTTACATAAGTACAAAGTGGCCTTGGTGAGCAGGCAGAGGGCAAAAAAACTGGGGGGAGCCCACAGGACTGGATGGGGATGGCAGGTGGGCCTCAGGGAAGGCTCTGCTCCACAGGTCTTCCGTATCTCACCCTGCTTGCAAGGAAGAAACTCCACATTGGAGTTATGATAGTTTCCCATATCTGCCCTCCTTTTGTCCTTGGAGTGGTCCCACATCATCAAGAAGGAGAAAGCAAGAGCAATGCCATGAGGACACTATTCCCTTCTCCCATTATCTTGGGTCAGGAGATGCCTCGTTCTGGACCTCCTTGTGTTTGCGAAGATGGGGGAATAGCCTGGCTCTCAATTCCCAATTAAATCTAGGCTAATTTGTAATGAAATCTAACAGGGATAGCCAAGCCTGGAGAGAAGGAAGCAACTGACAGAAATAGGTTACTCCATGAATTAAGTGCTGTTGGGATGTGCAGCATGATGGGATTTGGAAACTGGGTCCTTTGTATTTACCAGAGCAACTCTTCTGAACATGCACATGCATACAAGCAAGCCATCATCAAAGAGGTGACAGTGACAAAGTATTGGTAAGTGAATCTGGGAAAGGAGGGCTTGGAGAGATCAAGTGTAAGACTTTTTGCATTTCTCTAGATACAGAGATGAGAAAATGAGAAATTTGATCTTTCTATTATAATCGACATAAAGAATTACAGGGCAGCAAAAGGCCACACAGCTAAACAAAGCTGTTCCCCTTAAGTTTATTTCAAATGTCTCTCTGCTTTGGCACTGTGTCCTTCAAGACTTTCTCTCTGTAATTGCATGTGGCAGCTCTTTACAGCTAGATACCGATTGCTGCTCTCCAGCTGCTCCAAAACAGAAATAAAAAAAAAAAACGGGCAAGCAAGGGCATTGCAGCAAGTACTTAGGAGAGACCTTCCTCCTTTGTTTCACAGATGGGTCAGTAGAGGGGTTTAGAAAATGCCATTTTGTTTGCAAGCACTGCTTGCTTTGGCTCCGTGACGGAACACTGTCCAATACTCAGCAGCTCAGTCCCCATAATAACCCTCCTTCCATTAAAAGACTTTACCCTTGCAAGGCAGCACAGTTGAGGAAATAAATGGTATTTGGTGCCCTGCCTTACCTGGGCTGTTTGCTTAGCAAAACTGACCTTTTGCCCCAGCTACATGGGACCAGAGGCTTCATTCAAAGGATATTGGCAGCAGCGTGGCGTTAATCTCCTACAGTTGTAATATCCTGGTCTGTAGGGGAGACAGGTTTGTGAAAACAACCTGCAGCTTTTGGGGGGTTCATGCTGTGTTTCAATAGAAGAGCAGCAGCGCTGCCATTGAACATCAGAGGGCTTATCCGCCCTCTGCCACCAAGCAATGGGTGAGATGGCGTTTGCATAGCAAACACAGATCAACGTGGCTCCTGCCCTTATGCACCTCTCTACCATATACAGACAAGCTCAAACTTTACCATGAAGGTGTAAATCCTTTCTTTATCATTAGAAGATATCAGGGCTAAAATCCTCTGCTCCTGCATAGGTTGTTAGGACGTGCTTGACTCGCCTCTGAAAAGGGTGCCAGGGAAGCCAGTCGGTGTTGGCAGCTCTGTGCAGGGAGCTCCTAGAGATGTTTGGGCAAGCCAAGTTGTGAACTCGCCCTCTCTTTTTGCTCACACTGAGGTTGATGGGGTGCTTTTCTCACTGTCCCTTGTGGTTTTCCATTTCTCACTGTCCCTTTTGGTTTTCCATTTTCTGAGGGAGATATGAGAAGAAGGACTTCTTAGGAATTCTGACTGTAGCGTTCTAGGAGCATCCCTGACCGATGTCAACAGAAATTGCTAGGGCTGGCCCAAAGAAACTAGTATTAATAGGAAGTCAGACAAATTCCCAATATTCTTCTTGGACCTTCTTAACCTGTCCATTCACTCAAGTTCAGCTTCATTGATTAGCAGTGCTCAGCCTAAACCCCGAGTTCCTGAGGTACTGGAAAGCCCTTAGTGCCAGCAGCTTTTTCTACTGTTTTCCCAAGTGCTTTTCCCATATTGTACAGCAGGAGGAATAACACTTCAGATGTGAAGATGTTAATCCACTTTGAGTTGTGTACTAAACAAGCACGTGCAAAACACAAGAAAAATGAAGCATCCATTATTTTTCATTTAATTTTCCATAACTATTCTCTTGTAGCCCTGGTGAAATGTTTGACATAACACACCTCTACAGCTTGTCCACTGAACATCTGGTAATCAGTCCTTAAATTCGCTTCAGAGAATACTCAGAGCAGAACGTGAATGTTCTTAGACATGCAGAATGTCACTTGCAAAAGAATGAATCTTTATTCCATTATCACCATGATAGATGCAGGATACTGCTGCTCTCATGCCGATGTCCAGAATGCCGAGTGCTTCCTCATCATGACAAAACTTTTGAGGACAACAACAGACTAGTGTCAGTGTCAGTTCTCCATGTATACAGCTCAGCCTTAGAGCTTCAATGCTATTGATTTCCTTAACATTCATTATCCATCTATTGATTTTTCCACTATCCTCTGGATTATACCCATTGTAGAAATTGCTGCTCACGAGCCTAAAGAATTCTTGCTGTCACGCTCCATCTGCTGAAGCCAGCCTGTTCTTGCATGACAGCTGCATTGGCTTTTCTAGTTGGGAAATTCCCATCCCCATCCTCGTGAGGCTGCCCTTTGAAAATGGCTTGCTTTCAAAAGACACGGAGGGGTCTGCCAGGGCTATGCCTCCTTCTAATGATTGATTTCCAGGTTTCATCATTAAGCTTGAGCTTTTTCACATCACAGCTCGAGTTCTTTCCCAGTCATTTCCAGATCTTGCAAAGATCTGAAAATGCAGCAACAGCAGCAGAAGCAAAGCCCATGTTTGCAGCCTTGTACGGCAGGACTTTTATGTACACTCCCTTTTGTTCTGCTATCTGTTGCTGGTGTAACAGAACCACCCACACGCTGTGTTTGAGTCTCTTCTGAGATGGGTATTAAAAGCCGGTAATTCAGAAAGTGCCTGTGTCACTACCAGCCTTCAGGACCAGCTGTGTAACATCTCTACAGACATCCCAGGCCCCCCCCATTCCTAACTCGATATATGTGGTTCACAATGAAACATTAATTTGGCAACTCAAGCGTAGGTGCTGCTTCAATGGTTTTCAGTAACTCCCTTTCCACTCCTAGCATAGCAGTACCATGTCTGCTCTAATGCTAGGGTGAGGTGGCTCAGACCCACCATGTCTGTAAATGCCTCCTATTTCAGTGAAGCTGAGCTGCCTCTAAACTGGAAATGTGCTCACCGAGTCTTTCAGCCTGATATTTTTACAGGGTGAGTGATGGAGACTGTGGAAAGATGCCTTTGAATATGTCCTCCAGTTGCATATCTCAAATTGAGTCACTGGGGAATACCTCTGCTGTAGAAAACCAATGTTAAAATTACTGTGCATTATTGAATGGACATAACAGGCCTTTCAGCCCTGGAGGTTGGACAGCAGCGTTTACTCTGAACATGCTGTTAATACACCAAAGACATTTTGGGTAAATGTTAGCTAAGTCCTGACATATTTGTAGCACTCGATCAGGGGTAGCAACGGAGTTGTTAATGGGACTGCTTGAAGGATTTCATGAGCCACGTGGTCAGGTGTAACACAATTTGGTGTATTTGCTTATTGGAAATGTTTTTCTGAAAGCTTTTATCACAAATCCTGATTCTCAGTAAAATGAAAATTTTGAAGTGTGAAAATTTGGCCAACATTTAGATTTGTTTACAACTGAACTGTCAGAACTGATTTTTGGAGCCGAAGGATCCCTGGAAGATTCCCGCTTTTCCTTGTAGTATACATAAATGCAATATTGTGATGAAAATTTTAATGGGTAGGATTTTTCCACCACACTTTCCCCCTTCAATTTTCAATCAATTCTCTGTCTTTCCCCAGAAAGGACAAAAGAAACCAGACCGGTAAAAACAAAACAACTTTCTGATAAAATTCTACTTATTAATTAGGCACAGTAAATACATCCATAACAGTGTGATGTTTTATTTCTCAGGCCTAAGCTATGAGTGGGAGAGTGGAGTGAAGGCCCTCGCAGCCGGAGCAGCACCGGTGTTTCTGTTCCGCCAGCTGCGGGAGGACTCTTTGTGGTGGGAGCAGCTGCTGCGGCCCCTTGGCTCCCATCCTTTCCCTGCCTCTCCAGAATGGCTGGATGCCAGCAATTAGAAACTAATTGAGAAGCTTTAAAAATGCATCTCTTCCCCATTCCTTCTGCTCTGTTTAATCCCCTGACAATCCCCAGCAGAATTCTTCACAAGGGATTTTGCACCGCTTTACTGTTTGCTCAGTGTTTGGAGTTAAAGCAGGTGTCTCAACAGAGTGGGGCTGTTTGGGGACCTGGGAGAGACTCACTTTTCTTGCTGTCTTCTCTGCTGCTCCATCCTCCTGGGCACTCCCTGGTTTTGCAGAAGCTGGGATGTCACCTGCTTGCACAAGCATGTCCAGGTCCCAGAGCTGGTGCACTTACTGAAACCAGTGTAGTGCCTGCAGTGATTTTGGTGGTGTGGAGATCAGGACACGGCTATGTGAGAGCAGGTAACACTGGCAGATATTTCTGTGCATTTCCTTCTATCAGTTTAAAAATAAAACCTGTCACTATTGATAGCCTGAGAATTTCCCAGAAGCGGAGAGAAAGCAGCTTCATCTCCTCCTCACTGGCTTCTGGCCGTTTCTGGATAAATGATAAATGTATTACTGCATTCTTTGCCTGGCAGCGAGGAGCACCGATCAGTGACCGAGGGCCCCTTGTACCCAGCGTTATCCAAACAAGCAACACAAGTCAGGCAGCACCTTGGAAAGTCAGCAATCTTCTTCTGGTTTGTAAGTCTTCCCCTGACTTGTAAGCCATTCCCCATTAGTCCTCAGTGACAGATATTTATTTTCTGCATACAGCAGGGAGTGAAGATAGTTATCCACCTTCTTCCTATAGCTTCTCCCCCGGCTCTGCACCTCCTTCCTGCTCACTCCATCTCCTGACATCCTCCTGCTGTTTGTTTTCTAGTCACCAGGTAATCCAGAATACCAGTGGAGGGGCAGGAGGGTGTTAGACCTTTGTTTTCATCCTTAGACTATGCTGACTCCATGGAGCGTGGGTCAGACCCCATGTTATCACCGTCACAGCTCTTGTCGGTTTAGGTAGAGTTTTGCCCAAGGAAGGACTTTGAGCACAAGCACTTTAAATGCTCGGTAAAGAGAAAATTAGAAGCTGCTTTGCCACTTAGACCAAGCTGCTCACTAGCAGGGGAAGATGTTTGGAGCATGTCTTGAATGCACAGAACAAGCATGGCCACCCTCATCCTTCCTCCTCCTGCCTAGGGTGGCTGCACAGAAGTGCCTGGGGTTGTGACAGAGCAGCTTTATGTCACTTTGATTTTTCCCCTATTTGTTCCAATTCCCCAGCTCATTTACCAGAGGAGGACCTGCTTCCATGGATTTAGTGCTCACCTCTGATAAAGCTCATCAAGAGATTTATGAAAGTAACATATTAAGATCATGGTCTGTCAAATGTCAATAAGCAGAATAAAGAGCTCAGCACTGCAGTTATAGAGAGAGAGATCCAGCAATTAAAGTATTTGATGAAAGCATTTTATTGGAGTATATATTACCATTTGGTCCAATTATTCTGCCATTAAACATTAAGAATAATTGAACCAAATGGTGCCCAATAGAAGGAATACATCTGCTCTGATGAATTCCTGCCAAAAGGCACTGGGAATCTTAGTACAAGCATTTTGTCAACCAAGATAACAGTATTTTTCTCTCCAGCTGATAAAGCAGGGCTTTTGAATCTTATTTATGACGTATAAATTGGCTAATTTGTTACCAATATCAAACAGCCCATAAGAATCAGGCAGTGTAATAGCTAACAAAATACTGACAGCTTCATCACTTGCTGACTGCATAGAGTACAATATATGCTCAATTAATAGAGAGTGCAATTATCACAGAAACTGTGAGCAGGAACTAATTATACAGAAGCCAATCAAAAACAGCCCAAAGCAAGGCGGGATGTATTTCGAGAAACTGGAGAGCGATTTTTTTTTTTTCTTTTTTCATTTCTTTTTTCATTTCTTTTTTTTTTTTTCTTATCTCCATGTTTGCCTTACCTCCATGAGAAGGAAGGGCATGTGGCACTAAGAAGAAGAAGAAGTGAGCCAAGAGCCTGGCCATAATGCTATGAGTGAGCTCTAGCACAGGTTCCAATTTCCGTATGAAACAGAAAAATCGCAGTGTTTTTCTGTTTAAACACATTGCAATTATGGTGTAACTAGGGATAACCAAAACACAGCTATAGCAATCCTTTCCCTAAGGTATAAGACAGTTGCAGACAGTGACAGATGGGAACACTTTTAAAGGAAATTAAAGGAGAAAATAACATCTTGATATGTATTTTGAAAAAAATGGTGCACTAAGGGAAGAATCTTTTAAACCCCTAGGAAGGGCAGCTTTTAATTTTGGGATAAATACAGCACTGGCTTGTTAAATTCCTGATGGTCTCTTAAATACTCAGTAGTTGCTAAAGTAAGAGGTCATTCTGCTTTTTTCACTCGAGTTGAAGAAAAAAAAATCTCTATATAAGTAAAGTTGGGTCAAGTTGGTCAGTCTTGGAAAGAAGTCTAAAAATACAGAAACCTGGAGAAAAAAAAAAGAAAAAAGAAAAATCCCACTAGAGGCAAAGCATATGAAGGGCCAAGAAATTTCCAGTGTTTCAGATACTGAGAATATTTTGAATTTTTCTGGTTATCTTCAGTAAATAACATTCCTGACCCTGGAATTGTTTACATTTCTATTAATGGGAGTTTTAATTAGAAATGCTAATAACTTTTACACACCACCATATTCAGAGGCTGCAAAAATAAATATACTACAAAGCAAAAAAACCCCAACCCTAAAGCACCTCAAATCCATAATCTGGCAGTCACAGATCACCTTCTGCTCAGAAGAGTCCCATCTAGAATTAGGAAGTAAAGTGTTTTACTCACAGGTGACTGGTAAAGACATTTTTTTTTTTTCTATGAGAACAATAATCTTAATTTAAAGTACTGTTGTTGAAGATTTGTTTTTGCACTTGAAGACAAATGGCCATTTGGAATGGATGTTTTTTACTGAAAGTTAGGAAATAACATTTTATACTGAAACTAAAGGAATGTTGTGCTGGTTTTGATTGATTCACATGACAAAACCTGAGCTTTCCTGTGGCAGAGTCAATGTCTGTTTTTTTCCTGGATATTTTTTGGTTTTGATAAGAAAACTTTGGATGCATGAATTGTACTCTACCTGTGATGTTACATTTTGGAAGCTGCTCTGTGTACGTTATTGAAAAAGAAGCTGTTGGTTTCCAAGGGATGTCGGAGGGAGGGGGAGCCCAAACTTTTCTCTCCTTTTTTTTTTTTTTAATTTTAGGTCAGAGCTCTTCCCTGAGATTCTGGGCTTGCAGCAAAACCTTTTAGTCCACAGCCTATATTTTTGCATCCATGTATTCTCTGCTTAGTGAAAAACAAGGTTGTTTACCAGTGGAAATGATCAATGGCTCCTGCAGGCCTCAGTTCAGCAAAGACATCCCGCTGCAGGAAACCACTTAAGCATGTGCTTTGCTATAAGCAAAGATGGAAGACAGAAGTTCTGTTCCCTGACAAGCGATGGATGGACGCTGATGGTTTTGTTAGTTCGTTTTGTCCTCTGAGGCATTTATTAGACTTTCACCTACTCCCAGCTGTATTGCAACTGAGACCTGCAGAGGAGTTAATTGCTTGCATCCCCTCAGAAGAGAGCACCTTGTCCCCCCCATGTTCAGTTCTAAGTGCTGTCACCCAGCACTGCTGCTTTAGGATTAAGCTATGGGGCTATTTTTGCTAGAGAACTGCTTCTGGTAAGCTACACCCATGGCTTAATACTTGGTGGCCTGACCTGGTGGGGAGTCCCCTTCACGATACAGGGTCCTCCATTGTGCAGCACATCCACAGGGCTGAGGGATTCTCCCAGTGAGCTGAAAAATCTGGTACAGGTCCTGAGGTGGCTGGGATTTGGAAGATAAAATTAGTGCTGCCCTGTGGCTGAGAATTAGCTATTGTCAGCAGTTGAATGGCTTAGCCTGCATGCTTGCTCCAAAGAGAGAGGAGCGCCAGCTGGCATGAAACCAGGACTCACAGGCTTGCCCCGCTGCAATGGCAATGAAGGAGCTCAGCGCCTTGCAGAACTGAGCTCTGCTGTATTAGTTAGCATCATCAGTAGCAGATACAAAGCCGTGTGGATGGGCAGTGTTGCTTAGTGAGAAAAGCGCTGAAATACTGTGCAGGAGACCTGCCTTTTGTTCTTGACTCCCAGCCAGTCTCCTGGGGGACCAGGAGAAAGAAACATTTTATTTCTTTGTACCTCAGTTTGCTATCTGCCAAAGGACATTGGTTTATTTCATAAAACCTAGGGCTGAAGAGTGATATTCCTATTTACTGCTGTATGAAATTCACCACTGTTAACTTACTCAATGTCATTTGTCCATGATTTAAAAATATTCTGAGTGGTTGCATTTATTTTCTTCCAACCTTTGGAGTTGTGAAACCTTTTCAGTTTTTCTGACAGCTATTTAAATCCTGCTTTTTTCAGTTTCTGGTATAAAATTCCAACACAGAGAAACGCTGGCATGCTAGATTAAATAGTTATTTGATGGTCAATATCTTTGCGCTTGCGAGTTCTCCAAGAGCAACCAATAGCACTCCTCTAAACTCCAAAATTAGTTTTCCTCGCTCCATTTATGACTGATCACATTAATCTTCTTCTCTGGGTCTGATACTGATAATACAGCATACCTGTGCTCTTCATGAGAAGCAGATTATCAGAGCAGCAGGGAATGTCATGTGTACTAATGCTCCGAAGCATTTAGCCTCCTGCTATACCTCTGACAACAGAAATTCCACTTTGCATGGACTGTGAGGCTTGCAGAGTTGAAAGGCTTGGGAAACCATAGTTAAACCTTCAGCAAAATGAAAAAGAGATTTTCGTAAACATTTCTCACTTTGCCTGGCTCCTGGACACAGCTGTCCAGGCTGTATTCAACATACAGAACTCCCCAGGGGTGGCTCAAGGCTCCTCTGCAGACAAAACCAAAGGATAGGTGAGACCATAGCTGCATTGCTTGGGCATAGGAGGGGGAGAAGTGCACAGAGGAGAGCTGTGGTCAGGGAGGAGAAGGCAATTAGTGTTGTGGGGGAATGCTATAACTGTTCTTTTATTCCCAGTGCAGCTCAGAGCATCGTCTCCGCAGAGTTGTTCACAGCTCAGAATTTGCGAAGCAGGGACTGGACTCTATTTCCTGATTTGAAAATAGTTTTTCACTGGCATATTTATTGGGTGCTTGCCCTGCCAGCTGGGAAAAGCCAGGCAGGGCATTTTCCTGCCCAAACCCCAGTTCATTTATCTACCTGCACATGAGTACTGCCATTGCAGTCAGTGAGCCTCACTATAAACAGGTGTTAATGCTTTACTGGGTCAGAGCTAATGTAAATCTGTAAGTGCTTTCAATCAAAAAGGGAATATAATAATTTAGTCCAGATGCTCATTAGCACTGCCGCCATTTGTCAAGAACATCTTGCAGTTCTCTCTGTTTTGCGATATGCTCCGTGCATGTTTGATATTCATGTTTCCACATACGTGTCATTTGTTCTGCAGACAAACCTCTCCCAAGTTTCAGGGCCTTGGCTATAGGCAGCTAATTCTTTGGGTTGTCTTCTCCTATTGAGACATGAAGATGTATGCTTGATCAATTCAAGTACTAATCAAGGCTTGAACGACTCCCAGTATCACTCCTGTTCATTTTGAGTTGGGAATATATCAACCTCAGAGCAAAACGGTGTTTCTCAGCAATGTGTCATAATGATTGGTTATACGAGTGTCACAATTCTGCAAGAAATACAGTAAGTTCAGTTCTATTGCCAGGAGTGCTGCCTCACGGGGAGGCATTTGTAACTAAAACTGTTGTTCATTTGCAGAATCTGTAAGAAGAAAGAAGCCTTGACTGGAAATATGCTGAAAAGCTGCCGTAATAAATTTGACATAATATGCATGACATGGATGGATAGATCATTGTTTGCTAGGCCTGGCAAATAAAACTGGTGTTGTGGAGCCAGAATTACAGGGAGAGAGAAACATTGTTCTACAAGGCATGCTTCAGATAGGAACCAAATTTGAAACAGCTATATATTTTAGTTGTGCTTAAATTGGATAATAAAGAAGGCTTGCTCAGAAATCTTATTGTGCCTTGGAACACACATTGATTTTTTGTTCTTGTGAACTTCTAAGAAAGTTTCTTACTCATAAATAGAAGTACCTGCATACTTCGTATTCCTTCTTACTGTTATTAAAAGATATTTAAGAAGCAGGTATGAGAGACCCACGAAGGAAAGCAGAGAAATAGATGTGTAGTGTTGTACCAAGGAGAGTTTTAGGACTAGCATTTTAAATCTCGCTTGGGAGATCTTGCTCCTGTTCTTGGTGCTTTTGCAGACTCCCTGTATGTCTTTGCCAAATTACTCATTCTCTTTGGCCTGTGTTTTCAAACATGATTTCCAGGTCTGGTGTCTGGATTTCCAGCTGGTTAGCTGCTGTAGGACCTATATGAACTATATAAACTATGCAACAGTTCCACTTTGGAGTTTTGTACCCTACCATTTATCTGTCTGGATTATGTCTTATTATGTGCACATACAATTCCTAGCCCAAAGGGAATTTGAACAGTTAGATCATATATAGTATTTAGAAGTATACAAGTGTGATGGGTTAACCCTGGCTGGATGCCAGGTGCCCACCAGAGCCGTTCTATCACTCCCCCTCCTTCTCAGCTGGACAGGGGAGAGAAAATATAACAAAGAGCTTGTGGGTCGAGATAAGGATAGGAGAGATCACTCACCAATTACCGTCACGGGCAAAACAGACTCAGTTTGGGGAAAATTAACTTGATTTATTACAAATCAACCGGAGTAGGGTAATGAGAAATAAAACCAAATCTCAGAACACCTTCCCTCCACCCCTCCCTTCTTCCCGGGCACAACTTCACTCCCGGATTCTCTACCAACCCCCCAGCGGCACAGGGGGATGGGGATGGGGTTTACGGTCAGTTCATCACACATTATTTTCTGCCGCTTCATCCTCCTCAGGGGGAGGACTCATCACAGTCTTCCCTGCTCCAGCGTGGGGTCCCACCCACGGGAGACAGTCCTCCACGAACTTCTCCAACGTGGGTCCTTCCCACGGGCTGCAGTTCTTCACGAACTGCTCCAGCATGGGTCCTTTCCACAGTGTGCAGTCCTTCAGGCACAGACTGCTCCAGCGTGGGCCCCCCCACGGGGTCACAAGTCCTGCCAGAAAACCTGCTCCGTGGGCTCCTCTCTCCACAGATCCGCAGGTCCTGCCAGGAGCCTGCTCCAGTGCGGGGTTCCCACAGGGTCACAGCCTCCTTTGGGAACCCACCTGCTCCAGTGTGGGGTCCTCCACGGGCTGCAGGTGGATATCTGCTCCACCATGGACCTCCATGGACTGCAGGGGGACAGCCTGCCTCACCATGGTCTTCACCACGGGCTGCAGGGGAATCTCTGCTCCGGCGCCTGGAGCATCTCCTCCCCCTCCTTCTTCACTGACCTTGGTGTCCGCAGGGTTGTTTCTCTTACATGTTCTCACTCCTCTCTCCGGCTGCCGAATACCGCCGTCCCAACTTTTTTCCTTCTTAAAAATGTTATCACAGAGGCGTTACCACTATCGCTGATTGGCTCGGCCTTGGCCGGCGGCGGGTCCATCTTAGAGCCGGCTGGTATAGGCTTTTCTCGAACACAGGGGAAGCTTCCAGCAGCTTCTTACAGAAGCCACCCCTGTAACCCCCCCTGCTACCAAAACCTTGCCACACAAAACCAATACAACAAGCTTTCAGTAATATACTGCAGCAATGGGTAAAAGGCATGAATTTGAATAGATGGGAATTGCAGCTTGCAAAAAGAGGCTAGAAAGAGGCAGATAGAATTTAGAATTTTATGATAGAAAATAGCAATTTTGTGTTCTGGAGATTCTAGCAAGATATCCCTGGGAATGCAATACCACTTCTTGCATGTACAGGGCTTGATTCTGAAGCACGTTGTGGTATGTTACACTCTGCTTCACAAAGCAGTTGTGGGGCCATCCCAGCCATGTCCTGCCTCCATCCATGACTTCTAGCTATGAGATTTAGGGTGGCAGTTTTCAAAAGTTTTTAAGTGAACTAAGCTTCAAAGACATCTTTAAACCGTCTGTGTCTTTACTGGGAACAACTGCATCTTACACGGGTGTGAGGGTTTTCAGCAGACAGCTCTATCTGAACAGGGGCAGCTGGAGGACAGAAAGTATTCTTCCCAAAGGAAAGACAGATTAATTTGGGCCCTGACAGTAGGAGATGCAAAATCTAAGCAAGCATGGAAGTTGGTCTCATTTAACAGCAAAGCAATTTGCTGAGAACCAACTGCAACTGATGACATTTGGGGAGAGGTAAGTCACTCTTGGACATCTGAAAGAAGGAATGCACCTATGAAAATGCTCTGTGAGCAAAGGCAGGCACAAACCTCTTTCCTCTCCCCTCCTAGTGTTTGATGCACATGTTGATAAGGGGCTCTGGGGCCACGCAGCGCTGCCCAGCCCAGGCAGAGCGTCATTAATATTCCTGACTTGTGGCTCTGTGCTGCTTTGACACCAAGGAAAATGTATCAGTAAAAGAGAAGCTTGTTTTTCCTGTTTATTTCTACATTTGGGAGTGCGGTGTGAAAAGCAGTTTTTTTACCTCAGAGCAAAATTGCATGGAAATGTCCGGACAACAAGATTCTGTGTGATTTCCTCTGCATATTACAACTATTCATTTACCTGAGTCTGGGCGGGCAGCTCGTACTGTCCCTGGGGGGCCCTCAGCCATCCCTCACCCTCATCACGAGGAGTGATCTCGTTTCTCCTGCCATGGGTTTCTCTGCTAAAATTGTCCCAGAAGAAGGGCTTGCGGGGGGCGTTGGGCACTGGCATCTCCTTACCGAGCATGGGGTTAAGCCTGTCCCAGGCACAGGTACACCAGGAGGGACTGCGCAGAGAAGGCAACCGAGGACTTAGAAGGAGAAATTCAGCAGCGTGCGACCGGGACGGTGAAATAGCAAACGCCACATTCGTTGGGGGACGTGCGCATCCCCCAGGTTCCTCGCCCTGCTGCAGAGCCCTCTGCACGGTGGTGGGTCGCTCGTGTCTGCCTCAGGCTCCCTGAAGGCCTCTCTTCACGGCAGGGTGCGGGCCAAGATGGCGGCCAGCCCCACGGTTGCGCCAGTGACGACAGGGACTGGCGTGGTCCCTGAGGCCCTGCTGACTGACCGGGAGGCTGCAGCCATGCAGGAGGAGAGAGCTGGGGGCCTTTCCTTCCCATCTAGAGACATGGCAGCGGTTTCAGTAGCCATGTGGGTGGTCAGCTCTGCCTTGAGCCGCCCTGGCACTGGCCAGGGCCGTTTGGTGGGGTGAGCGGTGCTGACACGGGGCAGGCAGGGAGGATATCTTCCCCTGACCATTACACCCACAGCCGAATGACACTATGAAGTTGGGTAGACTCAGTTTCCCCTTACATGCTGTGCACCAGTGTGTTTCCTCAGCCTTGTGCCGGTGCCCGGGGAGAGGCGATGACTGCCATGCCACAGGAGGGGGGTGGGAAATGGAGCCCTTCATGTCGATGCCAGTGTTTGTCTCTGCATGACTGCCAGGGGGAAGACCGACCCTCCAGCTCAGCGTGCTGGCACTGAGTGTTTTCGTATTATTAATGTTCTGCCTCACCTCTAATTTAATTATAATCAGTTAATGGCCCAGTCCAGGACTCACTTAATTGCAGTAAATCATACCTTTGAAAGGGGATGCAGACATGAGCCGGGCTCTCCAGGGAGTGAGGGATGAGGCAAAGCTGTGCAGGATTCCCTGAAAGCCTCATCTCCTGCTTTTTGAGGAAAAAAGAGGCAGTGTTGGCCCTCAGCACCTGTTTCTCTGTGCCCAGACACGTGCCCAGGAGAAGGAGGTGGCTGACAGGAAAGGTGAGTTTACACCTTTGGAAAGTTTCATGCTGCTGCAGGACTGTTTCTACTTACAAACCAAATTTTTTGGTCTTACCAAGAGGACTACAAAGCATCACAGACAGTAACTGTTTGGGAAGTCTGAGGACACCTACTACCCTTGTGCTCGTATAAAGGCTACCATCTAACCTACCTGCGCAGCAGACACAGGGTCATTGATGTTTTCTCAACAGCATTGACTGCCTCTTACATGCCCATGGAAAACGGGGAGAGATAAATGTTTTTGCACTCTCACCAGTAAGCTGTCTGTGTGGGGATGAAGGTCACCTTGCAACAACTCAGAGCAATTATCTGAAGAAGGTTAGATCTCTGTCCTCTGCCTTTATATTATTCTCATAAGCTGCATTTTTGGCATCACTTAGAAGCCAGGAACATATCAAACCCGCATATGTCAAATGCTATTGACATCAAATACCTTTCATCGAGCCCCAAGCCTCTTGGCGTCTTTTGAGCTCTGCACCCAGGAAAGTGGCTTGTCAGAGATGATTTTTCCAACTGAGGAAGCAAGCAGCATAATGAGACAGTGTAGCTTCAGCATACACCTTCCAACTAGTTTCCCAACTGCTCAGAAACCAAACATGAGTCTGCATAGTAATTAGCCCATAAAGAAAGCTGGGGATACAATGAATGTACAAACTCTTTATGGCCCCTCATTACCATTCTCCAAATGCATTTCTGTCTGCATTTCCCATTTTCAACAGCCAAGATCATCTAGAAAAACAGAATAAAAATTTGACTGTGTCAAGCAGCACAAGTGTGGTCGCTGCTGCAAATAAACTACCCAGATGTGCCAGGTGCTGTACAGATGTGCTCAGCACTCAGAAAAGCTCTCAAGCTGCCTACAGAGCTGTTGTTCCTGGACTTCACAGCAATCAGAAAGTGTTTTGTTCCACCCAGGATGCTATGCTTCACAGGCTGGCGCAGGCATGCTGTGGTCAAAGGGAAATGCCCATCAGTTTCAGCACAATCTGGATTTGATCCTAAATGACTTTGTTTTTTTTTTTTTATTTCTTCTCTAGAGCAATAGAGGGTGAGCACTGACCTGCAAAGATGCTGCCACCAAATACTTCTGTCAGCAGAGAACCTTGTAATGAGGCCCCTTTTCTCATGCTGGCTCTTCCCCAGGTGACGGGAACTGCTCAGCTGAACTGACTTTTCAAGAGTTATCTGAGCAGGTGAGATACTCTTACAAAATCTAAACTCACACAGAGAGGCAGTCTGAAGAGTTGGATGCATGCTGTAAGAGACACCATGGGTTAACTGAAATAAGTCAAACCTCTTGCTCTAAACAGTCATAGGTCCTGCAACACCTGAATAGCATATCTCACAGGTCTTTTCTTTTCTTCCTTTTTTTTTTCTGAATTCACATACTTTAGATATTCTACACTTTAGTTTTATCCCTTCTCTTCACAGGTGCTCAAACTGAAATGTCAGAGGAAGAGTCTTCACCTTTCTTTCATGGTCATTTTTGAGATTCCTTTACTTCGGGGTTTTTTTCTTATTTAAGCCATGATCTAGTTCTGCAAGAAGAAAAAAGTGCTTTTCAGGACTTATCTCACCTTTCTCATCTCATCTATGATGTGATGTGTTCACAATCATTGTGTTATTTTCTCCACAAATACAGAGTTTTTAATAAGCTTTTCTTTTCCAAGCTGAAAAATATGTATATTCACAAAAGCTATTGAAAATGGTGGAAGAGAAAGTTGGGAAAGGGAATGAGAATTGACACATTTTGCTGGGAATATTTTCACAGTCATTCCTGAAGGCATTTTTTTATTTGAGCATCCAGAAGAACTTGGCTTGGAAGAGTCTTTCGGTAAGTGACAAATATCAGCAAAAGTTTTTATTAAAGTAATGGTATGGAAATGAGTATGAAAACAACTTGACAAGTAATCCAATTTACCAGCTATTCGTGTGCAGCTTGTGCAGAACTGGCACAGGTATTTTGAAGTGACCTAACCCTTTGCTTGAGAATGCACTGGGTAAAGCCTAGGCGATGTAAGGTTTTGCTGTGAACACTCCTGTTCTCAGATTTGGAATTAGGGCAGCTTGCAATTAAAATTTTACCTGCCTGAAGGTTTTGCAGATTGGTTTGTAAGAGCTTTCTCTGGCAGAGGTCAGTCTCCGTGTTGTGCTGAGTGTGGTGATCTACTGGATGCCCTTGTGATGTCCCTGAGGAATATGTTGGGTGTGGAAGGCCTGGGAAGAAGTGTACTTTGAAGCAGTGTATGACTGAGGAGTGTCCGAGTGTTGCTGGAGGGAATGATGCGGGGTGTAAGTGCTCTGCTGTCCCCCCCTTGGCTTTAGTGCCTCTGACAGCACTGTGGAGGGGGAAAGGCTTTGGCTCAAGGCTGGGGGCTATGAGGAGAAAGCCTGCATCTCTGAGATCAGCATAGTCCAGGCAGTGTCACCAGCACTGCCCGCAGAGGGGATGGGCTAGGGAGGGCAGTATGTGTCCCACGCATACTGTTCAGCCTTCTATGTCCTTTCGCTCAGAAAGCCCATCCCATGGCTCTTACCCCTCCAGGGTACACCTTCCACATCTCTCCTCCTCCCTTGCTTGTACCTGAGCTGAGAAACCAACCTGACTGCACTGCCCTCAGTAACAAAAGTTCTGTCAAACATTTACCCAAGGGCAATTATTTTTATCACATCCCCAGGCCTTCTTAAATGCCACAGCTATAAAATTGTCCCCACATTTCCATTGTTTAATAGCAGGGTGCAGTTTCTTTTAAGTCCATGTCTTTGCTTTGCTATTTGATGTAGACTGGAGAGGGATTCATGGACCAAGGTTTTAAAAAGATGCCTCAGTTCTGAGAAAAGAGAGACAACAACATCAGGTTTGAGTCTAGAGGCAGGTGAATCTTTGCTAGCAGAAATGTGTGTGCGTCAGCAAATCCACTTGCTTCCAAACCATGCAGAGGAACAGCGTGATGGCTGGGTGATGAAAGGAAGGAAGTTGGGAGACTCCTTTAGCTTCATCTAATGAGCTGTGTGTTTACCAGTTCTTCTTACCAAAAGTTATGACAAACAGTAATCAGGAATAGAAGAGTTTTATACAATGTTGAATTCCAAGTGCACTCTAAAAATATAACATTTGAAGATGAGGAAACACAGGAGTAAGGGGTATCTACCCCTGCCTCTTACCCCTCTTTCCATTACCATAGCACCTGCCACTTCACAGCACCTCTGTGAGTTATTACTGATATTACTCAATGGCTACTATTCCTATATTTGGAAGCAGGACTGCAGCATGGAGAGTGTAAGCAGCATGCCTTACATTTCACAGGAGATCATGGCAAGGCAGACTGGAAGTTGGGTTTCCTAAAAAGCATATTTAGCAATTAGCACAGAAAATTGTGGATAAATTGTCTTTTGAACTGCCCAAGCCTTAGGCAAAGTCCAATATGGCTCTGGCCTGCTCCAACCTCTGCAATTGCTCACGGAAACACTCTTTTCATCAGCTAGAACAGAAATCCTCACTTTCCCTCTGCTGCTGTGACCTGTTCATTCATCAAGCTACTAGAAGACACTTTGCCCTTGCCTTTCCCCAGCCATCAAAGGTTCGTTCTTCTCTGCCCTCCTCAAAGCCTAAAACCATAAAGAAATGAAATATTCTCCCTAATTAATGTGGTGATTTTTACAGAAATAATTTATGGCTCCATGTCCTTTACGGCTGTGAGGCTTGTGTGCTCATTATGTTACTCCTTCCCTGTCTGAAGCAGTTTGACTGCTGGTTCCAGTGGTGGCCAGTGCTCCCCTTAGCAGGGAAGTGCTATTAACTCCCAATGATGGAATGCTGAGGAGATGCTGAATATCTGGCACTGTGGGGTTTTGGGTCTTTGTTGGAGCTCCTATGCAGTGCTGAGTGAAGAGCAACGGGTAAGAAAAAAACAGCCCTAATGAGGGCCCAGGGTCACTTAGCACCCTAAACACCAACAGCAGTGACTAGGGTGCTTCCCAGGTCCCTGGCAATTATTTAAAATATTTCTTTTGTATAAAAATAACTTGAAAGATCTGACTTCAAGCCAAGAGTTACTAATAACATGTAGAAGGAGAGATAGTTAATGGTCTGATACATTAGAAATAATTGTTGTCCCTACTTTATGCTGTTAACAATGATTCATCAAGGTCTGAGGTGGAGAAGATGCAGGTGCTTTTCAGAAGTGGTCAGCATACCTTTTCCCTGGGGATGTGAGGTTTGTGCCCTGACCTGATACAAAATCTTCGCCTGCTGTTGCCATACGTTTCCGGTATCAGCCATTAAATGAGCAACGCTATTTAAAAAGTAGTTGTGTTCTGAAACCCTCCTTCAAGGACTTGTTGAATCAGTTATTAAAATTGTAGAACAATAGTTCTCTGTAATAGACTTGTGCTGGGAGAGTAAGTTGCCCTACTTAATGTATTCATAGAAAGCTACAGTTGTAGGTTTCTCTTTTATACAGGTCAAGCAGGGGGAATCGCTGCTGAATCAAAGTATCTAACTCCTTCAACGCCCAAATTTACAAAGAATACATTCCTGCTAAGATTTCTATCTGCTTTTTTTGATTGTGTCTCATCAAAGCAAATTCACATAAGGTGAGCCTTTAAAAGGAGCGATTTTCTGCTCCTCTTGACTACACAAGACATTCAAAAATTAATGAAAAAAGTGACACCCATCTGGCTTCCAGGGCATCACATTTATTTCTGCATAAATTCTCCCAGGTCAACTCAAAAACAGTTCAGGGTCAAAATCTCATCTAGTCACTTAGATTAAAAACTAATTTCTCTAAAGTATAGCTTATATTGAAGCCTTTTCATGCAAATAAATAGCCAAGGGCCTCATTCTCTCCTTCTCTATTAGTTGTGCATGTCATGAATTTGAACAGAACATTTTGTCCTGTACTCTAATTACATGCATTATAAAGAAAAATCTATTCCTTGCATACATATTATTAGGAGCAGTTCGGAAGCACCATTCCATCAGGGCAGCCGTCATGGTGGCTCATCCTAATATTGACAGTTTAATCTTTTTGTTTCATATGAGATTAAAAGTCATATGATGGCCATTCCTCCGTGGAGCAGGCGGCGAAGCCAATTGGAGTCAATCCGTGTCTAAGTGCCATTTCTGCCCTGAAAATGGACTTATGGTTTACAAAATATATTCGGTAATTATCAGTGGTTATGGAAGAATGATAAAAAAAATACTGAGTTGATGACAGAGTAAATAGGGCTACTGTTAAAAAAACAATACTCATTTTACTCACAGCTATGCTGCAGTACATGTACATGAGAACTAACATAGTTGCCATCTAATGTATTCATGTGCATGATCATTAGCAGTTTCAATTCCCTTCGCTTTATCTCACTAGAGAAGAAAGCAACTGATACACCAGGTGGCCACCTACACCTATTGCAATTAAAGTTGTCTTTTATCAAAGGAGAGTATAACCTCCTTGAAAAGATGCTGAGAGTTTTGATTAACATAGCAAAATATTAGACCTCTACCCTTGTTTATTTTTGTTTAAAATATACTGAATTAACTTTCAGAGGCAATATCTGATTTAGCCTCTGTCTTTCAAAATGCACACCAGGAATAAGCAGTGGTTCAGCTGTATCCATTTTTGGCTGCTCAGTGTGAGACATGGTAAAAGGGTATGATTTTTTGGGGAGGACAACTGGGTAATGTTCTCTAAAGATCAGTCCACTCCAAACCATCACACATGGAGCACCCTAGATCACCTGTCACCTGCACAAATGTTGACTAGAATAAATTCCCAATGGATCCTTCACCTCACTGAGGCCAGGACTATATCTAGCATCCTAAGAAGTCAGCGATTGAAATTTAGTGTGGGTCTCTAGTGTGATTGTGAATAACGCTATGCCTACAGCATGTAATATGGGACTGCTGCCAATGTGCATGCATATGTATCTATCTGTCTAGATGACTGCTGATTCAACTTACTTCCAGTCTGGGGTAGCACAAGAACTTGGGTACTGTATTTTGCTTTAAATCACTCAATTTAGTCTTTTTATCTAGTATGTTTCAGACATGATAAATACCCTGCAACTTCCAGTGATGTCCTTAAAAGTTTAGAAAGATCAATGACTGTCCATCAAGAAATTTGGAACTTGACTCCCTTGAGTGCTTTCCCTTGGATGGAGCATCTTGAAGAGTTTAAGCTAGTATGCAGTAACTGCCTTGTTATTGTGAGAGTGCTGTATTTGAGGTCACAGCTAAAAAAAAGCAATAATTGATAAAATGTCTTGTCTCTGGCTGCAATTCCTCTTGGAGTGGATAAACCATAATTATTTTTATCTTAAATCCCTTTTCATGGAGTGCCAAAAGAGGTACAGTTCAGCACAAAAAGGGAATTCAGAACCATTGAGGATTTTCACTGTGCAAGTTCATAGACTTTTTTGTTGTGTAGTGTCAAGTATGCATGATGCGAGCAAGCTAATGGCCCTGTGCTTCAGCACTTGCTTTCTCTTTAAAGCCACGTTTAGCAAAGACCTGGCACAATGGCTTCACAGTAGCCAGGGAGAAGGTTTTAATGCACACTGAATGCCTTCCTGCTGGAAGAAATATTCTGGCTGCAGTTACCCAGCATTAACCTTTCACTTGGCTAAATAAGCCAGAATTGCCTGTGTGCTGTCAATGTTTGCACATAGGAGTAGTAATTATGAAAGCAGGATCATTCCTACTCTCTAGCAGAGTGCAGTCCTTGAGTAAATGAATTGTGATTGGGAAACAATTGGATGGTGGAGATGTTTCTAAGGAGAGCACCTTATTGACATTATTTTCAAACTAACAGGACACATCCTTGCAGTGCAAATATTGCTTTCTTTTGCAAATGTGAAAGAGTTATTACTTACTGCTCTGTAAGAGGACAGACCTGCCATCGAGATAATAGCAACTTAGTATTTTATTGTGAATCTTTCCACACAGTTTCTGTGATGTTTATCATAGCAATTGCATAGACAACCCATTCTTCATTTCCAGTCTAACTAGATTACAAGTGACAGCAATATAAAGCATGATATTTAATTGCCTCAATGAACATTGACTTCCTTGAGCACATATTATATACTCCCTGGCTGACACTCTCCAGAGGTATGTGTCATTCTGAGGATCTGCATTTTGGGGTTCCCAGGCTGAGTCACTTGAAAGAGTTCTGACCTTCTAAAAAAGCCTGTAGTGAAAGACTTGGTAACTGGCTTTAAAATGAAGCATTTTGCAGGTTCTCTGCTAAGGTCGTGGCACAAGGTGAGAATTTTTTGGATGCTACTGTCGATTCACATCTCCCAGGCTATCTGTAATCAGCATAACCTTGACAGTTACTCGCAAAAGGAAAGAGGCAGCATCTTTCAAACAGGTGAACTGTATTACTTTTGTGAGAGTTCTTCTCCTGCTCAGTGATGCACATCCATGTGCCTGTATGTGGTGATATCTCAGGGTAGCCTGCAAATATGTAATAAGGGTAAAACAAAACAAAGCAAAACCAAACCAAAACAACAACAACAACAAAATGTTCTTTGTGCTGTCCTAATAAGAAGCCTTGGCTTATCAGTGCCAGGCAAGTTGATAGTAGGAAGAGCCACCTTCTCACAAAGATAAGGTGAACATCAGACTTGATTGCTTAGGGAAGATGAGACTCTCTGTTGTTGGAGGTTTTCAAGAGCAAATTAGCCAAGCATCTGTCCCTGAGTCTGTGACAGGATGATAGGTTCCCTTCCCAGAGCCATTGATTTGGACTGTATGGAAGACTACACTGTTTAAGGCTCCTTCAAGGATTCCCTTCTCTGACAGCAATTCCAAGTCACCAAAAGCATGCATAAGTGGTAAGAAATACATTTAGAAATTGGTTCAAACCCATTTTAACCTGAAGGCCTGGGGATGCCTCTGAGAATAATAATATATCTGCCTGACATATCTGCAATCAGTGCAGTTGCTTGTGCTGCGTAGACACTCTGGGTCTCTGGCTGGTTATTACTGCTCCTAACAACCATGCTTCTGCCTCCACATTATGCACACTCATTTCCAAACTCTGTGGTAATAATGTACTGTGTTTTGGGGGTTTTGTTTGTTTGTTTGTTTGTTTGTTAAGTTTAGGAAAGATCAATGATGAAGGAGATGGAGGACTTCTTCCTCTGTCTGGGTTTGGATTTAAACAGTGTTACTCTCTTTTTCTTACTCTATCTCCCAAGCTGTCCAATCATATCTTAAGATTCATGGAATGGTTGCCAAATGCCAAATCCATTTTACAAATGCCCCTATAAGTCAATAAATCAAACATATCTCTTATTCATCCCAGACCCTTTAAGTCCTTCTGCAAGGAGAAAGTCTATGTATTTGGGAGACTAAAGCATACTAAAGCTTTCGACTATTTTTTTTTATGAATTAGAAATTACTGGAGCTATACCTTTTAAGAGAGTACTGAAGTTTAAAATGATGTCCTAAATTATTTAAAATGATATAAAGTATATTACCAGTAATTATTTTCAAATTAAAAATGACACCTTTAAACAATGTTTTGATGATGTCTTACGTTCAGGCTGTGCATGGCATGTACATAACACTGTGCAGTTATAAAACTGTTTAATGGAATCATTAAATAAATTCCCGTGTGTTTGTGTTTCTCTCTATATCTGATATAGATATCTGATATTTATATATCAGATATAGACACACATAAATATTTTAATTGGAAAATATTCTTATACCAGCTTGTCTACTAAGATCTCATTAACTCTAGATACATGGTAGCCCATTTAGAATGTGGATACACAAGCTGATTTTATTTCAAGAGCAGGGAGTTCTGTAAATGTCCTCTAAGATTTATCTGCCCTTGATACTGAGTTAGTTTTTGATTGGTTTCTAGAATTCCTGAATTAAACGTGCTTTAAGCTGATAAACCAGGTTTGCACGAACACTTGGAGATTACGAGATCCTGTTAGACACAGAAGTAAAACACAAATAATTTTAAACTGACTAGTTTGGGTTTACTGTTTAATGATTTCTACATGGAAGGGATTTGCTCTCCTCTGCTGCATATGAGCTTTTTTCAGAGAGACCAACTTATATCTGAGAAAACTGCTATAACCCTTTTGGTTACTAGTATGAAATCCAATCTGAGAACAGGTTAAGTGCCTAGCACTCATCATTCTAGTTATATAGTTTGAGTGGATTGAAATAATATTGGGTGATGTTAGGATTGCACATTTTTTTTTGTCATGAAAATGAGGCATCAAAGATCTCATGTGTTGCATACAATGTTCTGTTCTTAATGATGCCTTTCAGTTTTCAGACTTATTTCACTATTTTGTAGTTCGATTGGCTGGCTACTGTGCTCTCTTCTTGGCTTGAAACAAAAAGTTAGAAAGTGGGTGGCAATTGCAAGCAGTTTGTGGGAAGAAAATGCAGAACTTCTTTCTCAGTTGGATGAAGATCCACTGATTTGTTGGATTCCTTTCGTTTAGTCAAGGTTGGACATATCTGCTGAGGACATGCTGCTAGAATGAAAACCAAATTCCCACTACAGAGATTAGTGTGTAAACAGCTGTAGACAGTGTCGCTGTGACAAATGTTGTCTTGGGGAGGAGAAACAGAAGGAATTTCACTGTGCCTGAATTCCATAAGTCTTTTACCAATTTTTTGACCCTAACGCTGTTTTCTTCTTCTCTTTTTGCTTGAGAGAACTCATGTTTCTGCAAGAAGAAATAATCCTGGAGAGATGGATGGGTCCAATGTTCTACTGAGGCTGTCATCATGAGGTTCTGCAGAGCAAAGGTAATGCCCAACTGCTGCTCAGGGATGTTTCCCAGATGTAAAAGCTGGGTGGCTAAACCTGTATTTGATACACTGTGGCAGGGTTTCATCTGCAGCATTTCCCCTGTGCTTAGAACTGGGCTGCCTTAGTCTGTTTGTGGAATTAACCATCTTTTGCCAGCTGTGTGCTTCACACTTCACTTGACTCAGATGTAACATGTATGTCAGAGAGCATGGTGCTGGGTAATGCCTGATAGAGAGATACTTGTGGATTCAGTCTTCCTTCAAATTGATCAGGGTGATAAAATATCCATATTTTTAATGACTATCATTGGTGTGAAACTTCACAGCAATAACACGTTAATATTGGAGATAAGCTATGCACTATGGACCAGAGGTGCAGTCAGGTTATTTTGCACAGCAACGCAACCTTAACCCCGATTAACTGACTGTCTGAGCTGGGTTTGAGCATCCTTAAGCCAGTACAGAGCAGCAGCGTTTGCTGGCAGACTCTGATTCTCTATATTCAGAGCCTTGATTTCAGAGAGTCTCAATCCTAGCAGTTCCCAGCAGTTCTGAATCTGGGAAACCTCTCCCATTTTTCTTCAATGTATCAGTAACTTCAAATAGAGCAATGTACTCAGATTGAAAAATGCTGCTCGTGGAAGAAACCTGCACTATATATTATTTTCTTATTGAGGAGAAAGGCCTATATCTTGGTACTGGCTAAAGCTGCTTTAAATGGGCAGCGAAGGGTTTTTGTCATGGAGGGACACTTAGTTGGTGCAGAACCACGTTTGCAGGCTTGCTGTGTGCTGTAAGGGATAATGTGGGGAAATTCTGGAGGAAAGAGAGATACAGCATCTTTGTTTTCCCTGACCAGTGTAATAGATCTCAGTGTATCTCACCCACAAAGATGGGTACCACTGCTGATCTCAATGGTTCTTGTCCAGTGGCTGAGTTACAAACTGGCAATGAAGAATTTTATCGTCATTGTAATAGTTCTGCTTGCCATGGGTCATTTCCTTCAAGTTTTATAAAGGCTTTGTTCTAGACAGATACTCAACCCTGGCTGTAGCTAGAACGGCTGCTGTCATTTGGCATTTATTTCTCAACATCTTAGTCTGGTTGAGGACTCAAAACACTAAAATTACTTGTTCTTTGGATGTATGAAGCATTGACAGACTCTGTTATGAAATCAAGGCACACACCATAAATTCTCTCTGCATGCCATTGTCGGTACAGTTTGTTCTGCAGGTTATGTTCTGTAAAGGTGCATCTTGGGAATGTGTTAATACCATCATCAGAACTAGCTCATATTCATTGGCGGGGGGTAGGCACTTTTTTTGGGTAGTTTTTACAGTTTTTATAACCCTTTGCTAAGGCCAGTGTTCTGTTGTGGTGGAGCCACATGCAAAAACTTATTGCCTGCAGTCTCTTATCTAAAAGGCCAAGCAAACAGGAGAGCAGACCACAGGTACAAGGAACCCTATGGATCTTAATCAAATGCAAGCAGCAGGGCAATAGTAGAGCTGTAAGAAAATCCCTCTCTTCTAGTCCACTGTATTACCCATTGAGTGACACATTATCTCATGACTGTACTGCCAAACCAGCCTTCGTTTCTCTTTTTCCCCCAAACAGCATGTAGAAAGCTCTTTTGATATATCAACCGAAAGAAAATTTCCTCTTAGTCACCCCACTTTTCTGTTAGCCTCAGTGAAAAATCACATCACACTTTTGTTCATAGCCTTTTGTATTCCTTTTTTCCCCCCCTTTTCTTCATATCCACTTTTCATTTGTAAAAGAGCTAATTTTCGATCCTTGATGGAACTAATATTTCTGCTGAGGTGTTTTGGAGCAAGAGCCCTTACAAAACTCATTTCTTCATGCAGACTATGAGTGTAAGCTTAATGCTCTACCTGTACTGTAGGATGTAGCAATAGGTTTGATTCTTAGCTTTTTGCAACATTAGTGTCCAATTATAGCTCTCTTTCTTCTGAAGAAAGAAAAGTAATGGATACACAGTTAAAATGAAGAGCAATGAAATCCAGTCTGCAATTGTTACTGCAGTTCTGAAACCAGGTTCTTGGGACAGACATCTTGATTGTTCATGTTGATCTCTCCTAAAGCTTACAGGTCTGGTTATTGAAGCTGGAGGTGTGAAAGCTCCAGTGCAAAGACTGTAAAGAAAAGGGAAATTTTATAAGAAAAAGAGAACTGGTATGACCTGAAAACGTGGGGATTAAGAACAATGGCAGCATACTTGCTTCATTGGACAGGATGCTAGAAATGAAAAGACTAAAAATTATTACTTTTTGGTTTTCTGTTTGTTTTGTTGGTTTGGTTTTTTTCTTTTTCTTTACTGGAGGAAACTTAGTTAAACCAGTGGGAATTGTTCTAAGTAACAGCCCGCAGCCCTAGTCTTACTGCTGTCTCCTTTGCACTGCATCATTGTCTTTGCTTTGGGGGCTCTCAGAGGAAACAGATTTTGCTGGCCACTTGGTCATTTTGATGTGTTACACCTCAGCTGGGATCTCAGTTTCAGCTCACAGAAGTGAGAAAGAAATTTTTAAAGGTGGTGTGTGAGCAAATTTTTTTGGCCTTTAAATATGCATGTAATTTCTACAGGGATTTGGAAACTTTTACTGTAGTTTACAAATGTTATAACTCTAAAATGCCAGCCTGATTGTAATTATAATGTCCCTTTCTCATGTAAGCTGAAGAGGAAAATAATTCAATAAAACCACTCACTGTTTAAACAAATGGGGGGGGTAATTAAATGAATGGATACTGTGGTTTCTGCACAAGTATATGCATTCTCTAATGAAATCTACAACTCTGTCATGAAGAAATGATGGATTAAAAATAAAAGGAAAAAGAAAAGAGCAACAGTCATTACTTTTGTGATCTTCAACAAGAATGTGCTCAGCTCCATCTGCTTGTTCTGCAGCTGTGGTTAACTAATAAACAGTATTCCTAGTCCTGTACTAACTGCATTTGATGTGGCTGGTACACAAACAAAGATGTCTTGGCAGAATAAGGTGCTATATGAGTTGTTAAAGAAGAGAGGCCTTGTCAATTTTAGATCCAATGGAAGCAAAAAGAAAAGCTTTGCCTTTGCCATATGGGAAAACAAAAAAACCCCAAAACATTTTACCTGCTATTTTCTGAAACTGTAAAACAGATAGTGTAGAGTAATAATAAGAATGTGCTGGTGGCTGTGGAGGACTAACGTCCAATTTAAAAGTGCTCACAAGCTGTGGTTTTCTTTTCCCTCTCTGTTTCCAGTGGCTCTATCAGGTACAACCAGAGAAGAGAGTCTCCTGAAATGCTTCAGCAAATTTCTCAGCTTACTCCAAAACTTTAATCTTGGATCTCTTATTGCTCTGGATAGAAGGCAGCTTGCGCAGGAGAATTCTGTGATCTGAATGAAACAGGGCTGCCTTAGGCCTCTTCCCTGCTAGCTCCATGCTCACAGCCTCAATGGAGCTCCCAACATTGTGAAGCTTGTGTCCAAGAGCCTTGCTGAAAGGTAGTCTAGACACAAGTGAAACCCACTTAAAGCAAGAATTCAAAAGGTAGGATATCTGCTATGGTGCTTCTCACAATGCCCAGATTTCTAAGCAAGTGATTATTTTTCAGAGATTTTCCCTCCCACAGGCTTAAACAGGAATTGCAAGTAACAGATACTACTGGAAATCAGAATTTCTTTTCCATTTGCTCAGCTGTGGATTCTCTAGTTTAACTTTAATTCACAAAGTTTAAAACAATTTGGCCTGGATGTCTTGGTTCAGGGATATACCAGACCTGCAGGTGGAAGGTTTCTCTTACTCTTGTTACGCATGGAGTGAAATGGTCATCTTCAAAAGTTAATTACTCTGTCATTGTCACAGAGTTGTGCCTGAAGCATCATTAAGATTTTCTTTTCTAGTCACTGGCAAGTATTTTTATGCCAAAGTAGCTATGAGTCATGCTGGCAGCCACAGTATTGGTTCAAAACTGGCACAAAGCTTTTATATGCTGTTCTTCGAAATGAAAGGGAAA
Source organism: Harpia harpyja (assembly GCF_026419915.1). Classification (NCBI taxonomy): domain Eukaryota; kingdom Metazoa; phylum Chordata; class Aves; order Accipitriformes; family Accipitridae; genus Harpia; species Harpia harpyja. Next base: position 18,268,986 of record NC_068969.1, on the reverse strand, counting down.
ATGCTTCTCATAGAAAACTGCTCTGTACGAAATATTGCAGTCTTGGCAATAGGAAAATAAGGAGATGTAATTCTGTTGCTCCTTGCATTTGTTCTGCAACCATACAAAACCAGAGAGAGACAATATACATAAGAGCTTGTCTAAATGGAGATTTTATTATTTCTTTGGCGGAAGAATTATCATTACCGTCATTAGAAACCAAAGTATTTACACTGACATAGCTACATAATGAGTCTTCCATAAATATTTCTTAGTACCTGATGCAAGTGAAGTAAGGGGTCTTCACTATTTTTACTGCTCTAAGTGCTTGTAGAAGAGGTCTAAATGAAAACAGGGGCAGTGAGTGAACCAGGTAAAGGAGGACACAGTTGCAGCCAGGTTCCTGTACGTGCTGCCATTGTTGCCAGTGGCAATAGCAACTTGAGGGTATTTGTGCCTCTCCCCAGTTCTCCAGGGCAGGACTGCCTCAAAAACACTCTCCTGCTTTCCCTCCTGAATGCTTCATTAATCCCCTAGCCTTCAGCTGCTTACACCTGATTTTCTTTGCCTTTATGAGTAGCTTCATTCGGCTCAGTGAGCCAAGACATGTTTAGGACCCAGACCTCAGCTTTCGGGCTCTCTCTGGGTGCACAGTGTGCAGAGTTCCCCACCGAGCAGCACCTTGCCTGAGGTGACAGGGCCTTAACAAATACAGATGACATTTAAATTCTGAAATTAGGAGGCAGCTGGGGAGAACTCTGTCTATAGAAAATACAGGCAAGCTGAGACATGTGTATATATATATATATATATATGCAGCACATGCCCACACATACAGCCATGTCAGGCCTCAGTTAGTTCCTGAATTGTGAGTGAACCTCGGAGGGCCCCGGTCCTTGGTGATGTAAATCCAGCAAATTTACATCAGCTGAACACACAGCCCTGGGCCTTTCCTGGGACACAAAATGGAAAGGCAGAGAAGAGGAGATTGGTCTTTCTTCCCTTATGAGTTTCTCTTATTTGATCTCTCAGATGTAAAATTACAGCTCCTCCAACACACTAAAACCTACCATACAGATAAGGCTGCATTTTTGGACCATGTGTATCTGTGTAGCTCCTCTACAGCCATCGCCTGTGCTGCACTGATTTACACTGCGGAGGATCCGGCCTTTTGTTTGTAAACAACACAATGATATAGCTAATCTAGAGGAATGCACAGATGAACCGTATTCTGCATAGCTGGTAGCTTGCTAATAACTTTCTAAAATTGTTCTCCAGCATTAATTGAAATCATAAATCCCAATCACATTCAAAACATAACTACTGTATGTCATTGGCTCGCTTCAGTTCTTAATCATAGTCTTCTGGGGAATTTTCTTGCTGCTTCTTCCTTCCCTCAGGAGCAGCCATATTTATTATTGCAGTTCAAATACCTGGAGATATTTCAGTTGAAAAGCCATATAACATCTCTCTAAGCATGTCAATACGTGTTCAGCTTAATATGAATGCCTGTGCCATTCCCACTGGAGAAAAGTAAAAAATGTCAAGGAAATATATTTAACTTGTTTCTGCACAGATGCCTGCAGATATCTTGTATCTAAAGAATATTTAAATTCTGTTTTGTTAAGACAGGATACTTACATTATACAGTGGAGCAGCCAGGAGGTTATAGTCTCCACTAGACAATTTGCCAGACAAGAAAGATGGCTTAGTTGCAATGTTGACAGCTTTATTCTTGTGGCTTTGGCAGAAAAATAGGCAAAAAGATTGCAGAGGCGGCAGGATAGAATACAACATGAAAGTTCAGAAAAATATTAACTGGTTGTAAAATGAGTGGGTGGATGCACTAAAGGAGATGGCATTTCAGTTATATAACAACACTTATTGCAACATTTTTATGGCCAAATTATGCTCTTTTTCTGTGCTGTATTTTTGCATCTGCTGCCCAGCTCCAACAGTGAGGAACGAAATGTTTATTTGGCAGGAGAAAAGGGCAGTAGCCATTCATAATTTTCAGCTGAATCATCCCATTGGTCTCAGTGAAGATTCCCCTGAGAATTTTATTCCATTTCTAATATATCATACACTGTGATTTTACAAATCTGCTTTTATTTTCTAAACCAGACACTTGCATAAGGCCCCTATAAACATCCCTGATCTGAATGTGGGTTTAGAAGCTAGACTGTGCATGCTGAATATAGGCTATAGCAGGGGAGTGGCCATGCCAATGTGGTCTTCATCAGGAAAGAGCTCCACGTTTACTATTACCATCTTTCTGCCTGAGGAAGACCAAGCAACCTGATGCATTTCCACAGTCATATCCTTGGGCCATCCAGAGCGATGTGCTGCTGAGCATGATGGAGCCAATTCCTCCCCAGTAGGCTCGTTAGCAAGAGCAAATTCAAAGGTGCTTCCAGGGGTGTGTAGTGACAGTTGCATTGAAGGTTGCTTGGACTCTCATTCTATGTATAACTCTAAAGCAGTTTTTCTTAGCAATCACTACATACTCCTTGTGCACATCGTGAGGGACCTCACTGGCAGTACGTTTTCTATTCTAAAGAGCATTAGGCATGAATAAGGGGAAAGGAAATAAATATGATTACTCCCACTTCAGAAATGGGACATAAGAAAGTGAGGCACTCTTTCTTGTTTTTTTCTCCTTTTCACAAGTATGGAGGCTTTTAGTGGAGGACCCTTGGAGCAGTTGTAAAATCTGGGGGGAAAATTAGTTTGTCTGTGCTTCAAGTGGGGCCTCAAGAGGTAAGTTTTATATGCTGAATAAACAGAAAAGGATTTTGGAGTGCTTCATAGCCCGGTCCATTGCATCATGCAATATCCAGAAGAATAATCTCTGCAGCCTTGGAACTAGTCTAAGTTGTGACCACAAGTTCAGGGCTTCTAGAGCCATCAGTTCAGTCCCCTGTGCTTCCCGTGGTCCCCTTGAACTTTAACTTTAGCTTCCCAGTGCATCCATTCTGATTCTCCGAAGATCTGCCCTGCTTTCCTGGGCTAGGTTAAAAAGGAAAGGCTTTCAAAACAAGAAAAAGTATTTACATGATTTGGAGGGGGGGATAGTGAAAAACTCTACCCAGTGAGATCGGTCAGAATTTGTAACTTAATATTAAGGATTCCTTTAAAACTGGGGCGTAGGGGTAAGGGTAACAAACCTGAAGCCCTTAGAAAAGAGCAGGAAATTTAATCACTTGGTTACATACATGCCTAAACCCAAAAGGTGACAGCCTAGACATTCTTCTCAAAGATGCTGTGTTTTTCTGTCTCAAGGATTCAAAGGTTATATGGGAATTCACTACAGTAGGCCTAGATAAGAAATAATGGAAGAGCCAAAGTTCGGTGACCAACACAGGGAAAAACAAGATAACAACCACCATGGGAAAAAGTGAGCAAAATATAAACTAAAAGACCAGGGACAATTTATACTAAAAAGAACTGAAGACTGGTAAAGAAAGAAACTCAAATAGCAGTTAGAAAATTGGCAACAGAGTGAGGAAAGATGCCAAAAGCAGTTCTTGCAACTAGAGAGAAGGGTCTGTCCGCTTTGATGACTTCCCTATAGCCCAGTTCTCAGGAAGGTGGAAGGCCTGATGGGGAGATGGTTAATAGGGAGAGCTGTCTAGAAAATAGGTTTGTTTTTTCCTGTGGAAAACATGGTGCTTTTTCTTTAAAACCAAAACATTTTTACATTTCAAAGAGACAATCAAAATATTTCCACGGTACTTTCAGTGGCAGAATTTTGGTGGGTTAGGGATTAATTTTTAGTAAGAAAAGTCATGTGAAAACGGTGTCCCAAAAGTACCAACGCAGATCCTCTGGGTGCTGAGCTACTGACAGAGCAAATAGTGAGAAGGGAGCACAGCTTTCAAGGAACAAGTGCACCAAACGTCCTTTTCCTGGTGCTGGTCTCTCTGGTGTCCTTCTAGCCAACCACCTGAACCAGGCATTTCTTGATTACCACTTTTTATAACCCAGATCAAACTTGTTTACTGAGCTCTTCTCTATGTTTTCTACAATAGTGTTTACTGGTTCAGACATATTTTCATTGCATGAACATTTTATTTCACATTTTTACAGGTACACTGTGTGCAGTTTGGCTTAGAGAAACTTGTTTTTTCAATAGAACATCTATAGAATGTTATTACCAGACATTTAATGGAACATTTTTACAGTGATGGAGTTTTGTCAGAAAAGCAGCAGTTGATTGTGTCTGTGTGTAAAACTGATGTGTGTGAATACTTCTGCCCTGGCACAAAATAAAAAGAGCATTTGAAGTTCTGTAAGAGGTAAACTAACCTCAATACTAGATATTTTAACAGATACACTGCTTAAATTCCTCCATAAAAAACTCAGAAAACTTTCAGGGAATGTTAGACATTTTTTCCCTCCATTCGTCTTCATGCAGTTCAAGTTTTTGCTGTGCAGTTGGTGTAATTTTTTAGCAGGACAGAAGACCAATTCTTGTAGGACCATTTTTTTCCGAATTATTCTGTAGGTTTCCAAAACAAAAGAAAAAAAAGGATTCTAGAACTAGTGAAGGAAACTGTGACTTCTCCAGGTGTGACTGGGCTACTTTTCCTCCAGAGGTTATTGTGTAAGAACAATGATTTCATTTTTTTACTTCTGTGCCTTACAAAGACTTGTTCCTTTACTAGTACATGGGACAGGTGTACATTACACCTCCCATAGCTACAGTAATAGGACATGAAGATCAAATAAAATGATAAAGTTTGCTTGTGGAAATAATTTACCTACCTGTGCTTTCATATAAAGGAGGTTAACTAGATCTTTCTTGACTTTACAACTATTCTGAAATTGTAAATTCTGAAGGGTTCAGAGGTGCTGAGATGCTCAGGAAATAGAGTAAATCAAGCCAAAAATCTCTAGAAACATCCATGGGGGTCAGAAGCTTAGGCTAGCTCCCCATTAATGCAATAATTTGGTATTTAGTTTTCATGTTGTAAAACTACATGAAATAAGCCAATGAATTACACTGTAGTCCTTGCTGAGTATTTCTCCCCATACAATGATACAGCACGTCAGTAGAAACTTTGCCGTCATGGTTTGTTCTGTAGGATGCTCAGTTCCTTTCACATGATACAGCAGTGGTTTTAAAGCCTAGACTTGGTTTCAGAAAACCTTCCGTTTAACCTCTTGCAGAGAAGCCTGTGTTTTACATACATCCCACCCACTGAAAGTGCTGTGCTCAAAATGTCTCTGGGTTTATCCATCTCTGTCCTTCTATCCTATTGTCAGCCATTCTTGACATGGGTAAAACTGGGGTTATCATGAAAAGAGAGTACTGGGTAAAGAGTATTGTGAGCAAAGTGGAAAGCAATGCAGGAGAGCAAAAAAAGGGATAAACATATTTTCTGTGCAATTCTTTCAAGGATTGTTCACTTGGAATCCCAGGGTACTGTTGCAATGTTTGTTGCATTTTTATAGACAAAAGGGATATTTGCTCTGTGAGCGCTACAGCATTGGGAGGATGAAGAGCTTTGGTTACCGGGCTGTTTGTGATCTCAGCTCACGACTCAGGGGAGACATTTTTGCTCCATTGACCTCTAAGCTGCCTTTAGTTTATTGATTGGCTAATAGGGAAAATTGATTTTTAACTAACTCACCAGTTTTGAGACCTGAACACAGTTGTCACTTCCAGTAAGTGTACTTTTACTCAATCATATAAGTTGTCTCAGTCATCAATTCATTCTGGATGCTGCAAAAGGTAAGGATGTGCCAAAAGGTTTGGCAAGGAGCCCAGACACAGAAGACATAGTCCAGGACAATCTGTAGATAAAGTGTGTTTAATATTATGTTATGCCTATCATACATGCTCTGGTCTTGGCAGAAAACAGCTGGCTATGCCTAAGGGGTAATGGGCTGAACACAAGAAAAGGCAAAGTCAGGGAATATCAGGGAAAGATATCGGGGAATGTCAGAGAAAGAATATCAGGGAGACGCTTCTGAAGTGAGGTGTTTCACTTGTAGGTCAGCTTTTCTTGCCCTGAGACCTTTAAAGATAAAGTAAAGAAGTAGCTGAAGATGTCATGTATAGAAATATTGGCCTGAACTGGTCCAGTAAGAAATGGGATCTTCCAAGTGACCTTTTCAAATTCTAATATCCATGAGCGGAACTGGTAGATTTCACAAGTATAACTGGTGCATCATATTTTGTAAGTGTCCTCCTGCAAGATCCGAGTTCAGGGGTTCCAAGTGTCATGCCCTCACTTGTTCTCAGCTCACCTGTATGCTTGCAAAGTGCTAGCCAAGCTGAAAACCAGGGTGGGGAGTGTAAGCTGGGGGTGACTGAGCTAGAAGAGGCTGTTGGTTTTTATTGTTCATTTGTTTTTTACAAACAATAAAAAAGGAAATGTAAAAGAAATGTCATTTTGGGTTCATCTGAAATATTCAGTTTGCCCAGAGCAAGGTGTTTTTATTTTCAGGCTTTTTAATCAAAACCAATTACATTACATTTTACAGGAAAAGGAGCACCAGTTAGAAATGGCAAAATGAAACATGAGAAGAGCAAAGTGAAATGCATTCCTTTTTTAAGAAGAAAAATACTGGAACTAAAGGTTTCAAAATTTTCAGAAACTTTTTTTTTTTTTTAATTGAAAATATTTCTCTGTGTCCAAACAAACTGGTGAGTAGTTCTGTGCCCCTTCCTTCAAACTCTTATTTTCTGAGTGAATTTAATATATGTAATTCTTTTTTATCCGATTCTGGGTTCAGTGTGTAAACATTAATGTATATTAATTAATGTAATCACATGAATATCTTCACTGACTTGATTGAAGTTGCTTATGATAATGGCAGGTTTTGCTGGGAAGGCTGTTACGAGTCTGGTAAGCTAAGTCTGTGAATCTGGAGAATTCATGCACACAGCAGCTGTGCAAACAAGCCATTTGGCATCATAAATATCTTAGTTTGCAGGATCCCATCTCATATATGAGGATTACAATTTTGCAATCTATAGGTGACCTGTAATATACAATCCTATCACCAGATGCTGGTATGGAAATACAGGCTAAATTCTGCAAACAGTTCCTTGAAATGAGCAGTAAAATGTGTGTGGATGCACCAGGGCCAGGAACTAAAAAAGCAACTACTAATTTGGAACTTATCTGGTATGGCACCCCACAAAATTCATGCTCATAAAAAACCCTAGGCCCTCCAACTTGGTTCAGATATTCTTGTTCCAAGCACAGACATTTCCTGACAAATCTCTTTGGACAGATTTTTTCCTCAGTACATCTGAGCTGCATTTCCTCACATGACAAACAAGACTGCAAACTGATAAAAGCCAATCTGATGCAGTGCAGCCTGGTGCCACAGATGAAAAACAGCAGATGAAAACATCTGAATTTGCTGAAAATCCTTCAGCAGGATAACTAGGTATGGTGCAAACATGCTGCTGGGGAAGATGGAATGTTTGAGTCTTGGTTCACAGTGGCAAAACCAAAGGGTTACAAAGATCATGATCTAGAGAAAGGGTCATGACACCTTTTCATTTATATGTTGGCACATACTGAAATTTTCATTCTTACCATTTTTTTCCTCTTTCTTGGTCTGTCAGCTACACAGAATTCAAATTTAAACATCTTTTTTAGCTCACAGCTAGACTACTGTTCTTCAAGAGATGGAAAGTAAAGAAAGTAGCAATGCTCTGAAGTACTTTCCTGGCTTCGGACCACATCTTAGCCTATAATTTATGAACATGGGGACTTGCAAAAGAGGTAAAATCATATTGCAAGTGTCTACAGGCGGGATGTGGTTCTATATTTACTAATAGCTATTCTAAAATGTACATGCCAGTCTCCATCATGTAAAGTATGTAGCTAAGTGTAGCTGGCAGTATGGCAAATCTTAAAGGATACTTTTAATTGAATGCTGCAGATTTTGATTATATACCATAAGTTTTACTGTTGTTATGTACTCCACAGTATTCTCTGGGGGTGAATGGGACTGCAAATGTGTTACAAGAACATTAAAAAGTAATGTCTTAAAATTGTGTCACACAAAGGAGAACTCCAACACATTTGTTGATTATTTTGAGGAAATGTTACCTCTGAAATTGGACATAAATGCACCTGCAACCTGCATGCATTGAGTGCTCCCTTACTCTGCAGTAATCTCACTCATTTCTGTGGGACTATTTGAGAACAACAATACTGATCCCTGGGTAAGGAAAAGAGTCTGCTTTTTACTGTTAAATACAAATCTTGACCTCATCACTCTTAGACCATGCTGTAGATAGATGCTAGTTTACTAGAAAAACGGAAGCAAACATCCAGCCCAAGATATTCCTTTTAATCTCTTATCTGCATTTCTTTCTTGCATTTCACTGATGTTTATGGGTATTTTAGGTTCTTTATGTCTGTGTTGAAGTGTTGCCCTCTGTCAGAAGCAATCAGACATGTAATAGACTGTGGACAACTTAGCTTAGGCTAGAGAAGCTCATTTCTCAAGCCTCCAAAAGGCATCAAAAGCTTGCTTTTTAAAAGACATGCTGTTTACATGCTGTTTTAGTTTGTCCTCAATAATTTATTACCTACTAATGTCTTTTTTTCAGTCTTGCTTATTCTCAGTGGAGGCAGTTGGATTTTATCTGAAGGCACGGTCATTGTGAGGATGTGGAGTAAAGAACCCTGAATCGTTTATCCATTAAGGCCTAGAGTTTCACAGACTTGGGCTTTCACAGAATATTTTCTCCTCTTCAGTGAGGAATATATCTAATAAATCCATTTAAATAGGCATATGTGGAAATAACTGATTTTTTGAAACACTTATAAGTGTTAGACAAATATGCCTGATTTCTGATTTTTATTACATTTTTATATTGAGTTTGAATTTGCATCTTCATTTAGAAGTGCTAAATGTTAGGACTGTCTGAGGCACTACCTGTGCTGTTTCTGTTGGAGGATCACCACTGTTTATTATATCATGTTATGCAAAACCAGTTTAAAATTGCATTTTACAAAAGCCCATGGAACAATTTTAAGCAGGATCACTGATTAACTGGATGGTCTGCTCTTCTGAGATCTTGTTAGTACTGACTTAAAGTTTATACAGTTTTACTCACCGAATCGGTATGCTAAGTCAAACAACAGGTTTATAACTCATTCACCTAATCATGTTTACATTACACTAGCCTATGGAAATCCCAACCCAGACTACATTCCTAGTGAGAGCCCTGCCTTTCTCTGCAGGCCAGCCCTAGCTATAGTGTATCAAAGATACATTATTAGAATAATTTATGTTATTTTGATCTCACCCATTTGATAAATTACATATTGCAATGTCTAATGTGCTGCGTAGACAAGTTAACAGCAGATGCTGTCCTCATATTCATATTGCATATGTTTGTGTGTATGCATGTATATCTCTTTTTTTTCTATGTTCTATTTATACTTCTTGGTTTTCTCATATTTTCCTTGTTCCTTTTTGTTAATTATATGGCTGTTGCATTACACTGAACTTGTGTCTTGGCATCTTTTACAAGAACACATTTTCTTCCTGTGCAGTTTTTTGTACAAAGATTAGAACACCTAAATCTTATTTTTTTGTGTCCAGTGTTCTGAATTCAGATGTACAGAAAAATACATCTCTGCTGGAGAAGCCCTTTACCCGTGATTTTCAGTTTCCACCTTTCTATTATTTGTATGTTTTCATTGACACTCGGAGACATGGCTGGAATAGCTGGCATATACTAAACACTAGCACCCCTGAAGTCTTTATCTTTGTTGTCTCCTTCTACCCTCAGCATTTTGATTGAGCCAGTTTATGCATCTTGAAGCCAGAGATCCCTTATGGAAACATTTCAATTCAGCTCATTCATAATATGTATTGACAAAACCTCTCTTTCCCTCTCTCAGGTTTCAAAAAGCCCCTGCCATTACCCTGGCAGCATCTGCGTTATTTCCCCTATCCACCCACATCTGGTGAGAGTGATGAGGATCATGCATAATGCAAAAGTCGAGCTGCGCTTGGGATGTGGCTTTCAAGGCGGTGTTTGTACAGAGATCTCACAGGTGCATGTGCTGGCCTGAAGAGAGCAGCCCTGGGAATCCATTAGGCAGCTGTTTGGATTATCGCTTTAGAAACATTTTAGGAAGTTTTAATATCCTGAAATTAAACCTGTGTTATTGCTCACTGCATTCTGGTTTCCCAAGAAACTCAACCTCAGTGGAAAATCCAAATAAGCCCAAGCTGCAGGAACCTCCTTTCCCTAGAGCAGAGACTCCTGTATATCTCTGGATAGCTTTGTGGGCTCCATTTTACTGGTGCTAGATCAGTAGTCCACTCGCTCTGTGTTTCAGCTGTTCCAGTCTGGTATTCACTCACTTCCTCCAGCAGATTAATTACACAGGAAATATCAAAGAGATTACTCTAAATCCAAAGTATATGCTTTAACCTAAAGTGAATACATAATACACCTGCTGTGTTACTTTCTGTACACATGCGTGCTTCCTACTCAGAAGGATTTTAATAGGTGTACTTGGTATTTATCAAGTCAGTGCAAAGTTTTGATTTGGCAAAGTATATTTAGACCTTCAAGTCCAAGTTCTTTGCTGAGATAAACAGAGGATGTATTAACATCAAAGCAGCTTACATCAGAAGGACTTCATTGGACTTCTGTCTGGAGGATAGAGGGCGTCAGGAAGAGGTTTCTGTCTGATTTAGTGAAAGGTCATATTTGCTGTTTTCTGACAAATAGACATGTGAACCTGAGAGACAGAAAATTAGTTCCAACGGTAGTATTAAAAAACCCTTGTGTCTGGAGAGGTCTTGAAATCTGAATAAAAATGCAGTCCACCAAAGGCTGGAGCTGCAAATGGAAACAACTGCTAGAACTGAAGAACTGTTCCCACTGCTGTGTCTGCATAACTCTCTTCCCTCTCTTCTCTCCTTTATTTCTAAGCAGCTGTACAGGTACATCAAAACCAAGTCTCTCACAATTCCATCCAAAGAGAAGGTGTCTCTATTTGAAGGCTGGCACATTTTGGCTATCTAAAACCAATGGGAGTGAACTCTCAGACCCCCATTCTAACTTCTTTCTCTTACCATGCTCCTGCAAACTATGGCCCCTGTTCAAAGCACTACTGATTTTGGTTTGATTTTACACAGATTTAAGGGGAAGCTGGAACAGATCAGACAATACCATCAGGACTGTAATAGATTCATAATTAAGTAAATCCAAGCTGTGTGCCAGTTTTGGCTAACTCTGCTTATCCCCATACTGAGTCATTATTATCAACTGGAGCGTGTCTGGGGCTCACAAGAGCACAGTCCTCATGCCAAATGCTTTCTGCCTCACATAGCACTTTCCGTAATACTTTTTTCTTGTAGCACATGAATGCAGCTTCTCATTAGTAAAACAGCTGTACTGTTGGTGAAGGGAATGATTTCTCCGACACCATCTCTACACTGCTGAAGTTCCAGTGATATAACTAGAGGTCTTCCTGATTTACCATGCTGCACATAAAAACAAAACCTGGAGGAACTAGGGTTCTGTTTCTGGCATGCATAAAGCACATTCTTAAAATAACAAAAATGATTCTTGCCAAACAACCTCTAGATGGCTCTTGAGGCTTGCTTTGTCAATTAGCAGGCACCTGAAATAAGTCTGCATCAGGCTGTATCAAGATTTTCCTATTACTGTCTTTCTTCTTCATATGAGAGATGAAACGCTGGAGTGTTTTGCATGCAGTGGGAAGGCTTCCCTTGGTTTTGTAAAAAGCATTGAGAACCCTTCAGCTGAAGAGAGGAAAAATGTTTGTCTTCCTTCTACCCAGCAAGTCCTGATCATGGATTCCACCTGTGCATATTTTGCTGTAGTTACTACATATTTATTCACTCAGGTGTGGAAATCACCACTTTTGATTGTAGCATCTCAGGAAAAAAGCACAGCCACCTATTCCCCTAAATAAGCAGAACTGCTTGCAAGTGTCTGATTTACCCCGTGAAATCCCAAGGTTTGGTGCCTTTAGAAATTCTGCTTACAGAAGTACATCCCTTTTTCATATTGCAAAGGGCACCTGGGGTTTATTCCTGATTCAAAGAAGCGGGGAAGTAGGGGGAGGAGGGAAGGAAGAAAAACATATTCATAGTTTTAAGGTGAATCACATCATAGCAATCCACACTTCATCCTAAACAGATCCTGTGAATTACTTGCTGCTCAAACTATTACTGAGCAGATCATAATGGAGATGATACTCGTAATCCAAAAGGACACAAAGGAAACTGACAATTAAGGGGGAAAAATCTGTTAGGAACTTTAATCTGTCAGACAAAGAAGTATTTATACCGATATGTGCAATGCATTGCCCTGTTTGCAATTAAGAGCTCACATACCTCCTACAGTGTTTCCTCCAGCACAGTAACTAGATCTTTCTATGACTAAGCCAGACATTATATGAGCTAGATACTTAACTTCACTACTAACTGCTTGAAATGAATTTTTTTTCTGGATGAAAATGTCATCATTACAATTCTAGGGCAGATAAAATATTCCTTCCTCCCTTAAGCAGATAAATGGTCAAAACATTAAAAAAATATTCTTGGATAGATTTGTAACTTTTAATTGGGAAACCTGGTAATGCTTCTAAGATAAAGAAAAGTTTAAAGATGCTGCCTGCAACCAAAATATATGTGTACTTCTTCCCTTATGTAGTAAGAAATTATACACTGTTTAATAACACATTGAGGTCCTCCACAATTAAAAAACAATGAGCTGATTTAACATTAATCAAGCACCATGCAGCAAAGAAGAATTCAATGTATTCTTTGTTGCAAAAGTTAATATCTTTGTGGGTTGTACATTAAGAAAACCTGTAAAATATTTATGCGGTTAAAAGCAATACAGAACTGGCCATCAGCAACAGTTACAGTAACTTCCTCTACTTTTTTCAAAACAAGACATCTTTATACTTCAAACGTTCCACCTCAATAAGACGGACAGATCTTTGGCTGTAACTCAGCATCTCTCCACAGTGATGGAGATATGCCTCTGTACAATAGTGAGGGACACACTTCTCTCCTGTGAATACACTCACACACTCTGTTTGGCACAGATTCCAAGTATAGGACTCTTCTTTTTGGAAAAGTTTTGATGAGAGGACTATTCTTGAACAAAGAAGGATGCAGAACGTGACCGTCTTTCTATGCTTGGACTTTAGCTCTCAGCCACCAAACAGTCTGTGGTTTTTTGTTATTCAGGGCTGAATATGCTGAATGTAAGGAAACATCACAAAAGATAGTGATAAAAGAAATCAAACTCATGATCTGAATGTATCTTTTGAGATAAGCCTGTTCTGTATTATCCTCATCAGGGAGTACTACCCAAACTGAACTGGGAGCAGCTATCTGTATTTAAAACTGAAATTCACATTGGCAACAATATGAATTCTTTCTAAAATACCCTGGTCCCAGGAGTTTAATGTAAAGTAATCAACTGTAGTATCTGTTTTGGCTTTATATAAAAATCATTGTGCCTTGCTAAGACATTAGTAGGTGTTTCATTCTTAAGACAGCATAGAGATTTAGCCAGCAGATGCTCACTGAGAGCAGAATCTCATTTTTTCAGACACTGAGAGAACTGTATGCATGGGACCAATTTAGAAAAATCCATTCCAATGTCACTTTCTTTTATAGGCTATATAAATAGGTATAAAAAAAAAAAATCATGTAACCACAAAGTAATAACACGACCTGCAGATTACAAGGTAATTAAACTTGAAACTACCAAGTACAGTGCTCCAGGAATAATTTACCTCATGGTGTGGGGAGCTGAGATGTTCTGATGTTTCTTGCTAATGCAAAATGAATAAGCATTGGGAGCTCCAACCTGCCAATGCTAAGGAATTAAAGGGTTCCCTACCTGTATCTTTCACTTCTTAACACTCGTGATGACAATCTAATTTGGAAAGCAGCAATAACCATGTGGTAACTGTCTTTAAAAGGCACTTACCATGTAATTTTATGGTCAGTGAAAAGATAGTGTAACTGGCTGAGAGCACTGATTTGAAACACACTGCCTTCATTAGCTGACTGTCACCTCGATAGAGACCTGAGCGTATGTTGCTGACACATTTCTACAGTTGGTTCCTGGCTTGAGGCAGGTGTAAAGGAAATGTGAAGTGCTAGTTGATATAGGATTTAGACAAGCTTTAGGATGTTCTGTTAATTTCTAGGTGGGTAATCCAATCTCCTCCTCTCCTTGCCCTAGGAAAGAAGGTACTAGAAGTGAGCTTTTTGGAAAGATGTGCTCTCCCAAAAGGGGGAACTTCGGCAACATAGATACATAACTCCATTTGGTAAAATACGCTTCTTGATTTTCACTTCTGACGTGGATCTGGTCAGGGGCAGAACTGAGAGATAAGTCCAGTTAAATTTAAATGAAGATGAAGGTGATTACACTGATTTGCTGTGATGTACTGGTAGCTCAAATAGATTTCATTGATTAACTGACAATTTAAATAAACATCAGTGCAAGCAGATGGCATTTAAATAGGAAGTGAGTTTTTAAACTTAAAAATGTAGAGTCTTTTTTGTTGTTGTTGTAAATTGCTGATACAACATGTTTGCTTAGGCCACAGTACTTGGTGTTGAAGTCATTGCTTTATGGCCACAACATGCGAGCCCAAACACAGCAATGTTGTCTTTTACACCTTGATTCAAGTACAGCCAGTGGACATGTTTTAACTCTCACTGAACTCAATGAGACTTAAATGAGTTTTAAGTGCTCTGCTGGCTGCAGGTGTTTTCTGTAACTGGGGCAATGGATATTTTTAGCTTTTTCATTGTTTATGTCTTTGTCAATGTGTCCCTGAGAACAGATGATAGCATTCAGTCCAGCGCTTCCCTCTATGCAATTCTAAGGATACATTTAAGGTAGTGTTCACGAACTCCTCCCCAAAGATGTAGTGGGGCCTCTGTACATTACAATTATTAATCTTCCACAGCTGGATGATTTCTGCTTTTTCAGCCCTGCCCTAGCTTTGAACCATCACTCAGCTGTGCTGGTGGAGGCTGAGTGCCTTTCCATAAACCTTGCTGCTGTAAATGTCAGGAACGTATAAAACCAGATTGCAAACTGCAGTTACTCAACAACTCTTACATTAAAACTCAAAGTAATTTTGACACAGGTGTATCAGAAGGTCCTAACCTGAATGAGAGTACTTATAGTAGTAAAATCAGGCAGTCTGCATTTTGAAACATGTTACTAGACTCTACTTAAACATTGCTTCTTGACTCCTATCAATTCAAGTTCAATGGTAGCTGGGCACGAGCGTGTGCGAGTTCCTCTTTTCATGAAACACAATAGACAATTCAGCAAGATAAAGCTAAGCCTCATTTAACTGTGTGTAAATACACAGAAACACTGAAAACCTCAAAATACTCAGTGAATTGTTGCAATGATGGGTCTCTTCTAGTTTCCTTAAATCAAGAACAAAGTGAACCCTGCTGCAAGAAAAAACCCCCAGTATTTCAAGAGGCACTAAGCTGTTCCTCTGTGCCCAATGACATAAATTTGACACTTACTTCAATAAATCATACACTTTCATAGTGTTGTTCAAAATTTAAAAGACTTTCTTTTGTAGTGTGGCTAGAAAAATCCAGAAGTTGGCCAGTTGTCAATGTGCTAAAGACTCCCAGTTACTAATGGCAAGGTGGGAGAAAGGGAAGACAGAGCAATGTGAAACTCAGCATTGCATCCCACTGATGTTCCCTGCTGATTTCTGTTTAAGGCCAGGTACTGAAAGACAAAAACTGTTGTGTTCTGTTCCTGAAATGGGAAATCTTTTGGTTTACTTCTGATTTACAGCTTATGACCAGAGATGAATGCTGATTAGAGGATTCCCACAGATGAGCCTGGAAAGCTGGTAGCAGAACAGAGATCGATCCCAGCAAGAGAGACAGATTCTGCAGAAGCCAGAGCTATTCGCTTTATTTCATTAGACTTGTGAGTAAGTGAAAGTGAATTTGGTCCACTGGACAAGGAAAGGCAATGTTATGGCAAGGGAAGAAATACTAATTTCCTCCCTGATAATACCAGATCTCAACATAATGTCAGGAACATAATGGCAAGGTTCAGCAAGGGCGACAGAGGACTGCTATGGGCAGTAGCAGGAGGCAAAGATAAAAAGGAGGCTCTCTTGCGTGGGGTGAACTGGACAATTTCTGTTTGTTGCAGGTCTGCTCTGTGGGCTGAAATTTCCACCCCTACTTTCTTTTCCTACCAGCATCCTCAAATACAGCTGGCAGGCACTGGCAGCATGCCAGAGGACTGGTTCTTCTCTCATTGAGGTCAACAGAAAATGCTTCCTCAACACAAACAAGGGCAGGTCCAGCCTTCCAAACATAGCCTGCTCCCTGCAGCTGGCATTGCAAACAGCTCCCTGCAGAACTAATCCCCTCTCGGAGCCGTGCGTGCCATGCAAAGGCAATACTACAATACACGTCTCCCTTCCCCCTCTTTTTCTTTTTTTTTGAAAAATGACAATGAATGCACACGAAGCTTCAATTACAAAAGATTATGGGCTTCAATTTAGTGTGTGCAGTAAAGTTGTATTAAACGATCAAATGCTAATGAGGAGAAAGGCTCTTCTAGAGAAATAGGGAATTAGCATAAATTAATAGAGTTCCATATGTGCAAGTTTTACAGGGTAACAAAGTATCTCATCACAAAAGTATAAATATTTAATTTAATTCTTGCTGGGGCCAGTACACAGCATTACAGTCAGCACAGAAATATGAATTAAAGTGTGGGAGGGAGAAAAGTGCTACCCAATTCGGGTTCACAGAGAGGTCACTGTGATGGCTCTGCTGTTCTTTTTCTGTTTTCCAGCTCACACAGTTTGAGACCAGGTCCAAATGGCAAAGCAATATATGCATGGCCTCATCTGCAGTCTGGGGAGTCTTTCTGCTGGCTTCACTCAGTGTGTTATCAAGTTCCTTAGTTCTGCCCAAGAGTATATTTGCTTGTTAGCATAGGATCTTCCTGCTCTTATGGCAGAGAGAAAAGGCTTCAGAGGCATTTTGGTGGGGCTTTTACAGCACTTTCCCTAACCATGTGGAAAAGAGCTGCTGCAGGTATAAATTGAGTTGAATTTGTAATTTACATTCAGCCTTACAGTGTATATCACATTAATGTTGTGAATGAGTTGCTATAATTAAGATTAATTTTACTGAGGTAAAAAGCAAGCTCACTCCTCTATGTTACTTTCCTGAACAGCTGTGGCACTGATTAGTGTGATCTGCTCCAAACAGTGCTCTGCACACACAGGGAAGAGTCTTTGTGCCGCTGTAATAAACATATGGGTTTCTTGGGCTGGCTTTTTCTTGTATGACCCAGTTTGTGGGACTTGGGAGAAAAGTATGTACCAATACTACTGTGCTTCTCATGTTCTAGTGTTGCATTGCTAGAAGCAGCTGTCTTCAAGGGTGCAATTTTGTTCACATATGCATGGTGCGTGTTTAGTGTATTTACTTTCTTTCCTGCAGTTGTGTAAATATGTAGGTGTGTGAAGGAGTAAGTTCATTTTTACCTCTAAATAAATATAGCTGTTGGATGTACTTTGCTATGTTCTATAATTAGAAGAAACTGTAATTCTAGTCTGAAATTGTGCATATGAGTACCTCCATGCTTGGCACTTGAGATCTATAATTGTGGTTTTGAGAGGATTTTCATTTGATTATTGTCTTATATTTTGCAGCAGAAATATGCAGCAAACTGTTTAAATCCATGACCACAGAGAAATATGTCACCTTCCAAGTCCTTTCGGTCATTATATATAGTCATTTTGTTAATAGACTTTTTACCAGTTCCCTGTATGCTGGGCTTCAGGAAATAAGGCTTTTTACTAACTGCTCCATTCTCAATTCACCTTCTTCATTAGTGTGATAAACAGCTGCTTGAAAACAAGGGGAAATCCTGTAATAACACAAGAAGAGAACAATGCCTAAAAAGTCCATTAGAGAGGAGCTGAAACATCAGCATGTTTCTTCTAGTTGAACAAATACCCAGAAGACCGCAGCCACAGTTATATCTTTCCAACGGGTCCCTGCTCCATCTCATTCTTTGGCAGAATATGGGAAAAACAGCTTCACTAGGTACCACATGTTGAATTATCCTTCTCTTGGCTGAAATTCACAAAAGGTGTTTCTTTGTGGAAAAGCAAGTTCCATGTGAAGGTAGTGGATTTGGTTGGTGGAGCCTTGGGATCATTTCTCTAGCTCCAGCACAGACTTTTCCTTTTGACCTTGGCCAATTCCTTTCATGTGTCTGCTCGTCATCAATAAAGCTTTTCTTTCCCTTTCCTCCCCTGTTCATCTTGTCTATTTAGACTGTCATCCCCCTGAGACATGGACTACTACTCACTCTGGATTTTCTCTGCACCTAGCTCAGTGGACGCCAGAATTTTCTGTTAAGATAGAAATAACACTGATAGCCAATGGTTACTATAATAGTTTTGAAAGGAGTACACACCGCGGTACTCCAAGGCAGGAATCCCATCAGGGTGAAGGCAAACTGGAGACTGGTCCAGCAGGAAGAAAAGGCAATTGCTTGCAGAGCACAGAGCTGCTGTTGTATAACTGGCAGATACAGATCTAAAAATCACACTCAAACCTCTCTGTTCTGGTGCATATTACATCAAGGATAATTGTTTTTCAATGGTCTTAGAGACCAGAACTGATATTTCTGGTAGTAACACAAAGAATACAACTTCTGACTGATGATATTTTGATTGACTGAGGTGCCCTACTTCACTTCAAAGGAGGGACTGGTTTTGACTTAGCAGAAGAGAAACCAAGTCTGATATTAATGCCAATTAGACCATGTGACCTTGATGACTCTCTGGTGGTTTCCTGCTTTGATTTTGGCTTTTTTGAACTGACCCTTGACCAGCAATGTCAGTGCCATGTCAGTGATACCACAGTGATCTCACCACGGCCTGAATACACATAGGTCTAGGAGAGCACATTTCCCTTCCACGATTTAAGATGAACCTTGCTGCCAACAGACTCTGCATGCTTTCCATCTTCGCTTTGCATCAGCTGAAACAATTTCAAATTAGTCACTTTTGAGAATCATTATGTCAAGAGATCTGTCTTGATCGCAGAGCCTCTGTGGGCATAGAAAATGTCAGTCGTGTTCAGAGCACGCTCCTGACACTTGGTGACTTTCTGCCAGGTTACATGTTTGACAGCTGTTCTGGGGTGTGTGTTCCCAGCCACTGGCCTGACAACCATCATGAAGCCAATTACAGTCACAGGCAATTAATGTTCCCCTCCTCAGGTTCTCATGGAAATGATAGCATAATGCAGAGGATCAGCATGAAATCTGTGACCTTTGGAAATATAAGCTTGAGACAGGAGCTGGGCTTGTGTATACATCAACTGTGTCCAATTAAGCTCTTAAGACATGGCAAGGGAGATGGAAAATTACATGTTTCATAAAAGCAATGTGAACAATTTTTTCCTCTCACTTCCAAACACAATAGCTTCTAGTTGACCTGAAAATACCAGCTCTTCCCCCACACTCTCCCTGCATCAGTTACTCAAATATCATGGTTAGTATCCTCTAGCAACAGCTGTAATTTTATACAGATTTTCTGTATTGCTATTGTACACAGGCCTGAATCCATCATGTTTCTTCTGTTCTGAGCCATGTGCAGGCAAGCCTACGGGGCCAGCTCCTCCAGTAATGTAAACCAATGTAACGCCACTGAATAGAGAAGAGATATGTTTATCTGCATCCTTTCAGCTCCTTCCCCAACAGATTTCAGTGTAACAAGGGAAAAGAAGATCCTTTCCAGGTTGACATGGCCAATTAACATGTATACAACTCTCCCAGGGGTGTTTTTTGTTGCCATACACTCTGGAGAGAGACTGCAAACAAGCAATGAGAAATTTCAGTTCAATTACTGGGTGACATAACTTTGATTTTTCTTTTCCCCTCCTTCTTGGCTGCACCAGTCAGGGATGTTGTTCTAGTTCGAGCTGAATTACAGGCAGCTCTTTCTATCGTGGTCACAGTAGATCACGGTTTTCTGGTTTTGCCACTGTATACGTACGTGAACGGTCCATTTCTGGCATTTATCGCCTGCCAGTGGAAAGGAGCAGTATCTATGTGCAGAGGTACTGTCTACCACGTAGAAAGCCAACAAAGAGAGGTTTGAGCAAACAGTTTGGAATTTAGGGAATTCATAGCAAGGAAATTGTGTGACAGCAACATCTAGAGTTCAGATGTTTCATCTGCTTTACTCCAGATTCAGAGAATTTGTTCATTGGCTTTTAAAAGACTAGGAAGTTGCCATAAAGCATATTGGGGTTTTAGGCCAGAACATTTTCAGGATAATTGGTCTAAAATCATGTTGTCTGGGTAAAGCAGCCTGGAGCCTAGCCTGTCTAGCTGTTAGGTTTTTTTCCAACACATCTCACAATAAAATATGCAAACTGAGAAAACAGAAATTTTGACATATTTTTTAAATTTCATGGCTTTCAGTTCAGCTCCATAATTCTTAAGAATCATGGTTTTAATTTGTTGGGGGGTTTTTTTGTTTGTTTAGTATTTGCCGTTGGAAATATTGGTCTGATTGAGTCTGTTCCTAAATAAATCTCTGGATTATCAGGATATAAAATCCCAGGATGAGATCGGCAAAGTAAATAGTTCTGAATAATTATCCTTTGCATTATTGTCTTCTCAGTCATGTCAGTTTGGTATGCTTTAAAGGGAGACCCCAACATCAGAAGTATCCAGTCCTCATTTGAAAGAACTCCATTCCCCCAAACAATGAAATTTGAAAATACTGATTGTATTCTTCACTATCCAGCACGCGAACTGAAAATAAATATTCACGTTGGAAAACAGGATGAAAAGCATCAGATGCTAACACCACCAGCTGTATTTCTTTCACAGATGTGTGTGTGCATGTCTGAGGGAGAGAAAAAGAAAGTGGCTGGGAAAGGAAGAGAAAGAAAGTATTTGTGAATGTCAAAATAGGTCATCTTACCTTTTTCAACATGAATGTGTGTTTCTAGGGGAAAGTTCTGAGGTTACATTGCCCAGGCCTCCCAAGAAGCTTTTGCTGTGGAGTGCAATGCATTGCCTGCCTGGTGCAGGAGTTTTGTAGTACTTCAGGCCTCTGCACGAGTTAATTAGGATCAGCCTTTTTAAGCCAAGTGCAAAGCTGGTTGGCCGCTTCTAGTGCAGCCTCATGCTGAAATATTTTTCCTCTTTAATAATGAAAGTAATTCCGTGAGAAGGAGCCTGAACTGTAAGAAAGGGCTGTACAAATGCCATGCATACGGAGACTAACTGCATAGTGATGCATGCCACAAAAGAGACAGTGCAAAGGTTTGTACACTGAACATTTCCACAAATTCAGGGTACAATAAAACATTTTCACTTAAACCCAAGCTCATCCTAATCTGGCAAGACAATTTTGTATTGATGTTAACCAAGAAGGGAAGGGGAGTGTGTAGGGAAGGGAATTTATTTTTGTGTGCCCATAATATTTTGGTCAATGAGGCTGCAGAGATTTGGAGCATGGATATTCCCACTGGTATGACACTGGTGACTGCTTGGTGTCCTTGGGCCGCAGATGTTTGGTCCTGGTGTTGATGTCCAATATGTCCAGCTATTGAGGCAGATGGTGAGCAGCAAAATATTTCCAAACTTTTGGAAATATACCACCCTGGAGCCCAATGAGGGAGATAGCTGAAATTGGAAAATAATGTAATAGAATATTTTATTTTTCACAAAAGACTTTAAGGCTGGGAAGACTGCCATTTCTGAAAGGGCAGTTTGGCTGACTTCCCCATATTCTGCACAGCTTTACAATGACCCTCCATTAGCACCCCTTTCCTCTTTTAGACTGAAACAGAGGTTTGTACTTCATTTTATACACATATACACACACACTCACAAGACAACAGCAAGTGATATTGAATTTGTAGACTCATTAAAAAAAAAACCCAACCTAAAACAGACTTTAGCTTAGTCTTTCTGCAGCAAAGGACAGGAATAACTTTTTGCATTGTGTGTGACATACTGAATTGTCTGGCCTTTTTGAAGATGTGTCCATTCAGCCATGGGTCTATCTGTCCTCTCTCCAACAGCAGAATGGAAGAAAGACAAAGGAAGAACAGTTAGAACCTTGATTCATCAGAAGGCTTGAAAATTTGATTAAGTTCATGCAACTACATGGAAATCAACAGCAAGGTTCACTTATTGATAGGACCCTTGTTATCTGTGGGTTACTAGTAGACTTAATATTAAACTTGTGCCTGACAATTTTTCTCACAGCAAAAACAATGGCATTTCAATACATTTCAAGTAACAGCTTTTTGGAAGGAATAAGCTTTTTCTTTGCGTTGGGGGTGGCGGGGGCCTGCACTTTTTTTCCCCCATAAAGGATGTAATTATAGTGCTACTGGGAGAAACTGAATCGCTTGCAGGCTTTTTCCATAAAAACAACTTCTCCATTTTCAGTGTAATAAATTAACTTTGAGGCAAATTCTTTCTTGAAAGAAGAGGCCAGGTCTTTGTCTTCTGAGGAGTGAATAATAGAGAACAAATCATTGTTCCTATAATTTCTACTTGTTTCGGATTCATGAAATTCTGTAGTCAGGCAGGATGGAAAGGGAGCTCCAAGCAAAACAATTATGATAAACAGACTCAATGGGCTTGATTGATACACTTGGCAGGGGCATTTGCTGAGCTCCATCCAGGGACACTGCTAAGGGGAGGTTGAGGATAAGTAGCACCAATGAACTAACACTAAGTTCGTGTGCAAAATCTACTTACTGGATCTGCTTCCAAGACAAGTCATGGATAAAGCATTCTAGATAATTTCTATGGTTTGTATTTTCTGAGTTCACTTTGGGCATAGTTTTAATACCGAATTTTGGGTAAATTCTCCAGGATAGTTTAATCTATCTCAGTGTGGCAAAATTGTGCAGTAAAGTGAACAGTAACTAAATGCCATTAGCAACAAAAAGAGTTTAGAATGAGGAAATAAGGAAAATATGTAATTTTACTGGAGTGGTTCTAGATGCACTCAAATAAAAACACCTTCCAGTTTCTAGAAGACTATGAAACACTCTGTTCTGAACAGGTGTTTAAATATTTTCACTCTGGAGTGTTGATTTGTTAATATTCTCTGCAGAATAAACTGACTTCTCTGAGCCTAAGAATCATTGCTTGAGGTGTAGCATGAGTCACACAACAGGTTTTGGACGGCTGTTTGTAAAGCCATAGACAACAGCAAAAGGAAGCACAGTCAATTCGCAGATCCATTTGTGAACCAAACGCCTGAGGGAACTGGATATCAGTGCAGGAACCAGAGATTGTGTCAAGCATATTTTTCCTATCAGTATGGCTACCATGGATGTAGTAACATCTTATACACATTACTGGTTTCCTCCTCCCAAGAGCTCAGTGCAGTACAGAAATAGCAGAATCTCTTCTTAATTACAAGGATGAAGTAAGGCTGGCCTAACTATTCACTCCATGCAGGATCATGCTTGAGATACCCAGGTATCTCCAGGAGAGATAGATGGTTGCCTTCAGGGAATGATGCCATGGGTCCAAGAGTTTAGCATAGGTCTTAGAGACTATTTGGCTATTTTAAGACCATGCTAATGGTAATTGGCCTTACCTCTCAGGAGGGCTACTAGCACTGCGCACTTTTGGTGACATGTTTTTAGCATGAGGCTGAGAATCTGTTTTGGTGGGTTTTCACTAAAGGCAAGTGCTTAGGGCTTTTTCATCTGAGACTGCAGTAATGTTTTTTAAGTTTTACAGACCTCTTTTTTTCTTTTTTTTTTTTTTAACTACTATAGTAAGTATAAGCATACACATACTTAAGATGTTAGTATACATATGAACTACATTTAAGAACACGAATGCCTCCTCAGTACGTCCTGAACATTAAAATTTTTTCTGGAGCTCATTGACATATACATAACTGGACATTCCTGCTATTTGTATCTGTGAAGGTGTCACTGACATGAAAGGTGCTGTTTAAATAAAAGATACAATTTATAAAATTCCTGCTTTATGTTCAAGGTACCAGAAGGCCAAATCGATTTTCAGTTTAATTGCAATGACTATTAGCTATTCATGCTACTTATTGTAATGGACATAATGCTTTGCATTAAAGGATATTCTCATTCCAGTACAGAGGGATTTACATGTGTATGGAAACTTCCAATAACAGTTAATATGCAATTGTAGAAATCCCTCTGCATAGGGATGAGACTATACTCTGAGCCTTCACCATCTGGTCTGTCCTCTGATGATGAATCCAGCATCATAATATTCACAATCCACTTCTTTAAAAAGTGAGGTACAAGTCATTCAAATGCAGGCCTACCATCTCTTTTTTGTAGAGAAACTTGCCTCTGCCTTGTTTACTGAGAGAAAGATACTCTGAACAACACTGAGAGCTGTTATTTTTCCTTGGTGCTCTGATCCCAGAAGGCCCAAGAACCGATGATGCAACCAAATTTCCAAATTTAAGCTGGTGTCCCTCAAAAATAGAGTATGAATATTCACAGAGCTGTGTGTTTAAGAGTGTTATGAGCAGGGCTCTGTTAATGATGTGTATTTTGTTCTGATGCTGTCGGCCTCATTTCCTTACAGAATTATAGAAACTGCTCTGTTTCATTGTGATTCTGATGATAATATAAATTTAATGGTCAATACGAAATGGGAGGAAAGAGATTTGTTCAGCTTCTGAAACCTTATAGCCCAATATTACTACCTGATGCCATGCAAGAAGCAAGGAACTAAGAGGTATCGTTAAAGTGCCTGCAACTCTAACATATAGTGACAGAAATGCTTAAATATGTATGCACGCGTCAGAAAGAACTCATTTCATTTTTACCTCTTGCTCGAGTTTTTATCAAGGGTGGCAAAATTGTCAGGAAGGAACAATAGTGAAAAACAGAGCTGAAGCAGACGCAGATGTTTGTATAGCTCTCCCAGAGGTACGGCCGCCTTTGCTTCTCCACAGTGAGACAGCACTGCACCAATGTGTGATTGCTCAGAGATGGAAGTATATTTTTAATGTGTTCATAGCTGTCTGGAGGCTGTTATCTGTCATGCTGACAGAGACAGAGTGATCTACCAAAGCTGCAGTGAGCACCTTTCGAAGCACATCAGTCCTGTCCTACATAGCGATGTGCCATTTACAATAAGTCTGGTTCTGTTCCTCCCCCCTTGCACTAGGTTTAAGAAATTTGGATATGAGAAATGGAGAGAGGGTGGCTCTGAGTTGCTTTAAACTTCCTATTTGCTGGATCCACTGTGGGTCCCTACCGACCCTTGCTGAAAGCAAGAGCAGCACTGCGTGCTCCCGGGAGTACGACTTCAGGCTGGAGCAGTAGGGGTAGAAGAGGTAGATGGCGTATTGCATGCAAGGAAGGTGCTATTTCTCCTTTTTAATCTTCCTTTCTTTGCCCCATCTGCTCATCTTCAGACTCCAGAGGAAGCAAAAGTCACCCAGCCCTATCCCCTGTAGGCACGTAGTGATCGATTCCCAGAGACTTCACACAGGACTACGGGGGAGCAAAAGCAATTGGACGACCAGTAAAGCTGCTCAGGTGAGTAAGAGCTCTGCACCCACGTACGCCCATTACTTCTCTTAATTTCTACCCCACTGTCTGCTGGATATGGAGACCACCCTGCCAGTTGTCTAGCTTGGAAATTAAATATTCAAGCTAAGAATTTGCTGAGAGCGCTCAGGGATTTAGACGCATCCTTTGCATTAATTTTAATGGACGATACATCTAAATTACCTGCTGTGCTTGGGAAAGTCTCAGCCTGAGGTTTTATTTATTATTTATTGAATATTCCCTGAGTAAACAGAACTTTTTAGCACAAAGATGATCTGGCAGGAAGAACGGTCTTAAAAGGTACCCTATTATTCATGCAATTATAGTGCATCACTCATTCTTTTTTATTATTGTTTGTATTACTGTAGCACCTTGAGCTCCACAACAGAGACGAAGGTCTCTCCATTTCAGCTTCTGTTTGAACACACATTCGGAGCCAAACCCCATCATAAGAGCTTCCAATTTAAATGGATAAAGCAAAACAAACTGTGCGAGAAGCAAGTGTGGAGAGAAAAAGCATGCTTGCCCAAGGTCATACAACAGATTGTCAGTAGAAGCAAACCTAAACCCCAGATATCTTGAACTCTTTGGCCAGTTAGACCCCACTGTTCCTCTTCTTCCTCAAATAGCACAGCACACTGCGCTAATTCTTGCTCTCTGATACTTATCTGATGCGTTTCACCAGTTCTAGAAAAATTATTCTCCTTTTTGGTTCCTCAGCAGACTCGTTTCCAACCTATCGGTTTCATTTTGACAGGCCTAACATTACAGGGGAAGAAATATATATATGTTCACAACACAAAACTCCCATGTTATTGGATTTCCTTAACTGGACCCGAGGAAACACAGTGCAGCCTGATGCTTTTATAAATCATAAATCTTTAGCAACCTCTGCAAAGAACCAAACAAAGAATGAAAGCCCAAAATACAGTATAACAAATATGAAAATTATATACAATTTGGATCTAGTTAGCGATTTAATTGCTTCATTGTCACTTGTGATGCTGATGCAGTGAGACTGGGTGTCATCTCTTCCTTCCTCATAAAACTGTGGTCCGTCTTACAGCATCCCTGTACAAACAATATTGTCCTCAATCAGGCAACGAAACTCTTGAGGGAGAGACCATTAACTGAGGCAGGAGGAATTGTTCCCTGTGTTCTCTTATGGGGCAGTCAGGAAAGAAAAATAGTCATTCCTGAGGCTCTTGCCTACTGGTTCCTACCAAGAGAGTCTTAACCTCTTTACGGCTATGTGGATAGATGCTGTACGTCAAGGTTTACTGCACCTCCGGTGCTCTGTGCAGAATATGTGCCCTGCCACGTTGTTGGCCTCTTTTTGCAAATGGAGCCCTGCTGAGGATGGGGAGGCTTGTTTCGTCTCGCCTCACCTCTCATAGAGCTGCTGGATGTGGGCTTCATTCCCTTCCCATGTAGCTGAGCGACACAGCAATCTGTCACATCGCCCTGCCACAGAGGAGGTCACGGGCTGCGCACATCTGCGAGCACAACTCGTGTAAGGAGCAGAGCCAAAAAGCAGGCTCTGTGCATCTAAGCATGCAGGAACTTTTTTCTCTTTTACTTGTATTTATTCCTTCTTCTGCATTCAACAGTGGAAATTTGACTGTATTCACACAGTGATGTGCTTCAGTAGGATGGTTATTTAGCTGCTGAAGTGTCAATTGAATAAAGTTACCACATGGGTCAGGGGTCTTATGCACCTCTTGTGTAAAGATGAGTGCTCTCTTCTGTACAACACCCCTGTATAAATAGAGGTTGCACATGGGCTTTTGCCTTCTCACTGGATAATGTACCCCAGGAAATAGAGATGATCTAATCTCTCTCCCTAGTTTCTGATATGACACTAGTATGACAATTTTCTGTAAGCCCTGTCCAGGCCTTTCATCATGGTCACAAAGGAAATCTATACTTGGGACGAGCTGTGTATTACCTTCCAAGACCAGCACGGTGGCCTTTAACCCATCCTTTTGCTAAGGGTTGAATGGCGATTAGAAAGGACATGCTCAAAGCCCTCCTCCCATCAGCCCTGAAAACCACTGAGTTTTCAGGGCTTTGTTGTGCTTTCTGATTTTATCCATTTGGAATCATTGCCTGTTGGAGAGGACAGATGTAATTCTTTTCACATCCTCATGACAGAGACAAGTGCACATCAAGACTTTCATTGTTTTGCATTGCCTAGTCTGCAGATTTTGGCTGGATGGTTGAACATGTAATTCTTTTCATATCTTGGCTACAAATAGCTTTTCACATGTATGTTTGCTAGTTTAAGATTTGGTACCTGAAATTACTTTGTTCTGTACACACTTCCCCACGCATCCTCCTGTCTGAATACATAGTCGTGGGATGGTACTGCACACCTTTGTTTATTTATATTTGCTATGAGCATGTTGTGTCTCTAAAGGAATGAAATGGGTGAGATGCAGTCCTCCTGCCTCCTGTCTTGCGTGTTTATTTCTGGGAAGACAATGCATGCTTTCTTTTAATTTTAAGACGGGGGGTGATTTAGAAAAAGCCTTTTTATACATCAGCGTGGAGTTGCGTGGACTGAGGAGTTAGGTAGAAAAGCTGGAAGAGAAGGCAGGAGCAAAAACATTGCTGGAGGAAAAAGTAGCTTCAAGAGGCAAAGGCCCAGGCTCTTCTACCTCTCGGCAATGCAGAGTGTAACACTGCTAAGCCATTTCTGAAGCCCCCTTTGTTTTTAGCAGAGGGCTGGGTGCATTTGAGCACTTTTTGGCCAAAAAAAAAGGAGACTCTAATGTCTCTACCCTGCAAGAGACACAAAAGCAGAGGGTGCTGTTTCTTTTCCTGAAGACACTGGGAAATCTCAGTGCCGCACTGCAGAAACTTAATAATATATTTCCAAATATCAGTTACTGAGATCTCATTAAAGTCATTCTTTCCCAGGTCTCCACCCCATTTTCTATCATATAGTTATTCCTTGAATTGAACAATTAATAAGTAATGGTCAGATCTGTACTGATCTCATAATACTCTGTAAACTTTTAAAGACTATTTCAATATATATTTCAACAGGCCCATTTGGGAGAAGGTTTAGTCCTGCACAGAGACAGCCTTTTGATTTGAGCAGAGTCTCATGAGCAGGCAGGAAAAAGACAGGGACTGAAGCAGGTAATAATAATGGATCAAGTCAACTGAAGTCGATATGGGCCCTTTGCTGGATGAAATGAGGATCTGTCCCTGACAGACACCAGAAATTTGGCAGAGCTATAAGTGTTAAAAAAAACCTTCAGTACCTGCCCCTGGTCCAAGTCAGAGGAGACATGCAGAAACAGTTCAGAACAAAAGCTTTCTGAAAGGGAGAAGTCCATGAGCTACTTAAATACTCACAACTGTTATTCTGCCTTATCCTACAATAACCTAGCAGTAGCAGGGATAACCTGAAAATCAAAGATGCAGCGGTGGGCTCCCACCCTCCTCTCCAGCTTGGCCTCTAGTCTATGGCTCAGAGGCATCCTGGCTTTTAGCTGTGCTGCCAATCCCCCTGCTTGGTGACCCCAATGATGCACAAAAGCAGCCCATAATCCTTAAACTCCCGAGTTTACTTATATTGCTTTTCCCAGCTGCCCAGAATAAGTTCCCATTCCTCCCAGGAACATTTCCATTCCCCAAGACCATGGCTGAACCCCACAACATGTGCCAGCGATAGCTGTGCCCCTTCTAGGTCAGGCTCGGGGACACTGAGGAAGGAATGTTGAGCCAAAGCATCCTGCATGCACCTGCCTCACTGGCCTTTGTGCTGAGATTTACACAGGGAGAGATGCAAAATAATTACATTAATAGGCTTGCTCAACTTCTTCCTCTCCAAATAACATCTCAGGAAACAGGGAACCATTGGCATGAGGAATGGAAAGCTTTTTCCTACTGTCAGTTTTTTTGGCTATCCCCAGGAAGCACCCATGTCACAGGGATAATGTCTCTCCCTTGGTAAGAGAATAATGTTCGGTGTCATTTCTCTCGTATGCCCTGCAGGAAGCAGGAGCAGGATTTGACTCAGATAAAAGACTCAAATGACCCTTGTAAAAGCAGGAAACCATGCTAGCTTTCAGAGTGACAGAAGGATGGATAAACTGCACGTCAATACACCAGGTCCATGTATTTCACTATTTCTCTCTGACTTACAAATCACTTTTCAGGTAGTCTCAGCATTCTGGTATAGGGCAGAAATCACGGTGGGGTCATATAAGCGGCCAATTACAAAACCCCTCTGAACTCCTGGGAGGAAAAGCCTCCTTCTCTTAAAATGTACATGCTCAGAGTGCCCTGGGTGGAAGTCTTGCTTCACTTCACTGCTCTGCACTACACAGAAGGCAAAATATTGCTTTGTGTGAAATGTTTATTTTGGAGACTGTGTGTACAGGGGAATGACAATCGCCATGTACTCTGTTTTTGAATATTAACCTGTCCTGGTTTGTGTGTGCATGTGTTTGTTGTTTCTGCCTTTTAAATGGAACGGAGAGGTGTCTGTGCTTAATCCAAATGTCACATCAAGCCTGACAGCAGGAGGCATATTTCAGTGATAAAGCAGCCAAAATAAATGGACTTCTAGGGAGAATAGCCTGGGATTTGGGTGGGAGTGGGACAAGGCTCCCAACTGGGACAGCTGGCCCACAGCATAAATTATGAAAGCAGTGCTCTTTCTCTACCATGCACTAGTCCTTCATCCCATCTATTGTGTCCATTGTTGTTCTCTTTATATCTTGTCTTGCCCTATATTTTTTTCCCTTTTTCTAAAGCCCTGCTAAAAAAATATTCACAATTTTATAAGGGAAAGCAATGTATGACAGTTCCGCTCCAACCGTTATCTCCCAAAATAAATTAGAAAAAAATCCCTCCCTTCTGTCACACTGCAACTTCCAAACTGTTACTAACAGCAGACAAAGTCCATAAATCATTCCTAAATTGCCTACCAGGCCACAGTTGGGCTTTTATCTACAAAATAAAGTAGGGCAAATATATAAGGTCTATAAAGTTTAAGGATGTACTATTTACCATTGGTAATTAAAACCCAAGTGCTCTACAATAGGCACACTGTTACAGTGGACTCCAGGCTGATGTAAATGGGCACAGCTCCATTAGGCACAATGAGGCAAATCACATTAATTTTAGCCAAAGGTTTGTTCCTTATACATCTTATTTTGCTACCAAAAGACCAGGCGGTGCTTTCCTTACTTGCCTTATATAATCCCAAATTGATTTCAGTGGGACTATTTGAGTTGCAAGGTACTATTCAGCTTGAATAGGGATGGTTGTACTTGGCCTTCGGTGTGCAATAGATTTTTTTTTTAAAGCCTATAAAAAAATACATTTTCTTTACATACTCTTTTCAAGGCCTATAATCTAAGTAGTTATAACTCCTCACATCATTCGTCTTTTTTTTATTTTCATGGTAATGACAAAAGATGGAAATCATCCTGATCATGGAATTAGTTGGTGCAATTGGGTTCCTCCGGCATTCATACCAATGAAGGGGCTAAGACAATGGAGTGATCCCCGTCCCTTCTTGGGACACATAGCGTGCTAATGTCAGATTTCTGAAGTCACTCTACTCTGTCAGCTCTCTCCCTGTCAAGCAGGTGGTGAGTGAAAAGTTATTCGAGGATGGTGTTATGTACCCTTCATGAATTATGCATCTTAAACAAACTTACATGATCTGAAGCACTGAAGTGGAAGCCTTTTAGCTAGAAGCAGGCCGCTGGAGAGCTTAGCTACAGATCTCCGATAATGGTTTAAAATAGCTCGCTGTAGTATGTCTGCTCTCGTTCCCTCTTTGACTCAGTGGCCCATGCTTCGCTTCATTTGCTTGCTGCGGCTGCAATGGAGCTTCTGAAATCCCTGTAGGAAAAGCCCATCTTAAAACATCTTCAATGGTTAAAAAGGCTATGCTTCTTTCTGCTGGAGCTTTGTCTTTTGATGGTCTTGGTGGGCAGGTGCTGGTTTGGTTTTATATTGAAAGAGGGAGAAGGAGAGAGAGAAATTCTGCCAAGGTCACTGTTTTTTTCCCTTTCATGAAAAGATAATGAATGTTGTTTTAATATTTGCTTTCAGTGAAAAGGAATCTTGCTGTGTCTTCATTGCAGCTACGAGCTGGTTGAGGAAATGTATTAGTCACTGTGTCACCTAATCAGCCTGTGGCAATATTACCTGGCACTAATTAACTGTTTCCTCTTCAGAATGCGTTACTTGGGTGCAAGATACAGCACTTCATTTCTGATCCTGAGATGATGTTAATCTGGTAGGAAGATGGGTGGACTGCCTACTTGCACTCCATAGACCATGTTTTTTCAGCACCTGAAGTTCCTCAAGCAGAGAGAAGAATTAACTTTTATTTCTTAAATTTCATTCAACATCATCACTGTGTGCAGTCATGCTGGAAGAAGGCTGCTTTCTCTAGACACTAAGTTGTGGTTTCATTATGGATACACTGCCAAACTTGCATTGGATAGGGCTTTATTCCACTACAAGTTCCCTCAGCCTGATATAAGCATTTCAGACAGAGCAGTAGCATACAAAGAAGGACATTATAGTACAGCTTATTACAGACTGATCTCAGGAGCGCCAGTCACTTGGGACTCAGACTGTGTTGGCGGTGTTAATACTACATCTGGCTTCTCCTTTGGTTCTCATGTATTTCTCTGTCCCTCTGTGCAAAGAACAGCAACACCTAGTAACCGAGATCACTGTTTATCCAAGCTTGTCCTGATCCTGTGCAACCACAGGCAATAGGAACTTTGCTCCTGATTTCTTTAAGGTAGGAGCAAGCCCATACTCACTAAACCCACAGCGGCAACGTTACAGCTGCTGGCTCCAGAAGAAGCCTCAAGTGGGCTATACATCCTCCTCCCATGTTAGATGGTGGAGATCTGGAGAGCAACCTGTCACCTGACCAATCCCAAATGGCCAACTCACCCTGCTCTTGACCAATCCTGTGTCGCCAGCTCGCCCTCCTCCTGACCAATCCTGTGGGGCCAAATCACCCTGCTCCTGACCAGTCAGCGCCCGACGGCTCTTTGCTATTTAAAGGCTGAAAAGGGATGTGGGCACTTTCCCTCTGCTGTCAGGTGTCTTCTCTGGCCTGGTGTTGACGTCTCTTGGTTGTGTCTTCTGGCCCTGCTTCTTCCTGCACGATGGAACAAGAGACACACTTGGGAGATACAAGTTCTAACGTAAAAGGTCAGATTTTAATTTGGTTTAATAGTGCTGTGATTGAAGTTGCTTGGGCTCCACATGGCTTTCAGTTGTGGGCAATCAATAATCCTTGAGAGATGGCTTACTTATGGGAGCAACCTCGCAGGGGCCAAAAGTGAGTAAAGACTGCTAGTTGAAGACAGGAGACTTTGTGCAAACAGCATTGTGTATGCATGAGAATAGTTATATTGTTCAGGGTAATTCTGTTCTTGCATCAGTACCTTTGGGGAACTGGTATTATGAGGTCAAACCGTTTTGCAGACTTTCAAAGTGGCATCATTTTCATCTTGTCAAGAATTTTGTGAACAAAATCTTCATGGAGTATTTTGAAACTAACATGTAGCTTAAAAAATTTGCTTTCCAGCTAGTGCTAATACTTTTTTGTAAAACCACAGAAGGAAAATAATCCATTTTCTTTAATGGTTTGTAACAGGGTGGGGTAATGGGGCCTTTCCACATTTCATGCTATGTCAGAGATGCAGTTTGTATAAGTCTGCCAAAAAAGCAAGAAGGAAGAGAAGAAAATCTGAGATGCCTCAGTGTAAAAAGAAAGAATTGCTTGGTTAAAGTTTGCAAAACACATTGCTAAAACTTGGAAAATATTGGAATTCTTGTATGTGTGTTTGTAGGGACTTAGTCTGGTAATGTGCCCTGCACCAGGACTTCAGAGTGAATAAGCAAGGCTTGTCAACCCCTGTAAGAAAAGCTTGCATTTGGAAAACCTGGTGAACAATGTGGTTTGTGTGTGAGTTTCTGCTTTCTGTATGCCACATCTGAGTGCTTGGGTCAACACTGAGGGGCCAGTTAGGTGGAGTGGGGCAGCTAGAGCAAGACCGGACTGTCCTCTGAGGTGGGCTCTGTTTAGGTGGTTAGTTTCAAAGGATGTTGCTAGAGCTGAAGCAATTTTAAGGTTCTGGTTTGAGAAACAAAGGTTTTAGAAAACCAAATTCACTTCTTACAGTGCAAAGTTGGATTTGTGCTCTTTCCCCTTCATCCTCAGGGTGATGTAGTAGTCAAATGAAGACTGCACTTAAAACTCCTCTGAAAATCACAACTCATTCCCTGCCTGTGCGCAGATAGCCAGACCTATTTTTGTCTTTAGAGTTTGTGTAGTCATAAAAAATATTTTCCCTTCAGGTAAAGATTTCTTGGAGTCAAGTTTCTTGTGGGTGCCACACCCTTAAATGTGATGGGGACTGCTGCATTTATGGTGTAATTAGCTTTTTTTATTACTGCAGTTTTGACTGAAGGACATAAAGAATTTTTTTTAAGTGTTTACAATGAGTGTGCTGAGTGGCTGAGGAAATGCATCCTTTCACTAGCTTAACTGTATAGCCAGCCTTTTTGCAAATATATTTCTGGAAATACAGCTTAATATGAAACTTCAAAAGCTTGAGCAAAAGTGAATGACGTGGAGAGAATTCAGGTTACAAGAATCGAGATACACCAGTTTCCTCCATATTTCTAAAACAAATCTGAGACAGTCTAGCTAGCCAAGCAAGGGTTTAATTGCCAACATGTCCTCAAGAGAAGAGCTAGCTTTATTGAGTGCAAATGTTTTTTAAAAAAATCAGAAGAACAAAGGAGCTCAGTCTGACCCTGCAAGATCCCCCTTTAATCACTACTTTGATCATCCTTTTCCCCACGGAGCTCCCTCAGTGCTGGAAAACATCCTCCCTGGCACACAAGCGGGCTCCTTTTGGACTGGAGCACAGTGATCTGCCAGACACCCGGCAAAGCAGGGTGCTTTTGGGGGCTTTTATTGCACCAGCTCTGCCCTTTGCTCACCCTTATTGCCATTTCTGGACATTCTCATCCTCAAAGACATTAAATCTATAAAATCTGTATAAACCAAAACAATTTGGTTAATGTACCTGTAAGTAAACTCTAGAGGACTTCCGAAAATGCATTTTAAAATTCTGATTTTCTCAACTGTAGGTGTAGTAAAAATACAAATTGGAAATTTGGAAAGCAATTACTGCAATTAAAGAGTGCCAGTAAGTTGGCAAGTCCTTGCCGCCTTTGAGACCAATCTGCTCTCCACATTATTGCATAGCATGCTTACTTGGGGATGGGAGAGAGGAAGAAATGGAAGTGATTGTGTCTTTGAGTGTAAATTGGCCTTGATTTCCTTCACTGACTTCCCCACTGTTCACAGTTGTTCTGCTATGACATTTTGCCTTGGAAGTCATTCATATCTGCTTAGCGCTGGACACTTGTTAAAAGGTTAAAGTAATTTCTTCAGCTGTACTTTGACCAAATTCTGTTTGGAGACTCCATGAGCCAGACTGTGGCCAGAGCCTCTGGTGGGAAATTTGCACCCAGGTGGGAACCTCAAAAGCCAATGGCTTTGCTGAGA
Organism: Harpia harpyja; assembly: GCF_026419915.1. NCBI lineage: Eukaryota > Metazoa > Chordata > Aves > Accipitriformes > Accipitridae > Harpia > Harpia harpyja. Next base: position 18,233,786 of record NC_068969.1, on the reverse strand, counting down.
CCAGAATTTGACCTTTTAGCTGAGTACATCATGTTCATTCTTATTTCATCCTGCTCTTTATTCCAGAGCCAGCTAAGGTGACATTAGAAAGCCAACCTACAGCTAACTCATCACAGTAAACAAAGGGAAATCATAATTATGTAATGAAATTAAGTCCCAGTCCCTAGTTACCTGGCTAATCCCATGGAATAGCATGGGTCTGTTCCTCCTGTCTCCCTTGGACATTATTGAGAGTAAGCCTGCAATATTATTCTGAGTGTTTAATTGGGTATTTACTTTCAGATAAAATTCTAATTTAAAACCAGCTTTTCCAGTTTCTTATGGTTAAGTAAAAAAAAAAAAAGAAAAACAAAACAAGGCGTATCCATAAGACCAAAAATGATCCTTAATTGTCACAAAAGGGTTCAAGTAAATTTCTAAGCATGTCTAATGTCCTTGATCTAACTTGCAGGCACTCAGTCAAACCATTCCAGAATATCTTTTAAAAATCAAGTCACTGAACTGCATTAAATCTCTGAAAAGACAATCTTACACAGAATTAGACTGGATTTAGTTGAGGTTACCTTAATTTACTTTGGAAACAAAAATCAAATTATTGCTCTTTTAGTCATGAATAACCATACCTACAAAAAGGTAAATGTGATTCAACAAATTCATTTTACACTGGTGTCTAGTTTTAATTTTGATACATTGCTCTAGTTTTGCAGTGTGGACAAGTTCTACACCAAGGTAAATTTGGAATAAATCAAAAGTTATTCCAGGCTTTCAGGATTCAGCCAGACAAATGCAGAGCTGACCTGAGCAAATGTTGGCTCTTGCATGGAGCAGGAGGTTGCTCTAGACGACCTTTAAAAATCCCTCCCTCTCCAAATTACTGATGTGCACCAGTGTAACTGAGCACACTGTGCTAGTTGTCCTCACTGTCAACTTATTTTTAGAGCTGAATTTTTATAATGGGGCTCTTTAAATATTTAAATAAAAATACTGCTATATTTTTCAAGCTTACAGGTTGTTTTTTTTAATAGAGATGGAAAACAGATAATTATGGGAGCAAAGTGGCATTCTATCATACCATGATAATCTCAGCTAGGTTTTTAAAGCCCTGAACTTTGTTTTAAATTTACGCAAACTTAAACTGTCAGAATAAATCTGCTTCATTATGTATAGGGATAATGTTAAGGCCTTTGCTTTGTTTGGTATATACAAACAAAACTGGAAAAATATATTGATAAGAAGTTTAAAATGCTCTGGGGATAACACAGAGTCCATTTAAATCAATAGGAAAGAAGTCACAAAATCTGTTTTTTAGAGGTTTTGGATTTACAAGAACCCTTAGGGAAGAATTTTTGGTAGCACTTGTGTTGCTGAATTACACAGGCGCTTTATAAATCTCACCCTTTATCTCCAGTAAAGTCTCACAAATGCAGCCTGCTGGGTTTGATTTACTCAGACTGGCAGGGGTTTATGTGGCTTTTTCAGACAGGCATTTACTGGGAAAGGGGCTGAGCTCTCCTCTGCGTTTCACATGGTCTCCTGAAAGGTGATGACTTTTAGTTGCTGCTTCTCAGCCAGACTGCCTTCATATTCTCTGTCTAAAAGCTTTTATGCCTCTTCAGAACACCTGCTTACCTTTATCAGTCAGTGAAATGGTTGTGATTACTTGAGGTAGAAACCTGGGTTCCCATTCACACGAACACAGAGATGTCCTTTGGTGCCAGCCCAGGCCAACTTTCATCTGTACAGAGACCCTATGCTGTCTTCAAACTCACCAGTGCCAAGGGACTTGCTAGTTAAATGTGAAATTATTTTGGTCAAAGCTGAACAAAGTCATTAGCATTTCACTGAAACATTTCATATGATCTTGAGGAAAATAACTAGATTGACTTTCAGGTCTTTTAATCCTGTCTGCAAAATGTTGAGTTCAAGTGTCAGATATTGGTTAGAATCAAAAAGAATAAGGAAAAATAAAACACAAAAAGAACAAGGAAATATTTTGTTTTAAAATGATAGATGACATTATTCATTTCTTTGCTCCTGTGACTTTGCAGCTGGCTGCAATAACCAGTTTGGGACCATGCAAATACTTGCTGGGGGTGCACAGCATGTGGCTTGAAGTAACCAGAGCAAACTTTCTATTGTAACCTTTTGTTCCATCCTGGAACCAGGACATTTCTATCTTGCAACCTTTGAGAAATGATCTGTCTAAAACAATACATGGAACAACTAACCAAGAAACCAAAGAGTACATAACTTCCTTTACTCCACTGAAAATTACCCATGTGTGCATCCTCAGAGAATCTCGCTTGTTTTGAACCAAGTCTTTCCCAGTCTTCCCTTAGAAATATTGTTAAATGGTAGCTGACCTGACTGAAATAGGACACCTGCTTTTTACCAGCTGAAAAATTTTTAGGTTAAGGAGAAATCTGTACTTATAATAGTCTTCCTAACAGACTTCATTTATTCCTGTCAGGGCATATAGCACCCATTTTTAGATGCATTGAGCTGATTGTCTATTTTTTAATTGCATCAGTAATATTTTATATGTGCTGAAGTGGTATTAAAATTTAAATTATTTCAGCAAGCTAATAATTTATTTTCTACCTGGCAGACAGACAGTCTCTCATGCATAGGAGTAGACAAGAAGAGTGAGAGATGGTATATTAGATGTACTTTAAGACTAAAGCACCTTCTGCAGTCCTGGAGGGTGAAGAACAGACACTTTGATATAGTCATTGCGGTTTATTGATCCTATTAACATTATCTTGTGGTAAAATCAATGCTGGAGTTTCAGTCTTGCAGGAGACATGTAAATGAGAAGATGAAAAAACATGCCAAGGTAAATGGTTTCCTGATGGAGAAAGAGATATGAAAAGAAATAACAGGAGGAAGGTGTGTGTTAAGCAAAGATAGTACTTAGAGACGGGAGACTGAGTGTAGGACCTTGCCAAAAGTCATCCTCAGTGTTTGATGCAGAACGTGGTCTCCTGAAAAATCTCTTCACTAACTGGGACACGGCCTTGAAAGGCATGAAGTGCTGACAGCTCCTGTTACTTGGACAAACTCTGGACACACATGGTCCCTTCTTGTCTCAGATCCTGCACAAATGGGGCTTTTCTGCAAGTCTTGCATGTGTTTATGCAGGGCCCGTCCAGGCCAGGCACATAACAGCAGCCCATCCTGCCATCAGTAATTTGAAATCAAATACAAATGGCTGTCGCATGTCCATAGTGCTGTAACTAACTCACTAGTCTGTTAGGTGTTTTTTCTCCACTTTGGTCCCTTTACATACTTACCTAGCGAACCAGGCTGTCACCCTAAGCTCCTCCACTGCACCTGCAGCCCCACATTTAGGGTGGTCTTAGCCCAGATTTGATGGCAAGAGGAGATGGGGGACTGCTCAACCAGCTATCTCAAGTTGCATGTGCACCTTGTAACTGAAACGTGCTGCCTGCCTCCCTGTCCTGTCTCTTTGGTGAAGGCTGCAGCCACAGAGTATTGGGAGAACCCAAAGGTGTTGAACAGGGGAGACAGTAACAGGAAAGGAGAATCTTAGGAAAACTTTGCACTCCTTTTGAAGTGTTTTAAAGGATTTTTAGAATCAGATTGTCAGGTGACTGAAACCAGCTCTAAGGCATTCACTCAAATCAGAGCATTAACTTAGAATTAAATAGTTCTCGCTCTTCCCCATTGCAATTACTGAATCTTTTCTTTTTTTAACCTGACCAACTCTTTGAAATCAACATGAAATTGTGCAGTCATTTGGCTGAAGGAAGCTGCATTTTTAAAGGGAACTACACAGGATGTGCTCAAGAAATGAAATCTGGCTCCATGCATAGGTTTCACTGGATGCTGAAATCTGCAGGTAGCTCTAATAGCATCTTTACCCTTGTGCATTGCTGCAGTAGGGCAGCATCACTCACAGATATCAATGAAGGCTCAGGTCTGCAGGCAGAGATGCACCCAAGCTGACAGGGCCAAAATAAATCTATGTTCTGCTATAGCTGGGTCTGAACATAATGAAACATCAATGTCGTCTAGATTTATTTGGACTGAATGGTGGTTTCTTTCAGAAGTTTGGGGTTTTTGTTCTTCTCGCACCATGAAGTCCACCTTTATAACAGTGTGTTCTTAATGATCAATTAGTGAGTTTCCAAGCCACAATCCATATTACAGAACGACAACTTAGAAGTTTCATGCGAGATCATTTTTTGCCCTGTAGTACTTTTAAATTAGTATGGCTTCATTTGCTGGGCAGCTTGATCAGAGGAGCTGTCTGTGCATGAGTGAATGTATAGCTCCATTGTTGTTTTTAAAATTCATTTGATCTGTAAAATATGAATTTATCTAGTTCTCTGCTCTACCAGTTCAGCCAGGTTATTAATGAAAGGTAAGATACAATTTTTGGTAGAAATTTCAGTGATGACACAAGTTGTACATTAAATCCTGATTCCCCCCTCCCCCCAAAACCCTCTCATCAATACTTACCAAACCATCACCTAAAAAAGAACCAAGGAAGAAGAGAGCTGCTGTACTGAGCATAAATGTTCTGTCCCTGACAGCAACCAGCTGCAAATGGTTAAGGACACAAGAATGGGCAGGTCTAGGTGGTTGTTCTCTGATGCCTTGGGCCATCCCTGTATTAGGGGCTTCACCAAACTGGCATCTGAACCATTAGGAGAAAACCTCCCTATCAGTGAGTGACTCTTCCCTGTTCCCCTTTTGAATCAATTTATATTTTTGACCTTTACAATATGTTTTTGGCAGGAATTTTTGCAAGGATGTTGGTTGAGATAATATTTCCTTTGGTTTGTTTCATACCTGCTCCCTGGTACATTCATTGGGTTCTCCAGAGCTCCTACTTTCATGAGAAATAGGGAATAACTGTTTCCTGATTAGCTTTGATCCACCATTCATTGTGTCCTCCTTCAGTTATTTTATTTTTAATTTTAGGTACATAAATAATGCTGTTGGCTACTGTGTGCCTAAAATTAAGCATGTTGTAAAGCGCTTGCCTGAGTCAGGGCCAAGGCTTTTGTGCCACTTAGCTTTCTGTTCACCATTAGCCAGAGAAGTATTTGGATGTGCAGGTGTAGCACAGGACCTGTTGTGCTCACTTTTCCCCACAAAAAATGAAGTGCTGCCCAGTGAGAGTTCCCTTGTGTTGAGCTTCTGCATGTGGCTCCTGGAGATGCTGCTGGCCTCCAGCGCCTGTGTTTAGGACCTGGAGCTGCAACCAGTGGAGCAAGACACTGGGTGCATCTGGGGTCCTCACCTTTCAGCCCTACGGTGATCTCTATGTATGGAATAAGGGGAGCAACATGTTTGGCCTGGGGGGGTGTTTTCAGGCTGGGTCCTGGTGGTCACCTGAATCGCCTCCGTGAGTGTGGGGAACAACGATCACTGGAAAGGGGCGTAGTGCCTTGCGCTGCATCTGCTTGGCCTTGATGATGATGATGATGGCCGCTCCTCTGCTGTGTCTTGGGTCACAATATAGGTAAAGGCAAAGCAGAAAGGATTTGTGCTCAGTCCTGTTGATTCTGAAGCAAACCTTGTTCACTCTGTCCTCCGAAATTGTATTCGGGCAGGATAAGGCCATAGGCACAACTCAATGTTACAGCATCTTTCCAATAACCCCCCCCCCCAACCTATAGTTCAAAAAAACCAACAATGACTAAACAAATAGATCAAAACTCATTAATAACTACAGACTCCATTGCCAGTTTAACATGAGGAGCAATTTAATTGGGACCTAGACTGCTTTGTGTAGCTTCGTTAATGTAATTGAGTAATGCATATTGATTTTTCATGGGGCTCAAATCTTTTTTCTTCATCTCGTATAAGAAAGCCTGTTAAGGAATTATTAATCACACTATAATTACTTTAAGATCTATGCTCTAATTAAAACCATAAATTCTTTATTACATCTTTATTTTAATTAGACATCCAGAAAGACAATAATTTTTACAAGAAAACTCGTACAATAAAATTACCCTGCTTAGCAATGCTTCAAAGAGCCTGTGCTTAGGACACACAGACTCCAATAGGACTTCCTAAATGAAGACATGCGTGATTCTAGTCATAATCAGAATTAAAGATGTCCTCTGAATGTAATTAAGTAACTTTACAATAAGATCTCTATGCAACAAAACTGGGTTCATCCACAGGAGTAAGACTTTACTTTCTCTTGTTTTTCTTTTGTCTTTTAAAAATCTAGGATCGAAGAAGTATGTTCCGAAATTTTAAGAGTCTAATCAAAGGTTTAAAATATAATCCTACTGTAATGAAAATAAGCTTATTATCATAACCACCTTCTGGTATTTTCTTCTGGGTGTCTTTGTTCCTGCTGTGATAGGTACTTTTTACCTGCCAGGAGGAATTAAAAATAAGCATATTTCCTCATCTATGTCGAAGGACCTGATATTTCTCTCATTTAACCTATTGGGAAACTAGGTCCTGGAGAAGACAGTCTGGCTTATAATTTGTGGGGATGGTTTTTAGTTTTTTGAACTGTGAGTCCTATGGGTCTTTGTTACTAGAATTTGAAGGTGCTTTAAAAGCACACAGTCTCACTTCATTTTTTTAAGATTAAAATTATTTCTGTAATGTGAAATAAGATTGTGGTTTGAAATGTTAGCTAATCCACAATTTGCTTGGGTTTAAGTCCAAAACTTTATCAGAAAGGTCAATGACTAGCTGACTCTGACTGAAACTTTTCTTAGTATCTAAGCATAATTGAGAGTTCACCTTAGCCCAGTTCAGGATTAAATGTCTCAGAGTGCTCAAAACGTTCACAGAGAAAACCTTGTAGATTCCCCACTTGAAGGTGGGGTATGTGCCAGAAATGCTTATCACAATTCCGCAATGTGTTCTTGCGGTGGGTACTTTGTTTATGGCCATAGTCTCACTGCAGCCAGGTAAGGAACCTGGGCCAAACAAAACATGCTTTTATCCATATTTATTTTGTGGGAGAAATGTACCAGTTCATTCCTCGCTGCAAGGCAGATTTTAAACTCTGGCTGTTTGCGAAGCGCCAACTACAAACTGCAGTGATATGCTTGTAACAGAAGTGAATGCCTGTATCCCATTTTCCTTGAAGAATCTGCAGTGTGTCTCCTTTCAAATCCCAGAACACCACTTCAGAGTGATGTGTTACTATTTAGGCCGACAAGGTCTGATTGAAAAGCCAGCTCATAGCCTAGCAGTTGGTAAATGGTAAAAAGATAGGTTTATTTGCCACTAACTCCTCCACTCATCACTGAAGGAAGCCAGTACACAGCCAGTGCATTGCCTAGACACATCGCTTGTCAGATAATGTCTTGACAGTCACTTGATGCTCATTCAAAATAGATGAAATAAGGTGTTGCTGGAGGGTTTGTTACAGTGGCAATTAGATTTGCATCTCTGGCTCAGCTGTGATCCTTACCTGTGCTAAGGAGTGACTGCTCATCTGAGTGATGCTGTAGAGGTGCCCAGGGGCTGCAGCCCAAAGTTGCTCTGATGTGGGCTGGAACACAGAAAGAGGGACTTGCAAACATCCTGGTACTCTCTCTCCTCTCTTCTGCCCTTTTTTTTTTTTTTTACATCTGCCGCTCTTTTCCAGCATTTTTTATGGTTCTGTTCTTCTGTGGCTATTGCTTTAATTTAACCTCTGCTTAGTTATGGACTAGACTGCTGATGGTTTCAACATCTCCAAGGCATGGCAGATGCTGACACAGTACATGAGCTCAGGGTTTAGGTGCCCCATTCTCAAAGCATTGCCTCCATGTGGGACCTGAAACCAAACTCACTGGCCTGGTCTGGACCAGATCATGGGGAGCCTTTTCATTGGTTCCAGTGGGCTTTGAATCAAGATACCTGGACACGGTGGAGTAAACAAGTGAGCTAGGTGTGAATGGAAATGTTTGAAAAATGTGGACATATTACCTAGAACAGTCTGCCTTGGCAATGCATAGCAGTCGGTCAGAAGGATGATAGTACCAGCTTTTGTTTAAGTGATAATGAAATTAAGGGGGTGGAGGGGTGCAGGGAAGCCTATTCCTGAGATGCAGAGAGCTGCCTGCCACAGATTGATTAGCGAATAGATCAAACAGCATTGCCAGCCGTGCACTCCTCTGCCTCAAACATTTCACTTATTTGGCAGTCCTTGTGAAGTTTGCAAGATATATCTGCCCTGGCTCCCGCTTTAGAGAGTGAGAACATGATGTTTTTTTCAGGCTTGAGTTCTGAGGCTTTGCTTTCCTGATCTGTCTTTGCTTAGCCTGAAAACAACTCAGCAGGTCTTCTGTGGGAATTAAGCAAACAGACTACAAGGCTGGGAGTACGTTTTGAATACTTGAGTTGAGCAGCTAAAGTAGGGAGTGAAGGGATGTGCATCAGCAAGAGCTCAATTTAAGCTATATGCCCTTCTGTGAGGGAGGGTTAGCTGCCTTTCTGGTTTTATTGTTGCTACATAGGTAAGCTGAAGTAAAGCAGAACATGGCACTGTTCATAGTTTGACTGGTCCCCTCAAACATGATCTAGCTTCAGTTATACTAGTAGGGCTATTGCAATTTATGAACCTGGTTTTACTGAGATTTTCTCCCACCGAAAATGGACAAAGGCGGCCAGGATTTACCTTAGAGATTGCTAACAAGCAGAGCTAGAAGGCTGCGGTGGAAAATATTAAATATCATTCATTTCTAGGTATATTAAAAGTTATTAAAGAAATAATAGTTCATTTGTAGAGACCAAAGTACAGTGAGCCACTTGGGTGAATCAATGTGATCAGTCTCTCTGAAAAGCATCCTCAAACATGGGAAACTTTTAGACACCTCTATCAAAAGAGCAGCTATCTGTTTGATCTTCTTGCTACCCAAATAGAAATCAAAACAATAAATAAGCTTCCTATTATGTAGGAAACAACATTATTTAGCCTGTCAGTACATTTCAGGAATAAATCAAAAGGGGTTTTTGGCATCTCTGGCATTTGAGCTCTGCTAAATGCTTAAGACCTACTATTCATTCATGGGAATCCCTGGGTGGATATCATACTCAAAGATTCAGTATCTATTTCTTTAAGAATTAAACAACATACATTAAGCAATTATTTACTTAGATAATTTTTATGTATTTAGTATCCCTGTCACTGATCTTATTATAGATATAATCTGTTTTTCCCCTTTGAGAAGCAAATAACCTTTTTTACTATTACAAATGTCAGGAAATGGTTATTCTCAATTCCTCACAAATGTGACAGAGGGAGGGAGATATCACATGACACTATTGAGCAGAAATATAGAAAAAGGAAATGCATAATGAAATTGTGGAGCTCGTGGCTGCAGGACCAAGGGAATAAAAAACAATGAGAAATTAATTGAAGAAAAGTCCATTGGAGGCCATTAAATGAATCTCTATCTTTCAGATTTCTAGCAGCTGGGGATGTTGGATAATTCAAGACAGTCATTGTAAGAAATAGGGCATCTGTTACTGGACACTGAGGAGAGAGGATATTAGGCTAGAAAGGGTCTCGCTCTGATCTATGTTGCATGTTTTATAATGGTAGGAGAAATATATGAGCAATTTATAAATGATTGCTTGTATACAACTATTTACACTCAGAAGATGCACTAACCAGCCTTGCGTGTCCAACTGTGGACAGGATTGCAGCTCTTCCACGTGTGGGTGCTGCTGAGCAAGCCCCGATGCTACGGCTCAGGGGGGCTCAGCTGGGGCAGAAAGCAGCACCCGCTGAACCCCACTTCTGCTCAGGGCATCCCAACACACAAGTGTTTGCCAGTCGCTCCAGCTTCCAAATGGGCTCGTTCTGGTGCCAGCTCAAAGCGGTTTCATAAGAAGTTCCTGTAAATGAACAGTAAAGCAAGAAATGTCCAGAGCAATAACTCTTATTTAAGCATGGCCAGCAGAACTGGGAACAGCAAACATAGCCAAGTGTCCGTGTCCTGTTTGGCACGGATCAGTGAAGAGCACAGTCTTTTTTTCCCTCCCTTCCTGACTCTGCCATGGGTGATGGGAGTAGAGCTTTTTAAGAAAATGGATGATATTGAGGCCACTTTGTAATACTAGCCATTTTAAAGTGTTCATGGCAGGAAACTAACCCCGAATTCCATATTCCTGAGTAGTTCCTCTGCTCTGGATCTATGTGGTGACTCTAGTGTCCCAAATCCACCCCACTCGCCCCCAGCCTTGGGGGATCTGAAGAGATACAGTCTTTCTACAGCTGCATCCATCTCTCCTTCGATCCCATAGAGCTAATCCTCCAAATGGCGTAGCTTCAGACACACACACACACCCCTGCACTGCTGTGCATGTAGATTTTAGGGTGATATAAAATGCATCTTTCCATTCCCACAGGGTTATACTGGCTTCCAAACTCCTGACCTAGCACATATGCCAAAACACCTCTTCTCCCCTCCTGTTTTCTTCAAGCAGGAGCTGACTTCCTTTGTCATTATAGCTGAGTAAGCCTGTAGGGATGTGAACCACATACTTGCCTGTATTTCTTGGGGACAGTGTGACAGGGCTGTGGAAGGAATAGACTGAAGACATTTTTCCTCTGTTATTACGGTTCCTGTCTGCGCTATGGATCTTTATTGCACAATCCCCACTTGTTCTGCATTCAAAATGTCTCCACGGCTGTGGATGCAAATTCCACACATTAGTACACTGACAGGTATTTAATATGAACAGAGGGAGCCAAGTGAAGATTGAAATCTTCAATCCTTTAGACATCCATATGAGCAGTGAAACTGCTAACTGTTATAAATGCCTGTTGACAGTGCAGCTGAACTCTGGGTTTGTAGCAGTAAAGAGGCAGGAATTGTATTGATTCTGTGGTCTGAGAACACCCTGAAGGCTGCTTGTGATGGCACAGCTTGGCTAATATGGATTAGAAAAAATTGGGGAGCCTGTGCTCCACCCAGCTGCAGTTGGCAGCTCTGGCTCAGGTCCTGCCTGCCAGCCCTGGGTTGGGGATGCCTACAGATCATGGTGCTGGTTGCTCACATGGTGTAACTGGAGATAATTTTACCTGCCCACTGATTGTGCTGAGCTCTGATGATGGAAAACAATCAGTGTGGTAACCAGCAATTAAGTTGTATGGAAAGATGCATTTCTTACCTCTGTGCTATTGGGAGCCAAATTATGCCAGAGAGCTTTATACCTGCCCTCCTCAACCAAGACATCCCTGCCTCCCTTCCCCAACCCCTACCTGGCAGAGTGCTTTCTGCTTGACCTGCCATCTGATCAGAGACAGAATCTGCCCCTTGTTCTCTGTTTGCCCCTCCCATGAGAGAAGATGAGACAGTGAGTCTTGCTTTGGTGGTACCTCGAGGGCTGCCAGGCTGCCCCAGGCTCTCCAGCGTAAGTACAAGAGCTGCTGGGGCTGAGCATCCAAGGTACCTGTGGGGAAGGCTGTTTGGCCAGTGGGACCAATCTGTCCAGCTTGCTGCCTCCTGGGGATGGAAGAGCTATTTTAGCTGTGAAACCCCAGAAGTGAGCATCTTGCTTGTGGCCAAGCCCTCAGCTGTCAGTTTTGTGGACTTGAGACCCAGAGCTAACCTCCAGCTCTGCCACCGCTGAGGATGGACTGCTCCGCGGAGCCTGTGCCATAGCCGAATGAATAACACTTGGTAAAGGCAACGAGAGGCAGCTACAGTGCAGGAAGTGTTTTGTCCATCAATTATCCCCAATTCTTCATCCAGAAAGATTAAAGGCTGTTTGTTTGCAGTTATGTGTAATGTCATGCTCTGTTTGTCATCTTATTAGCTCTCCTGGGATCATAAGACATGCCTAAATGCTACAGTGCCACCTTTCAGAAAACAGCCTACTAAAACTAATTAATAGTGTACCCTAGTTAACACATGCAAACTTGGCATTATTCGTCTAATTAAACGGATTTTAACAATCTGAGTTCCCTTCTCTCTCCCCCTCACAGATTCCAACATACGCAAGTCAAGTAAATTAAACCCATTAATCACCATTGGTGCAAATGATATAGGTGCCTGTAACATGGGCTCATCTCTGAAGAGAGACACTAACAGGCCTCATTATGTTTAATTTCATTCCTTAGCAAAGGATAATAAATACAAATTGTAACATCACAATAAAATATTTAATTATTCACGAGTTTGGTAAGAAACATAATTAGCTTACTGGTATGTGTCTTCATTTGGGTGATAATAGATCCAATTTAGGAGCTTAACCATTTCTGGATAAAGGTTGAAAATGAGAGTTTTTCCAGGACTTTATTGCTTAAACATGAAGAGAATGAGACCGTTTCCACAATCTCCATTACCTCCCGTGGAGAAAGCTTTGCAGACATCCCAGCCCATAGACCTCACAACATGCCCCATGTACCTGGAGCTCTCCTGCCTGTGAACAGGCTTGGGCTGATCTCTTCAGTCTTGCAGAGGTATGGGAAGCAGAGGTCTGATGGTGTTGCTAGAGATGATACTAGAGCAGTCTCAAAGAACAAGATGTCAATATTTTGAGCTTAATGTTGGTGGATTTTTAATTTGCTGCATAAAGAATCTGCTTTGTGTTTTGCAGCTGATTTGAAATTCAGGGTTTTCCATTCAGCTACATGAAAGATGAACTACAGTTGGGGAAGACCTGCCAGAGCATCACAAGCGATTTAGGCTATGTCCCATCTGCAAAAGGGAGTGGACTGGATGGAGAGCACTCTTGCCCACCCCGCTACCCTCCAGCCCATGTACATCCCTGGACACAAGCCTGGCCATAATAAAAATGTCCCAGGAGCTGCTGGTGGATGGGCCCGTGGCTTGCAGAAGCAGTGTTGCTGCAGCTCAGGGGTGCAGGAGTTAACCTGGTGCACTACTCAGTGCAGGAGGCAACCGTGCTGGCAGTTTAGCTGCTGCTGTTAGCTTTTATGGGATCCTAATTTTATTTATGTTATGTTCTCCTTATTGCATGTATTTAGGTGACAGATGTGTACGTTCCTTAATCTCTACCTCATTACCCTATGAAATTGTAGCTGCGTTTTGACAGCTTTCAGACAAAGATAAAAGAGGAGAGGAAAACTTCAAACGTATGGAGATTTGCAGAGACCCTGGACTGACTCCTGGTGGGGAGATTACTGAACACATAGTTAGAGGAATTAGTTAAGACTGGCAGCCTTTGAGTTCATGGTGTCTGAATGCGGATGTAAGGGAAAGCATTGCTCAAGCAGCCATGATCCCAGCTTTCGATTATGTATCATACAGGAGCGAAGGAAGCTTAGGAGTGGATTAATGCTCCGAACAGATTAATTCAAAATTGTATTTCCAATGCACTTGCCATGCACCTCTGCACTGTAACCTTTGTTTAAGGAAAAAAAACCCAAAACATCAGGAAAACCTAGGATGTCTCAGCACCTGCATGATGCAAACAGCACAATTCAAACTTACTTTGTAAGGTAATTAACAGTGGGGAGATTGATTGGTTTGGCAGAATATAATGTCTTACCACAAAGGGAATGGGAGCTTTATGCCAAAATTAAGAACAAGGCACTGTATTTTTTGTTTAGTTTGAATTATTTTGCATTATTTGCCATACCCATTTTACTTGCCCTATTGTGATGTCGCCCTCACCATTTCCCATTTCTAAATAGACTTTCAAAGAATCCCCTAAAACATGAATTATATTGTCTTTCTGAAGAAGACATTCAAATTAGTGCAAGAGAGTGTGAATATAAATTTGTAATCAACATTATAAATGCAGTGTAAGTGTTATTTCTTCCTCTGCTAATTCTTCTGAGCAAGATTTACTGTCTCGGTGAGGTTCTTTTTAAATAAATTAAATATAACATGAACTAGATAGTTGTTCACATGGAGCTAGAGCTGGAAAGGCTCATTAATCACTAGTTTAAATCCCAGAGTATCCAGTCATCCTAATTAATGATTCCGTGCTGAACTTTGCTCCGGCAGTGGCAGCAGAACCAAGCTATTACCCATCCTGGCTGATGGGGACCGAGCAAGTCGGAGGAGATGAAGCAGCCCTTTGGGCTGGTGAGGCAGGGCTGCTGCTACCCGGGCAGTTCTGTACCGACCTGCACCCACCGCATGGGCAACGCTGGCCGTCATTGATGCCTAATGCCGAAAGCAGCTGCCCCTGCTGCTTAATAGCCACATTTGCGGCATTTGGTTGGCATAAGGGTTCAAATGCCAACCCTGCGGGACGGGTATGGGGTTGGATACTGGAGGTGAAATGCATCCAGTCACTCCTCCTCAAACAGCGGTGGGCTCCCTGATGTGCGGTAGGGTGGAGTGAGAGGTTTAAAATGATCCTGCGGTCTAAGCTAGGGCACCTGCAAGGGAGAAGGGTCATACCTGTCTCCAGTGGGTGCTCCAGTGACTATATAGGCAAAACAGAACATATTTACGGGAGAAGAGGGTTTCTAGCCCCCTGGATTCCTGGTAAGCTGCTGGCTAAGGCACTTCTTTTGGCAGAGATGCAGGACCCCGGGAAGGGGAGTATTTGTATATTGCCTGCATGGGCTTGAGGTCTCCTCTGAATCCTGTCTGGGGTCCTGATACGTCATACATGGGAACAGAGCAGCTTTTGTGCAAGCCAGTGCATAATTAAAGGCTGTAGAATTGGAACTCATTCTTATAATAGGAAAACCATAAATCATAATTTTATTATTCAAATGAATTTACCTGCTCTTTAGGGCTACATTAGTTCTGTACTTCATTTATCTGTGTTTCTAAGGCGAACAAGTCACACTATTTCAGTGCTTTTTTTGCTGTAATGTTTTAGCATGTAAATGCTTTGCATTCCTCACAAATGCCAAGGAGAGGATGCTGTCTTTTGGTTTTGTTGTAGGTGCTTTGTTTATTATATATTGGCAGGAAACTCCAGTAGGAAAGTGTTCCATCATGCCTTAGAGAACAAGAGACACACGCGGGCCCTAGATTAGCAAAGCAACAAATTACAAACTTCTTTGCCTTGCTACAGTCCTGCTGCCTGGAAGTTAGTTAATTAGGTGGTCTTGAAGGGTTGAACTTTGCCGACTTCGGGGACAGTAGGTTTTTTGTTTCTGTGGTTTTTTGTTACAGGCAAATTCTTACAGGAGAAGGTTAGCTTGAGCATAGTCTTGGTGCATGGAAAAAGTGCAGAGAATGGATTTTGCAGCTGCATCATTGTTTTGGACTTAAAGTTTTTGTCAGCTGTTGTTATAATTAACTTAACCATGAGAGCTTTTAGGGCTCTACTCACCTAATTCTTAACAGATGTCCTGGTTTCAGCTGGGATAGAGTTAACTGTCTTCCTAGTAGCTGGTACAGTGCTATGTTTTGAGTTCAGTATGTGAAGAATGTTGATAACACTGATGTTTTCAGTTGTTGCTCAGTAGTGTTTAGACTAATGTCAAGGATTTTTCAGCTTCTCATGCCCAGCCAGTGAGAAAGCTGGAGGGGCACAAGAAGTTGGCACAGGACACAGCCAGGGCACCTGACCCAAACTGGCCAACGGTGTATTCCATACCATGTGACGTCCCATCCAGTTTAGGAACGGGGAAGTGGGGGGGGGGCAGGGATTCACCGCTCGGGGACTGGCTGGGTGTCGGTCGGCGGGTGGTGAGCAATTGCACTGTGCATCATTTGTACATTCCAATCCTTTCATTATTGCTGTTGTCATTTTATTAGTGTTATCATTATCATTATTAGTTTCTTCTTTTCTGTTCTATTAAACCGTTCTTATCTCAACCCACGGGTTTTGCTTCTTTTCCCAATTTTCTCCCCCATCCCACTGAGTGGGGGGGAGTGAGTGAGCGGCTGCGTGGTGTTTAGTTGCTGGCTGGGGTTAAACCACGACAACAGAGAATCAGGGCCTTTGCAGCAGCAAATAATTTTTATTCTTGTTGATTTTTAGCCTGGCTAGTGGGAGCTGGGAAATTTTAGCATATGTAATTTGAATTATTTCATGAAACATTTAACAAGGGCCTATTTCATTCTTCACTAAGGCAAGTTGATATAAGAAGGATGATGTTATGGTTAATGTAAATCATAATTATTACCAGGTGCATCACTGAACTGGGAAATTGTGCTAAAAATGTAAGTTTTGCTCCATTTCATATTGAAAAATTACTTTGCAGCCTGACAGCCATTAATCTCCGTTACAGGAGTGTTATTCTTTATTTTGGTAAATTACAGCTCTAAGACATAACAAGGCATAAATTATCAGGTTGCAGGAGTCCACTTCACTGAGCTAAGCTGGGCTCGAACAACCCCTGACAGTGAGAAGAACCAAGCCACCTACACCTCCTGCCCCCACCCCAGTGCTGTCCACCCTGGGGGGCCCTTCAGCTCCCCACATAGCCAAGCCTTTAGCAACTCCGTTCCCTGAAACTTGTCTTCTGCACGTATCTACAATTGTCATAGCGGCACTCCATCTTTGTAGCTCCCACGAGGCTGTATCCTGGAGAGGTTTGTGGTCTGGGTGCTCTTCATCTGTTGGCATTGCTAAATCCTCTCTAAAAATAGGTTTTATCATAAAGCAGGGCTGCAAGAAGAGTTCCCTTTTTATCCAACAGCTTCATTCTTAAAGCAGGATGGGACATCTGTGTTTGGTATCCAGCCCTGAAGGGGGGATGCAAAACTGTGTTACTTAATTTATCCCCAGGGGGTGAATTGGCTATTCCAAGGCAGAAGCTTGAAGTACTTTCTGACTTGTAATAAAGATGCTTTTCCAGAAGTGATTAGCTCTGTGTTGGGCTTGGCAGATGGAGAAGCTCTATGGCAAGTAGGACTCTAATAGTACTGTGTGTAGTAAGGTCTCTTCTTATAACAGCGAGAGTACTTGTACAAAGGAATATTTATTACAAAATACCTAAACTTCCTCAGAGCAAGGTGCTGCTCTTCTCAGTTTATGCTATAACATCAGAGGTATAGAGTCCTAGTAGTTTTTGCTTTATAAGCAGAAGAAGCAAATAAACATGAGTTTCCAACCACTGAATTATTCAATAAGAGTGTGTAGGTTTTTGAGATGATTCTCCACTAGGCTTTTCATGTGCTTCCAGTGAAGTAGTTTTGGTGTGTCCTACTTGATTTACTGTGAATCCAGCTTCCAGGCTATTGACTCCATGAATGGTATGAAATTCAGAATACTCTTTACTTTTGATAGATATGTCTTTCTGCATATAAATGATACTTCTTTTCCTCTCACTTTTGTCAGCTATTCCAAATCAGTGTGATCGTTTTAACTCTTCACAATAATGTTTTAAAAAACATCATAGGATTGTTTATCAGCACGCCATCACCTGCCACGCCAAGCTTAGGTCTAAGTAGGTGGATCCTGGGTGCTCTCTATGAAGTGCCTGTATCTCCCATTTTGTTGAAGCTCAGCTCCTCGTACTCAAATTGCTGTCCAAAAGCCCTGAGGGCTCCTCCAAAGCTTTTTATTAATTGTGCAAGCAATAATTCTCAGAAGGCTCTTTATTCATCTTTGACAACTTTCCAAGACAGGATGAACAGTTTTGATAACATAACTGAGGGATAGGCCAGAGAGAAGTCTGTCCACCTTTAGTGACCGTTTTTAATTTTTATTGTATCATCCTCAGGCTGCCAGGG
This sequence comes from Harpia harpyja, assembly GCF_026419915.1. Classification (NCBI taxonomy): domain Eukaryota; kingdom Metazoa; phylum Chordata; class Aves; order Accipitriformes; family Accipitridae; genus Harpia; species Harpia harpyja. The sequence continues at coordinate 18,216,222 of NC_068969.1, read as the reverse complement.
AAAGGGGCTGGAGCGGATGTATCTGCGTCTTGGCATCTCTGGTCTCTTCACTTGCAAAAAGCAATATTGAAAGTGTTAGAAGTGCATAGCGAAGCTAAAGTGTCGCCTGTGAAAATGATGATAACAGCAAATGGGAAACTATTTAATACTAGATGTGTTGGTTAGCTTAACAGCACTGTGAGAATTTTGCCAAACCTGAAATGTATGCCTTGATAGCACAGAGTCAGCAGAAAAGACCCAAGCCAGCTGAATTGCCATGCTTGCATTCAAAGAAATTGCAGCAACAGATGCAAGTACTGTTGCACTTCAGGGTTTGCTAGAAGCATGCGAGAGCAATATGGAGCTGCCCTTTAAGCAAGGCAAGAAGTTAAATTAAATACATTTCCCTAAAGTTGGTGGCTCAGCCCAAATGGTGCTCACAGTCTCATTAATAACTTACCTGATCACATTTGGTTTGCCTAGGAATGCAATTACGTGCAGCTACCTTTAAATGATTGCTAAAAAATTACTGGCATTTTCCATACTTTAGCATCTGGCATATTATTATATAGAATGCTTATTTCTCCTGCAAAAGTGTTGAAGTGAAAGGAGTTTTAGTAGGACTGTCACCATTTGATAGCACGGAATACTGCACCAAAACCATTTCTCTATATGCCATTTTCTGGGCTCTTAAAAGAAATCTAGTGTCTCAGCCAGAAAGAACAGATGTGAGAAAATTGCAAAATGGTTGCCAAGCATTATGAATTAACTCTGCTGGTCAGATGTTCAACACCCCTGGTTGATTGTGTGCTAATCGAAGAGTAGAGTAAATCAATCATTATCCAGGCTCAGGATATCTAGGTAGACCATAGGAAGCCTCTTGATTAATACGGACATCCTCACCTAGACGATGGTTAGCTCTGCAATTCATGGTTAAACTGAAGGCAGAAAGAATTGCTTTTTAATAACCTTGATAATAACCCTTCTGATAGCTCCATTTAGGCATCATTATTGAATAATAGCCTGTGCATGTCATCAAGTCACTCTGACATTAGAACAGAAAATACACAAATATCCTGGTCATGCCACTGATCAAAACAAGAGACAAATCCTCTTCTGAGGCAAATTAACATAGGTCCCTTGATATTAACAAAAGGGAGGAGAATTTCTAAATAGACACTGAACCAAAATGATGCTTAAAAATTTGGATGCAGTATGTAAAAGATTTTATATGTGTAAGATTCTTTAAAAAGCCTCAAGTGCCCCTGTGCTGTCATTCTGGCATTGTGCAGCATCTAAACTCGTGCTCAGTGTATTTGTGATAGACTTGAAGCTGCAGGGCGATGCAGATGGATGGACACCACAGCCAGGGGAGAACCTGACCCATTGCAGACCACAGAGGTGTGGGGAGATCATCAGGGCTGTTACAGGGTGGTGAACCAAAATTGTAGGTCTCGAAGGTTTACAGCCATTTGTCACAGCTGCTGTTGTGGCAAAGGAAAGCAAGTCTGGAGGGACTGTTGGTACACAGAAGAACCAAACATGGAATATTCCTGCACCGCTCAGAACACCTTACGGAGGGAGATGTGCTCATTACTGGAAAACACTACCGTCAGGTCAGCAGTGCCAGCATCAGTAAAACCACAGTGAATTATATCAACTGCTTTTTATCTGGTCCATGACATACTGCATCTGAGCTTGCTCCCAACACTAGAATATCTGTGGTGATTCAAGTGGGAACAAGACTGTGTCCAGCATGAAGTAGCTGATGCTCTTTGCACAGTTAGCATAACTTCAGCAATGCATGGCATGCGAAATACGCATTTCGTAATAATATATTTTTATATATATAATATATATATATAATATATATTTTTCGTAAAAAATAAATTTTTTATTTATTTTTTCCTCCGTTAAACCAATTACTAGCTAATCATTTTGTATAAAATAACACAATATGACATTATTAGATCTGATCTGTGCAAACCCTTTATGTATAACAGCCTTGCTTTAATTTCATTTGTAGGATTAGCAAACAAATCTAACAGCAAAACTGGCATTGATAAAAACAAAAGGGAAGTCAAATAAATGTCACCCATGTTTAAGGCAGTGTCAAATGGTGTAAGTTTTATTTAAATTTTCAGCTCTGATGACATGAAGCTAGGAGGAATCTTCATGCCATATAGTCAGCAAGAGAACTAAAATTATATGATCACATTATTGGCTGTTTCTGTCAAGCTAACACTCCATGGTCCCTACCAAAGTCCTTTCCTTTTTCTTTTTGTGTTAATACTGCATTTGTTATGGGATCAGCTCTGTGTGTGTGTTCCCATTTCCCTGGATGGTCCCAGCATGAAGCATTTACTGGCTGGGCAGAGAGCTGAGACCTGGGTGAACAGCACAAATCAGCGAAAGGAGAAGAGAATGAAGAAGCAAACATGACTATACAGGTACGTGGATGTGATGGCATGCAGGCTGCCTTCTGCAGTTTGTGGACCCGAAGGATTGCTGACAGCTGAGGAGCTTGACGCAAGCCAGCTCAGAAGACAGAGCTGCAAGAGGTCCCAAAGGCTCTGCAAGAAGGTGCAGTAAATCCTGGCATTCACCATTGCCCACTGCTGTGCCCTGGGGGTAGCTTACCTTCACCCCTCTTCATTCATAAGCCATTGTCTGTTTTGCTGCTTTGAAATTAATATCAGCCGTCGATCCCAAAGGGCTTTTCCAAGGAGATCAGTATTGCCCTCCAGTTCCAAATGGGCAATCTGAGGGAGGAGGAGGAGAGGCAACATGTCGAGGTTGCTCAGCACCTGCAAACCAAGACCCTTCTCTTGGGTCTCTCGTACGCCAGCGGACCACTCTGTCCTGCAGCAAAGGCTGGGCAACAGATGGCAAAAAAAGTCTAGAAGGCGGTGATCGAAAGAGGACGATGCTCACATTACTTTACCTCTTCCAGATGTATTTAATCAGGGCAATAGATATTTTTCCCGATTTAGGAAATGAAAGACACATTTGCTCTAAGTTTTGTCTCCTGAGTTCTTCCTTACAGGCGTGCTGTACAGTTAAGATGACAAAGCAATACTGCAGAGGAACCAGACTTTTTGAAGGAGGATTTGAAACAGCATTTGCAGGGTAAATGTTTCTTATTGTCCTTGTTCAGAGAGCTCTGGCTCTGTTAGGGATGTACAGTAACTATTGTTCCTGAGCTTCTAAGTCCTTCACAATTTGCTGTAGTCTGGTGCTTTGCAGACGCCAGTGAAAAACTCCCTAAAGAATCAAATCCCAGCCTAGCTAAATCAGAGATATAAACTGAAAGGTGCCTATAAATCACAGCATGCTTTCATAACTCCATTCATATGTGAACAATATGTTAGAGCCCCTATATTAAGCAGTGGAGCTGTGCCGAACAGCTCTGTGGACAATTCTGTATTAGTTGCCAAGAAAATATGATTTATCCAGAAGCTTTGCATACAGAAGAACTTACACTGGCTCCCAGGTGGCTTTTTTCCCCACCCCTCGTACTTATGGCAGAAAGGAATATTTTGAGCTGACAAGCCAATTAGCTGCCAATTAGCTGATTGATGTGCTCAACGCTAAACACCGTGCAGCAGAACAAATTGTCACGGTCCTGGAATCAGAAGTTTACTTTCAGCGCACACCTTCCTGCCCTGCTTCTTTTTAAGTGTGTGTGAGGATTCATCCAGGAGTCAAAACAAATTTTGGTAAAGAAGGGCCTCCCCCTGGGCTTTGCACTTGCGCTGACCCCTCAGCCTTGTGTTTGGGTGGATTTAGAAGGTTTTTGCTTCTTTTTAAGTTTTACTTTGCCAAACTTCAGAAGCCATGGTAGCAAGAGTGACTACGATTTCATCATAGAACCATCACTGCTTACTGGGTTGGGGTTTTTTGTTCTATTTACATTACCTCTAGTAATCCTTATTTACAATTACATTTATTCCCAACACTTTTGAGGGAAACTGACACACTTAGTTTGCTGTAAAAAATAAGGATTTGGGTTTTATTAATAGAGTACCTTGAATTCTTTATTCACCTTCTGTGAATATGTAACACACAGTCAGATCTTCTTATGCATTGGTTATACATTACAGATTTCTTATTCCCTATATCAATGGCTGTTTATTCAGTTACACTGCGGAAGAAAAAGGGACGCAAACCTGCTAATATTAGTATCATAGGACCTAAATATGCTCCTTTACCGCTCATTCTCTCTCAGTGGAAGCCGACTTCTAATTTCCAAGCTTCATGCCTTCAGAAAGCCATATGATACCCATTTGTCTGTATGCTGGCATTGTTCAATAGCTGAAATAGTTTTTCTCTAGGACTTGTTCCTCCTATGTAATGGGGTTGAAAATTTTCCAGTGGTTTAAATCAGTATTTGCTGCAGTATTTTTTTTTCCACATTTCTGTAAGTTTCTCTTTAAAGCTAAAGACAAAAATTAATCCTTCTCAACAGTGGGTGGGTCTCTTCTCTCATTTATTAGTGTGATGGTTTTGAGGTGCTGATAAAGGACAGTTCTCTTGAAGGACAAGGGAGAGGGAGATTCTCATTTCACAACCGTATTTCCCTGGCATGTCCCTGGGTCTGTGCCTCAGCTTTCCCTCCCTTTCTGCAGTGTTTGATGGGGCTGTTTAGCAAAGTGGTTGTGTAGTGCCTACAGGAACTGTGTATCCTGACAGGGCACATGGGAGCTCGGGGGAATATCCTGCATTTCTTTTTCTGGTGGATGCTTGGAAGCACTTCTTGCATATAACAGCAAGACAGCAGAAACAACTGCCTGGCGGTTTAGCAGGGAGCGGTTAATGAGGGCGTTGTGCACAAGTGAGGGAGTCTTTGACATAGTTCAAGTGGGATGTTGTTTTCTGTTGGAGTGGAGTGTCATTTTTATTTGAAGAGCGATGCAGGTTGGAGAGGAGCTGAAGTAAGAGCGTGTTGATTTCCTGGGTTGATCGCGATCCACGACGCCTTCACTGCCTTCTGCGACTATTTGCGTATGAACCTACCTGCTTCTTATTTCCACCTTAATGTGACGGGTATGAAACTCTTTCATTTGAGAAGGCAGAGGGACCCCACACCTGCCAGCAGTGGTGTCGCAGGGAAGCAAAGGAGGTAGGAAATGTGCTGCACCTGGAGGGTGAAAGCAGGGGCTACTATACATGCAGGATGTATTCCTCCTTTTCCAGCTGTGACATGATGTAAAGAAAACATAAAGGATGCTCAGGATGAATAATTTAGGGGGAAACAAGGGGTGTAAAATTGGTGAGCTGTGAATATGCAGCCAAGACAACGACTTGAAGCTCTGTCTGTGCATCATTTTCAAGGCAATATTGGATTTTAAACTCCTATCTCCAGATGTTAATCCTTAATGGGAGCAAAGCTGGAGCTTGGCTTCCACAACTCAATTTGTAAAATAGCAGCCACATGTTCCCTTCATCCCCCCATTGTTTTTATCACATAAAATGCAAAATTGCAATTCCCCTGCTTATTTTTTCTCCTATACAGTCTTCCCATTTAAAAGAGTTATCATCCAAAAACCCATTAAGCAATGTTTTTGTCTCTTATTACGGGAATATGCAGTTTTACTGCAATGGGTTACAATTTTCAGAGAGTTGAGCTAGCCTCTAACTCTCTGCCAGTTCATTATGAGTCCAAATTATTGATCCACTTTGACTTGTAGAGGCCAGATCCTTACCTGGTAGGGACTAGTCCAACTCCTTAGTACACACTGAGGCTGTTGCGGTACACGCTGGCCATCCATACATTTTGCCCTGCTGTTGTGGGCAGTGGAAGATAACTGTCCTACTTGTAATTGTTACAACTGATTTTGCATATAGACAGCTGCACAAAGTGAAAATCCCTTTTTATTTCCATGCTTCCACTTTTGAATGAGGATTTTCAAGTTTCAATTAGTCTGTGCAATGAAAGATGAGCACTGATGAATATACAGGTGTCTAGTTTAGCCCTACGAGGAGGAATAACTAAAGTTCAGCCCCTCATTTATTTGTGTGTGCCTGGGAGAAAATTGCTTCTCTGTCACAGAAGCAGCTGTTGAATTGGAGGGAAAGAGGATTAATAGAAAGTGGTACCCAAGAAATTTGAAGAGGATGGACAAAACCATGCAGCATTCAAGGGGAAATGATTCAGAATCGATCCACAGTCTCAAGCTTTGGGGCTGCAGGGAAGAGCAGTTGGAAGAAGCTGGTAAATAGTTAATACATTTTCCCTCTGAGGGGCTGACAATATCACTGACAGGATAACTGCAGCGTGACGGGAGCTTTGCCATACGTGAGCGCGGTGGCTCATCGCAGCACGGCACGCTGCTTGCCATGTGCCAGACGGGACATCTGCTCTGGTTGGAGAGGAGGCAGAAACTTCTTGCTCCCATCCTTTGTGCTTGGGTTTCCTTTAGGTAAGATCTGCCTTCCCCCAGTTCCTCCAGGGCCTGAGGAAACTACAGGGAAAACAGAGCAAGGCACATCTGGAGCGGTGCAGCAGCTGGGAAATGCCTAATGCTGCAGGGGACAGTGGTATCGTGCGGATGGCTGTGACCTTTTCAGTATTCCAGATTTTGATTGATTGGCCATTTCCCCTCTTTCTCAGGCTGTAAACAGGGGAGCAGTGAAATAGGTGGCCAAAATAAACACAGAGTTACATAGGCTAATGCAAATTTATATTGAATTTATGAGAGATAAAATTTTGCTATCTCGTTCCACCCATAAAAATTATAAAGAGAAAAGAAAGTGACATAAAATCAATCCATTTCCATGACAAAGCTCATTATGAGAAGAGAAAATATAGTGCCATATTAACTTGTTCTCATTACTGTTCTAAGATTTATCATGTCAGGTGCAATGTGCAATGGAGGAAAGGAAAACCTTCCTTGCCCTTACCTTAAAAAAATCAAACAGACAAAATAAGCCAAATTGTCCTCATCATGTTCAGTGAGCATATATTTTGCCAAGCCTCACAAGGGGCACGATTAACTCGAAAGGCATGACTTTGAGGAGCCCTTCCAGGCTGGATGCTCTGGGACAGGGCAGGTAGCCCTGCCCCGGCTGTCGCTACCAAACCAGCTCTTCCCTCGGCGTCGGTGAAAACTGGCACTCTGGGAGGAAGATGCTACTTGACGGCTTCACAGATGAAGGAAACCACTTTGAGTCTCTAACATCATACCTCTTCTAAAGGGTGGCAGGAAGTGTGTCACAGCTATTAAAATGCATGAAGTTTTTTAATACTTAGGAAGAAATAACATTAAAGCAGATAATGTGTTTCCTTTTTTGTGCTGCTGCATTTATTCTGAGATGTTTGTCGAATGTAGTGGTTACCTGTTTTCTAGCAATTTACTGTAAATGTAGAAGTAGGGAAACTATAGAGGGCCATGGATATCTCAAGGGTGCAAATTATTTGGCTTGCAAATATACTAGTAAAGTTTTAATTGGAGGAGCTGCTTGGCAAAGCACAGAGCTTTGTCGCTCCAGCTAAAACCCTGGCCCTGCTCCTATCAACATAGTCTGAGTCAGGTCAGATCTTGATTGAAACAGCCGTGAAATGATGTGTAAAGAAGGTTCTTCACACTGCAAAAACTAGTCCAGATTGCCACACAGGACTAACAGGGTAGCCCAAGTGCCCCTTCAACCAGCTGACTCCAAATACAGCACGGACCAAGATCCTCTGGATTGCTTATCAGTGGTGGATGAGTTAGGACTGGTCCTTCCAACGTGTTTCCAGTAGCCTGTCAGGAGACGGCCGTCTTCCTTCTGGAGGAGCAGGACCATGGGGACGAGCAGCTGAGCTGGAAAGGCTGATGCACACTGTGTCTCTGAACTTCAGCTGAACTTGACCACCCACTGATGTGGCATGAGGCACCTGTCCAATAGCTTGGAAAGCTTGGGTGGATAAGCCCCCCTTGTCTCAAAAGCCCAGCAAAGAAGTCATCTGCTCCAGCCAACAGGCAGAGCAAGGGGCTGCTGTAGATGTAATGTGGAGTGTCTTGTAACACCACCTAGCTGGTGGGGAGCAGGATTTGGAGTAGGAAACAGCTGATGGAAAAATAAGAGCAGACCTGAGTTGCTCAGAGCCAGGAAAGGGAATGAATTGCCACGCTCAGGCCAGCCCCAAGGTCAGTTATCTTGTCTGACTGCTGTATTTTACCTGCAGTTCTCATTCTCAACTCAGCTTAAGCAGAGCAACAAGTCCTAGGAGAGAAGTCCAAACCTGTCTTTGCAGATGGACTCATTGCTGCATTTGTAATGCAAGTCCACAGCCCTGGCTCTGAGGGGCCATTCGAGACTCAAGTCTCATTCTCGCATGCATTGCTCCTCGTGTACTGCTGAACAGATGCAGTTCATTTTGGAGCTGACATCTGGTGCTGTCAGAGTACATAACTGGTGCTGATTTGCAATGCAAGCTGAATACTCTGACCTTTTCCGTGCATTCATAAGAGATGATAGTCTGTATGCACTATATAGATAAACTAGTCAGTGTGTGGTATGCGCATTTGTTTGCAAGGATGACAAGGAAAAAGTAAATACACAAAATGAAGCCCGCCAAATTTGGCCAACATAAAACCTCACTAGTCAGCTGAAGAAGAGATGACAGATAAATGGAGGGCAAAATGTCCTGATAAACACAGGCATTTCCTCAAATCAGGATTACAAATGCTGCTTCTCAGTTCAGTCAGCCTCCTCCTTACCCATGCAATTAATGTTCCCAATCCTCTCACCTGACCTGCAGAGGATATTACAGAAATACTGTGATGCTTTAACAGGATGGTTGCCTTCATCCTTCCAAAATCTGGGAGGGCAATATGAGGTATCACTGAGGCTGGGACAAAGAGAACCGTGTCAGGAATATCTGTGCTTCACAGCATAAAATGAATCGTGACCTATCCATGAAACCTAACCTAGCACTGACTTGAGTGGGAACTTTTATATCGGGCAATGCAACACCCTGTAGAAAGGGTAGCTCCAGTCTGGAAGTAAGGTCTCTCAGGACAGGCTAGGCTTGCTTTCCCGTACGTGGCTCTGGGATTTATACTGTTGTATGGCTGGAATTGCTTGAGGTCTTTGCTCTACCCATTTTGTCTCTGCTTTGTGGTGTAGTCTTTGAATATCTCAGTCTTTCATGCATTTACCCCCACATGTCAGATTGGGACCTGGGCAATGCAGAGAGAGGCTCTTTAGGGAGAGGCTTTGCTTTACTTAGCCATTAGCATCCAACTCTTATGCACCCCAAAGCCTGTTGGCATGGGGAGATGTAGGGTCACACAGCGGAGACCCTTAGCTATCAGCTGAGAAGGGTGCTTCGTGCACTTGTGAAGTGTGAAATGAAGAAGGGATAGTCGGAGCGAGGGGGAGAGAGGCCAGGACCTCTCCTCTGCAGCCTCCTCTGCGAACCCTCACGAAGTCACACCCCACTGGGAAGGAGACGTGCATCCCCAGCTGTGGTTTGAACTTGCCCTGCGTTTTGAATTGCATCAAGTGGTGGAGTGATTGCAGGGCTTGGCTGTAATGGCAGAGTAGCTTCGATAGTGTCAGTGCAGATAAAAGTGAGATACAAATGTTTATCTGCCAAGAAGCTTGGGCACTAAGTGACATATTTAAGGGAGAATTGAACAGAGCTATCCAAAGCCAAAAGTTAGAGCATCCTTCCTCCATATAAAAATCAGGGTCCCATACCTGTCTAAAGACCAACGCATGCCCAATGAAGGGCAAGACTTCACACTGCCAAGAGAGAGTTGCCTGGGTCCTTGAGCCTCGAAGAGCCACAGTACGCTGACCCCTGGCTTAGTAAATTATAGGATTTCCCTTGGCTCCACCAAAGGTTTGCCCCATTACAGAGATTAAGAATCTAGCTCAAAATCTTCGAGACACCTTTAGGACAGAGGGAAACAATTTTCTTGTTTTTCTGAAGGCATCATGGGGACAGTCACAAAGGGGCATCCTGGGTTCCCAAATTGATGGCAGAGGAGAGGGACTGCAGCTCTCCCTGGGGCTGGTCTCCCCTGTGAGCTCAAGGGGTGAAACACCTCCCTGGGCTCCACAGGTTACAGAAAAGGTTTCACAGCCTGTACCTCTCCCGCCGTGTCCTCTGCAGAGCTGGCTTTCGGCAATGAGCAGCCTAACAGATTATTGCAATGGCCTTGAGATCTGTGTGTAAAAGTCAGAAGTAAAAAAATTTCTCCTTAAAAAATTTGCTCAGAAAAGTTGAATATTAAATGAGTAGTTCCTTCAGCAGTGGGACTAATAAAAGCTGATTCCTTACAGGTCTGTACTTTGTAGTTTGATTTTTCTGGTAGTCAGGAAGGGGCAGACTCCAGGTGAATATTTTCCTGGGTTTGGGGTACTGATAACATCTTTCCTCATGTGGACTCTTGCATGGCTGAGTAAGGATGAGGTCTGATTGCAGCCTTTCCACCACTGGGGACAGCAGCCATGTTTTTATGACAGCCAGAGGATCTCATTTGCTTTTGAAACTGCTGTTCCCTTTCAAATTTGGTGCTGAAAGCCCCATGGATTCAGAAATTACTCGGGGAGAACAGACATAGACACATAGAGGTACATGGAGTATGATTGTGTGAACCTCACTTGCTTGGGAAAATAGGCTAAAAAATAATAAAATGCAGAACCCTTGTTATTATCACAGCTGAACAGTCCTTTCTGACATATTCTATTAAGTCGCTTCTGTTTCACTCAGGTTTTGCATTACTGGCTCTCCTTTCCACGAATGACCTTTTCCATGCTAGGCTTTGTAAAACTATTGCCATTCTTCATTTAGAAATTTGCTAGAGTGTGTTTGCAGAAACCATAGGTTTTTTTCTGATGAATCATTCCTTTTTGGGGAAAGGAACAAAGAATTATGCTGCTGACCTTTCTTTATATTTAACAGAATCTTTTTGCAAGTTGAAAATCTTACCATTGACTCTAAGTAGGAACAGTTTTTCCTATCCTGTGTCAGTGTGTTTATTTGACCATTTCTTAAGTACATCAGTAATGGTATTTATAGCACAACGTGTTTTGTGGGGAAACCTAACTTTCTCATTCCACATAAAACATAATTGAGAAACCGAAAGAATATTATTAAAACATGTACGGAGAGAAGGATAGGTTAATAGAGTGAAGCACTTAGTGTGCAATATTTTGATGAGAGAGAACAAAACCTATCATCTATTAAGCCATATTTCAGTTGGTTTGCAGCTTTTGGGTTGTATTCAGGCTTCCTATCTCGTGCACAGTGCAACCATGTCCCCACAGAGCAGGAGGGAGCAGGGCTCTGATGGCCAGCAGTGATGAATTAATTGAATGTCTTGCCGCTGTATTGCATTGCGCCCTGACGGGTGCCCACACCAGCATGGCCCTACGAGAGAACAGGAGGTAAACGAGATTTAGCTTGACCTCCCCAGCTGGATGAAAGGTTTGTTTGATGGCTGAATGTACACAAAATACTCGTTCCGTGCAGTCTTATTGCCTGCTCTGGTAGTGTTAATTACTTAGGTCATGAGGACTTTGTTGGTGTAGAATTTTATTTGCTGCATGAAAAAGTTACTAAACATTCACCTTTACCACTAAACTAGTTATTCCAGCCGCTCTGTCGCTTATCCGAGATGTGTTACCCTTGCAATGTAGTACCTAAGCCTTGGTAATATATAACATCACCTGGTGCCCTGAGCAATGACGCTCATTAGTGATTTGTGATCCCATGGTATGTGCTAAAGGTAGACAAATGAAATCACGCAACTCCAAAGAGCTCATCCAGCAGCTCCTGTTCAACCCAAGCACATCCCTTTTGTGTGCCTGTCAGGGGTCTACGAGAGCAAAGCTATGGGTTGGTGACTTCGGTTGTTCTGAGATGTCATGTTATAGATCTAGCGAGGAGCTCATGCCCAGTTACAATTTGCTTCCTTCTCTAAAACGTGGCTCCTGGAAGTCTCCCCAGTTACATCTTGTGTCGTGATCATGTCAGCCATCTCAGGGATTCACTGCTCCCGATACCTGTGCGCGGGGTTTAGAAAGAACACTGGTTGTCCCCATAAATCATCACTTCCCATTCTGTCTGGCTGTATCCATAATGGGTTTTCATTCTCTCAGCATCTGGCTCGTATCTCACAGCACTGAGCAGACCTCTGAGCTGGGGGACCCTGTGGCATCGGGTTCAGCTATTCAACCTAATATTCTGCTGTTAAATGTGTTTAGGAGAGGAATACCTTGTGCTGCAGCCCCTTCCCATGCCACGATTCCCACCAATTGCCAGGGGTGACTTGCAAAGCTGCCATTGCTGGTGCTACAATTAACTGAGGACTTCTTCTCAGCCAAGGAGTGGAGAAGTGGCACCGAGAATTCCCATTAACTTCAGCAGCATATAGGTGCACAGAAGGACCGGTTCAGCCTGGGCTGCCAAGCCTCCCAGCTGATTTGAAACAAATCTCTTTTGTTCTCCCTCTTTGTTTGATGCAGTAAATAAAAATGAATCTCCCCAAGGACCAGAGCATTTAGGCTTAGTGTATTTTTGTTTGTTCAGAGCATATCAGTCTGTTGTTCTTCCTGGCTAATCAGATAGAGCGGAAGCTAAAACAATCTCAATTTGTTGTTCCATTTTATTCTATACATAATCACTACTTCTCGTCTGCCTCTAAATAGCTGCATAAATACACATTAAATGCAGTGACATCTCTTTTGGGACTCACTCCAGTGTTTCCCGGTTATTTTCTCTCTTTGAAAGAGATTAGGTTCTCAGATATGCCATGTTTCTTCTAAAAACCTCTGTACTGTGCACATGCAGGAATGGATATTATAATGCTGGCCCCATTCTTGTCCCCTGCAGACATAAGGGGTTTGATGACACTAAATGACTGCGTAAGAATAACATGTGCCCACATACCATGTGTGAAAACAGAAAAAAGTTCTCAGTCTGGGTAGCCATGAAGGTTATCTTGGACTGACACTTCTTGCCCTGTTCCCTCTTCTCTCAGCTTTCTTTCCTCCTACTCTGTCTCTGACTCTTAAGCTCCCATCCCAGCTTACAGGGATCACTTTGGGTTGGTGGTTTGTGGTTCCTGCAGAATGGCTGGCTTCTCTTTTGGTCTGGTTTCTACCACCCAGGAGACATGTGCTGTCACTTTTGGCTTTTCAAAGAGCCTCCCTGCTCATCACAAGTCTAATGTGTGGATATTAGCACTTCAGGCTTTCAAGATTGAGGTAGATACAGGTGTCAGAATCTGAATTTCTGGCTGGCCGATAACTGTCCTTCTAGTACAAAAAGAGACATTTGATGCCATATACACTAACTGCCAGCTCTAGAAAACCATGAGCAATAAAATCTTTGCAGAATTCATAAATTAATTTTGGCCATCTTCCTGTGCTTTCTGAAATTGTTTCTCAGAGATGGGCAGGAGGAGGAAAGTTCCAAGTGGCTTTCAAATTCACCCATTCAGGTAGTTGCACAGCATCGTTCCCAGAGCAGCAGTGACCTCAGGCAGGCACGTTCCTCAGGGGCTGCCACATCTGGCCAGCCTAGAGCAGGAGGAGACTGAGCCCACATCTGTCCTCAGCATAAAACACAGTCACATTGTTCATTTTAGCTTTCATTTTCAGTTTGTTCATTTTAGCTGGAAAATCAGGAGAGCAGCTTTGTCAGTTTAAGCCAACCCATAGGTAGGTTTTTGCAGGGTGGCATAATGAGAACTGCTATATATTTTTCCAGAAGAGACTGTAGTTAACTAAAAATATTTATTGCAGGTTAACTATTTCACTCTAATAGTGAGGCATGCACCCAAAAGATATGCATATCATGGGAGATGCACATATGAACATAAATACGTGCACATGCAGGCATGCACATTAACTCTGGTGCTCTTCATTTAGGAAGACAATCCCAGCTATTTGGTAAAGCACTGGGACAAATCCTGAGGGTGAGCACAGTTTTGCCTGAGACAAACTCACAACTGAGGTCCTATAACACAAATGAAGTTGAAGCCCAGTTCGTGGTGTTTTGCATCCTTTTGTATTCCACGTTTCCCACATCTACATGACAATTTGTCACGGCTGGTTATGTCGGCACATCATGTTCAATATATTTGAGGCACAAAATGAGAGATGATGAGAGAAGTTCTGAAACATCTGAAACAGGAAAACTCTGAGCTTAATTGCAGCATTAAGCCTGACCGTGGCACTAAGCGGGAGCTGGAAGAGCTCAGCTCCAGGGGAAGCATCTGCTGAGTTGCTCTGTATGGAGGGCCGCTGCACACTGCTTTGCCACTTTGGTTATCGAGCGGTGTGATATCACTGCCCCCAGTATCCCCAGTGCGTAAGCGAAGTGGTGTGGGCACGGGACAGGATGCAGGATGGATGCCCACCAGCCCTGCCCCGAGCATATAGCGTAGTGCTGGGCTTGTCATGCTGCCCGCTGCCTCCAATCTCAGAAAGGGGAGTGGGAATATGCTTGTAGAAAAGCAAAATATCCTTTTCCTTTGTCTGTTTTTATCCCCCCTCCCAGATTTGCATGTATCTAAGAAAGGAAAATGTCAGGCATAGTGCTAACACAGTCATCTGACAGCAGATAGGAGTCGGGGGGGAACAAAACTCTAAAAGTTTATAACAGAGTATAGTATAAAAAAACCAGCTAAACCAAAGCAAACAGCCTGAGGAAAGAGAGGGAGTTCTGCATTTCTGCTGCAGAGAAATGCACAAAATTTCTCTGCAAGAAAATGTATCTATTGTGCTGTCGACTAATTAATGACACCCAAGTTGAAAGTGAGGCGAAAAGCACAGGGGAATCTGAAAACGCACTGGAAAGAACATGCACATTCAAAAGAAAAAAAAAAAAAGTCGGATGTGAAAAGCCAAAGGTCGGGCGAGGACTGAGCAAGCCAAAGGCAACTAAAGAGTTTTTAGTGCGGTGCCCAAGAGCAGGGCAAGGCTGATCTCTAGCGGCTGCGGGCAAAGCAGCTGCTGGTGGCTGCTGCTTAAATGTTCCCACACATCTGCTTTTTTGGAGGGGAGGGGTAGCTTTCGGGGGTGTCACTCACAGCACCTCGACCCAGAACAGGGTGGAAATTTGTCCAGATTTTTTTTTTTTTTCCACCTTTAAGTAATACACCAGAATGTATTTTCTCTTGCAAAGAAGCTGTTTCTGTAGCAGCACTACCATGTGTCTCTTGGAGCAGAGCTCTTTCTCCAGTATTGGGCTGCTTAATAAGAATTGTCTGGATAAAAAAGGAAAACATTGATTTTAGATCTTTCTAGAATTTTTTAGATTCTGGTTCAAAACAATTGTTTCTTTTCTATTCTCTATTGAATACTTGGTTTCTTTTTACTTTCTCTGTGGTGTCCAGTCTTGTTCCTGCTATGACTGATGGAAGGGGAAAAGGTGGAAAAAGGAGAGGTAAAAGCCAGATGTGTAGTATTTTTCATTTGTGTGAAATAGTTTCCTTCCTAGTTCTAACAAAAAAATAGAAAAAGCAGTGGCCTTTCATGCATAATATTTGCAGTGCTATTAACAAGAGAAATAAAAAGACATTATTTCTTTGGAAGAAAAAAGGATGGTTCCTCTCCAATAGGAAAATGCAACTCCTCACTAAGCAACGTGCATGCTAATGCCATCAGCTAGACAGCAAAGCAGTTCTTGCTCAAATGTGCACCAGTCGATTAGCGCCTGGTTCATGTTTGCTGGTTTCTCAGAGTCTCTGAAAGGGCAGTTGGGAAAATCAGACGCCTTTTAGTCACCACTCATAGGAACCAGGAGGAAAGAAGGAATCCAAAACACATTTCAAAATAGCCAGAAATGATGAGCACTGTGTACTTTGGAGAACTATATAATATTGGATTTGTCAGGCAAGTCATGTCCCTCTGGGTTGTGCTGCACCACCTAAAACCACTAATTTGTTCTTAAGCTGCAAGACTAATAGTGACAATACTACTGCTTTTTCAGTCACTGTATGTATTTGTGTTCTACATGATGCTAACAAGACACTGAAACAGAAACCACACATTCAGAGCATCACTTACGTGATTATATATGTTCACACATCCTTAACGTAAGGGCTTTCTTTTATTAGCTGATAAAACACACAGCACTGCTGTATATTTCTGTATGTTCCATTAGCAGTCGTCGCTTAATAACATTTGCTGTTGAACATTGCATAAGTGTAGGGAGAAAAGCCTACAAACTTCAGGAAATTATTTCATCCATCGCTGTTCTTTGAAGCAGGCCATTTTTTTTCCAGATAAAATATTACCTTTCCTTAATTAAAGAAGATATGATTAAGAATACTTCAAATTGATCTAGCACAGTTCATTCAAGGGTGCTTTGCCTATCACATCCTTCCCACCCCAAGCTGTTTTCATTCTGCCCATACAGCAGCTAACACCCTGTGATCTATTCCCTGGCTGGGTGTCTCACAACAACAGCTAATAATACCATCACCAAAACCACAATCACTTCAAGGAAAGACAGAAACACCCAATCAGCCCATAACCATAATGTAGTGGGAAGGAGCCAAGTTGAGGCATACAGGAGTTTATAGAAAGGGCAGGTTTGTTTTTTTTTCTTTAAGTGTCCAACACTGGTCTAATTGTCCTCCCACTAAAGGTACTAGTAAGATCCCCTTTTTTAGGTGAGTGCAATCCCTCTGATGTTCCTCACATTTGAAAATCTTGGGAATTAGCATGTCTTAGGGCATCTCTCACTTGGTAGTGGAGCTTGGCCAGGGATAGCGGCTTGCTCTGTGCTCCTCACTGACCTCTGTGCTGCCATAGTCAATGTCCATATTTTGGCTGGAGATAGACCTATACTCCTCAGATTGTGCTTTCAGCCCAGGGAATCTTTTTTTTTTTTCCTACCTGTTGCTGAAATCTTTCCTTTTTGGCAAAAGCAGGGCTGTTCCCTGAAGCAATGCCTCACTAGTGACAAGTGCTTATGGGAAGAAAGAGACCTTGCTCCTCAAGAGAGGGGTGACAAGTCCCATCCATCTCTAAGCCAGGGCAGGTCTCAGCCTTTCCATCTGATGCCTGTGTCCTGAAATTTCCTTAATGTCTATAATGAAAGGATTTACTACAGGGCTTTGGGGGTTTTAATGTCAATTTGGTGTTAAAGGGAGGAAGGTGTGCAGGTCTTGCACAACGTAGTAGTTCATGCCACGAGTTGGTCAGGGCTGGAGGCTATTCCAGGAGGGCACAGCAAATAGGCACGCTCATGCCAGCATAAACTGGGAGCACAAACCTGTGCAGAGGAAGCTCCCCAATTTTGGCACCTTTCCTGCAGTTCCTTGGAGAGCGGTTAGGGTTTTGTTGAGGCAGACGCTTTCCCAGGCTCCTGCCATAGGGGCACTGTGAAAAATCAGGTATTCAGGGCTCACACCCTAGCATTTCAAAGCAACCCTGAATGCTTTCTGCTGGCTTCAGAGCCGTTTTTTTACATTTTGCTGCTGGCTGTCCTTCTCACGGCTCTGGCAGCCAGCACTGAAAGCATTTGTTGCCCTGTGATGAGGAGCTGCATGACAGCCAACGGGCAATAAAAGTCCTGCAGCAACCCGCTGCTGTCTGTACGGATCCTTAGGCTGATTCATGCCTCTCTCTCCAGCAGCACAGGCCTGACATATCCTGCTCTTTCGGGCGTTAAGGAGAAGCCAGTCAACAGCTTTGCGCTTGGAAGAGACAGCCTGTAGAAAATGCCACTCGCTGAGCCTTGCCGAGGAATCCTCCTCGTTTGGCCATGCTGGCAACGAGCGGTCCCGGCTACAGAGGCCACGTGTCCATTCGGTGGGCTGTCCTGCACAGGCAGGTGTAAGGGAATGAAAGAATTGCCCTACTTCGATGCTGTTTGAGGCTCTTCCATAGGAGGAGTGATGTTTCCCATGCAGGGTTTCCTTCCTCGCTCCCTGGCAGTGCAGGCAGGACAGGCTGTGCTCCACCTTGAAAGGGGCACCAAAGGGAGTGGTGGCTCTTTCTCCTCTGACCCCCATCCATGTAAGGCTATTGTACTCCCTCATTTGGAGCTCACAGTGATGGAAGACACACTTAAAAGCCTTCATACTTATTTATATACATATTTATATAGTTGCTACAAGAGCATTGAAGTCTTCTTTGTTATGGGCTTCTGCTTTTCTAGGTTTTCCAGCTCATATTAAAGTCATAATGTCCTGACCTGCATTTTAAAGTAGGGTCTCTGGGAAGTGCAGATCATGATCTGTAGATAAGTGTACAATTTCCTATCAGCCTGACAGTCCCACATGGTGCTTTGCTGCTCTAGGAGCGTAGAGACACTGGGAGGGTAGGAGCCATCAGCCCAGCTGAGTGTGGGGCTCGTGGATGTGCAGAAAAGCCACAGCTGCTGAAATGATAATGGCTAATAGAGAAGGACCCAGTGATACCTGAGCAACCCCAGGATGCTTTTAAGCCACTAGGAAGCCCTAGAAACAGCCTGCACAAGTATACATAGGACTGTCACGTGCATATGGTATCTGTTCTCTGCATGCAGTGTGTGCACAGATAAGCATGTGTGCGGTGCACAGAGTGCCTGGACACATCTGCACATCTGGATGTTCTTCACGTTGGCCAGAATTTTCCTTCCAACCAGATGCTGGGGGCCTGGGCTCATGGCTTAAAATAGCATTGGAGTAACAGCCATGAGCTGGTGCAGTTCATGTCCCTGGTGCTACCTCCAGCTGTCCAGCAGCTTTGTCCCGTTCTGCAAAGCCCCTTTGAACTTACACTCACATTTCTGTTCACATTATGCAAAATAGGAGCACCTCCAGGAGCAAAGGCCTGCTGCTCTCATCAGTGCTTGCAAACTGTGTGTATCAAGGGGAAAGCCCTGCTCAGCTTGTGTGCTCGCCATCATTTCTCACAGGTAATGGTTCCTGCTAAATCAGCCCCAAAACATTTCTCCAAACAGTGCTTAACTGCTTACCTGCTTATAAGTAAACCACATTTAGCTGCCTTTAACACTTTTCCATCACTATTTTTATGCATTAAGATCAATTTCATGAAGTTTCCTAGGTAAGATGATTGCCATCAGCAGGAAGAATGTAGTAAATTAATTATAGATGTATGTTAAATTACTTTCATTACCACCCTCAGTTCTGGGAGAGAGTCATGTGAGCAGGATGACTGATGAAACAGTGTTTTTACATATTCCCCCCGGTAATGGATATTTTTTCTTGGCTGCCAGTGTTGTTTCTCAGCTCAGAGAAGCTGGAATTACACATTTCAGAAAATGGAGGTTCAGTCTAAAATTAACCGCCAGCCATTGCCAGACAACTGTAGCTAAGACAGACTTGCTGGAATACAAGCTGTCTCTTCGGGGTCTTCTACTGGCAGTCCTCAGTGATTTACAAAGGTAAACTTTGGGAGGAATTGTCCTCTTAACATCAAGCACATCCAAATACAAGGGAGAGGGAGTCACTTGCATTTGGGGTGTTGTTTCTACGCACTGTCAAAGACGTAACAGACACGACAAAAGTCAACATGAATGGAAAGTTATTTTCCATATTCACCTTATAACAACCTTGGTGCAGGGTATTTTCTAGGGATTAATGACCAGGCCAGTTTAATGGCTCTCTGCTGAACTTCAGGCTATCAACTTTTCACAGCCTATCATTAATCCCTGGAAAATATCTAGGTTCGTGATAGATACAAGTGAAAAATAATACACAGTGTGAAGGTAAGTATATTGCTAGTGTTTCATCATGTCCTGGCCCTAATTGCTAACTTCAGATGCACTTCAGAATACAAGTAAATTAGCTACAGCTTAGTTACACTGTAATTACAAAGCTGCTTCACTGCACTTCTATTTATGTAGTGTATAATTACTATCTTCTCTGGCTGAAAGCTGAAATCATGATAGTATTGTCCCTCATACTGGAATGTACTACACAATACTATTTTGAAGGATGTCTGTAACAGGTAAGTCAGAGGACAAATTAATTCAATGTATTTCTAGGCAGTGCACTCACAATCTTTTTTGTTTAAAAAAAACCCAAAAGAGCAATGGTTTGCTAACAAAAAGGAAAAGAGAAAAAGATAAACCCAAACAGTCAGGCTGTTTTCCAAAGCGTTGAGCTTAGTGAGGAGGACACCAGCCTTCTGGATATTTGGGACTTTCTAAGCCAGTCCATTGATGGAGGTCTCCAAATGCAGGTTTTTCTTTAGAGGGGTGATGGTTCCTCCTTGTAGACCTCTGTCTAAATATCATAATACAGATGACATGTTTGCGCTCCATGCAGGAGGAGCCCCACATGGCTGTAGCTCATCCTTTGAGCAGCAGAGAAGTTTTACTTCTGGTCTTAATTAATCAGCACAGTTATCTTTATTAACTTCTTGGATGAGATATGAGGACCCATTCATCTTCCCCGTATGAACCCACTAGCACTGTTGTCTGACAGACTTCTGACAGACTTCCTGGAGAACACAACATCTCATAAAGGAGCACGTGTGCTCAAAAAATCTTTCCACATAAATACTCACAATGTTAGGGTTAAGTTGACTTTTGGGAGTAGCACTAAGAGATCTCAAAAAAAAAAGGAAGTCCAAAGAAATAAGAAATATGAATCATCATACCTCATGTCCCAGGTCATGAGCTGTGAATAGACTTTATTACCTGGGTTGTCGTGCCTGGAAGAGTGGAAAGGAGAGCCCAGCTATGGAGAGCAAGTTGTGCTGCCTCCTCAGTCCCTGGCTGTGGTCTGGGGTCGGGAGTCAGAGCAGGAGGGAGCTCCCTTCTTGTTTCACATTGCGACTGGCACCTGGCTAGGACCTACCCAGCACCATCAAAGATGCTTTGAGGATCCATCCTGCCACCACATTTGAGTGACTCGCAGTCTTTTAACACATCAATCCTGACATCACCAGGGAATGCTGCCCTCGTGCAAAGCTTTAGCTTGTGGATTTTTCCTCCGATCTGTTGGAGTGAAGCTGGGACGTGGGTGCATGCATGTGCACGCAAGGTAGGGACTACCTCGGAAGTCTGAAGCACATCAGAGAGATTTCCTTCCCCAAGCTGCCTCTGCAGGAGTAGGCCCGCTGTGGTTTCCATTAGACTTGTAGAAGTGCCAAACCCCCCCCGTAGTCTGCTGGGAGAATAATTAGACTTGGCAAGTTTGCCCAACAAGCACTTATTATACATAGTATTAATGGGTGATAGGTAGAGTCTGTGTTTTTTCCACTTAATAATGCATGGATCCTCCTAGATATCCTAAGGATCTCTCTCTGGAGAGTTGTGTTTTGTGATCAGATGGCATAACTAATGGCCAGGGCTGATTACATACTGATTAAAAACTACTTAAGAATCTCATCTGTCCAGGAAGGGAATGCCAAGCCCTGCAGTACGAGGGAAGTGCTTGTCCCTATTTCATTTCAGTTACACCAGTTCATCTGTTGCTAGCACAGGCACTGAACGACTCTGCTTTGCACATCAAAAGGAATCCAGGATACATAAGGAATCTGATGTGTCTGAGTTTAGCCAGAATTAGACCTTGAAGCTGACATCTTTGGTGAATGGGTATCTTCGCCTCCTCAGAAGCTGATTTGACCAGGAGAGCATAGAAGCACATTCTTGTGTGGTGCCTATCCGAAACTGCAGTGTTCCCACAGAAGGTGGGTATTTCTTCATGTGACACATTTTGGTGGGACACCTTTGCACTGAGCAGACAGAAGTCTAAAAAACTCTGGAGAGCCTACGGGAAGCCTGTTTCTCTATGTTTTTCTTCCCATGGATTTAGTCTGGTGTGAAAAATGACAAATTAATGGGCTGGGGAGTTGGTAGTGAAAAATGGACCATTCAGAGATGATCGTGGTGGGATGATGGGCAGTACCAGCTGAGGTGTTTGCACCATTAGGACTATCGGTTAGTTTGAAGTAGATCCAGACTTTGGCTCCTACAGGCAAAGTGCAGGATTCTGTCCTGTGTGTGTATTGAGGGACACCCCCATCCTTTCCAGCATAAGATACTTCTTAGCTGCTTTCGTAGTAATAGACATATTTCCTTCTTATCCCTCCTAAAATCTGCTAGGCATGTATGCCTTAATAGGTAAGACATAAAACAGACATTCACCAAAAAGCTTTAAAATATATGCTGGCCTGCTGGGACTGCCTCTAGCCTTTCCCACAGCATTGGCTGGGAAACACTAATTCAGCTAAATGCAAGCTTCTGTTGTGATTTTAATAAGCCTTTGCAGAGAAGCAGTTTCTGCAGTGCTGAACATGCAGTCTCTGAAGAGAGGGTCCTTTGCTGTGTTCAGTTTACAAAAGATAGCTGACGGGGACAGCCTTGGACACTTACGGCCAAATATCTGTCACTGAATTACCTGTGAATTCAGAGAAATCAAAATGTAAATGCATCTTTCAAACACTGGGAGGGACTGTTACATTTGGAGGGTACAAACCTCAGTGTCTGTGCTAGACTCCCCCTGAATTGACCTGTCCCTGCTGCAAGAGGCATGGTGTTGCTCCTCTTTCCCTGTCTGGCTTGTACTGTAACAGGTTTCTTAGGCTGTCCAGCAAAATTGCATCTTGAATTTCTGACTAAAAGATGATCTACAACTCTTAAATGACTTTGTAGTGTGTCAAGAATGTTGACATGGGGGAAAACTGCTTTTAAAAAGTATAGAAACAGCACGCTATGACAGCGTTCGGTGTAAAGTTACTGTGTCTGAATAAGGTAGTTTAAAAAGAGAAAAGAAAGGGAAGTCATTAGAGGAAGCATTTTCAGTCCAAATTCATCAGTAATACTAAAGTTGAAGAGATGTAGAGTATGTTTTGGAAAGTAGTAACATATAAACAAACAAATAAATACTAAAAAAAGAAAGACTATTTTTAAATAGCATCCAAATTTATGCCTTTTTGGAGGGAGAGGACATAAATACAATTTTTCCCTTGCCTAAATATCCTCTCTAACTGTTTGATTGATGGGCTAAGGGCTTGGGTATCTCAAGCCATGTAGGACTGAGTTTGTCTAAGCCTGCGCTGTTGAACATGTGGAGATTCACCCTCTGCAGACACACTGAAGTTGCAGGCACAAATGTCATAGCAGGGTCACACCTTGAGAGCTTGTATGTTTTTTAAAGGGGAATTATATGATGCCGTTACCTGTGATAGCAGGGTCTTGACCGTGGTGACATAGACAATCCCATTTACCTATATATGGTCATTTTTTTGGTGTCAGAATGTAAATGAGCCTCTCTCCAAATACAAACAGAAGCATAGCAATACTTTAGCAAGTGCCAAAGCAGACGGCAAATCAAGTCTTCGCTTCTGAGCCGCACTGCCGTTATGGGAAGCTTTGCTGACAGTTATGAATGTCACTCATCACAGCACCCTTACATGGTTCTGATAAGCCTAAATAGTACTATTTTATAGTCAATGTCACTGTCGCCACAGAGGGCACGAAACTCGTCTTTTAAATTCATTCCTCAGTGTAATCTGAATGCACCTGTATTGCCTACTAGGTGTTTTCTGAACGCAGCCAAATAAATTTGGTGTCAGCTGCCTCAGGAACTGTCCTTCTGAATAATGTCTTGTGTTGTCTAAAATGATTGCATATTTCAAATGTATAGGTTGGCACTTCATTTTTCTGTTTGCTTGCTTGCTTGCTTGTTTTTTAACATAGTTACTACCAAGTTACCTCTACTCATTCGTGGTTCTAGACTTCTCTGGTCTCCTCATGTCTTTTGCAATTTCTGGACATGGTTCATTCTTTTTATTAAAAGGAGGACAATTATATTTTGCTCTATTGCTGCACATATTGCCAGTGAACATCCTTCCCCTTTGCAGCCATGAGCTCCTCTGTGTGCCAAATGTGGAGGACTGCCCAGAGCAGTGTAAATACACACCAGTGGTGGTTACAAGACTGAAAACTGTAGCCTCCTGCGCTGCCTTAATGAGACAGCCTGGTTTTACACTCTGTTCCTTAAGTGCTGGATACTGGCGTCATCTTGGCTATCACCCCACTGAAGGTTTTCATTTACAGTATAAAATACAAAGCACTAAAGCTCTTCCTTGTGATGAGCTCAAACCTACAGCTGACCTTGCAGAGCTGTGTCCCCCAGCCTTGCTCATCAGCCCTGGTCTCAGGCAGTCTGTGTTGCTTCTTTCCCAGGCCAAGACAACACTATGTGTGGCAAAGCAGCACCTGGCACAATGTGTGATGGCAGAAAATGTCCCCTTCTAGTAGCGTGACACTGCACCATGTGGCACAGTCACTGCATTATCATTCTGTTAAAAAAAGGAGGTAGGAAGGTGTACAAATTTTGCCACTTCAGTGTAAGTAAGTGTTGAAATATTTGAATTTCTCCTCCATGCTTTTAAATTTGGAAACCTAAATATAGGGAGGGAAAAAGTGAGGGGAACTATAACTAAGAAATGAGTACGTGGGACAGATCTAAATCCAATCCACAGTACTTGTTGCACCTCCCCATCAAACACAACTCTTGCCTCACCAGCAGAACGCAGCTGCAGGGAGTACTGTGTTGCTGCCTGGTCTGTTGGGTTCTTTTCTGGTTGTTGGGAATGATGGTTCAGCATCAAAATCAGGCTCTTGTAGAAATTCATGAAACAATGGGCAATTGCTTCTAATAAGGTCACAAGCTAATGAAATATAAAAGATGTCTAATAATTGCACTCCAGTGAAAGTGTTAGCAATCATCCTTGCATGGCTGAGATCTCAAATATGCCCCTTGTGCCTAGTACATATGTTTACGGTACAACACTCACACCTCTTGACTTTCCTACACAGGTGCTTTCCAGACTTAAGCATGCATGTAAATGCGAATATTGCGTTCAATTTGCCACACAAATCACTAAATTAGATGCACAGGCAGCTTCTACTCTTTCACAAGAGGTTTTTCTAATAGATATTTCATATTGCACCAGTCATTTTTAATAACTAAAAATGTTCTTAGGAAAGTTAGTTTGAGAGTTTTCCAAACCTGGATTACAGCTTGAGCCTGCAAGGCGTTGAATTCATGGGATTTGATTCAGTGAAGCATTTCTAGGGCTGCTCATGTGCTTATAAGTACACAGTTACTTGGCATTGCTTTGCTGCATTGATTAGTGAGATGTTGTGATCAGCGTTTTGAACCTACGGTGGGGGCAAGAGGCAGGGTAACAGGGAAGAGGCAGGCCACCCACCACTGAAAACCAGCCGTAATCACCAAAATTGTATTAAAATAGTCTGCCTTCCTACGTGATAGAAATTGTGCCATAATCTTAAAGACGGTATATGTTTCTATGACAGGAGGTTGAGTAGGTTAAATGAAGTAGCTGCTTAATGTTAGAAGACTTTAGAAGCCATAAAGAACTACTTATCCAATGTAGCACTTTTTGCCCTCAGGGACAGGTTAACAAAGGTGTCTCTTTTCCAGAGGATTTTCACAGATAGCTGAACAGAAAGCCTTTTGATTGAAAATTTTATCTGTATTAACAAAGTTTTATGATCTAAAAAGCTTGCTTTGGGTTTCTGCTAGATAAAGAGCCTTAGCATCATCTCCTGCAGTAAGGACAGCTGGGAATCTGGGTCATTGTTCCTCGAATTAATTGATATGACCTGGTGGGAAGGTATGAAAATCACCTTGTCAGATCCTTGCCAGGTCATTCTCTGCTGCTTTCAGACTCATGGGCCCACACAGCTGGAGGTGTGAGTCAGGCTGGCCCAGATCACTGAAAATGTCAAAGAAACTGTGTGGCAAGGAGTTCGCGGTGGTGGTCCTGGAATAAGAGGCTACGACCAAGAGTTGTATTACCATCTGCATGGAGCCAGGACTGGAAACCCTATGAGGATAAATTCCTTACTGAATAGAAAGGCAGCATTATCCTACAGATCACAACGGGCAAATGTAAACTCATTTCATTTTTTAAAAAGAGTTTTATTAAGTATAGCAAAGCTTCCAGAAGGCATATTGGAAAATGTTCAGAGCCATCTATCAAGACCTTTTTTACTGAAATACTATAGATATATTTAACAGCAACAAAGAGTGTTAAAAACACAGCAACAAAAGCCTAAGCATATTGAACAGATTTGTTTTTTCAGAGAAAATACAAGATACTACATAAAGATAAAATTTAAGTCCTACTGAATTCAATGACCAAAGACCATTATTTATTAGTGGAACAAAAGATTTCACAGAAAAGGTTTTGCACAAGAAGAGTGGTCTAAGTTTAAGAGTATACTGTATTTATGAAAGTATTTTTACAAGCCATTCTTCATAGTGTTTACACAAGTGATAATTAAATACAGTTCTTCAGTGACAAAGTCATGAAAAAATACTATCAGATCATGTAAGGGTACCATTGAAGCAAAAAAAAGGAGACCTAGCCTTTGGACTGGTGTTAGCTTCAGCTTTGAATGATCTGCCTGAAAAGTCCTTGTTTTTATCTAGTCACTTGGAGCTAAATCCACAAAAGGCTGATGATTCAACCACATGATGCCATGCTCAGCATCCATGGCTCTTGGGCAACAGCTGCTTATTATAAAATACAACAAGTGCCTGCTGTTAAAGTCCAGATCTTCCTAGCTCAAAATTATCACCACTGGGTGAGAGCCTCCTATGTAGCCCCAGCTCCAGTTTTGCATCACTGACCTGGGGAAACTTTATTTCATGCAACAGGATGCCATGAAGCCACCAGGTATTGCAGTGCTAGCAACAGGGAGGTGCCTAACCGGGCCCAAACAAGGGGGAGGCAGCTATATTTGGATTCCCTCCAAGATGGATGCAACTTAACCAGGTTAAAAAAATATGGCACAAGGCTGCAGCTCTACGACAGCATTTAAAATCATTAATCCTGAGTAGTAGGAAGCACAAAGTAAGCAGGCTGCACTGCAGAGAGGGCTGTGGTTTAATGCATGAATATCCGTGGTATTTCCTCTTTTCTAGCAGGGGGATACCTGCTCTCAGCAGAGCTTTCAGGCATCTAACTCAGGGCAGTGGATCCCATTTCGGCTCTGGCATGCCTAAGTTTTATTCACTGATGCAATGATGCCCATAGCTCCTCTGTGCTTCAGCTCTTCATTTGTACAATTAATTAATAGTAACAATACTTACTGCCTCACCAGGGTGTTGTAAAGAAAAAGCATGCTAAAAATGGTAAAGCACTCAGATATTGGATAATAAGGACTTTGTAACCTCCTAGGGAAAATTTTAAAGAATTGGCACTGTTCGAATGTGGATCAAAGTTTAAGCCTTTTAAGACTAAATTTCTGCCCCGCACAGACAAAGGACCTGGAAGGACTCCTGTAGCATGTCGGCCTTGTGCTGGCCCCGTGCATAACGTCACCTTTCTCAAGGCATTTTGCTAAAGGCAGAGGTCCCTGAGAAAGTCCTTGGTCGAGCCATGATGAACTACCCCAAGTCAGTTCCTTCCTCGCATGCTCCAGCCACAAGGACAAGGCTGCCTTGCTGCCACTTCATGCACGGGCATGTACTGCCCTTGTTCTCTTCGAGCAGTGCTCTCATGTTGTGTTTAAGATGAGTGTAGGGTCTATTTTCCATTTCCATGAGACAGAGGTGCAAGTCACAGTGCAGCTGCCAGTGGAAGGCAGCACCAAATCCCTGGGATAAGTCTGACGCTGCAGTCAAGGAGAGTCAAAGAGTTTTGACTGCACGGTGAGAAGATCCATCCACCACAGTACTCAATGCAAAGCCCGTTCGGGCTGCTGGAAGGGCTCTGCATTGACTCTGATGGCCATTGGCCTTTTCACTGAGTAGAGCTGTAGTACAGGGAATAAAAATAGGGTGTAACTGACACCCTTACTCAGCCCCTCTGGGACATACCTAAAGA
The DNA here is from genome assembly GCF_026419915.1 of Harpia harpyja. Classification (NCBI taxonomy): domain Eukaryota; kingdom Metazoa; phylum Chordata; class Aves; order Accipitriformes; family Accipitridae; genus Harpia; species Harpia harpyja. The sequence continues at coordinate 18,188,466 of NC_068969.1, read as the reverse complement.
AAAATGTTGCAGGACCTTTGGTATGCAAATGGATACTGCACTGTGTCCCAGCACTTTATAAGAAACTAGACTTGTTATGGTTCTAGTCTTCTCCTACAACAAAGAAGAGGATGCATCTGGCAGAGCATAGAGCAAAATTTAAAAACCTAGTGTGATTTCACAGCTGGTGTCCACTTAAGCAACCCAGAAGTAATTTCCCATTCAGTCCATGAGAACAGGTTTAAACTTCATTTGTGCCATTCACTTCCTTCTTTAGTCCTTCTTGTTCCTCTCTCAGAGGTTCCAGCTCAGGCCCATCCTGTGCGGTTTCTTTCTTGCAGTTATTTCTGCCTTCATTTTCTGTCCTTACAGATTTAAGATCCTCTTCTTTTGCCTTTATTTCCTTCTCCTCCTTGGCAAGCATACGATAATTATAATAATTCATGATGAACAGGAAGGTTCCTGCCAGGACCATCACAGCTCCACATTTAATGAACATATATTTATAGTCCCCAAAGGTATCAATAAGAGTTCCTGTAAAACATATATTAAAAAAAAAAGGCGAAACTTAGAGATGAAGGCAAGAATATTGTGTTTTCAGATCCTAAATATAAAGGGACTTGGCTTTAGGATAAAATAATACATTCTCTGGACTTCTGATCTCTTCCACAAATACTCTGATCCTGCAAATACTACACACGTGTTCCACTATATAGCCTGTGGGTAGTTAACATTGATATAGGTAACACTACCAATAATTTGTACAGTTAAATAGAAGGATACAGAGAACCTACATGGCAAAGACTGGACTTTTCAGGCACACCTATTTATTTTTTCCATGTAGAAACCAAGTCCTCTGATCACAGAGTCTGCTGACAGTCTTTCCATTTACTCCAATGATCACCTACAAGGATGTCCATTTGACTTGGTAGTCCTCAGGCTGCCAACAAAAGCGGCAGCTCTCAGGACGACCTTCGTGAGATGGCACTGGCCACTGGGTCTCATCTCAGACTCTTGACAAAGACCTTCCAATTTATTCTACCACGGGTCGTTCACCAGGATTAGAGGAGACTCAGCTTTTGGTCACAGCTGCCCTTTCTGCATATATATTCATGATCTAAAGATGAAAGGGCACTGCGTGGAACTGGAAAACATTAGTTCCAGGGAAAGCAAAGATGATGCTGTCAACGTCAGATAATTTCAATGCCAAGACAAATGTGACAGGTTCCTCTCAAAGGTTAATGCCTCTGCTACGGAGTTACAGAGTAATTGAAGGGAGATGGCTTAATTGAAATGTCAGTGTTCTCCATTATGTCAAAATGTAACACAAATCTTATTGGGATTATGATCCTGGCATTAATTCCCATTTACTGGCGCAAAACAGACCATTCTTAACATCCCAAATCCTAATTAAAGTAAGACCCACTCCTAACCTGGCCTTCACAGTACAGATAGGCCTCCTTGAAACTGGCCCATCATCCATTAGCTCTCTGACTTTTTGGCATATGTTCTCCTCCTTAAAAAGAGGGACCTTTAATTACTTCCTGACTGACCCCTAATGTTGAAAAGCTGATGATTAATTACCCCACTGCATTACACTAACAGGGGATTTTATGGCCACCAGATAAGATTTCTTGATCACAAAAATAAAAATTTTTAACTGGTTTTGGTCAACGGTTCTTCCTGAATCATTCCTAGATGTCTTGGTACACCATTTTCAATGCACTGTGATTTTCATGTTACTGGTGAAACATCAGCTAAATGCTAATTGCAACAATTTTTCCTTTTCTGCTAATCAGGATGACCTAGAGGTCTCCTAAATAGGTTTCAATGAGAGTTTTAATGAGTAGAGTATTGGAAAATTCAACAGTAGGATAGTCTTGCCTCTTTTCCTTTGAGAATAAGATAAAGTCATAAAACACACTGGGAACAATTTACTTAGTTCATTAAAGCAGAACCCTGCAGTAGGTTATTAAAATGCCAGAGAACCAATAAATTTGCTGCTTATTAAAATGGTGGGGAAAACCCTACAAAACTAATATTATTGATTATTACATAGAACTGTTTTAGCCTCATTAGCAGTCTCTGGTCATTAACTTAATCCTCCACACAGAAAATTATGTAATTCAGAAAACGGTCATTTTAAAATTGTATTTTCTTTTGTTTGTCATTAATTAAATAATGACTAAGCAAGAGGATACAGCTGCTTCTGTCACACTGTCTGAGCTACTTGGTAATATGAAGAATTAAATGGCTCTGCAAGATGTATCATACAATTAGCCAGATCTCAGTTTTGAATCCAGGAAATGGGTTTAAACTGCCTTCTTCCTGTGCATTCTTTAAACTTACTATGATAACGTCATCTCAAAAGAATTAGCAGAGTTTAACTTTTATACATCCAAATACAGATAGCACACACAACCTAATTAAACATTTTAGCATACCTAAAGGTGACCAGTTTCCAAACCCGTTATTCAAGCTTGCATACAGGTGAAACGCAAATTCCAGGACAGGGCATGTACATGGGATGGTATCTATACACTGAGAGGATGTCACCTGTAAAGTCATTTAATTCATAGCCAACTCAGGTTTGATAAGGACTGCACTTGAGCCAAATGCCAGACTCAAATACGGTATCTTCCAGACATGGTGTGTTCCTTGTAGAAAAAGAAGTGAGCATGTGCTATAGAGGGAAAGAAGCGAAGGCTGTTAAAAATCACAGGAGATCAGTGCGCCCACTTATCTTCAGATGACTGTAAGCCCTGCTGGAGGTTCAATATTGTCAGCATGGACCTTTGAGGGGTTTTGCCTTTTGATATTTCAAACCATGCCATCCAAAATAAACCTTTTTTTATTTTTGGAACAGCCTTAAATCTATCAGATGCACTAAGATGATTGAAATCCGTAAGTGGAAATACTCAGAGCCTTAGAGACAAATAGCAAGGCTTAGGTTTGAGTCAACAACAGGATTTCATAGAACTGTTGTGTTTTACTGTGCTTAAATTGTGGTGGCCTCCACCCTTTTGCAACAGGAGGAGTCTCCAGGAAGAATTGTCTGAAGTGCAAGGTTCTTGGTGTTGCAGGAAGTTTCGTTCTGCAAGTTCAGTTCGAGTGTTTGAAGGGATCAGGGACTAAAAGATCACTCTCCAAAATGTTGACTTCAGCTGGAGGACTACAGAGAAAGGAGTAAAGAGAAAATGCTGGAGGAGATACCTAGGACCTGCCTTCCCTGGCCAATTACTAGTGGAAAAACGGTGGGTGGGACGCACTTCTTACAAACTGTGCTTGCAAGAGACTAAATACAAGTGACAACCCCATGGAAGCAGAGGAAGAAAATACACTCACCTCCAATAGGTGGTCCCAGCAATATCGTGCAGCACTCCGCAATGGTGACGAGGCCAACAGCACTGGTGAACCGGGCAGCTCCCACAAGGTCCATGAGCGTTTCAAAGAGCATGGCACAAACCATGCCGAAGGCCAAGCCAAAAAAGCTGGAGTAGACGATGAGCCCCGTGTAGCCAGAAGCCAGCGGGCACAGAAGGTGGCAGGTGCCGTTGAAAGCAATGGAGAAGCTGAAAAAGTATTGAATCCGCGGCCTCACCCACTTGCTGTTTGCAATGATGCCAGTGGTAGGTCGGGCAATCATATCCACGATAGCAAGGATCGAAAGGAGGAAAGCAGCTGAATATTCGTCAATGCCGATGTGCTTTGCATAGGGTGCCAGAAAAACAATGGGGGCAAAAAACCCCAGGAACATGAGCACGTTTCCGATCAGGTAAATCAAGAACCCTCTGTGCTTAAAGAGAGAAAAATCAAGGTACTGACTGATTTTTTCACAACAGTCCTTTCCTCCTTCCTCTTCTGTTTTGTTCTCCATGGGGACATTTGTGGGACTACTCATTCCCATGGCTTCTTCAGTGACCTCTTCTTTCAGAGCATCCTTCCCTTCCTCAGTCACCTGGGGTTTGACTGAAGCTGGGGCTGCCCTGATGGGTCTGAAGAGAGCTCCTGCCACACAGCAGTTTAATAAAATTGCCCCAAGAATTAAAAAGCTGCCCCTCCAGCCAAAATTGTCAAAAAGGAACTGGTTGAGAGGAGCCAGGGTGCACAGCATCACGGGGCTCCCTGCCATAGCGAGGCCATTCGCGATGGGTCTCCTCTTCAAAAAGTATTTCCCTATGATTATCACTGATGGCTGGAGGTTGAGAGCAAGGCCGAATCCTGGAACAGAGAAAAGTAGTTAAGATACACAAAGGAAAATTTGAGACCCATTTATCCTCAGCTCATTGTTTAAGGCAAATTCATGGACAGTTGGTCCACTGGTGGATCTTCAACACGATAGCCTGGATGTAAACTTTGCTCAAGATATCCCTGAGCTTCTGGCTGCCACATTTGGGTAACCAGACCCCCACAAAGACACTTTCTGTCAGAGAACGCCCCTTCCTCTTGTACTGCAGATCTCTTGGGTGGCAAACCTAGCACAAAGAGTTTGCTTCAGAATAAATTGAAACTATACCCTCAGTGAATATTGGCTGGTTTTGTCCAGACACAACAGCCTTGTTGGAGGAGAGGATGGATCTACTAAAAAAAAAAAATGACAACTCTTAGTTTGAGGAAGGTTGTTCTGGCTTGGCTAGTGCTCTAACCACCAAAACGCATCCTTCTCAAGTGCAGCTGGGTCTGGCACCCCCTTCCATGGGCAGCGGGCACCCAACACTGCTGCCGCGCAACAGACCTGCACAGAAAATAACCTCACCCTTCTCAGCCGCTAGTAATTTGGTGGGGTGAGCAATTCAGGTCTGATGCAAAAGAATAAGAGGTCTGCAAGTACACAGCAAAACAGCTACTGAGGATGCTAATTAAACAGGACCCTAGGGTGTTTCTTTTAATTAAAATTTATTTTTATTGCATTTAGATATATAAATGGTATTATAAATCTGCATTGCTAATTTAGTTAGCCAGCTTCTCTTGCACAGGTGAAATCTGAAGGCAGAGATAGCAAATGCTGTGATGGTCTCAACTTTCTGTGGTTCTGTTTGAGAGCACTAGCATATAATAATCTCTTCTTTTCAAACATTTCTATGATGTGCAGTATTTCCTTAAAAATTTAAATTTTCAGAACTCCATCAAAATGACATTTAAAAATCGTGCCACATATTTTCCACCCTATCATCCAGGAAAGAATGAGCCACATTAGAACAAAGCATAAATGTAATCCTTGAAGTGATTATATCAGAGAACATGAATCCTGAAAATAGGGTCATGCAGATTTTTTCTTGTTCATTAGTCTATATAATTAGTTTGTTTAACTGTGCAGTACATAATTAGGCATATTGCTTTACAGAAGAGAATTTAGAAAGGTCAAGGTCCTCAAAATTAATTAAGGAACACTATCATTAGTTGCTGATAGAGTAGAATCCAATTGATGCAGCAGAATTCAACTGATGTTGGATAGCTTCAGTTTGAAGGGGTTTACAAAATTATGATTTTTGCCAAGTCTAAGTTTTTTTTTTTTTAATTACTTGGAAGTTTAGAACATTAAAAATAAATTGAAATGGCGACATATTAAAATTAATCTTGATATGAAACATTCTCAGCATGAACTTTTCTAGATAGTCCACATATTTGGTAGGGCATGTCTTTGGGAAGTACAGCCTGCTCGTAATGCATAAGGGGCCAAATTCATCCCCAAGAGAGGGCTGACCCGAGAACTACAGAGGCAAAACACAGCCTTGGTTAGAGAATACCTGAGAAAATGCAACACAGTGGATTAGACTTTGCTTTAACTCTGTATTTCCCAGGCTGGTAGGTAAGGGCAGAAATTGAACCATCATTTCCACAAAATCATTTTTGGTAGGGACCTACTACATGTTGTGCGGAGAAGGAAAATCAGACTGGATGCCAGCTACCCACTTAAACAATAATAAACTCAAATTTTTTATTATGTGAACATTAATTTGCCAGTCAGAAAAATCTAATTTAATATTACCTCATGCTCTTCCCATTAATTAAATTTGGAGAGTTTCAAATTGACTGACTGGAATTTCAATTTACTTTAAGCTTTTGGCTGACTTTAGTTGGAAATATTTATATCCATTTTATTCCAGTTTTCAGAAACTACAGCAGCTTTTCCATGGCTGAAATTATTACTCAAATAACCACATTTTCTCCCCAGGGATAGGACAGAGAGGCCTATCGGTGGCATTGCATGAACAGAAGCAAGCCCGTGCCAGAAGGAGCATCCTTCCCTAGATTAAATACATCATCTCCCTCATATTAGAAGGAAATAAGTGGCGCTACAGGAATGAGATGTGTAGCTATTGAACTTGCTCTTACTTTATTAGCAAGGGAAGACCCTACCAGGTATTTCAATGCTCAACATTTATAGCTGAGGCAAAGACTCTAGTCTCATTAGTCAACATGCTTCACCCTAGATCCCATTTTATTTCGTGGCAGTCTAATTGGTACAGATTGAACTAAACCGACCAGTCATTATTGCCTTGTACGTAGCTTTGAAATTTGCTGCTTCTACCTCAGACTTGAAGAAGAGGTTGCATGCCTAACCCCCTATTTAATGCATCCAGGCTGGCATCTATCCAGGTCGACAGCACTATAGGGAAACAAGTGAGGAAGAGAACGTGGGGTTTACGGCATATGCAGAGCCCCTCGTGCAGCTCACAGCTCGGTGCCATCAAGGACAGAGCTGCTTCAGAGCCGCCTCTGACAGCGGAGCCTGGTCCCTGCTCTGCATGCAAATGGAAAAAGACATAATCAAGAAAGCAATTGAGATTGCCATATCTAATCCCTTCACTGTAAACAGATACTTCCCGCTCTGCTCCTCTGAAAAGATTTCTATTAATATGCCAAAGGCACAGGATGGTAGCAGAGACCTCCTACTACCATCTTGTTTTTATCTCCATTCCTGCGAATTGCATGCATAGTCTTTTACGTCAGTCTGCTTCCTTCTCAGGCTAGTAGGAAGGAGGCTAGAAAGAGTGTGATGTTTACAGGTTGCTTTAGAGTCACTGCAAATCGCCTTTAAAGAAGTCTCTCGCCTTGTACAGTAATGCTGCTTCACCTGCATGATGAGCAGGAAGCTTCATAATTGCCCTTGAACACTTCCATGTTAGGCCTGACCAGTGAAAGCACTTCAAGCATAATTGGAGGCATCAAGCATGTTAGCAGGATTACAAGCATCTTCCCTTCTCTGTCAAATTAATATTCCTTCCCCAGCACACACACCGTGCCTGGAAATGATGAGTTATTAGCTAAGACCTCATCCATACAGCTGCCCTCATTCAGCAAGCAGGAGGAAAAGATGTACACAACAAAAAACGTGCTTTGCTGTGAGGAGACATCACAGGATTAAAGGCGAGGAGGTACGGGGGCAGTTTGCCCCTGTACCCTGTTGCTGGCACGAGGGTTACGTGTGTGCATTGAGCACAGCTCGTATTATCAGCTCTCTGGGGTGGGCAGCGGACCAGGTTTGCCGTTATTATTCAGGGACCAAAAAAGAGCAGGGTCTTCATAAATCCTAGGCCCATTGGCGTTAGGCACAAAATTCCCTCCTGGCATGTTTTTAGACAAGTACCTTTGAAATAGGAGTTGGTGCCTTCCTACAGCACTGTTCCTTGCCTGAGCCCTTCTGCTCACCAAAACGCATCTATTTTTAGCAAAGGATTTATGGTTTCTATGTGCTAATCCAGTGTTAGCCAATTTGCTAGACGACATTTGTTTAGCAGGGAATGATGCAAGCTCATGCATCAATAAATACTGAATTTATCCATGGGAGACCTTGCTTATTTTTATTTCTCATTGCTTTGTTTCTGGAATCTCTTTCAGGGAATCTGCAGGAGTTATTCATTCAGCAATAACAGTTTCATCTAACTACAGTGACTCTCCTTAGAAAGAGTAAGGTTTAAGAGAGGAAATCCTACATGGGGATTTATTCACTACTGTACAGATTTAATAAAGCAATATTGGTGTAGGAGAACAGGGTGACAAACTTGCTGTCCCAATTTACTTTGCTAGTGGCTGGTTTTATTGATTTTAAATGTTGAGTTCGCACTTCTCATATTCAGAAAGCAGCAACACTTAATGCGGCTGCAGAGAGATAGGGAACATTCATTAAAACGTACACCTTGCAACCTCAAAAGCCAATTTTGAGCTCATTTTGTCATGTTTTCAGGCAGATGTCCTAGCTGCGCTGGAAGAAGCATTGGCTGTACCTTAGCCAAAATAATCAAAGAACAATGCTTACAATTAAGCATCTATACTCACACAGGTGGAGAACTCACTCCATCTAGCCTTAAAAGCAATAACCCAGCAACTGCAGGCTTTAAAGATGCTGGACTGAGCCTATGCCTTCTCCTGTTTGAGTTTCCAATATGGAAATTCATATTTCAATACAGACAATTCAAATTGTAACTTCAATAAGGAAATACAGTTTTATATTTTTCTCACTAGGTAGAACATTGCATATTTTCAATCAACCCCAGTAATTATTATTTTCAGATAAAGGACCTCCCAACCTCACAAGCAGGCAAAGGGCAAGTAAACTAAAGCAAACCCCTAAAATCTCATTTCATATAGAGACAAGATAATGCACAGTAATATAGGAACACAGGTGCTTTCTTCATAGTCACACTTGTATCTGGAAGGGCTTGCCTTGCCCAGGGGAGAGCGCAGTCAACCTGCATTCGCTTCAGCGGGAGCTGAGGACACTGATGGCCAAACCTACCGTCACCTCTGGCCGAGAGCGCTCATCTGCAAAGGGCACATCCCCTGCTAAGATCCCACACCCGATGCTCAGCCAGGAATGCAGCGCTTAAGCGAGGGATGTGCTCTTTGCTAAAGTTCATCTGGAGCAGTTAATAAGCGAGGGCCCTTGTCTCACCGGCTTTTTATCTCACCAGGTTCCCACTGCGTTTGGCTGAGGTGCCCAAGTGTGGACACCCCAAGCCATCAGAAGTGAACCTCAAGCGCGGGTGGAAAGGAGATGCTTCTTACCTGTAATGAAGCCCACGCAGATGTAGAGCTGCAGGATGCTGGTGCAGAAAGCGGCTGAGACCATCCCAATGCCACACAGCAGGCCTCCGAATATAACCACCGGTCGGCTGCCGTAGCGGTTTACTAAAATACTGCTAATGGGACCTGGGGAAAGAGCGCAAAATGGTCCTTGAGGTAGGTATCGTTTGACAGAGGGCATGTTTGACCCAAAACAGGTAAAACTCTGCACTATCAGTGCCCCCGACAGCTTCTAGGGTGACTTCAGGAAGAAAATGGAAAAAGATAGAAAGATGATCCGCATTGTGTGGAGAGGGCAGCATGTCCCATGCCACACGGTGGCTGTGTACTCCGTGACAGCTCCTGTCCCCAGGACTTTAAAGTGTCATCAGAGAAGGCAAATGGCAATAACAAATCAGGTGAACACATGATCCAAGCATAGGAGCTTCTTGATTTATTGTGATGCTAAACCATACACACAAAGCAGTGGTTCATATTATGAGGCTGATACCATGAATACTGTTGCATTTTTAATGCAGTTCCAATAGTGCTGACCAGGACTGAAGCTTCAGCAGAACATTTGTTAATTAAATCTTGATAGCAGTCTATGTAGGTAGAAACAGTTTGGGATGATGGATTAGCTGGAGCACAAATGAACCAGTTTGGTCTTGCATTTATGTAAAGAGGTGGTTCAGGAAAGTGCAAAATTATGAAAGAGGGAAATGGCTTAACAAAGACTCTGCACGCTGAAAGGAAGCACTTAAATCCGAGGAAGTGGAACATGCTTTGGGCGGAGGAGGAAAGAAAGGAGGTCTTGCGTACAGTAGTCTCAACCAGCTGGAGGACCAGTAAAAATCAGAATCACAGAATAATATATGTCAGAGGGACTTTGAAAGTCTCAGGACCAACCTCCTGCTCAAAGCAGAGCCAACTCTGAAGTTAGCTCAGGCTGAGAAGTCAGAATGAGAGAAAGCAAACTGAGCAGGAAAGAGTGGTCCAGAAGTCAAGCTATGAGATGTAAGAAAAAGATTCCGTATTACTCAAAAACCCTGAACCAAAATGCTGCAGAAATGATGCTGGAAATGAGGAAGGAGGATACAGGCAGCATTTAGTAGCTTATCTTACCTGACTATTTCTGGTGCTCCTCAGCACACAGCAATGGTGTTTCGGAGCCCAGTGTGCCCGTTTGCCTTCATTCCTGCTGTTACAAGCAGCCCACACTGTCCACATACAGATTACTGGAAACAGGTATTATAAGCTTACAGGCATCTATGAAGAATTTGACTGTGGGATCTACCTCACCAGAGCCATTTGGTAGGATATTTACCTTTGCTTAAATAGTCTCAGCCAGTAACAGTGGCACAGCTCTTTGCAGACCCTGCAAACCACAGCACACTTGAGCAGAAGAGCTGGACCCAAACCCCCAATATCCCCTCAGCATGGCTGACAGCATCTGAACAAGTTCTCAGCTCTTATAATGTGCAAGAATAAAAAACAGTAGGTATGACTCATTTAATCTAGGGAATGAAGTCCATTGTTACATCTGTAACATGTAAAATACTTTCCACTAGTTGTCTAAGGTCAAAACACTCATAAATGAAATACACACAAGCATAGACTTAACAGCATCCTTGTTACTGTGTGATCTGTGAGATGGTCCCATCGAATGCCCCATTCAGTTAAAATATCCGTAAGTGTATAATTACATGGAGAGTTTTTTCTCCTAATCCTGTAATTGGGTTCACATGCATGCATCCTTTTGCTGCACAGAGCACTACAGAATTCAACGAGAAGTTCTGGGGAAAGAGATATATATGTCAGATCAGCACAGGAGGAAAGGGACCCCTTTCTCACTGAATTTCCCCTGGTCAGGGCTTGGACTTGCATCATGCTTGAGCTGGTCTCCATGAGTCCTGTAATTCAAAAGATCGAGCCAGTGTTCCTCAGAACAGCACCAGCATGTTCATCTGCAGCCTAAGGGCACGTAACTCTTCCATTTTTCAATTTTCCACATGTCCGCATTTCTCCAGAATCAATCTAATTACTCAACTAAGAAAATGTGGTTTCAATTACCTTCTCCCACTGAAAAAGGGTTTTCACATTAGCCCTAAAAGTATAGGATGTTGTACGATGGAACACAGCATTTAAAGCCCACAAGATTCCTCCTGAGGCCCCCTCTCCTGCTCTGACTCAGGGCAGCTCCCAGGTCTAGCCCAGCTAGACCTACACTTTACGAGACACCAGAGAATCCAACCCAAGACCTCAAACAGTTGGGAAACCAAACTTCCCTGAGCTGCTGCTCATAGACCAAAGGTTTTGTAATAGTCCTGAGCAGACCTTTCAAATGCACTGAAGCAAATGCAAAATCACATCCCCAAAATTACTTCCACTTAAGTCATTTGGACCTACAGAAACGTCCATAGGCTTTAATGGAGCAGCCTTTCAAAAGCTGTCCCATCTCTCGGCAGAAACCGGTGCACGCAATATGTCACATAGCTGTGCACACTTCAGCACGCAAACCCTGCCAATTTGGGCAGGCGCACGAAGCACAGACACGTACACCTTCACCCTGCCCAGATGTCTTCGGTGATCAGCATCACACCCAACAGATCTAAATGCACCTCTCCTGCCCTGCCCTGCCACATGCCACCTGTAGCGTATTTCTCACAGAGGGCTGATGATTAGCCATCAAACATTGGATAACTTTAACAACGGTGTTGTGGGGATCTTCAGAAAACATCAAATAGCTCAAGTCAGGGCAGAGGAATTAAGAAGAGGGAACAACAAAGCCAGCGCCGCAGTTGAGGGAAATAGGAAACACGATTACTGCTTTGCTTGCAGCTATTGCAAAAATTAAAAGTGTGACAGCCCCTGGAAACACGGTGGAATTGAAAAGCAGGACCTGTCATTTACCAGTTATTCAGCTAGCATGAAAAGAATAAAGATGCTGTGTATTACCACACAGAAACCATTTCCAGTAACGGTGTGTGCAGCTTAGATCCCAAGGCACCTTTACTTGCTAATACCTGCCTGGTCAAACATGCAGGAACCACAGGCTCCCTGTCCTGGCATCCAAATGAAATCATTCTTCCTCCCTGCGAGCCAAAGATGGGAGAAGCTAACAGGAGTTAGGGTGATTTTTCCCTCTTAATTTACAGTCAGGTAAAGACAGGGCAAGAGAAACAGCCGGCAAAGCTCTCAGAAAGCCGCCATTTACCTGGCTTGACCTAGCAGAAGCAGCCACACGAATGCTATCTAAGTCCCTGAAAAGTCACGGCAAGGAGCAAAAGCCATCTCAGGTGCTGAGCGTGTCCCCAGCGCGTGGCTGCTCAGGGACCGGAGCAGCTAGGGCTAGTGTCACCCAGCCAGCGCTGTCCCCACAACCCCACCACCATGGCAGCACTGCAACTTCTAATGAGGAAATGAGAAGTAAAATTTAATCACCCCTTTGCACCCCAATAGATAACAAGGACAAGGCTGCCGACACGGGGCTGGTAGCAGGCAGTGCTTTGCTGCAGGGAGGGATGGCATTTCCACCCACCCAGCCTTAGGAAACAAGGCAGCTGCTTCCACAACCCAGCAAGTGGCTTCCTCCCTCCTAATGAACTTCCAGCCATGGCCATCATTTATCATCCACCACAAGGGGATGACACGAGACAGCAGAGGACACGGGGGATGCTGAGCTTCATCCTGCCGCTGGCTTCGCTCAGAGCCATGCCTGTGGCTCTGCACCTCCCCTGGCTCACAGGGCACTGCTGGGGGACACGCTCTCCAGTGGAGCTACCATCGTCCCCCGGGTAAAAGCAAGGAAAGCCTGCTCAGAAATGCCTTGCTTTACACCCCAAGCCCTTGCAGAGCAGGGTACACGCAAAGGGGGTTCTGCCTGCAATAAAACTGCAGTCTGGAGAGTAACAGTGTGCACCAAATATCCCCAAAAGATGCTGCTGGGATCATGGCGCTGCTGAAGACTGATGTAATGTAAAGCACTATCCTCAGCCTATATAAATCATGCTGGTTTAGTGCCTGTCCCGTATAAAGCCTCTCTTTTCTCATACCTGTGGCAGATTTCCATTCGTTGTTAGCTGGTACATGAAAGGCCATGTCAAAGAAGCTGATCTTGGTGGCAAACAAAACACAGGAACTCGCCGGTGGGAAATACAACAAAGCCTAAATCATTTGTTAGCTTGTCCAATTACTTTTCACCTTGAGTTTTGTGTTTGCAGAAGTGAAAAGGACCCTGAAGAGGAGATTGTAAAACCATAAAGAAAATGCAAAATACCCTGGACTCTCCTCTCTTCTCCTCCACAAAGCCAGGCCAACTTGTCATTTATTCTTTTAGAGCTGCTGAACTATGATCCAGAGAGGATCATAATGCAGCGTTGGCATTTAACAAGAAATATCAATCCAGACTGGCTTAAACTCTTGCAAGTATGACAGTGCTCAAAAAATAGACACCTGAATTGCCTTTCTGTTTTCCTCAATAAGCCTGATGAATTTTTTATGAGCTGCAAAACTTCCAGTGTTGGTGCAAAACACCAATGTTTTTTTAACAAGGACTAAAGTATTCTTCTCTCCCATACCTCTGACCATATATAGAGAGAGATCTCCCTTATTTGTAAAGTTTGGTTTGTCTTTTTTTTTAATTTAACCTAGTACTAACAGAAACACTTTTCCCCCTTTTCAGTGGAACCTGGCTTAGATGAATTTCTGCTGAAATACTTCTGTGCAGGGCTCTCAGAGAAGCAGCTAAGAGCTGAGACTCTGAAAGGCTGACCCCGTAACCCAGAGGCCTCCATGCAACGTGACTTTTTTCCAGGTTTCACAAGACTGACCTTCTGATAGTGTAAAGTGGCACAGAGCCATTGCAAACATGTCTGCTGGTAAGACCATTTGATGGCCATGCAGATGATAAAATAGCAACACTTTAAAATAGTCCACTGCATGGACCCCAGTGCTGGCAGATTTGGGACCACCAGTGTCCCCATCGCTGGGGCTGCAACGTGCAGCTCCGCTTTTCCCACTTCCGCAGTGACAAGCGGCTCTAAAGAGCTGTTACTGTACAGGGACATTGGTCAGCACCAAAAGAACTGCCCGGATAGTTAATATTTTCCAAAGTGCTGTGAAAACACAGATAATACTGAGGAACTCAGCGCGACATGACTGGCGTTGACTATGTGGAGTCACTGGGGACGTAAGAAGGAGCGGAGCGTACTCAGCTGGGAGGAAAGGGGGGGAAATCATTTATACTAATAAAACAAAGTCTATTATTACACTAGTAGTAAAACAACGACAGGAGCAGGCCTGCAATTTCCTCAGTAATAATCTCATTCCCTCGGTGGAATAACAACACTGCCTTTGGCCTCGTAATTTATCCACCAGGGTACCAGCCCATTGTAACACAGCAACCTCCTCATTACCCCGCAAATGAAAGCAAGTGCCCCCGCATTATTAACACGCTGCCAGAATCCACCAACCTCCCGAGGCGGAGGGGATCAGCATCAGCGATCAGCACCCGGTAACGATGCACAGCCCGAAAGGGAGGTGGCCTGAGAAAACACCGGGCACAGTCGCAAAGGCAGGGGGAATGGGATGGGGGGGTTTAAAACCTGCAGCCTTTCAGTCTTTTGCCTTGCTAGAAGAGAAGTCCAAGGTCCAGGACCTGGATGGCTCGTGCTCTTAAGTGTTTGTCACCTTGGTCTTGGAGAACTGCTGCTCACCAGCTGACCCACGGTAACTGAGCCCTGCACGTGCCTGCTCCAGATCACCGGAGAAGATTTGGTGGTACCTGGTAATAATACAGTGTATTAGTAGTCTCAGCTGCTTGGTTCAGATGGTTTAGTTTGCACCGGCGATGGCGAGGAGCTCATGCACAACTGGCGCTTCCTCAGGCAGTGCTGCTGGAGACGGGACGGCCGCACACGCCGGTGCTGGGGGACAAGCAGCAGCGAGCAAACACCTCAGGTGACAGCCATGGTATCAAACACCCCTCTGCCAGACCCCAAAGGGCAGCTTCCAAAGACCTGTCCACCCCTAAACTGCCCTGATGCCTTCTGTTAGTATTACTTTGCACTGCAAACAATCATTTTTAAATAAGGAGGCTGAAGCATATGCAATAGCAGCTCCAACAGCTAACCAGCCACCAGAAGCTGACTCTCTTTCATCCCCGTAGGTGAGGAAAATGGTCTGTACATTGAAGGAAGCAATGGCTGCAGTTTCAGCACAACCCCTGTAAGATGTATAAGCGAAGCATGGGAGAGACTGCCTGGACACGCGTTACTCGATCATCAAACTGGTCAGTCCAGGCTCTGTGGTGCTGGGTCTCCGGGGCAGGATTGGCACCGTATCGAGCTGAGAAGGCAGTGGGTATAATGATCTGCTGCAGAAACCAAGCTGCGGCAGCCCTCCCTCCCCTGCAGCCACCCGGCACGTCCTTGGGAAGCCAGGGACACTGACCTCCCATCAGAAATACATGCATTTGCCACTGCAGCATCCTGCTGTTAAAAAAAAAAGGAGAAAAACAAAGCAGACGAGGCCCAAGCTTCAGAAAGACAAAGCGTCCTCTTCCTTATCCAGCAATCTTATCTGATCAGTGCTTCGGCATTTCAATTTCCAGATTATAGAGCTGACATGCGCTGCTCCTGCGGCTCACGGAGGAGCCACAGGCCAACAGCTCCAAAACTGGGGCTGGAGCCAAGGTCCTTCGTGTCACTTCATATTTAGGCAATTAAATAACTGCTCCTGCAAGGGGATGGCGTCGCAGGTGCCGAGCACACAGCTGCCTGCGCTCAGTGGTTTCCCCACGCTGCTGGTTTGGATCTCACCCACAGAGCAGATCACAGCCGCTGACCTTCAGAAGGTCATGACTTCATGTTTTTTGAATTTCTTTCCCATGATTTTTTTTAGCTAACCTTTTGCTTTGGCAGGACCGCAGACTTCTATCCCTTCTGTCATTTGAAGCCCAGCTGCAGAACATGAGTTCCCTACATGGCTGAAACACCTATTGCCTGAGATCAGCAGCCCTTCGTTACCAGTCTTAACACACTGCTCTACAAGCAAATCAGTCCCTACCTGGCCATGCTTTCCAAAAAGGGTTTTGCCCACCTCCTGGAAGCCCTACATAATTTGACCAAGAGACCTGTTAGGCTGCAGAGCAGTCCAGGGGCAGAAAAAGCTGCAATGCTGCGGGACAGGTTGGCATCAATGCTTTCGTGCTCCTTCCTACGGCAGCACACAAAACGCATGCTGTACTGACCGGGGAAAGCAGCTTTCACGTGTTTGAACTTCACCTGTGGAAGTGGATTATAACTTACTCCTGGACTTAACACCTGCCTGCGAAGCATTAACAACTCCCCAACCAAAACTCTTTGCTTTCTTCTTCCTAGTTCTTACTAATCTCAGGTTTTATTAAGTCTATCACATCTCTATTACTGCTGCCTGGTGACCTTGTTAGCTCCAATGAAGGGCGAAATGATAAAGCTTTGTGGCCAAGTCCACGAACACAGAAATATTTCACCTGAACCTATAGTGCTATTATCGCTGTTAAGTAGAACAAGGCTATTTAAAAAAATAAAAAATACAAGCACATACATGGTGACCTTGCAGGGCTTGTGTGCTCTCTGAGAGGCAGGAGAAGTATATGAATCTGCAGCGCCATCCATTACAGAAATCAAATCATTCCTCATCCGGCTTTCTTAACAAAATCCACCATCATAATGGCGCTGCTACCCCAGGGATTGCCCCAGTGTGGGAAGACGTCTCGTTTCAATGACACGGGGAGGCTGATTGACTCTTGGTGGGACTCCAAGAGGTGGTGACAATAAGCAAAAGGAGAAAGTCCAGCACCAGGCAGCTGAGTCGCGGGTATGCAGGGAGCACCTGCCTGGGCTTGGGCAACGATGGCAGGATGCTGGATATCCACTGTGGATAAGCAGAGATATTCCTTTTGTTTCAGCCTACACAAAAGATCCAGGTGGAAAAGCACACACCTAGGGAAATCCTAGCGAAAGCCCTACCTGAGAATTTTTTTTTGTTGAACCAATGCTGTAAGCATGTAAGTAGAGACCTGACGCATGATACATTACTGCAAATATCGCCTGTCCTCCCCTCCCTCCCTTCACTCGTAACCCTCACTCAGCGCTAAGGGCTGATGAGGAGGTGCTCGTGTCATTTCAGACACCCTCGGGTAACTGAGGCGTCCCACGAGGTGGTTGGACACAACACAGGACCCAGAGGACACAGGTGCTGGATTTCCTGGAAAGACCAGCGAGCAGCCGGCTGCGCACCGCAGATCCGCACTGCATCCATACGGGCTGAGCATCTCTGAATGCAAACCGTGCCCAGGTACTGACCCTTTTATTTCTCTGCTAAGCCCACGTTATAGAAAGCGATGGGAAGCCCACAGAGCAACCACCCAGGCGTAACACACAAGGATAACCTCTGCTTTTTAGGAACGAAGCCACTTGTGTGGGAACTCACAGGTTTGGGGCTCTGGGTTTCTTGAAGAACAAGAAAAAGCCCCACCACATGCTGCGGCAGCTCATTTCTTAGCAGCAGGGGATGAAAACAGCAGCCACAGCATGTGAGCACAGTATCTGCTAAAGGACTCATGCCTTGGAGAGATTATTTCTTAAACCAGATGACAGCCCCGTAGGATGCTCCAAGACAGGCAACCTGCTCTCACGCAAACAGCTCTCTTCCCCGCAGTGAGGGGGATGCCCAGCCATTTCCACACACAGAAAATCCACTCCAAAATGCTGGGCAATGCACAACACACAATTTTGCCAGGCAGCCCCAACACCGAGCTTTTAGCAGGAAACACGGTAAAGCCTCCACCGGTCAAGGCACACCCTGCCCCAGCACTTGTGTTCCATCAGGCAACATCTGAGCCAAAACTGGCTTGCAGATAGCTTGCATGTCCTGAATCCAGGCCTGGGACTTGCTGCTTGTCCTTAAAAAAACCCCACACCTCCCTTCCCATGCCTCAGTTTCCCCTTTTAGTGCTGTGGTACTTCACAACTATTTGCAAGCACTGGGGATGGGTGGAGAGCCCTGGGTGAGGTGTTCTGGAGGCAGAGAAGGTTTTGATGGAGTTTGGACCAGACCAGGTGAGAGAACATTGGCAGTTTTGATTAAGTTAAGAACTGCAGAATCAAACTCATTATTAATATAGCTTTACGCCACTGCATGTTGTAAGGTGCTTTCTAAACCTGTCACTGCAATTTATCATGCTAGCACTGTAATAAAATACAGCTATAAAATTTTGGATTAAATGTTCAAGGTCAATGGTCGACTTTCAACTTCCCAGTCTCTTCCTTGCTGCTTTAGCAGATGCTCTATTAAGCAGTTACAAGCTCTGGGAGAAAGTTTCTTTGGAGAAAAGACTCAGTTGTGGAGCATCTCCAGAATTAAATCTTCAGACATTTCATCCAATTACAAAGCAATAAATAATAAATAACAAGTAATAAACGCTGACTGACTTGAGGATAAGGCTTTTACTTCAGAAACGCTCTCATTTTTCTTGTGTTTGCAAGAGGTGGCTCTCTGCTTCTGTCTTTGCAAAATAGACACAACATGATTCCCTAATTTAAATAGAAATTTGGATGTGTGAGAACAGCAGCCTGGAGATTTTGGGGAGAGTATTACAGCAGTGCATAGCAAAACTGAGACCAAGACTCCACTGCACTATATACTGAATAAAAAACAATGTATGGTCCTGATGCAACTTAGCTTTTTATGTATTAAGGGTCAACAGAAGCAGCACATATTTACATCTACAAACTGCACACGAACAGGCACAAGGCTTAGCTGCACAGCAGTTGCAAAAGAAAGAGTGAAATTCTTCAAAATGAGGGAAAAAAAGAGGTCAGATGTCTCCTGCTCCAGCCCCAGCTATTCAAGCTTATCAGCTGAAATGACTCTGTGTCAGGATCTGATCTCTGAGTTTCACTCAGATGACTTCTGTTGTTTCATTACAATGATGAAAGGAGCATTTTGGCCACAGAGACACTGTTAAAAAAAAACCCTGAAAATGCAGATACTGTCCTAGGTTAAATTATTCTCTCTATTCTGGCACGTGTGCCAGAAAGCTGGCTCATTGTTCAGGCTCTAACAGTTGGCTATAATAAAAGACATTACTTCTTCCCACGACCCTTACCTCTCTTATAGCCCTAGAGGAGAATGTAACAGCTACAAGAACATTGCTGCTGTTAAATTAGTGGCATCAGTATTTCTTATTTTTGGAATGTTTGGCTGCTTCCCCCGATGCTGAATAGGGCAACTAAATTACTAGCAAATTAATACTGCTTATCTTTTCTTTCCTGGGAGCTCAGCTGCCTCCTGCTTTCCCTGGGTCATGGTTATCTCTGGGGACTCATCTGTGGCCTAGCTTGAAACGTGTCACCCTTAAAAATGGGAGAAGTGCAGCTCAGTTTGGTATTGTGAACACAACATGGGCACACGGCCCAAGTCAGGAGGTGTGAAAGCCCAAAGGCTTTTGGTTTTGCCGTTGTAATTTTTAACGTTGTCTTCCTGAACAAACCTCATCCCTGTACATGAGGCAAGACCTTGGGAACCTTGGTCTTGTGCTGGCCTAGCAAAGTTCAAGGAGGCAGTTTGCAAAAGGAAACCCTGCCGAGGGCATGCAGCAGCACGACGGGTGCCCTGTGATGCTCCACAATGTTTTGACAATGTTGGCATGTCCTCGCCACCCCCAGAGCCTGATAGCTGGGAGCTGAGGTGCAGCTGAAAGCACCTTTAGGGAAGGATGATGGCATCTTCCCTGGTCCCTTATGGGCAGATCCTGGTTCCTTTTCTTTCCGTCCATCAAAGACTCTGCTCTGTAATACTTTTCTCATTTGGGGTAAGGAATGAGGTCTTCACCCGTGACAAAAAAAAAAAAAATAGAAACGTTGCAAGACAGAAATCCCTCTTTATCAGATTGATAGGGTTTCACCCTGCAGGATTTGGTCAGAAAAAAGCAGTTTTCCTTAGTGCTCCTCACTCACAAACCTCTCAGTTTTCCCTCTGCAACTGGAAACGTGGAATTGCTGAACATGAACACTGGCAAGAACTACAAGTACCCTATCATAAAGTCCAGGCTATCCACTTTACTGCACACTAATCTGTTTTACTACTTGTATTATAGTGACAGAATTGTTTTCTGCAACCTAGTTCAGATCAAGAAACTGGGGGATAAGACACATTAAAACTTCTGCAATATATATTGCCAGAGCCTTGGCTGGTGTAAAACGGCTTCCTAGGGGAATTAAGCAAAAAATGAAGGGCAGAAACAGTGTTGGCTGCTGATTTTCAGTTTTAGTCTGAAAAACTGGAACTGCTCTGGTGCTACAAGCCAAAGCCTCAGGTGGTCACTGTAAATCTGCATCCATTCTGTCAAAATCAACAGAGCTACTCCAGTGGAGATCTGGGTTAGTTCATGCGAGTATTTTCAGAAAATACGCTTCATTTGCATTATTTACAAAATGCAGACATAAGCTCTGTTACACAGTAAGCAGCACAGCCTGAAAACAAGTCCCCACACCAACGAGCATGCCACAGAAATGAGGGACTGTCAAGCAAAAGCTGTCATCAGTGAGAGCGTCAGATCCTCAGCACCCTGCCAAGGCGCCGGAGGGAGCCGAGCCGGCCAGCCGGGTCACTCCTCGTGGGGCACATCCCTCTGCTCAGCTGCCAGCCTCGCTGGCCCCGAGTCCTGGCTCCGAAAGCCACGGCACAGCCCAGAGACGTGGCCGAACACTGGGGAGGGGACAGCAACGCTACAGCTTTTCCCTCAAGCCAACTGAGCAAACAGCAGAACCTGTGCACTCTTGAGGAAAGCTTTTGATTACGCGGCCACCTTCCAAATCACGGCCATCTACTGCTGCTGGAGCAGGGGGTGGAGGTGAGGCAAGTTTGGGGCTTTCCTTTCGTGGCTGTGAAGCCCACACCTGACACCAGCAAATGCACCGTTTGGCCCCTGCAGCCCCCCAGGACATGGGCCTGATGCCTCACATGGGAGATGCTTGGTGCCCCCAACACGGTGCCCACGCGGCTGTAGACTGCACCCCCCTGCCCCTGCACGCAGGCTGCAACAGTTCTGCCTCACCACTGATTTGGGAAAGGGAGGGAAGCAACGGACAAGCCATGGCAATAATTACCCAGTTTAGCAACTCTACTAGTTACTCAGGACTATGTTGAAAGCTTACTTTGGCATTTTTAGAATTTCTTTTTTTTTTTTCAGAAGATTAGCAAAAATCCAGTGTTAAACTATTTTCTAGTTTTTCAGCAAAGTAAATCAAGCTTTGCCGCACGGGCATCCTAACAGCTCTAACAGGCACCGCAGCAGAGCAAGACTTTGGCAGCTCACAGGAACCAGCACCCCATTCCTTTAATGAGAATTTCCAAATCACTGAAGTCGCTCATAAGTCAAACCCGCTCTGGCATTAAATGCCCAGTCAATCAAATTAGATGTGTTAAATACGCTCTTGGGCACGTGTGTTTCATTTGCGCCATGTTCTGCAAACTCCCACCCCAACCCTGTCTGTAGCCACTGAGCAACTCGGCGTCTCAGCCTGGATTGCTGCAGAGAGAGGGATGATCAAACAGGCATAAATCTTATTCGAGAGCAGAGCAGAGGAGGGGAGGACTATTAAATGGACATAACTGAGCAACTGCAAGGTAAGTGGGAAGGTGCAAAGGTACAATCACCTGCAATTAAGTCTAACAGTTGTATCATCCCCCATATTACCGTATAATAGCATAAGGGAGGGTAAAGTTAAAGCTCCTTGCAAAAAGGCAGAAGACGCTGAGTTAATTGGCATAAAAGTCCACTACAACATCCCAGGTACAGAGCACACAGCACTGGCTTGAATACTTGGAGAGAAAGAGAAGAAAGTGTGTTGGAAAGCCTGCAGATGGGAGAAGGCAAGGGCAATCAGAGCAGCATTTCACCTGCTCCAGCACCAGCTCGTGACCTGCACCTGGAAAGGCTCAAGCCCATTCTACACCCCTGTGAGTAACTTCAGGCACTGCCAGGTGCAGGGTTAATCTGCAGAGCATGGTCCTCGCTCGGTCATGGTCAGGCACGAAGCACCTCTTCCATACCAGACAGTGGGGGGGACACATTTTTCTTGGAAGACAAAGCAGAGCTGGCAACAACCCAGAGGCAGTCAGGGAGCCCCCAACCTACAGGTAACTAGTTTGGCACATTTATTGCAGCGTTACGGGACAGGCAATGAGATACTGCTTCAGCACATGGCAGTCTGCAGAAGGGACGTGATTTTGGGGGCCGCTCCATCAAGGTCTCCCCCTCACTCCATGGCAGAGCAGGATTTCCCACTGCTTCGCTGTGGATGATGGTGGTTGAAATCTTAATATCATCATCCTGGTGCAAAGAGCCCCAGTTAACATCTACCCGAGACTGAGTGCAATGGAAGATACAGCATTTCCCCAGAAAGACGACTTGCACTGTATGATGCCCTGAGCTACTGGGAATACAGAGAGAAATGTGTTAGGGACCCAGCCATCAGGGACAGCAGGGGTCCCTGCTCTTCGTGGGACACATTTAGCACACTCGCCTATATTAAAACCCCAACCGCAGCCTTCCCAACAATTGATGTCCTAATTTTAGCACCAGACCACAATTTACAGCAGCCTCCACTCATTTGCATACTTTTGGTACCAAATATTAGCCATCTCTCTTTGATTTCCAAACTATGCAGCTTCCTAGACTCTCATCTGTAGACAACTGAACACACCAAAGGCATGGGCTGCCTACTTTTCCTTTTTTTCCCACCTGACTGCTTCAGAGACATTCCACATGATTTACCCCAGCCCTTTAAAACAGCGTTTAAGTAGCATCTAAATGACAAGCGGTCCTTTCGCCTGCCTCCCCATGGCAGTGTTTCCCTCGCCCACTGCAACCCACTTGCTCCTGTTCAGCCTACGCAGAGCCCGGTTGTTTCCTTTTCACTGCAGACTGCTTAATTATATTGCTGGGGCTGAGGCAAAAGTGCTTTTCTCTGCATTTAATTTCAAGCCGCAGTGGAAATCTATCCCAAAGCCACAGCGCTCCCCAGGGCTCAGGCTCAGCATCCCATCAGGGAGGCCAAGAGGGTGGCCTGGGACAACGGCACTGGCTTAAGCAGAGGATTTCTCTTTCTAAATCGCTGCTTGGGTTTTCCCTCAAAGTGCTCCATTTGTGCATTCTCAGATAGGAACCCGGCCCTTGCAGAGCTACTCTCCGTGGGACCAAGCCTTTGCAGTGGGTTACCATAGAGTGGATTATGATAGGCTCCGATTCAAGCATCGCGTTCGCTTTCCAAACTTTTACAAAGCATCTTTACTTTCATTACCAGCTGCGCTCTCCAAAGAGCACTACAGTGCATTATTAAGGGAAAAAAATAATCCCTTTTTAAAAACAAAGAATATTTTCAGAATTGCTTTAATGGCCAGGGTAAATATTGATGAAGTTTCCTGCAGTTACAGAGCATGGTTCCTGTCTACCTCCCATTGCAGATTTAATCAAAGGCAGCCCAAGTTTTTCATTGAGTCATGAAAGTGATATCAAAATCATAAAAAAAGAGCAAAGTTATATGCACTGCTTTGCAACTGGTAAGAATGATTGGCGATTTCATTCCTGTAATTATAAGCTGCCACAATAAACAAGCAGCTACTTCGTTTATTGTTCTCCACACTCACCTTTGGCTGAAACCCAGACCCAGCTATTTCACACCAGCATATTCTCAGGGCTTTTTCACTGATGCCCACGGAAAACTTTCATAGGTAATCTTCTGATTTCAGGGTAGGGGACCACCCCTGCTACCCTCAGCAATGCACCAGGTCCGGGTCATGCTCCTACTTCACAGCCTCTGGGTGCAAAGTTACCAACCTGTGTCAAAGTAAGGCAGGAGGGTGCCAGTGCCTCTTCAAAACAGCTCGCCTGTCCCCTCTCCACTCGGATACAAGGAGCAGGGCTGGTGCTGCCTGCCTTTAGGGTGAACGGAGGGGCTGGGTGACAGGGCCAAGGCTGCGTTTTGCTTGTGGTGTCAGAGAAATCGCCCAACATGGCCTGCGGCTGGCAGCGTGGCCGGGGAGGGGGATGCAGCAGTGGGACACATCATGCAGCTCAGCCTCTTGTGCACAGAGGATACCGCACCGCTTTATTAATGCTTCTGTGTAACACCGTGCCCATATTAGTGAAATGAGCCGTATTACAAAAAGCAGCAAAGGTGCTGCAAACCCAGCTTGAAAAAAAGGGGATGTCAGCACCAAACTGCTCACAGACCACGTTTTCAAAGGCATTTAGAGTCCCTCAGATGCCCAAAAGGCACCCAAAGGTGTCAGAACATGCCTGCACCCACTGAACATATTGACAAATTCGGAAGGCACGAGGCCTATTTGAAAATCCCAACCAACACCAATTTACATCTGAAAAACTGCCCCTTAGTCCCTCCAGGCTCCACGTATGTCTTGTTTCCCTAAATGACATTGGAAACATGATCAGAAAATGAACCTGTTGACAGTGCCCGTGCAGATGGCCACTGCCGCTTTCCCTGTACGCTGGCCCAGAATGGAGATTTCCGATTTATTTTTGCTTTTACAACACAGCGCGCCGCAGGGGCTGGTGCAGGTTTACTCACCGGCACCGTACGTCGTGGCCAACATGATGGAGGAAACCCACGCGATCTCGCCATAGGACGTGCCAAAGAAATCCTGGATTTCTTTGAAGAAGATGGCTATGCCTTTGGGGAAGGCATACGCAAAGCCGATCGAAATGAAAGCGCCGACGACCACCACCCAACCCCAACCGCCATCCGGTGGACCGGGGGCTCGCCCCACGTTAGCGGGGGGGGACATGGCCGAGCTGGGCAAGCGGCTGCCCAGTGTTCCTCAGGAAACCCTGAAACACAAAGTGCAAAGGTGCAGGGTCAGCCCCGGAGACGCTGCTCCCCCCAGACCCCCAGTCCGCTGCAACAGCATCGCCCCGACGCAGCTTTGATCTAGTTAGTTATTTCTAACATCGCACCCCACCCCTGCCGTTTTGCGTTGCCGTTTAATGCAAAGAATATCAACTATATATAATAACCCCTCCTGGCATCCATACTGGGGCGGGGGGGGAGAGCAGGACGGTGCCAGAAATACCCCGTGGAAGTGGGTATAAGATAAGAAACGGCAGCTCCGACCCTGCGCACGGCCCCACTCGCGCGTGCCCAGCGCCCCCCGGCCCCCCTCCGCAAGGCTGTAGCCCCCGGACACGCGTGGGACACCCACCCACACCCCCCCCAGGCAGCAGCAGCAGCAGCACCCACCTGCGGGACCGCGGTGCCCCCACGGCCGCCGGGACGGGACGGGACAAGCCGGACCAGGGCAGGGGGAGCCGCCCGCACCGCCCCACGCGGGACCGGCCCGCCCCGGCGGACGGGGACACAGACCAAACCTCCTCCGGCTTTTCCCTGCCTTTCTGCTTTTCCCTTTTTCCCCCCCTTGGTTTTCCTTGATGCCCCCCCAAGCCGAGGCGCTGCAGGAGGCAGTAGCAGCACCCAGCTGCCCCGCGGGTGTTAATTAAACCATCCTCAGTTATTTAAATGGCAATTTTTTTTTTGCCCCCCCCCCCCCCCCCCCGTGTTTCCACCAGCATCCCAGCTCTTTTCTCCCCAATACAAAGTTACAGGCTGCTCTCCTGCCCCAGTACCACTACACCATTGCAGACTCACCCAGCTGTCTGCCCACTGTTAACGTTCACCAATTCGCTGTATATTCCAGTTTTTACATTGAAGTCCATCTAGGGAAACGTTAGCAGTGTTTGCCCTTGCTGGAAAGTTGCAGTTTCGCTACTAGACACGCATCTTGCTCAACCTTGCCTCCCCCTGGCTTTAGTAACAGCCCCACACGTCTTGGAAGAATTCAGCCTCATGCCCTCCTGGCCCAAATTTTGGGGAAATTCATCGGGAGGTGGCAGGTGAGTGTCAGCTCCCTGTTGCCTCCAGCCTCCCGGGAGAGGGAGATCTTCTTCCCTCCATGTGTAACCCTGAAGATTGGGGTATGATCTGGGCAGATTTTACGAATCATTTTGGCAAAAGACATTTTGCCTGCAAATCGATTACCCTACCTGCATTGCATATCTGCCCCTAAGCAGAGCTTCCATTCCCCCTTGGCTTCTCTGTATGCGAAGGCTCCGACCAACTCTTCCCTAATCTCCTATAAAGCTGTAGTCAGCCTGTTTTCAAAAAAGACAACCTAACGCTCAAAAACCAAGTCACCCTAGTTAGGTGTGTGGAAATCAGCCGGTTTTAAAATCTGCATTTAAACACTGCTGCTGATCACGTTTTTCTTTCCTCTTCTTTTTGAGCCAAACGCCACCCATGTAGCGATGTCGCAGGGGGCAGTGGGCTTCCCCGTCCCACTCTGCCTGAGACAGGAGGTCCCCGCCTGCCCGCACTCTCTGCGTGGGAATGCTGGAAGCCCTTCCCAGATAGTCCGGGAAAGAGCAAATCCCTGTGCTCACGAAGGGCTCTGTAAGGCTTTGCTGTTGTCCTGTCTCACACCCTTCTGGGTCTGTACACAGCTCTTCCCTCCCCAAGGAATGGGGAGACAAAGCTTGCTGCTATGGGCTGGTGTTTTTTCTCTAATTTTGAATTAACAACATGATTTTAACAGCGGTACCACTTTCGGTTCAGGTGCAAATGTCAGTCTCCTCCCTCTTTCCACCCTCCCTCCAACGCTCCCAAAACAGACCCTGTGTTACCGTAAATCCCATTTTTCTACATATGCAATTAAGCAATAATGGAGAGGGGGGGAAAAAAAAAAAAAATCAGTGCCTTGCTCAGTAATTTTCCTGGTACACTTAATCTAGAGCTTTAACAACACATCTGTAAGATGTTTTATTACTACTGTTTCTTTCGTCCTATAAAACTGAGTAAACTTAAAACCACCAGAAGACCTTTACTCTCAGGTGCAGGGTCACAGTGTGACGACCTGGAGAGTTTGTTTTGGTACAGCCCAGACCCACTTTATGGGCTGTAAGGATACCTGCTTTTACTGCATCGCTTGTACGATGTACAGTCCTGCATGCATGAAGGCGCAGGGTGCAGTGGCGGGCAGTCTGCCATCCCAGGAGACAAAGTCTCTCCAGTATGAAAATCCTGTCTGCAGCTGAACAAGGGGCTGGCCAAGGGGACACGGCTGTTTTCTGCTGTTTTCCTACAGAGAGATGAGGGTTTGGATTAGTGGAGTTTTTCAAATAAATGGGAATGAAGTTTGTTTCAGCAGCTGGTTTCTGTGTTCTGCCAAAAATAAAAAATTGGAACAAATCTACATAAACGCACCTGAGGTTGAACTTGGGCACATCCTTAGCAGCAGTGTGGGAGGTGGGGAGGGCAGATGGAAATCCCTGGGAGCAGAGGGATGAAGAAGCAGGTACAGCTCCAGCCATGACCTCGGCTGGAAGATGGGAGTTTCCTTTTGCAGAAATCCTAAATTTGGTGTCACGTTAAAGACAGTCCTCCGCAGCAAACCCTGGCATGACACCTTCTGGGTAAACGTTCACACAAACTGGTGGCAAACTCAAAACTGGAGCAAGAAACTAGTTGCAGCAGGAGGTATTGGGGACAAACAAATGATTTCTAAAGATGTCTGAAAACAATTAGTCTTTGCCCTTGTGTTGCTGCTCTGAAGAGATGCTCACAAGCAAAGCGTGACAGCCTGTGGGCAGAGGGTGGGACTGACAGTAGAAATCCTGGGCTCACTAGGTCAAAAAGGACTTCCTAGCAATTTGGGGAGACTTGGCCTCATCTCACTGCAGCTGTCTCCGTGAGTGTTCCCCCTCCGTTTCAGGAGCACAGGTTTCCCCCGGGGCCAGGCTCTGCTTACTCATCCGCAGCCAGCAGACGCTTCCTGGAGGGCAGGTTTTTTAATTTGCTGGCAAGCGGCAGCAAAATTGATTAAAATTGCAAAATACCTTTTCAAATGAGTCATTTCCCTATCACAGTCCTTCATGTAAATAAGTGACTGCAATTGTATTCCCAGTGCTCTGGGAGCAAGGCAGAACCTGAAACTCTTTCTCTCTCCCCAGAAGGGCCCATTTTCCAATTTTTCCAAAGCTTTCTATGACGGTTCCCATAGATATTTTAAGTCATGATTTTTAAATCAAATGAACTAACATCCTTCACTTATTGAAGCCCAAGGTTTGATGGACAATATTTAAAATATAAGGTCACAAAAAAAAGTGACTAGTGTTGACAACTTGAGTGTTTTTTCTTTTCCTGAAAAAAAAAAAAAAGGAAAAAAAACCTAGGCTCCCCTAAGAATGGAAGCCATTTCTATTTATTCTCAGTAGACCACTTTGGTATTTGGAAAGAATTTTGTTTGAAGCCTTTTACGCAAGGCATTTTATTGCAGCCAAAGGTAGGAGCTACAACTCTATAACCCCAACAGTGTTTTTCCTTCACTGAGTCTTTGAAAGTCAATTAAAGGCTTTAGAAATTGCTTCCACATTAAAAAAAAAAAAAATCCATACCTAGCTCTGCTGCATGAAAACAGCACCGGGTAAGCGAGCACCTAAAGAGCTAACTGCACTTCTTTAAAGCGTCTGTGATTCTCACTTCCATTTCTCAAAACTATTCCACTGTCATTTTCTATTTGCTCATAAAAAGCATCAGCAGTGAAACCCAATCCATAACCATGGTTAAAATGGAGCTTCTGAATTAATGAATGAGATTATAAGCCGCAATTGTCCCCAAAACAGAAGGGCTGGCCCCGCTGGCCCAGGATGCGATACCGTTACTTTCCTCAGTGCAATCCATCTTAGGGGAAAGATATCCCAGTCCTCTGAAAATAGGCGCACACATTTATGTTCCTAATAATATTCTTAACTTTTTTCAAGGGATCAATCCATACTAATATAGATTATTACTTGGGAAAAGGTTTGAATTCAGCAAAATTCTTGGCTCTGGACCCCAACCAGATACAATCACAAAATGCAAGCCTGGGGACAGATCAATAGTTCCCTGCCCGGCAAATGCAGAATTACCCTTATGCCCCCACGCTCTCCTCACCACTGAGCGTGACCAGGCTGATACAACACATTCCTCAGTGTTTAGCCACAAGACCTCCAGCATTCAGGGATTTACCACTAGTATTTTCATGCTCGAGGTTTTAATTAAAGGGAACCTAACTCTGCCCGGCGGCTCCTGGGGCACCAAAAAGCAGGAGGGATGCAGGCAGTACCCAACCAATGCGGCACCCACACGTGCTCCAAATGGGGCACATGGGTCGAGCATGGTCGATCCGCATGCCTTGACATCCCCATGGCTGTTTTGGGGGGACCTTTAATTTCCACGGAGCCTCCTTGTTGCGGAGCCAAGGGACATCAGTGCTGGTGCTGCTCGGAACCACCCAGGACGGTGGCAGAGCCTCGTGGCTCTGCTTTCCACCGAGTAACGTTTTACAAGGGGGTCAAGGAGACGTCAAAACAGAAAGTAATGAAATGTCAAACTTGCTTTTTTGCTGAACCCCAGTATTAATCGTGTGGAGGCCTGGTAGGCAGAGGGATTCATACAACACGAAATAACTCTCTCTGGAGCCAGCAGACCTCTTAGATGGCTCCAGCCCTGCATCTGTGCTGTCAAACCAGCCAGGTGCATGAAGCATCGCTGCTGGTTGTGCTGGTTTCCTGGAGATGATAAAATAAACCGAGCAGTGATATCACTTCTTCTGTTTTTCCCCTGTTGCAGGAGTTTAATCAGCAGCTCAAACCAAAACATTTGTGTTGGTAAAAAGATGGCTACAATTAATCTAAATCTAATAACTGGAATGTTTTCACTGGGGAATTAAAACAAATTATTCCTTTGCTATTGCATCTTCGTCTCATTTACATTTTAATCCCAGTAGAATCTTCCTCTGTTATATTTGGAAAATGACTGCATAGAAAGGGAAAAACAACATGGTTGAAGTACTCAAAGATGCATCAAGAATTGAGCTATTAACTTTTATGGCAGAAGACTGGCTATGCCAAACCCTGAATGATTGAAAATTAGGACAAATATTGCGGGTTTTTCCAAACACCGCTGAATGCGGAGCCTAGTGGCGTTTCAGATTGTGCACACAAACATGGGCAAACAAACAGCTGGGGCATAAGGTTGTGTTGAAGGTGTAATTACACATTAGCCAGAGCAGAGCAGGCCACTCTTTCATTTGTACCAAAAGTAAAGGGGACTTTTTACATCTTCTTCTGCTTTTTTTACATCTTCTGCCGCTTTCAGCCAACTTACTTAGAGTCACTGCATAATCCCAGTTTTACCTAAAATAATTCTTTTCATGGGATCCTGCGCATCCCTTCACTTAGGAAGGTGTGAAACGATGGTAACGTACTAGAAAGGCAGCAACCACCTAAATCCTTGGAGTTGTTTCCAAGGGCAGTGTCTGCTGCTGCCTTGAGTTACCCCAACACATGTTCCACACGATGCCTACTAGGTATCTTAGAGCTCTTTGCTTATGATGCTACTTTACTACATTTTTCACCCTGAACGAATTTAGCTGATCTCCACAAGGTCACAGCCTGCAAACACAGAGAGAGTTTCTGGGCGGTGGATGTACCTCCCGCGTACTGCAGCCCAAGGAGTTGGGCTTGGGCTCACCTCCGCTGAGCCCCCGGGTCTCCTGTGGCTTCTGATGGAAGTATTCTTGTGAGAGTTTCCTTACTCATTTCAGTGAAAAGAAACCAGGTTAGCAAAGATCTGCAGCACATACTGTCAAAACTCATCCAATGAATTGTGGCTGCAGGGTCCAAATGCATCCAGGCCCTCTACAAGCACCTTCTCCAAGGAATGGCCTTAAGCAGTTGTGACACAGCTGGGGCCAGAAGACCATTCCATCTCCAAGGCCGTCCTGCCACAAATAAACTCTCAAATAGTTGTCAACAGGACAGAAGGAGGATCACCTGCCTCAGGGCTGCCTGAATAATGCTTCAACAAGGTAGAGAGCTTTAGATCTCATTAAACCCTCCTGATGTTCCAGAGAGGAGAGACATTACAGGGCCACCATGAAGAGCAATTCCCACTCCAGACCAGCAAAAAGCTGGAACTGCACAATGTTGGCTGAGCCTGAAATCAGGATCAGTGCCTTGGGGACAGGGGGACCTCACATGGGTTTGCAAGTAGTCTCTGGGACACTATTTTTTGCAGATCATAGTACTCTGAGCCATTATATGATGCAGGTATTTTCCCCCCAAATTAACCCCACCTCACACAAGTTTTAAGGTATTAGAGGCATAGTGCATTAAAGCTACAGAAAACTATCATAAAGAGGCAGCTGGGGCTTTGTTGTCCCCCCCCCCAAATAAAACTGTTGTGACAAGTGATCGTAACTCCATGAGGGCTTCTCTTCTTGATGTGAGTTCTCCCAAGAAATCTTCCTTTAGGACTCTAGCACTCTGGGAGCAGGTACTGCTGATTCCTGCACATATGTTGGGTACCTTTGATTTGCTTCAAGGACAAGGATGCCCGGAGCAGAAGTCAATCTCGGCTGCCACCATGCAGCTTTCATCACCAGTGAGGCTGCCAGTCACTGCAAGAGAGTGGGTGGGAAACAGGACCACAGGATCAAGTCGGCAGCCACTCTGCAAATAACCAGCTCCTCTTCACGGAGTGGAGGAAACCCAGCAAGCTCCTTCATTACCTTTTAAATTCAGTTAAATGCTGGGATATGGAAACGAGAAACAGAATCAAACATGGGAAGAGATTAGTTTTGCATCAGGCGGTGTGGATAGCTGTGTATAACATCACCCGAGGCTGAGCAGCCCTCTGTGCCCTTAACACAGGGTGATGCAATACACAATATTACTGTAGGTAAACTCAGCCGGGCTCCTGTGCCTGCATTTTCTGTGTTGCTTTGCCCTTCTGACTGACCGTTGTCCAGCAGATCAAGCACGATGCTTTAGTATTAACTTTCAAGGTCTTACACAGATTGTTCTTTAGGAGCTTGTTGAACTTTTGACGCTGTACATCCATGTTACCCCACAAGATCAAAAAGAGGAGACTTTTGGTCCAAGTGTAGTATTTGTTCAAGCTTGCTGTAATCCCAGGTTTACAGACTGACCTTCCCAAGAGTCCCCTAAGTGCCACAGAAATGACTCTTTTTAAGACAGGCTTAAAAGATCCACCCATTACCTAGGTCATATTTATAGGGGATTCCATCACTTAACATTCCTAGAGACCTTTGTGAAACAGAGTGTTTTCAGACACAGAATTAATTTCTAAAATTTCATTCAGTTGTCAGCCCTCTTTCCTAAATACCATGCTCGGGGCTGAAATTGTCCAGGCTTCTGGCACTATATATCAGCAGATCAAACTTTGCAGCTGTAAGATGAAATCCTGGCTCCACTAAAGGTGATGGCAAGGTGCCTGCTGACTTCAGCACAGCCAAAGTTTCACCCAGAAACGATATTCAATGTTACTGTTTGTTGAAGCTTTTTTTTTTTTTTAATTACTCTAGTGCAAAGAAACACACGCTGTCCTAAAAGACTACTTTGTAAACTGCTAGCTGTAGCATTTCTGAATATTGTAAAACTAAAGTTAGTGTTTAAAGGCATAATTCTCCCTGAAGGGATCCCCTGCCTGCCCTCAACCCCTCTGGGTAGGCTTTGCTGGTGCTTTCCTCCTCTCTCAAAGGCAGCGTGCAGCTTCACTGGATGTCACAGAATTGTTCTAGATTTATGCTGGTATAGCTGGAAGGAAGATCAAACTGAGTATTCAATTACTTATGCACTCAAAGATATTTATTCCCTGAGATGAAACTCCTAAATCTGCTATTATTGCCATTCCCTCTTTTATTACTATTAACATGCTGCTGCTTTCAGATCTGTGGAGATGTCAGCACCATTTACTGGAAACAACAACTGAAAGATGAGAACATGACAGGGAAATGTTTAGAATTATTAATTGTTCGCACAAACAGAGGAGATAATTGATCTTCCTTAATTCTAGAAGAGTCTATAATCATTACACAGGGATTCTTCCTAAGACTTTTTTTTCAAGATCTTTTTCTTTCATAGTTTTTGTTTTGTTTTGTTTTAACCCAGATGCTACAATGATTTAAAAACCGAGTGAGGTGAAGAGCAACAGCTACTGCACCACAGGGCAGACCCCCCAGAGAGGAAAGGTGCTTTTGCAGCAATGAACACAGATGTTTGTGAATACGCCAGGAAAGGTGGGACAGGACCCCCTGCCAGCACTCAGTTCTTAGCCCAAAGTCTGTGTAAAGGTAAATGCAATGCTGAAAAGTCATCTTGCTTCACAGCATCTCGTATTTTCCTGCTTACGCTGACACCCTCCCATTGTTACATGCGACATCTGGGAAAGTCAGGCGCTTGCACACGCGGCTGTAGTTTATAATGATAGCTCTGCAGCAATAAGATTTCATAAAAGTCTGTATTTAAAGATGGGAAGGATCAATGATGAAAAACACAGGGTTTATACTGCAACAGCTTCTCCCCCCCCCCCCCAAGATCACTGACAGCACTTCGCTTGCTGTACTCTTCCTCTGTATCTTCATCCAGGTGTTGAGGGCCCTAGCTCAGGGAAAGTGTAAAATGAAAAACCAGAAATCTAAACCAGTCTGAGACACCTCTAACGTTTGGTGCTCAGTTTCAGACGTCCGATTTTCAGACAGCCCTGAACAGCCACCCTGAGGAAACGAGCCTTCTAACAGCCCCCACAGCCTGAGTCTCTCTTCAGTCTCTTGCCCAGACTCCGTTAGCCCTTCTTGGCTCCTGACATGAAACTATCAGAGCCAAACAGTGGCCAGAGGATACACGTTCATTGTTTCAAGGGGAAATAGGTGCTCAGTATCGCTGCTGATTTAACAGCCCTGAAGGTGAACCTTTCTGTCCACCCGCAGCAGAGACCGTAGCCCAAAGAGCCCAACAAAACCTCCTCGCTGCCCAGCCGATCGACTCCAGCCAGACCTGAAAAGGCTCTTTCTGCAAGCAGGGAAGCAACTCATCCCTCACACCTCTCTGGTCATGTACCTCCCGTACCCCAAGCGTTCCAGTCAGCCCCAGTGGATTAGCGACATCGGTACGTGCCCGCGGGGAACGGGCTGAGAGAAGCTGCTGGCTCGGTGGCAGTAGGAGCCTTCAGTCTGCCTTGACAAGGGCTGGATTTGAATCAGTAAGTAAAAAGTCGCTTGTTCCCGTGCCAGCTTTCCAAGGCATGCGGTCATCTTGGGAATCGCATCACTTCTGTACACAGGGTGTATCCTGACGTTTGTAGTGTGTGACCCAGGAAGCCTCCAAACCGCACCGTCCTGAAGGCGAGAGGGTACCGAGAAGATCCCTCCACCTATGACTTGTTTGGAATAGTCTTTCCCAAAGTCTGTATCACTGACTTTGTTTGAGAAAGAATACCAGTTTAGATAGATGTGAGTCGGTGTGGGTATTCTTGTGTTCTTAAGTGTTAATCCTTTTACATCTCACCCTTGCAAAACAAGCTAAGAAGAACCAAGAGTCTGCAAAGAGCCCAGCAATAACCTCCAGCAGCTGCACCTCACAGGCATCAGCAACCTAAGAGCAAGATGATCTTCTACTAACCATTAACAGCAGGATACACACCAGCTACTCACATCAAAGTGGCAGACTGATACTTGGCATCAGTATCAGAGGCAAACATCCCTCTGAGAATATCCACTTGGAGATTTCACTGTGAGGACAAGCAGTACCTTCCCACAACCTTCGCACAATGGCAACTTTTGCAGCCCAGGTGCAAGTACTCAGTGAACATTTTAACTTGAAGTAACCAGTGGACATATTTGTCCTTTCAGAAAGATTCTGCAGAGAGAAATCTAAAACATCATCCCTTAATAAATGACTTGCAGCAAGATTTTAGCAACAGAATTAGGGAACATTTAAAAACATATTTACATACTATCTCAAGATTTACATGCATGTATGCCGTGCCTGTTCATCCGCAAAACTTCAGGTTTTGAGTTTCCACCATCTTCTCTACAACCGTGAGTGCAAGAAATACATTTTTTGTTTCAAAAAGAAAGCCAAGAACATGAATAGAACAAAAGACGCAATACTAAATATGCTGAAATAACTGTCCGAGACTCAAATAATTCCATTACGGCCAAGCCTCCACCCACACATAGCAAGATTTCTGATGAAATAACAAGAATTGGTGACATCGTATATGCTGTCAATAAAATACTCAGCAGTACCAGTTTTCTCTGTTTTGCCAATGTACATCATCAGAAAATAGAGTGCCAAAATTGCAGTTAGATCTTTCCAAGAACTTTCTCAAAGAAACACATTCTCCCCTCCCCTTTTGTTGTAGAAATCAGACCTCCTCTTTTCCAAAGAAAGATACAGTCTTGCTTCACTTACCTCCTCCATAGGTGGTAGCACACATGATGGATGTTATCCAGGCAATCTGGCTGTAGGAGATGCTGTAAACAGCCTGGAGCTCTTTAAAGTAGATTGTGAAAGCTTTAGGAAAGGTATATGCAAACCCAACTGAGACGGAGGCTCCAAACACCACTGCCCACCCCCATCCGCCATCAGGGGGTATGTAGCCCAGGTCTGAAGGGACCAGAGGAGACATGGTCAATCTAGATTTCAGAGCAAAAACCACTTCCCGGTGTCCTGCAGAGCAAGAGATACATGTGTTTTACAGAATATGAATTTCGTGTAATCAGGCATAATTTTAAAATGTAGTAAAGTAATTTAGACGTACATAGGATCACCCACTCTTAAAGCCTTGATCTTTTGCTGGCTATTAAGAGTTTTATTGTTCAATTCTAACACAACCAAAATCACCCTTCCCTCTCCAACAACCCTATCCAGTCCTTCCACCTGTATTTTAAATACACACCCTCAAAATACTCCTACAGCTTCTGTGTTCAGGGATGGACCTCCTTCAGAACTGAAGTTAATGCCTCCGTTTTCTCTTCCACATCCAGCCGGTAGCTTGGTGTCTCACCTCGGGAGATGGCTTCTGTAGGTTGTCCCTGTCACAGTTGCTCAGCCTGTCCCTCCGGAGAGAAGCAGATGCCACTGTTGTACCGTTTTTAGGGTAAACGCTTCATTGTGTACTTTTCAGATGTGGGTGGGAAACCTTATGATTTCCCATTATCCCTGCTTAAAAGAATAATTCCCATTACGTGAGCAGCAGGTGATCAGCCCCACAGTGTGTCCAGCTCCCCCGTTCTGCAGGGGGACGAGGCTTTTTTGGCCGCTTGCTTCCCCCAAGCCAACTGTGAGCAACTGCTTGCAAAGTGGCTGAAGTTTCTCCCTACTTAGGGGCAGCAATTCCTCTTGTGCCTGGCGCCTGCCAGGTTAGCAGATTATGCTCAGGAGCAACACAAATCAAAGAGGGCATTCACGCATTTGCATTCTTCCCATTTTCCCTGGCCATTAAAATAAAAGAAGGGTAAAAAAAAAAAAAAAAAAAATAGTAAAACGTACACGCTTCTCAGGAGTTAATCCACAAGTCTCCTTTCAAGGTCAAGACATTAAACCAGAGGGGAGAGGAGTAGGTCCCACAGCAAAGGGTGCCAGGTAGGTACACCTGCGTCTTTGTGGATAAAAGGTGGTTTATTGCCTTTATATATTCCAAACTCAGAAGCAAGTGAACCTGATAGGAAAGGGCATCATCAGAGCTAATGGGAAGGAGCAGGCCCAGATATCAGCTGGACATATTTTGCTGAACATCAGAGGTAGTAGTCAGCTAACTGGGGAGAGAGCGACCTTTGCTTATCTTGCAAAAAAATTTTAAAAAAAACCACCTTAGGAAAAGTATAGTGTAATTTGCATCTATTTGAGAGTCCATTGCCTCTCCAGAGATGCAGTTTGGATTCAAACTGTAAGTAGGAGGACACTACTGGAACGGTAGAGAAAAAACTATTATTTTAAGCTAGTGATGTGCTTACAGATATACTCCTGAATTAATGCTTTCTTTCGTCTACTTTTAGTGTTATCACTCAACAGCTGTAATATGGGGCCCTTACGCTACAGGCTTCAAGCTCCCCCTATGTTTGGACAACTGTTGCACACGCAGTAGGCAGAGACATGTTATCTCCTCTCCAACCACAGCAGCAAGCTGGGACAGCCCCAGATTGCGAATTGAACTTACAGCATTAAGACAAGTGGCTGAAAGACAGTTCAAGAACACTGTATAAATATAATGAGAGCTGGTTCGTAAACTCTCAACCTGCCGTAAGCATTTATTCCCTGCTCCTCCCATGAAGACATTGTCCCAGAGCCTCCCGCTTCTTGTTAATCACTTACCATCTAACTCAACTTTATCCACTTCTGTTTTATAATGGCTTTGTGCTGATGGTGTTATACAGCTCAAAGGCTTTCTTCTCTTCCCTGGTGTTATCCCCTGATGGTTTTACTGAGAGCAGTCGTATTCCTTTTAGCCTTTACTTCACCCAGGTGAAAAAGATGTATTTTTCCTCTCTCCTTAACAAGGACCATGGGAACAGAGAACTTACCTTCCTCTGGTTACCCGTATCCACACTGCCCATCATTTTAGTGGCAGCTGAAGGTTGCAGAAAGGAAGATAGCCCCAACCAAGGAGAGTACCATATTGCTTTTGGACGAGATTTCCAGACACATCAGGAAATACAGAGACAAGTTTAGGAATACCTTTGCAAAATAGTCTTCATCAGACCTCCATTCAAAGTTTTCAATCCACCCCCCGAAAGATAATTGTTGCTTTTTTCTATTGTTAACTTTTCTTCACTGTCTTTTTTGCTAGAGACTGAGACTGTTCAGCTCCATTTACTTTTTATTTAAGGAAATTTATGTAAACCAATGCTCAGTGTTGCAAAGACATCACTGCTGGTTCTGGATGCCCTCAAAGGGTGAGAGGTTACACTGGAGAAGGATCACCACACGTCAGTCTCATTTTTGCCCTCATCCCTTGGCATCCACTACGAGCCACTGTGGGCAAAAAGGACTTGTGGTCAGATCCAGTCTACAGCACATGGAGATTGCACTGCACATGTGGCTGCAAGCTTTGCTCCACTGAGACCCACGTGAGGATTCATTGCCATTTACAGCCCGAGATCTTCACTGGAAGACGAGAGGAAGGTCTGGTGGAAGAAGTCCTTGTGCTTAATTGGCCTTTAAATTAAAGCCAGTTTATTCCATTGCTTGTCCAGGATTATCACAGGTACATCTGCACAGACATGTCCAAGCAGGCATGACTACCGTTCACGTTTCGAGGTGGCCACATGCCTGCGAGTCTGGGACAGGAGCTGTGCAGCCACGAGAGCCGTGCTATGCTCTGGGTAGCACACCTCTCTGGTGTGCAGGGAAACGGGCAGGTAGAGAAACCCGTGTCAGCCTGTACCCTCACTCGAAAGTACTCTTTAAATGGGCCAAGAGCTGCTGCACTCTTCACTTAGTTGCTCCGAGGGCCACCTGGCAAATGCTCACGTAAGAACTACTAAACTCAACATAAAGGAAAACCCATACAGCCCTAGACCTCTGTCCAAAGCAGAGGAGCAAAACCTGATTGTAAATGGAGGAAACATAGTCCAAAATGCTAATATTTAATAAATCCAGCCTTTAAGAACTCTAATTTCTACCTGAGTAACATCCAGGGTGGCAAGTTTTTGGGTTTCCTGAGGTTTCATTGCTATATCAGAAGAGGTCCAACTAAGAAGTCTTTTACAACAACAAAATAATAAATAATAATGAAAATGTCCTGTTACAATATGAGGGATGCTATGTTATAATTTCAGCAGCAAGGAAGATTGTACTTGCAAAGTTTCTCCTGTTCTGATATTAAGTAATAAAATGGTCTGATAGAAATTCGTGGAACATTATTTTTCCATTACAGGCATCCAGAATATATGGATCAAGTTATTCTGACGCAGAATCTTTATCCCCTATCATCTAAGTTTTTCCATAGAAAAAAATAATTGTCTTCTAGCATTATATTAACTATACTTCCTTACTGTAGGGTGGGATTTTAAAAGAAAATCCAAGTTAAAGAGTAATACCAGTGATGTTGAAATGACTGTCCATTGACAGGATGTTTAGGAGCTTTTATTACTTATCAAATATGCATTTCATTGCACTGTTTCCATTTATGGTTATTCCACCCAATTTAGGCTATTCAAATATTATGGAGAATACCAAGCTCCCAAAAACATTGACATATCCTAGAGATTCTGAAATTAGACAACATAAAATTGATTAAGGGGTGAGCATAGTGAGGACACATTTCCTTATTTAACATTATGTTTGGTATTCACAATCTACCAAAGTTTAGGATATGCAAAAATTCTCAGTCCCCTCAAATTAAAATCTTTTTTGGCAGTGCTTTAAAAAGGTTGAGCCTGAACTTTACATATATTTTCAGGGATTAACAAGAAAGGTTATTTTTATTACCACCGATTCATTCTCCTTGTAAAACTGTGACTAATTGTACACCACCTTTAAAAGTCTCACATTATGAATATATTTGTTCATTTAATTTAATTTTCTGTTTAACGGGAGATTTATTGAGAAGACATTAGCATAAAATCAGATTATGGTATCAGCTTCATTGTCCAGCTTTTCTATATCAAGGCTAATTCTTACATAACACAAAAAAATCAAAGAGAGGAACTGAACTTAAATGAAAATGTAGTGTACACTAAAAAATAAAAATCACATCAGTTGACTCTTACTTCCCTGACTGTAAAATAAGGCTTCCAGAGGCTGACTTGGAGGAACTGAACTTCAGGAATTGTTTTAACAGAGTTTAGTAGCCTGAGCAATGAACAGACAGTAACATGATACATTTACATTCTCCCCTCATTTCTCCTGTGGCACCCCCATGGTTTGAGGGGACATCGGCACTAACAAGGGCCCAGGACC
Source organism: Harpia harpyja (assembly GCF_026419915.1). Taxonomy (NCBI): domain Eukaryota; kingdom Metazoa; phylum Chordata; class Aves; order Accipitriformes; family Accipitridae; genus Harpia; species Harpia harpyja. Next base: position 18,148,613 of record NC_068969.1, on the reverse strand, counting down.
ATTCTCTCATGGGGCTAATATTACCACTTCCATTACCACTCTCTTAGCCATGCCTTCGTCACCTTAAAGTTTCTCTGTACCAGCCCCCCATCTTCTACAGGTTTGCTCTTAACTTCCATGTGGCACCATAGCAGTTCCTTCTCCACTATCCACTTCAAGGAAATCTTCTATGTTGGATTTTCCTTTTTAATAACTGTTCTCTAAACTGTTTGATGTCCTCTGGGAAGCCCTTGTTTTGTTATGTCAATGCCCATTTACCTCCAGGACCATGCTGGGTTTTTCCCCTCAATATTGTTCAGGCCCTGCCACACCACTGAAGTAAAATTACAGACCTATAATTTTCTGGGCCGTATTTAAATGAATGGAGACACTACATTTCATTTGTTGTTCTCCAGTTGCATTGTGCATGGAATTTAATTTGTCAGCTCTTTGAGATAATCACATCTCACCCCATCCTTGACAGGTTTTATCTTTGCTTTACCCAGAGAGCATTGAAACCTCCCCCCCCCTTTATTCACTTGTTATTGTGGCAGAGGAAAATCATGAGAGTTGCCTTTGTATAGCCATGGTCTGACTCAAATTCACTTGTAGGCTCTCATTTTACCCCTATTTCCTTTTTGTGAAGTTAGACATGTCTGGACTTCCCGCTTCTCCATCCACCATTCCCTATAGGCTTCCTACTTTATTCCTGTTACTTTTTTAGAGTTAGTTATTCATTGGTCACATCTGGATCTTCTTTATCTACTATTCTTCCCACCTCTTTAGGAAACTGGCTGTGGCTACTATCAACAACTTCAGAATACAGAAATTCCAGGTCTCTTGCACAGTCATCGCCCTTATGTCTCAATCCAGTTGATATTACCGTCTTCTTTCCTTAATTTATTGAACTTTTGTCTTTTGGAACCAACGTATACAATCACAGTCCTCCATTCTGTAAGCCAAATCAACTGGGGACCATTCTTGGACTATACAATTATTTTCTACAATATTTGTTTTATTTGGTAGGAGGTTTTTTTGTTGTTAAATGAGACCGCTATGACAAATCAAAACCAAGCCTAATGCAGCTTCACCTGTTGATCCAGGGACTCCCTGGTACCAAGTTTCCCTCAGCCCAAACAAGCCACCATGCACCAGACATACAAACTTACTAACCGCCGTTCAGTGGGACTGCTCTCGCTTCAGCAGAGGTGGGTACCACTTGGACTCCCCTCCCTGTAGCCCTCCGGTTGCTGGCTCCCCTGGCAGTGACCTACTCAGCTTTTAAAGCCATGTGCTGAACTCTTCCCCCACCCCAGATGCAGCTGAGATCAAAGGTTGAGATCAGAGGCTGTATCCTCAGATGCAAGACCTTTCTGTAACTTGCAACACCCTCTGCCACCTGACCCCTCAAATTACATCGAAAGGCAACCACATCCCACATTAACTAACCTTTCATGAACAGGGATTGTCCTTCACCCACCAGGGACAAATTCAGGGCAAACTCCCCATTTGCGGTGCCCAGAGTGCTGGCCTGTCTCAGATCTCTGTGGATGTTAATAAATTATTTGTCAGATATCCATTTTCCTTCCTCCCTCTCTTCCCTGTACATATTAACTTATTCTTTCTTCATGACACATTTCTGCAGGCTCTGCTTCCACTGTCCTCTGGGGCAATTGGCATACGGAAAGCACCTATCTTTGCCCATCCTGCTATAGCAATTTTAACCTGGCTGAAATTCTTTTGCATGACCCCTAGGTCACCTAAAATCCTGCATCAGACTTAGTTTGTTCACTCAAGAACAAATGAAGGGATTCACAGGCCATGGCAACACTTATCAAGGGGTGAATTTCACCCTGGAGTGAGGGCAGGGGGTACAGAAACTTCCTGAATTTCTTGCCAGTAGCCGAGCAGTTGACTTGGACTAATGAGCGAGCAACGTCCACAACACGAGTCCGTGCTTTGCGGAGGTTTATATAACCCAAATTCAGTAAGAATGTTTCCACAAGACTTACGTTGCAAATCCCCGTTTGGGGGATTTAAAACATTCCCCTGCCGTGTTTATAATCCAGATGCTGCAACGCACTACTTAAGCACAAGAAAAAAAAAGAAAAAAGCTGACTGTAGGTGGGCCAGGGTAATGTTCTCATCCAATCTGAGTAGAAAACTCAGCAGGAAGGTAAACACAGACAAAGAGAAAAATGATTCATCCAAGCTAACTTTGCAAGTCAGCATCTACTGTAACCTGTATTTCCTGCCTTGTAGCCAGCCACATGCAGTCATCCATGCTATTTCATATTGTCCCAGCAAAAATATCTTCCTTGCAAGGACACAATGAATGCTTAAAACCATGCCCTAGCTCCCAGTTTACATTAATAAGAAAGGCTGCCACCAGTGCTATCGCAGCCAGCTCAGATGTTCTTCTCACAAATACAGGACACAAACCACACAATAGTAACAGCATGCTAAAAAAGTCTCCAATGGTCAAAAGACAGCAAGACAAATTCTTGGGAGAAATCCATCGAGGGATGGATACATACAAAGATGCCACCTCTGGCATTGCAGATTGCAAATTGCTGGAGACTGGGGAGTATTGACAGCTAGCTCTATTCTTGTCTCCCCAGGTATCCACCATTAATTCACTGTTAGGGAGAGAATACCAATTGGACATACCTTGGTCGGATCAATCTTACGGTTCAGCTCTTTCTACCTCACTGGTCATGGCTTCTACCAGTTATTCTATCTAAAAATGTTTTACAACCAGAAATATAACAAGCATATCTGGTGTTTTTCTGTCTTCTAAAAGGAATAAATCCTTAAATGAGAATTCATTACAGATTGTTCGAGATGCATGTGGTCCTCTGTGCTCTGTCCCATAGGAGGTCATCAGATGCTGCCTATTGAAGAGGCTGCAATCACACCAGACCTGGAGTTCATGGGAATCATTTCTTTCAACACTACACCTTTAGGAATGTTATTGTAAAAACTTAATGGCATTGCAAAAGGTGAAATTCCTTTAGACTTTTAGAATTAAGTAGCTTCTACACTGCTAGTCTTTTTCTTCCAAAAATGTTCTTTCTCCTTTGCTTGCAGACACTTGCTAGTTCCCTTGGCTCTGAGCCATTTTAGACTGATGCTTTACCAAATCAAAACATGAATTTACCTTTGTGAAATTATATTGTCCCTCCTTCCACCTCTGTGTTAATAGCAATTGCCTAAATTATAACGGTTTTCTGCTGATAGTTATTGGGCTGTGACCATTTGTATGCACTTCAGATGCAACAGCAATTCAAACTATTGAGAATGCTTTTCAAAATCACTTTGGAAAACCTTGGTCACCTCCATCGGTGGTCGAGATAGACAAAAGCAGCAGAAACTCTCCTTTACTATTTCATTGGCCTATGAAAAATTGAAATTTGAATGACTAATCAGATGGCTCTTTCTTCTCAACACTTGCTCTCCATATACTAGTTTTGATGTAAAATGTGGTACATGCTTTATTTCTTTTGTTTAAGAAAAACAAAATGCAAAATTGCAGAGTAAATACAATTTAAGCACTTCATTTATTGGCTGTGGGAGGTTAATTTGATGTTCACCAAATATCCCTGCCCCGAACTTTTCAGAATGTTTGAAGAAATCTGTTACTGAAGGAATATGAACAGAATCAAACTGGAAGGGTATAAACTAATTCAAAATTTGTCTGCAAATATTTTCCTGCAGCTGATGTATCACATACCATCTTGACTTCAAATTAATTAATCTAATGAAATTTAGAACTGAGCTTACAGATAATCAAAAACTATATATGTATCATTAAAGAGAATCAAAAGTTGGCACAAACCAAGCATACAGTTCATACCTCTTACATTCGGACTGGATGTTGCCAGCTTTCTGTGACAGTAAAAGCTGCAGAACAGAGGTCATGTGCAGGTCTAAGGAGACATGGGAAAACAGAGAGCATTCCTTTAAATGGATGTATCTGGTACTATTTTGGTTGATGTTTTATGAGTATGTTACCATTGCTAGTACTTAGTGACACTTAAAGATCTATATAAGCACATACTGTCTTTTAACAGGTCAGACTCCACACTTTAAAGATGGTAACAGCCTGTCAGGGCACACAGCCTCCTGTCCTGTTAAGCTGTTGGGCTGTGGGGCCAGGCTCTGTCCTGGTCCACAGCCACAGAAAGCAGTAGGACGTAGGAGAAACCTGTGACCCACTTCTATAGAATGCATGCAGCAATTGTCCTTCCACACTCCGAAGGCCTCACCATCACTCAGGTACTATGAAGAGTAGGACATCATGCTTTACCTACTTACCTTTTGTTCCTCTTCAGGCAAACGTATGCCTTCTTTACTCAACACTTATGACACGCAGGAAGCTTCCCTAACCCTTCCAAAACAGTCAAACCCAGCCACATGTTCTCCAAGTGGAGATTTTTAGCATTTTTTCCATGAGGAAACACAGTATTTAGGGGTTTGTACATGTGCTCAATCACTCTCACTATCTGCTACCATACACACCTCAACTTTTGAGATGGTGTCTGGTTTAAATTACATTTTGTAGAGGGCCAAAGCTTTCAAAGATGTAAAGAGTCTGTACAGGTTTTGTGTGCAATTAGTTGGCTGAAAAGGAAAGAGATCCCACTGCTGCCTCCCCTACGGGAAAGCTGAAAAACACAACCTCTGTTACGCTTCAGAAAATCCGCTATGGAGAGAGACATTAGAAATCAGTTAGCTTTCTCACTCATGAAACAACTTGTTAAACTGTAGCTTGATCACATAAACTGAGCTAAAGTTAATAAATAGCTGCCTTTTACAGTGGATATTTGCATTATTATTTGTGTGAAGTACAGAAACACGTAGTGAGGCACATGGGACCTTAACTAGATGTTAAGAAAGGGGGGAGATTCAAGCTTTGTCGGTCTAACTTTTCCACCTTCGAGAGGCAGAGAGGGGAGTACATGTTGCAAAGAGATAAGGAGAAAGCAACAGCTGGGTGGTTTTTTCTCCACCTATTGACTGCACACGAGTGCCCAACTGTGAGATATTCCTTGCACACAGCATATGTGAGTGTACTTCTTCATGGCTTTGGGTCTATGAAGAACCAGAGCATGGATTCATGAAAGTGGACTGCCATGGAACAAAGCTGGTGGATTATTTCATTTAAGTAATCCTATTTTATTTTTGGGGGGTGGGGATGGGTGTTCCATTCCTCCAGCAAATGCTTCCAAAATAGCATGCCTTGCTTCTCAAAAGATGTCTGAAAGTAAAAACAACATGGCCAGAAAAGAATTCCACCCTTCTCAGGACAAAAACAGTCTCTCAAGTGCCCATCTATTTCTCTCTTCAAAAAATACATCGCAATTTACTTTAGTGTCCAAAGAAGGAAAATCTTCTTTGACGCTTAGAGAGTATAATCATTTGCCAAACTGTGGCAAAACTGTTCCCTTAGTTAGCTGTTAGCCCTCCTCATACCCGAAAAGGTTAACCTGCCCATGCCAAGTTATCTCAGCCGTTGCTGTGCATTATTTCACATTCTAATGCATGCCAAGCGTTAAGAGGATTTCACAAGAGCTACTAGGAAATTTGGGGCACAGGGGGCCAATTCATTTATCTATTTTTTTGCCATGAGAGCAAATGAGAAATTAGAGAATCAAAGAACATGGTCGAACTACTCCTGTCCCAGTTTTGGCTCTGATCCCCCTTCCTGGCCATTACAAACCCAGAGTGCCTTCCAGATATGTCTTTGATGACTTAGCTGAAAGTTTGCAGGTATCTCCATAAACATATTTTATAAACCAGATAATGGCTACTACTTAACTCATAGATACACTGACATCTTCTTGAAAGAGCCATGAGCACTGCAGTGAAGCAGAAGAACCATTCAGATGTATCTGAAGAGTGAGGCGCTCACTGAGGCCTCTGCCTCAACTGCTCGGTTCAGTTTCTTTTCCCCTCTGGTTAAAAAAAAAAAACAACCAAAACAAAACCACAAACTTATAAGGAGATAATTCCAGTTAGCTTCTGAAACTTTAGCTTTGTCCAAACTGTGGACCGCAAGTTAATTTGATTTGTCCTCAGGAAGCCAGTGCAATTTGGTTATCTTTTTCTTGCAGTCTCTTGTTATTTTGCTTTGATACAACTTTTTCCCTTGGGGATCGCAGAGGGAGGTCTCTTTTTTGTTCTTGTCAGCTTCAGCTCTTTCTTGATTTCTTTAAGTCCCAACAGTTCATTACATACTAGTGTGTTGCCATCACATGGCGCTAGAGGATTTTCCCTTGTAAGTCCTTAGAGTTTTGGACAGAGCAAAGGTGCTCCAAAGGAGACAGCAGACAGGGAAACTCAGGTTAGGATGCTTTTACCATTCAAGTATTTGGTAACTACAACTGCAACTCCAAACTGGGGATGGACAATTTGGACTCTCACTATTTTATTAGCAAACTCCAGAGACAGCACAGAACTACAACCAAATCTAGTTAGACCTGTCTGCCTAAGAGCAGCCATTAGTATTTCATGGCCCCAGCTGAGTCCTTGGATGTGGAAGCAAGTAGAGAATGCGTACAGTTTAGCGTGCATTGTTGATTTATTCAGCCCACTAAAGTAAGTTGAACAGCAAGCCTACCTCCTCTGTGCTGGCTTCATCACTTTTTCTGCTAGGTCTTCAAGAGGACACATCCGTGGCTTTTAACAGAGCAGCTGCAGATCTGGACGCGAATGCAGGAAAGCAAGCAGTGCCTTTGCGCTGCTGGCTAACTTCTCCAGCAGAGAAAGCTGCAAACAGAAAAGATATCAAAATTATCCACTACATGTTGTCCTAGGTTGGAGGAAAGGAGCTCAACTATATGAGGGACAATGCTGTGATCAGACAAAATAAACGAGTGATAATACAAAGAGGCTGGGACCCCTGGGTGCTGTAACTGGAGAGCTGCAGGCTGCTATTCAGTCTGACTGGAGGGAGTGTACCATTCCGAACCAGTGACCAGGAGCATGGATCTGTTAGCACAAACTCACCCAAGGTTAGAATCATCATGCAGCAGCCTCCCGAAAGGTGGGTACCGCACTGCGTAGCTCACGAGCGGTCTGCCACATCAGCCTGCTGCACAGACAGCCTAGGCAGCCGACCCAGTCTGACTTACTGATCGCATGTGGCAGAGTTCATCTGAAGATACACAACCACCACTAGCCTGGACTCCCAAATTGCTTCTGCTGTGACCAAACTGCCAGGTGAACAGTCTTCGAATCACACCCAGACAAGTTTACAGGCAGGGGCTGAGGGGGTGAGAGGGTGGAAATAATGCCTGCAAGAACCTGACAATAGGAGCGCCTTCCCAAACGAGAGAACTTCATGTTGTTTTCCTGGGCTGCAATGACTTGGCATCACCACTACAGTCATTAGACAGTCTCTGAAAGGGAACAAATGTTCTCGAATAAAAGGTATAATTTACAAGCAGATGCGCCAAGCTCTATCACTACATCAGAAGCCACATATAATGCTGGTGTTTTGCTTAAACAGCTAGGGGAGAGGAGGCCTCATTCTCAGCTCTGCAGCAGGCTCCTTTGCAACCAGCATCACTGTGCTCTCTCCATCCCCTTTACCACCTGGGAATTAACTTCGCTACTAAGTAAGGATGCTGGGAAACTCAGTAAGAAGCATTTCAGGGTTTTCCAATATAAAGTATTAACAGACTGGAAAGCCCGACTTGACATTCCTGCTGGGATGCCAGCTCCAGCCAAAGGCAGGGAGGAAGGGAAGGGAAAAGATGATGTCACCTGTGTGTAAGCAAATGAGAAGTTAGACCTGAATAGCCACAAGGAATGAGACAAAAAAGCAGAACAAAGAACCTTCCAACTTAAGCAACAGCACAGTACTGCCTTAAGAAAAAAAAAAAAAAAAAGGTGACATTACATATGGCTGAGACACACAAGGGCAGAAATAGAAGAACTGAACAAGCATCAAAAAGATATACCATTGGGTTAATTTTCAGAAACTTACTAAAATGCATGCAAGAGATTTATCACAAAACCAGCTGAACTCCATTGTATTTCAACAATAGGTTTATTTTAAGAAACATAACATGACATTAAGTAAAAATGCAAAATTGTGCAATTATGGCAAAATGTTTAAAAATCCACACATTTGCCCTCATAGGACTACAGTACTTCTTACTAACATACCTGAGCACTGAATGTTGGATGCCACTTCTAAACAGCCTTATGAACAGGGAGCTCTTCGATTTCTTGTAGAACATACATACACTGCATGTTTGGTGCACCAAAACTGCTTTTAGTTATTCTAAATTTTACTGATGGAATCAAGTGGAATTACAAAATGTCTCCTTCTAAAGTAACTAATAATTTTGGAAAAAGAGATTTACACTCACATAAGTCCTTACAATGGTAGAAATTCATTTAATAAAGGGAAAAATGAATGCAGAAAAGAAACACCACGTGGGGAAAAATGTACAGATTACTGTTTAAATATTATCAGTACCTTTGGTGCATTATTTTTTTTTTTTGTGCTGTGCAAGTTTACTTAAGCCTGACTCTAAAGCAAAACTTTACCAGGAATCTGACTTTCAGCAAAATGTAGAAGCATCTAAGAATTGGCAAAATGTCACAGCAACATTACTGTCTCAACAAACTCCTCACGCACAAGATTTAGTATATTCTACTCCCATGGCAAGTTCCAGGATTTAGCTTTTAAACACATTACAGACTTGGATCACACCCTCAGTTTGAATGGTTAAACAGAATGGAGATCTTCGTACTTTAGTGCAGATAAACAAAATTAACAAACCTACTGCAGAATTAACCACAGCATATTGTACTTCTATACATCACATGACCAGTCAATTGCTAACTCAATTCTATTTCATAGTTTCAAGTAATATATTGAAATTTGTTCTACTAAATAAATATAGAAGATTGTCAAAAAGCAGCAAGAAGTCTTGTAAATATTCAACCAAGCTTAAAAAAAACCAAAAAAACCAAGAAAAAAGTTACATAACACTTTGCAAAAAAAAAAATAATGGTTTTACACACAAATGCAACACTGTTAGGGAGGGTGCTTCAGAAAGCTTGCAGCTAGAGGTCTACAACAGCGCAAAGAGAGCTAGCCAAGGACTAAGGATAATTCTAAAGATGAAATTAGTTGTACTTTTAAAAAAAAAAAAAACAAACTCTTATTCTTGGCTATGGATATATATATATAAAAAACAGTATCCAGAAGAATACTAAACAAAGAAACAACACACCTCAACACCGTTGGAAAATGCAGTCTTAGCAAGAATTGTCAACTTCAACTTCAGAAAAAAAATTCAGGCGCTCGCATTTTAAAGAAGCGGTTTGGTGAATCTCTGGAAGATGAGGTATGTAATGCAAAGAGGCATTTTTTTTTTTTCCTTTTCATTTCACAGTTTTTTTTGTTTGTTTTTGCCTTTTAAACATTTTGTGCAAGAATTAGGAAATAGAACCAGGCGAGTATTTTCATGTATTAGAAAGATTCCATTTGGGAGCAGTAAGACCACGTAGTAAACAAACATTATCCAAATCCTCAGCCATGCCAGGGGGATAAACAATGAGCTAAATATTTGGCTTACTGAAATATCAGCTGTTAAGCCAGATAATGGTAAGCACTTACAGCCAGTGATGGCCACTGCCATTTCAAGTTAACTGCTTTACTTAGGTCAATTTGAGAAAATAGGTAAGAGTAAGATAACATACTCACAGCTCTGCAAAAATTAGAGCTGTAACAAATTAAACCTGGCAAATTACAGCTGATACGAGTTTTAGGATTCATTTTTTCCCTTTCAAATCCAGTTTTCACTACTGAAGTAGAGGCTGAACTTTGAACTTATTTACTTCTTAAAAATAAGCTAAATGTAAATACATAGAGAAAAGTGTTGCAATATATTGGATCCCTATTCTATATTTGCATCTAAGATTATTTAAGCCATGGACACTTATTGTCAATTTTGCTTTAATACACTGGATAATGAAGACAGCTCAGTAGTGCAAATTTTCACATTATAGATCAGAATGAAATAGAAGTTATCTGAGGGCTTGATTGCAGGGAGAAAAGAAAAACAACTTGTAAAGTTAAGCCACACTTCCAAATTACTGGAGCACATGCCAACTCTGCACATAGCAATGTACTTTAGTGGAGACAGAATGAACACTCCACACAAAAAGAAAAAAAATAAAATCAATATTATTAAGGCCATATCCTGTCACCATTCTGTGCAAGAATACCACTGCAGTAAAAATGTTATGTTAAAAAAGACAATATGATGACAGGACAGGGCCTCAAGACAGACACACACTCAATGAAAAATAACAGGCTGTCTTAAACAGTAGCATAAGGCTAGCCCATTTCAGACAAACAAGTATTAAAAACGTACTAGCACCATCAACTTTTGGGTTAAAGCCCTTTATGGGATGAAAAAAAGGTTTTAAGCAGTGTTAAAAAAAAATGTTTTTACAGCACTACATCTATGTGGCAGAAAATAGGTGTTGGGATTTTTCCTGTCCCTATCATTAAGCTCAATTTTAACAAAAATCCAGACAGGAAGTGGTACAATAATCTGAACAGGCCTCCTTCTGGGACAAAGGTACTCCATGTTCCAATTCTGACTTGAGTTTTTCTCCCAAATTGTAGTGCACAAACAAAATCACAAACATCTTAGCAGACTTCAAGAACAGTACAAAAAAAAAAAATCATCATGAATCAGGATCTACTATTCCTCTATGTACTTTCAGTCTCAAATTAAAAAAAAAAAACAAAAAAACAACAACTTAGTGATATTGCCTCAAATTTACCCGTATTTAAAAAAAAGAGAAATAAAGAAAAGTCACTTCAAAACATCTTGGACATCCTTAGCTATTAATGCTAGATTTTCTTTCACTGTAGTGCATAGTTATCCTGGCTCTTCCACTTAATTTGCTCTTACCACAAAAACACCCCTCTAGTATGACATGGTTAAGTGTTTACCAGAAAAAAAATGCTGATAATTGCACTTTGTAACCTCCTTCTCATTTCCCAGGAAAATATCAGTAAATATGAAACTGAACCAGTAATTCCCTCCCCAGACTGCAACCTTTAAAGAGCACCCATCCCCATATACAAAAAACTGCCTGTTTCAGCTTACAATAAATACTGACAGAATTTCTTTGTTTTCTTTTAAGACATGTTTTCTCTAGCATCAGATTACCACTGAAATCACTAAGGCCTGTTACTGAAAAAAAATTTAAATAACTTTCTGAAGACACTGCGGATACAATTTAGCAACAACACATTCAAAATGCCGACCTAAATCCCAGAGCTTATCGGGAGTCTCGTATACTTTCTGCCATTGGTCAGTAACCTCATCATACTGGTAGAGTGAATTCTTCCTGCTGGTTCTGAAAACATGTTCTTCAACAGTGACTTGAGTAGCTCTGACAAACAGATGGAGTTTATTTTTGAGGAGTACGAGTTTTATATATGGATTAATGGACTGATCACATGGAAAGTCTTTTTTTCGAGTCCACTTATTTTGTTCAATGTCATAGGCCTCTACGGTAAACATACGTTGATGGTTTCCACAGGTTCCAGCTATGTAGTAGATGGAGTCATTGTATACAGTTGCCAAGCCTTGGATTCTAGGCACAGTCATTGGGGTCAAAAATCCCCAGTAATCCTTCTGAGGATCATAGCAGAGAAAAAATTCCCCTGAAAAGAGAGAGGAAAAATAAAACATAACTTATGCTTCATTTCCAGAACAGCAATTCTGCAGCTACTAAGTTTTCAGGTATGTTCTTCCACAGACAGAAACAGTCTACCAATTTTTAAAAGCCTTGGTCCCATAACAAAAATCCTAGCACCATTGTCTGCTTTCTTTCAAGTGCATTACAAAAATATTAATAGCATGAGTAAAAACTACTTTGAGGTTCTATTCCAGCTGAAGAACAACGAATTTGAAGCACAACAGAAATACAAAATTTTACATATTTCCTAGCTATCCTTTACTACTTCTAAACCATGCTTAGTAATTTGGGACAACACCTTTCAAGATTCCAGTCTTGAAGTGTCTGAAGTATTTGTTTCATTCTGTAACATCTTCACAACATGTCATCTACAGACTGTGGAGTCTCAGAATTCAGTGCTTGAAAAGTTGTTAAATCTGAGCAAATACTTGTGTCTTGTACTACACACAGATTTTAAAGCTACTTGTATCAGGTGGCTGGGTTACACATTTAGGTTGATTTGCTTAAAAGGATGACGGGTGAATACTTGCAAGAAGCTACTGATTCATCATTAGTTCTGCAATTAAGACTATAAAACACCTCTTCTGTTGACTGCACAGAGTAGCATCTACAGACTGTACATAATGGAAATTCAGATGACTGAAAGCTCATGCTCTGCAAACTTGGTGAAAAGAACATGGATAAAGACCATCTTGTCTTTTGTAAAGCCTGGGGGAAGAAAGGCCTAAACAATTGCCAAATATTAGCATAATTCAAATCGTATATAATTTCACATGGCTATTTTAAGAATTTTAACCAAGCTGCTGTGTAACCGAGCACCTCAAGTATAACAAAGAATACAGAAATAATACAGTAAAATGGGTGGAACATAGCTTGAGAGATTAAGTCTTACAGATAATAAATTTTTTGATTACCCATTTTTGTTCCTCCTACGACTCCTTTTGTAACCTCCTACGACTGACACTTGCGTTCCGTTGGCATTTTAACACTCTTATCAATCCTTATTGACTACTTCAAACTTATGAGCTTTCTCTAGAAAAATTATTGAAAGTTAACTTTTTTATACTACTTCAGTGCAACTCAATCAAGGTTTTATCTACCACACTCAAATAGAAAAGGTGCCTATTTCCCATAAGACGAATCTTTATAATATGCTCGTTAGCACAGTGAAGTAGCTTGCTTATTCATGCGAGCATTGAGTTGTTGTTTAAACCACTAAAGCACAGAATTAGTGCAGCTAAAATTTGTAAACAAGATGCACTCTTATTCTATAGTTTATAATAATATCCACTTCTTAGCAGTTCTAAGAAACATTTAAAGGATGAACAAATACTCTACGAAGTTAAATATTCTTCAGCATTCCTTTTTAACCATCTAAAGCAGATGTCTGGCCCAACAGAAGAGACAGATCGAGAGAACTTGCTAGTGTAACAGAATTATTTAAAGCCACAACCAACAAGAGTCAAACCTGTTACAGAAACAATGAAAGAAGAAGAAAACTCTCTGCAAATCATGCAGAAGCCCACCAACCTTACCAAGTAGCAGGAATGCAAAGTCAAGAAATCAGGCTGACTTCTTCTAGTAAATAACAATGACCTTACAGTATTCTCTATCCTGTTTCTTTCCTTTGTATGGAAAGTGACCCAAAGAGGGAGCTGGTATGGATCCAAGACCCCAACTTCTGCAGGTGTTTACACAGGCGGACCCTAGCAAAGCATAACCAAGACACCCCCTCCTCCTTTCTTTCCACTTCTTGGGACTCTTGCTACAGCCTCATAGACCAGTCTCAGCCTTTTTAAGTGTAGACTGCTATATGGCTCAGGCATACATAAAAATACGTATTTTATACAAGATCTCCATAAAAAAAATAAAGGGAAGAATAAATTATTTGATCCATTCCCATACTGATCCTTTTTATTCAGCTAAGAATCAATATCTAATACACCAATAAGTCTGATCATTTACCAGAAGAAAGGATGTAAAGGCAGTACTATAATTACTGACCAAAGAAACAGAGCTAACTAGAAAGAGATAAATCATCTTTCTTAGTTACTAGGATGACTTCAAAAAGCAGGGTAGGGCAGGAAACGGAGGCCTACAGTGGTTAATTGACTTTTACGAGTCACCAAGAATACAGACACCAGGAATTTTCACAGGTTTAGCTAAATAAAATGCAAAGTGCTTTTTCATAGGACAATATATTTTCTTCAACACTAGTGCATTTCACCCAGATAAAGAAGATTTAATAAAGAAATTTCACAGTAAAATTTAATACTATACGGTTGACTTAGAACACCACCAAAACTGCCATTTGTGCAATAACTCAATACTACAACTTAGCGACACATTCCCAGTGCACAAGAAGTCAAGCAGCAACCTCCCTCTTCCTCGCCCACTGCTCTCCCTAGCTTTCTTCCCACCCCATTGTCCCGGCCACTCTTTAAATGTCCAGGAAACTTGGATTTTCTAAGGTGCTTAAGAGAGTGCAGACAGTTGGATTGAACAACCCACACTTCCAATAAAACACCATATAGTCAGTCAAACCACCTTACCCTGTAAAACATAGATGTTATCCTTATATTCCACAGCACTATGAAACTCCATTGCTACCGGCATTGGACAGACAGCTGTCCAACAGTTCTCTCGGCTGTCATAACACTCCACAGACTTGAGTGAGTTTCGCCCATCTCCTTCATAAACACGACCACCTATTGCATACAGCTTACCACAGCAATGAACCAATTTGCAGCCTATTCTGGCTCGCAACAAAGGAGCTTTCGGAATCCACCTATTGCCAGAGTGATCATACATCCAAAAATCACTCTCTGCTCTGTGGTCAATGGAGACCTCGCTGCTGCTTGGTCTGTAACCACCCGCAATATAAATATCATTATCAGGAGATACAAGAATTCCAACCTCCCTCAAGTCATTTGGTGGCTTGCATAGTTTAAACACTCTCCCTGTGACCGAATCTAAACAAGGCACTGTTTGCTTCTTTCCTGAGTGTTTGTGGGCAGCATCAAAGCATATGATCATTTCAGAAGCGGTCATTCCAAGCCGTTGTGTATAGCCATTGGCACTATGTTGTCCCTTTTGTACACAGCTTTTGGCCATAGCCTGTGCAAACATGGGAGGGATTTTCTCTAAAAATGTCTCTTCCAACAGAGGCATACGGATGCATTTGGCAAATATTTCTGGAAGGTGCACTTCTCTCTTATTTTGTTCATGCTCAAACCACCTTATAATGCTGTCATAAACATGTTCTTCTTTGTCTACATTTAAATCATCACTGTCGAGTATACTTATCAGTTGGTCTTTTCTCAACTGAAGAAATTCTTGCTCTTTGGTGACACTCAGAAACTTTTTACGAATGTAGTCTTGTGATCTGTCTTTGAGTTCCTGATGACCGTAGTGATCAGCAAAGATAAATACCCCAATGGAGTTCTGTGGGTCCAAATGACTGATCATGTATTTAGCACACTGGTCTTGTATGGAAGGGATCTGGAAGATACTAGCTGCAGTGAACAAAGCTTGAACGTTGGCCTCTGTCAGCATTACTCTGGAGGTATATGCATAGTTCAATACTAAATGCATTGACTCTGCTTCAACACCAACTATACGAACTTCTTTCTGGGTACTCTCTGTAAGGCCGCTAGTGAACATAGATCTACAAAAGAAAAATATTTAGCAGTTTATTTGTAATTACCTTTTAACTACAGGTATAAGAAATGAAATATATTTATCACTGATGTTACACTGCCCTGTTTGGGTACCTAAATTTAAGATCAGTTCTAGACTTACTGAAACAAAAGTGGCAAGCTGGAATTTCTTGCTTAATTATCTCACTAAGCCCATATTAAAATTCACTCAGTTTACAAGCAAAGCTCTTGACATATCCAAGTCTTTGCACTCAACTTTCAACATGTTATTTCATATGCATATTCTAGCCTGCTAGAATATGTAACTTTAAAAGGAAACAAGTAGTTTAACTATGCTGTTACTGTATCCAAGATACCCTCAATACTGGAGGCATTTTTGTTTGGGGTTTTTTAATAATGTGACATTTTCTCCAGTGAAACTTTCCTTTGATAAACAGACACTAACAATTAATTGACGTTAAGAGAACAGTAATCTTAACTTACTAGGTGCACTATATTATCTATAATTACATGGAATATTAGTATAGGTGTGATTTTTTTTAATTTTCATTTAATGAAAATAAGTTATAATTCTTCTTTGGTGATCACCACTAGAACAATGGACTATCGTACCTGAAATAAGGACTGATTGCAGCAAGAACATTTCTATGACAGGAGAATGTTTTCCCATGATCCACTTCCACTACGATATCTGTCAGTTGTCCTTCATCATACATGGTTTTAAGCTGTTGAAGAATACTACAAGCATGGAAGGGGTCCATTCCACTGCTGACTGTGTTTGAAGAAGGAATTCCGTTCAGTGTTTGTGAAAACTTACTTGGTTCTAAAAAGCAAAATTGAAACTGTTTAACAAAAAACAGAAAACCAACCCCCCAAAACCCCACACACACGAAAAAAACCATGCACGAACAAGAATTAGCACAAATTAATATTCCATACTTCCTCACTGTCACCGTCCATCAACAGCAAGTCTAACATTTTCAAGGGTGAATAAAGATACCTCAATTTTTTTTCCGTTTTCCCAATGTACATGTAGATTACCATTAACCTACAAAATTATACCAATTAAGAAAAAAAATCATATAAATAGTTCATATTTATTACATATCACCGGGGAGGAGGAAAATGAAGTCAAGAATCACAATGCTTACTGACTTATAGAATGGAAAAAGCAAAGAATGCAGAAGAATAAAATAAGCCCCCAACCTACATCACCATTATGCCAGTCTATATGTACATAGTTAACTTTACACTGAAACAGGAACTGGCTCCTAACTTACACAAGTGATGGTTAATGGCGCAGGCTCATGAAGAAACAGCCCTACAGTAAGTATGTTGGGCAACAAACTTAAATTTACCTAAATCTGTATATAAAGTTACATGTTTTTCTTTACAAATAAAATACAATTACCATTTAAAATTACTCAGGCATGAAGGAGCTCAGATATCATTGTGAAAACATATAAAGTGGAGCACATGCTTCTAAGTAACATGCAATGTGCCTAACGAAGTAAATCCCAACGCAAAAATTGAGCAATAACTCAAGCACAAAAATCTGTTTCGTAATAGCAACAAAATTTTTACGCAACAACAACAAAGGCGAGCTCAAAAGAAAAACATTAGGTGGTAAGAGCTGCAAATCAGGTAAAGCTGCTGACTGCAACAGAGAATGCTTCCAACAAATTTTGGGCAACACAAAGGGGTAAAGAGGATAGTGAACAACAATGTTGATGATGAATAGGAGATTTAAATTCTAACTCGTGGTGATATACAGCAGTTACAATTTCTCTTACTCAGAATTCAGACACAGCTTTGAGCACAGTCACAATTAAATCAGTAGGGATCTGCTGTTGGGCACACATTTCCCATGGCAGGCTCGCGGCCAAATATTGTCGGTGTCTCTTCAAAGTACTGTTAGCAAAAGTCTTTAAAACACTTCCCCCCTCCCCCCCCCGCCAAATACAACAGTAAATACTTAAAGGTAAGATCTACAACAGGGGAGTTTACTTTATCACAGTAACTGAGCTCCAAGATTCAAAACTAACCAATCATTAGGGAAGGGGAGAATTTGTACTTGTACTTGTTTAGAAACAATGTTAATCACAAGTGAGCAAATTCCAAGTAAATAATACCTTGCTAGATCGGTTCCAAGGCTTCCTACCTAGCAAAGCTTTGATGTACAAGAAAACTTTGATGTAGCTACCATTGCAGAAGAGTTTCATTTACTTTCTAACAGTGAAAAAGATGCAAAATAGTTCCTTCTCTGACCCTGCCAGTCACTCTGGCAATGAGCACATGCGACCAAGGCAGCTTCCAGTGCTGGAATAGATACTTATCCCTGTATTCCAGTTTTTCCTATTTAATCCTTGACACTATGCACATTACAGCTTTCACCCCATAAAACCGTCCCAGTCACTTTCATCACCATCATTTTCTCCCTCCTGCCCCAAGCACCTTTTTCCTCTATTAATAGTCCTCTCACCTGCACCTCAAAATTTTAACTCTGTTCCTCCCAAACATCGCCCCAAAATATTCTCCGCATTAGTTTCTCAGACACCCCTCCCTTCTCCACTCCCCACACACCCACCTTCATAGAAGCCTTTCACCATGGACAACCCCACTCCTCCCTCTCGGCTCAGCTCCCCTCACACAGACCACAGTGTGGGGATGTCCCTCACAGGAAACCCTCCTTCTTACCCTAACAAAGCACAGTACCACTGCACACCTCTCCTCACACCGTACTGCTCTCTCCCCACATACAGGCCCTCACTCAGGCGTCCTCTTCCCTCACACCCCTGACCCCAACCCCCACAGACACCTCCCAGGCACCTTCCTCTGCTATTACCTTCCCCACGCGAAAGCGACACCCCACACTCCAAGACCTTCATCCAAGCACCCCTGGGCCTCCTAGGGCCCACCCACTCACCCCTCACAGTCAGTCACCCACCCACCCCTCAGCCCAGGGACCCCAAGCACCCCTCCCTCACACCGTGCTCCCCACGGACACCCCCCACGGAGCACCCTCCCCGTCAACCCTGACCAGAGAGGCCCCAACACCCCTCCTCTACATGCCCCCCCCCCCCCCGCAGAGACACCCCTCAACACATAGGCCCCAACACCCCTCAGCAGCGACCCCACCCCACAGGCCGCTCCCTCACTTCAGCCCGTTCACCCGTCCCGGGGGCCCGGCCGCACCGACCTCCTAACGCTGCCATTCTCGGGGCCCCGCTCCGGCAGCGGGAGAGGGGCGGGGGGGGTAGGGGGGGGGCGGCCCGAAAGGAAATGTCACCGGCGCTGCTTCCCCTGCGCCGCTTCCTCTCCGCGACCCGCTTACTCCCGCGGAAGCCAACCCCGCTCCTCGCACTGACCAACCTGGAGCCCGCGGATTGGCCGCCGCCCACGCTGCCTGGCGGGAAATGTAGTGCGGGCCGCCGGGGCCGCACGGCCTCTGGCGCGCGGGGCATGCTGGGAGTTGTAGTTCCTCCCGTGCGGACTGCCTGGGAGTTGTAGTTTCCGGGAGGCGGCTGAAGGGGGCGGGCTCTGCCCGTCGCGTAGCAACGAGGAGGCGGGCGCCTCAGGGCGGAGCGGCCATTTTGGGGCCCTCGGGCTGGGTCGTGTGGACACCCTGGCTCAGAGTCCTTTCCTCTCCAGGGGCTCCCGGCAGAAATGGCCTCTCTACATAAATAAATCCCCACCGATTCCTGCTTTATCAAGCCTTGTGCTGCCTCTCTCCTGTCCACACTGACCTGCACCTCCCAGAGCAAACCCTTCCGAAGGGAGCTCACCCAGAAGCTGTCTGCCCAACAGGTCAGGGAGAGGAGACGCCATGGCCGCTGCTGGAAAACCGGCAGAAAAGGGGAAAAGAAAATGCCTGCTGCTATCCTAAATCTACAAGGACACGATCAGGGGCAAGGCAGTGTCTGGATGCAAGACTCAGAGCTGCGCAAGGCTGAATTGACCTTTCATGAAAAACATATAATCAGCTACTTGGTCTAAAAGCTCGTCACAGTGGGAGACTTTTTTATTTTTCCTGTGTTTGTAACCCCCAGCACACTGTGGCCAGCCAGATCAGCCGTACCAATCCTACACAGAGAGCAGCTGAATGACTCCAGCAGACAAGCAACCATTTTGTTGCCAATGACCTTTAATATCACAAAGCACTATTTCTCTCTCCATCCCAGAGATGAAGTGGTTGATAGTCACCGGCTTTTCCAGTTTTCTGCAGCAGCTAGCCACTGGTTTCATTCTTGGTAACTGAGTCATTACCAGAAGTTTGCTGTGGAAGAGTCATGGGGCTTTTTTTTCCTTCTTTGTGAAATGCAATTAATGAAAGAAGAATTAACAAATAATGGAAGCATTCTGAAGTCCAGTATATTTTTCTGGTTTTAATCAAAATAGATTTAATACAACTTTGCAGCTTTTAACTGGGAAGTTTTGTTAAGAAAAAAATGTCAGCAAAACCAATTTAAGAAATATTTTAAAAATATATTTCCCTTTGACTCTCAGAAATAATGTAGCATGGGTACATTACTAATGCTCTAAAGCAGATTAATTTAAAGGCAAGAATAGTACCACTCAGTGTCATGTTATGTGGTTTTGCTTTCATTTGCAAGGCATAGCTTTTCCCTAGTTTAGCAATTATCAGTGGTGTCCAGGCTGCTGTGGATGATAATGCTACACAACACAGGAATGATAGAGACTCTGATGAAGGAGGTGTAAAAGAAAATAGAACTTCACGACTGCAAATCGATTCTGCAGTTTTCCAATTTCCCCATTCAGCAATGGCACGGCCTGTGAAATTGTCCCTGGAAATATAAAACGAAGGGAAGGAGAATACCTCCACTCTTGCCTTTTAGCAAATGACACTGCCTGATACAGTTCATTTCCTTTGGCATGGACTGGGCTGGGCTGGATTAGTGTTCAAAATGCAGAAGTGAAGTGGAGAATGTTTTTAAATCTAGATACCACATTGAACTGGTACTTCAGAGCATGAGCTTTTCTTGAAATAGCTTACCTTTGTAAGGTTTTTGGTGAAGCAAATAAAAGAATATTTAAACCTGTTTGTATGGCAATTAAGAGGCATTGATATCAGCACTGTCTCAGTCTGAAGTCTTTCTCAAGTATAATATGCCATCACCCACTCCCCTCTCTGGAAACCTTCATTAGCACTCCCTAGCACCCAGGTTTAGCACAGTGTAGCACTCCCATGGAAGTCCAGGGACCAGGCTTTTTCACCCAGCTCTGCATATTATTTGCTGGATCTCACAGATGCAAAATGAGAAGCATGTTGCCTGTGCAAGTTGCTCTGAAATCTGTGGCAGACACCTAGCATATTAAAGCTAGGTATTATAAATGGCATTTGCATTACACGCAAATATTAGAACCAGTTCTTTCAGAAATTACAAGATGCTTAGTGAGTTCCAGCTCCCTTTCCTTCTGCCACATCCTTTTCTTTGTCTTCTGTCATTGTTTTGCCTGGGAAGAGATGCAGGCCCAGTATTTGAGTGTAGAACTAGAAGTCAGAAAATTGGGTTTTGGCTTGCTGCTGACACTAATTTACTGCATGCTGCTGATCAAATCATTTGATTTCATGGACTTTGGCTTCCCAGGAGGCAATGAGGAGCTGTGAATAGATATATTGATGTAAATTTCTTTATCAATATTATAATAATTTTTGGTAGGGTGGTTTTGTTGTTGTTGGCGGGGAGGGGGTTGTGGGGTTTTGGTTTTGTTTTTTTTTTTTTTAAATTCTTCTGGTCAGCAATGCACCGAAACTGATGATACTGTTTTAATGTTTTGCAAAAATCTAAAATGTCCTGGTTATTGAGGAACTGGGATGCTTTCACTTATGCTTTAATTTCACACCTAATTTATCATCCCTGCAGATACAGCTTGAAAACATACAGCTGAAAACACTCAGTGGAGAAAGTGGTTTTTTTCCCCATTTGATATTCCAAAGATTCAAAAATAAAAATGAAATAATATCATCTGAGAAGGAACACAGAGTCTGTCTGTCTTTTATAAGTGATTAGAAACATTGCCCCCCTTATGAACTCAGAACTGGCAGTGCTTGTTCTGGGATTCTTGCCTTCAGAATAAAGAATGTCTTTGTCATGAGCCTGAGCAAGAAAAGAGGGGAAGGAAAAAGTTTCAGGAGAAAATGAACAAAATACACACTTTTTCAGATATTTGAGAACTTAGAAGATACCAGAAAAAAAAAGTTTGAACAAAGAATGAAGTTATTGCAAATGTTTCCCTTATTCATTACACCTACAGAACAAGTTAATTAGAAAACTGTGTTTCATCTACTTTCTATGTAGGAACGAAGGGAACATCATATCTTTAGCAAATTGTTGGTTTGCGTCATCTGGTAGGGAACTGCCCAAACCATCCCCAGTGCTCCTGCTACACAAGAGGTGATGCACTGAGCACTTTTGGAGGATCCAGCTCTTGCTACACAGTATTAGGTAAGACTTTTCACGTTTTCTCCTGCCAGCAAAATGAAGATAATGAATGCAACTGGACAAAAATTTAAAGAAAAATATGAATAGGGAGCTTTAAAAGGGAACAATTTTTAATCCACATGAATGTTTCCATTTTCATTTTGTATATCATGTTTAGTTTAAAATTATAGGAAGAGGTCACTGCAGCCTCTTTTCCTGTTTTTTCTTGGCCCTTCCCTGTATGGAGTTTTTTTCACTGAAAAGTGGAGGGCATCATGAAAGGAAGGGCCAACCTACCCACACACACACCATACAGTCCAAACAAAGGAGAGTAAGGTTTGCAGAAGCTTGACAAGACTTCTTAGTTTTTCACAGCAACATTTTGCATGGTCATTTTTTTCATGAATCTCTTGAGTTTAAAAAAAAAAAAAACAAAACAAAAAAACCCATTAATTTCCAGCAAAATTGTTTAACTATAAAATTTAAATACAATACTAATAAAAAAATTAATATTACTTGCTATCTCCCAATACGTCTCAATTACTAATATTTACAATTCTTCAGTTATTTGTACATGTTAATTCGTACTATGAATCCGTGAGAAGTAATACAGCTGATGCAACTGCACTCTGAAAACCCCTCATATTTTAATTGGAAAAATCTTGATATTCACTGTGGAACAATCTAACCTTGAAAAACAATCTTTTACCAGTTTGTCTTTAATGCATAAAACACTGCTCATTTTCTGCAATTCTGTCACCAAGGGGCACATTAATTTAGTTGCACAATAATTTAATACATTGATACATTGATTGGAGCAGAGAGAATTTTGTTTAGTGGTTCCAAGAAATCACGCATTTCTTACAGAATCTTTAAAAAGATAGTTCTTGCTGCAGTTTAAGTAGGGGGAATTGCAGATCATTAGGGAAAGTTGCCCTTCAAAGCCGATCGATCCTGCCATACTGAGCACAGTGGGCATTACATCAGAAGAGAGGGAAGACTGGCAGGGGGCAATTAATGGGGCAGATATTGGAGTGCCTTTTCTGATTACCCCATACTGTACAGTGGATTTGGCCTTGCTGAGACAGGCTGGTAGAAACAAGAACCCTGATGAGATATGGCTCTGCTAATGTCAAGAAGTGCCACTTCCTAGCAGCAGGAGCAACTTTATTGAAACCATCTGTTGTTTTGGAAGACACATGTGCACACACACACATGTACTTCCTCCTCCCAGAGTGTTTAACCTTTCTTTTAAGGCTGACTGAAATCACACAGCTAATCCCTCTTTAATCTCAGAATGACAGGCTCTACTGTTTACAGCAAGTCCCAGCACCTACTGAAAATCTGGGTGACTGGCATTGTTTAGGTGGTGTCAGTGATGTGTTCTGGAGCACTTTAGAACAAAATACCCATTCATCCACCATCAACATAAAGTTTCACAAGAGCAGTCTGCAATTACTAGGATCCTGACAGAGAAGGCTTGGGTACCTGCACAGAGATGAGAAAATCTGCTGGATCTACTCCACACAGGACAGAAAGAGGAGATTCAGTGAGTTTGGTCACAGTGAAACCTCATTTTTCAGCAGGTATAACGCAACAGCGATCTCTAAGGAAACAGCCCTGTTTGGGTTACAGGAGACTCAGAGTATGAGCCCTGTTCCAATTTGTCAAGTCTCTAATTGTATTTTTATGATGATCCCTCCTTAACATGCCAGGACCCTTAAGCTTCTCACGGCTGTGTTACAGAGGTGTGCATCAGAGCCCTGGTTGCCAACAGAAAAGGTGGCACTACCAGAGCATTCACTGAGACTGAATTAACTCTAGCCTCTTTGCAGGTAAAATATTTCTATCGGTATTTCATGCGTATCTGTGCATGTTTAATTTCTTATTCCTAAAAGCCGTGTTTAAAAGCACCACTTAAAAAATAACTGGCTTCCCAGCTATTTGGAACAAACACTGCACATCAGACCTGGAGTCTCTGAAATCCCTCTCACCAGCAAATATGGCCTGTATCTCAGCCACTTTGTAAAACAAACCACACACAAGGGGGAGATATGCCCCATCCAGAGTAGGAAGAGGTGTGTTTCTGACCTTGTCCGCAGAACCCTATTTCAGCAAGTAGTTTGATCTCGTCTCCAAACCCTCTGGCTACCTCCTCTCCACTTCCAAAGGGCCCAGATCAAACAGACCCTTGCAATGGTGGAAGAGGTAACAGAGAAGAAAAATGACTTCTTGCTGCCCCTTGTCTCCTCCATCCACTTTTGCTTCTACCTACGTGTGTGTGTGATTAAAACTCTGCAGCTTGCATGGAAAAAAACCATACAGACCTCCAAAGAAATAGGTCACTGATGGCCTGGCCAGCTCCAACAATTAAGAGCTGGGACTTTAATGCACTAATGTAGATGTAAACTGATCCAACCTCTAGTCAGAATGTGATTCAGCCACAGGAAAGGTGCAGATACTTCCCAAAGAGCACAGATGGCTAGAGAAAGGGGAGAGCAAAAAATAAAGCACCTCCTCTGCCTGGAACAAGCTTACAAGGTTAAGAGCAAACTAGTTTTCCTTCTTAATTGGGGGACCTGGCATAGCTGCAACCACATTTGTTTCTTTTTAGGGAGAGTACAGTAAACTTGAATCACTCAGCACCATCCTATATCCCTGGGCCATTCTGAAGTCATCACTCAAGGCTGCTGTGTTTTTCAGTTCTTTCTCTCTTCAGTAACTTTTTTGTGTTTTAAAGAACTTGAATATGGAAAAGATAATCCCTGGAGCTGCAAGAGGAAGGAAAGTCTCTCTCCCCTTTATACTTTCAGCCTAAAGAACACTGGAAGCTTAATATACTGGAGTTATTTCAAAACTCAGAAGGCCTGTTGCTTAAAAAAAAAAAAGTCTCAGACATCTAACTTTTAATGGCTATTTTTGAGTCAATACTATTTGACAAGAAGGTGGGGCAGTGTGGTGTTACAGGCCTATTCACTGAATGCAGACAGGTAACAACCATAAACAATCTTAACATCCTTGAAAGGGTAATGGGTGGTGTGAATATTTTTACAAGTGCCTCTGTATTTGCTTTTTTGTATAGAGAAAAGCCCAATGTGTCAGCTTTCATAAGGAGATAAGTTTAATACATGGTATTACTTTTTTTAATTAATGGGCTGTGATACAGATATCCCATTACCTGCCTGTATTTACTTGACCTGCCCAAATTCAATTGCATCATTTATATTCTATGATCCATTTTGGAATATTTGGCTGTTTATGAAAACTTCAGTTTACATATTTCTGGCATACTGGCAATTTTTATTTTCTGTTTGTGGCTTTAGATCCTTTTCTCACTGTGGTCAATAGCTTTATTATTGAATGGAGGGACACAGAGCTGAGGTCCACAGAGAATGCCTAGTCTGTTATTGACTGTAAAAGTGTATTTAATGATTATGTATTAAAAAGAATAAAAGGTTATTGCCTTTAAAATCTCTGGGCAACAGAATAAATCAGATAACTGGAAGTCAGACAATGGGTGGATTCCTAGAAATTATTTGCGAATACTCTGTTAGAATTTACAAAGAGGAAGACGACTCGCTCTAGAATCTAAAGCGGCAAGATGGACAACAGGGTTTTCCCCCACCCTCCCACAAATAAGATCATACAGGTTTGGCTCACTAATTCTTTTGCCAAGACTATGTCTAACTGCAGTCACTCAGCTTTAATCTGGCCCGAGGAGATACTAGCAACAGTAAAGCTGCAATGATGCCAGCCGTAATCCAGACCAGCCACCCAATTTAGGCTCAAAAGCTCCAATGATTAAGCTGCTCTTGGGTCCCTGGGCTAGTCAAAATGTAGCTAGCTGGACTGTCCCTGCACATCCTGCCATTGCACCTCTGAAGCAGATGAACACTTCCAAACTGAATTCTTTTTAGTGTCTTCATTTCTCCTTTAAAAGTCTGTCTTGATGATATATGGGAAATAATGCCAGTTTAAAAGGCCATTTTGAGAACTGCCTTTTTGAAAATCCTGACACACGGTAGAGCTTTAAAGCCTGGAACTGTGTTCCTTATACAAGAGGCCTTGAACTCTCTCTGGGCAGACCACTTTCATTTCCTCTTGGATGGAACACTTTCATATCCTCTAAGCTCATGTATTTCATGGTAATAAGCTGTGGGATTTAACTGTGCTGAGACAACATGCTTGCTCTTTAACCTAGTAGAATAAAGAAGAGCTTTCCAAGCAAAGATAGTTAAGATAAAATCATTTATATGATACTTGGAGCTAGCAGGGCATTCACTTTTTTTGCTGTAGGGTGGGAAGGGGAAGGGTTCCCAAGATTTAAAATCTGACCATTTAAGAATTACACTGAATATCACTATCTTGACTACTGAACTTTCTTAGGCTTGTTTGATAAATAGATGATAAACTGACATATAAATAAGAGTAGAGGTTCTATATATAGATACCTGTATTATCCTGCCATGACATCCATTCATATTTAAACCCAATTCTTTTGGTCTGTTACACAAATTTAAGAAAAACTACCAAAGGCCACCCCAGAGTTGAAAACCAGGATTCTTATCAGGCTCAGGATGGGACCATGCTGTGCTGAAATGCAGAAACTGCCAGCTGTTGTGCCCCCCAGCCCCTTGTTCTGCATTTAGCACTCATTTGAGCTTCACACAGCCACTTCTGTTTCAGCCATATGAGTTTTTGCACTTGGCCCTCCTTAGAAGGAAAGCAAGAAACAAGAGGTCAACAATCTGGAATTAGCTACCTCTTGAAAAGATTGCAACCATTTTCAGTTACTGGGGCAGCACATGGTAAAAGACACTTGCAAAATCCATCGAGTAAAGAAGGGAGCTGCAAGGTCTGCCAAGAGAATGCACAGCCAGTGAGCCAAGACAATAATCTGGCATATGGGGGAATGGGAAGCTCTACTTTTGAGGCCACATCTCAAAAGACTACACATACAGTTGTTGGGGTTTTTTTTAAGTGGCTCTTTGGTGCTAGGTCAGATGCTCAGCTGAAGAAGTCTAACCCCCTTAATTGGGATTCTGGTGCCTGTTGTTTTGTTTTATGGGTAATTGGTATTACATTAAGTGCTTCTTTGCATAGCACATGCCCACCAGCACACAGAAACTCCATACAGTAGCCTTTCACTGCCTCATCCCAGGACAGGGCATTCAGCACATGTACAGCAAAAAGACCTAAGGGCCTGATTTCACTCTTTTTTTTCCACCCTTTACATGCACTCACCATAAACCAAATGGCTTTGCCCCAAGTCACATGCCAGGCAAGTGTAGGACATACAGTTTCCATAGAAAATCTGAGACAGCCACACTGGATATCAGGAAAGCACTCACCTTGGAGGATCCATCATAAGAGGATATATCTGCATTTTTTTTTTTCAAGTCTGAATGTGCCTTCAAAACTAAGCTTGCTGATCCACCAGAAAGCAAGCCTACAAATGTGACTGCAGGTCTGGCTGGGCCAGCTAAGGCCCTGCATGCCCATCAGCTCCTTGTGTAATCTTCAGGCTATCTGTAGCAACTTCTCAGCAGGCTCACCAGTACCTCCCAAGACCTGGCTTGGGAAGTGCTCCTCCAGCTGCTGGGAAATGGCCCATCACTCCTCCTGCCCCAAGCAAACTGGAAGGCAAAGCGTGTCAGCAACACAAGGAGCATGGGAATTGAAGGGCAGGGAAAATGAGTTAGGACATTCATTCCTTTTTCAGATTCGTCATGCTTGCTTGTCATAGGCATGAAGAACACTCAGAGCTCAGTTCTTTTACTAATCATAGCAATAGTATAAATGCTAAAGGGGAAGGTAATTTTAATGCCACTTTCTTCTTGCAGAGACTGTTCTCATTTCTAGCATGTGCTGTGCAGGCAAGATCTCAGGGTAGTCACTCTTATTCACCATTCTTTTTACATTTCAAATGAGGGGAAATTAAAATTTTCCTCTATTTGCCAAAGAAAATAGCAAGTGTGCTTTGGGGACCTGGCAAGACAATTAAGTACCATTTTTAGCAGCTAGCATATCTGCTCATTTCAGCTAAAAGATTCAAATCTTTATAAATAAGGATTTTATAAATTCAGATCCAATAAAGATTCATCTCTTTATCCTAAAAAAGATTACACCCAGTTCTATCATAGTCAATATAAATGTCCCTTTGAGGCAAAGGGAATGCTGGGAAAAAAAATCACTAAGAGCCAGTCACTTCTCCACAGAGCAGAGGAGATGAAACTTGGGGGCAGAACTTAATTCTTTCAGTGACAGAAATATCAACAGTTGGGAAAGCAAAATCTTGTATTTGTTGAGGTTGGATCCTGTCTCCTAATGGTAATAGTTTTCTATAGCTTCCTGAATTTATATGCAAACTATTGATCCTTTTACAGCTTTCCTGTCAGGAGTAATGAACCAAAATATAAACACATTAAACATAATATACATAATTTAGACATATACATAATACACTATGTATTGTACATACTTTGCCTCAAATATATAGGTCTGGCATTCAGCTAAACAGAGGTAGACCTGGAATTAGATACAACACACATGCTTAAGTGTAGGACACCTGTTTCTTTTAATATATTTAAAACCCTTACCATTCAGACAGAGGCTGAAAGCTTAGCTCCCTGTCTTATTGTTCTCTTCTATCTAAAGCTGAAATGTGGGATTAGTTCCACTCTCTGAATTCAATGCATAGCTAAGCTTACCTGATGTGACTTGAGGACAGCTACTCAGCAGGGAGGTTTGAAACCTAATAGTGGAACAGGAACAGAGAAACTCCCCAGTGACTACAGTGCACCAGCGTGTGAAAGCTGGAGCTGTCATTTCAACCGCATGTCAACGTGGGAGCTGTGGACTGGCTCTTGGCAACTGCGCACGATAGAATGAGCTGCAGTTCCAGGAGAAGAGGCTTGAACAGTATCAATAAGGGAAAGAAGAGAAATTCAGTACCAGCATTTTGGAAAATTAGCTTGATTGGAAAGTTTGCATTGCAGAGTTTGGGATTTAACACAGCAGTCTCAAAATCCATTTGGTTTCCCAAGAGCATCCTGGTTTTGTTTCTTAAATGTTATGGCATAGAGAGGAAAAGAAAAGTAGCAATGGCAAAAAGGAGGTAAGCCAACTCTAAGTGCCAGAGGGAGCTGTGCATGTCACACCACAGTGCTCCACACAAACAGCTGCAGCCACGTACTGACTTCTGTCACCCCATCCCCTGCCAGACCTCACCTGGTGTGTCAGAGGAAGATTCAGAGTGGAAAAAAGAGCATGGAAAATTAAGGGAAAACACAGAACAGTGGAGAGCAGAGATGCCTTGCAGACACAGGGAATTTGTTTCCTACAACAGTAACTCACTCCAACCTCTCCTTCACTAAATACATCCACAGAGCTCTCTGCACACATCAACATTTCTCTGTTAAAATCTGTCATCACAACCACCCAAACATACTCCCCTTCAGTAATACGCTCTTTCCAACAGGAGCTGGCTGCTGTTGCATGCCAGTGATTTTAGTTTGCCCAGACACAAAGGGCTGGTGTGGATCCACAGACAGTCAAAGGAGCTGTGTCACTGATTTAGTGGCTCTTGGTCAGAAGGAGCTCCCAGCCAAGGTGCCAGGCTGGTTTCAGTGGGCTGCCTGCTGTTTTCATCCCATCAGCTAGTGGTATTGCAAACCCCTTCTCTTAACCTCTGTTGTCCTCTTTCCCTAAGGTATACACAATGGATGCTTAATGGGATTGCTAATTCAACTTTTCACTTTTAATTTAAAAAAACAAAAAAAACCCCAAAACCCAAACACTACTTTGCATGACCCCAAGATGGAAGCAGAGAAAATACACGCCCAGCCCTGCATGTGCCAAGGTTGGCATTCCCTTCTCATTTTGCTCTGAGCCGGGCCTTTGGCTTTTACCTCCATCCTGTTGATTTTGAGGCTAAGTATTTCTGAACTGCAGCTGTGCAACTCAGCATCACTTCAGAACCTTAACAGAGCTTTGCTGGTTTACACCAGTGGAGCATCCTTACTTGAAGACAAAGCTCAGGAGAACTCCAGCATGTAATGAATGCGGTCCAATTTCCAACCAACAACATTCATTTCGAGGCCAGGATCTTTCGAACTCCCTGTGCTGCCACACATTACCTGCCAAACCTTCCCACACTTGTGGACTGGAACAATACCAGAAGAGTTGATTAGAGTTAGTCAGTAAATAACATGGGATGAAAACAAATTAGGTAGTAAAAAGGCCCTTGAGAAATTAGGAAAAAAGCTCTGTAGCCTTTCAACTTATTCATGATTTACTAGAAAGTTGTATAATGTAGCAGGCCTAAGAGCTAGCTAAAATGCTTCTAAGGCCAAAATTTGAATAGCTAAGTTGCATACTGAAAGCCTGGGGAAGTGTTTAAAGTAAGCTAAAAAGAAAACCAACACTCTCCCTTCCCCACACCTCAAACCTTTGATTAAAATAAAGCAACAAAAATGTTAATCTTCTGTGGTTAAGCAGAAAGGCTTAAAAAGTGGCTGACAAACAACATGAATTATTCAGGGACAAGGTTACTGCTATTCTACACACATCGCTCCAGAATGTGAGTGCAAAGCCACACAAGCACAATAATTTCTATGAGTGTAACAGCGATAAACTAGTTTCAAATAACCTCCATTAATTGCATCAACATAATATAACCTTTCTGGATCTTAAAGGATCCATAATAGGCTCTCTAAAAATGGAGGGCCTGATCCCAATCAAAATTGAACAGGTTTCATATATATTATGCAACTCCAGTGGGACGAGTATTACTTTATGTTGAATACATATGGTCAGAAGCAGCCCCAGTCTTCAATCTGATACTGGGCAAGCATCCAGGAGGGTTGAAGATCAATAATCAGATGAACCATTTAGAGATTCCGCGCTCATAATCATCACCACCTTCCCTGAATCCAAAAGAAACCTTGTGTCCTTGCAGGCCGAAATCATATATATATGTGCATAAACACATTTCTTTAACAAGAAAAGGGAAGGAGGAACAAATAGGCCTGTTTTAGAGCTGAGTGACCAGAGCAATTGCCCAGATCTCAGACCACAGAGGGAAACCTGTGTGTTAAACTCACTACGTGCGTTTGGGAGGATAGAAGGCACTAGCAGCCTCCACAAACCTACTCTTGACCAGCTTCCAACCTAGGTAGCTTGGGGTCTTGCTGAGAAGCATTGGGATGCCTTTGGCTCCCCTGTATCTTATTTTGCCACTCACCTGCAGGTCCCCTGCTGCTGTTCCGTAAACCCTTTGGCTTGCTGGGCAGTTTGCTGCCCTGCAGAGCTCATTGAGGAAACAAGCTGTGGCCTGATTGGGAAAATCAGGATAAGGGACTTAATAAGCTTTTCTAAGGTGGCTGCACATGACCCAGCATCTCTGAAGCACAAGGCAGAGAGCAGGGCAGCAAGCTCCTGAAAGCATCTCTGACCAAACACCTACAGAACCAGGGGCCACATAGAGCCATTATCAGCCTGGTTCTGTGCTGCTAAAAGTCAGCACCCTCAGAAACAACCACAGAGATTTTTAGTACGTATTAGTAGCTCTGCAGGGGCCTGGCTTTTACCCAAAACACACATAAGACAGTCCTAGGACTCACCTTAACTTTGCAATCCCCAAAGCACTGCAGTACTTGCAGTCCTGTTAAGGATCCCCTAGGCCCAGAAAGCCCTTTTATTGCCACTGCTATCTACACGGCTGTGATTATAACCTCAAGGGAGACAACCTGGTGCTGGTCTGACAAGGAGAATCACCTGATGCTGCAACACATCAGGTTGATGAAGAAGCCAGTGTGGTAGCAAACAGCAATGCTGTTAACTGCACAGCTCTATGCAATGATTTGTTTTCTGTCAGTGGGTTTGGGGAGGGAATGGAAGGTAGAAAAAGCAGTCACAGAGCTCAGTTACAAAAAACCAAAGGTAAAGCTTCCAATTAAACACATAGCAGTCAAATTAAAATTATAGGTGACAATTACTGTAACTTGATTAGGCACAATAGCAAATTCACTTCCCTAAATCACTTTCACAACTCTCCTAGGAGGTCTGAAAGATGTAGTATATGAGGTTCATTTAATTTCTAATGTAGTAATTATCACTACTGAATAAAAAAAAAATAGCGGTGACAGACCCAGGAAATAAATTTAGCACTTGAGGTTTTAATAAAATTTTTATGTGCAACCCCATTGGTTAGAAATTGTTTAATCAATCTTATCTGGTTCACAGACTTTCTGCTGAGCTTTTGCTTTGTGTTATTACAAGGCAATATGCTGCAGCACCTTAGCATCCCAAGTTGCAAAGCCTAAACGCTATTGCTATCCAAATCTAGTGCAAGCTCCTCTTTCAGCTGTGAACACCCACAATTTTGTTCATGTGCTGCCAGTTGTTTTCAGGTTATGCAGCCAGTCGTAAGTGCTGATAACTCAAGAGCAGGGTCCAGCCCACTCTGCCTGGCTGACATAATGGGTTCTCTGCTCTAGACGGTAGCTTATTTCTATGGCAAAGTTATCTAGGGAGCTTAATCAGGTTTTCAAGATATTAGTGTGTAGGAGACACTGCCAGTCCTTTCTGAAGGGGCTTCATGTTCCAGGCTTTAGTATAACACTTCCAGAGGTATCCATCCCAGCCTCTCCTGGCCCCTCCAGGCTCATCCCAGCTGCAATCGGCACACCTGGAGGCCAGTTCAGTGGTTTGCACAGGGGTAGCAGAGGCAGATGAAGAAATTAAGTCCAGGATCCACAACTACTGGCATTTCTGAGATTTTCCTGACTCCAGAGGTTTTGCTTAAAATTTGAATTTTCCCAAGCTCCTGGGCACAGGTGGAGAGAAAGCTGAACCCAGACCTCCTGTCCTGCTACTTGCAGGGTCACTACCCTGCATAAATTAAGCTGAAATGGTTTATTTATGTTTGCAAACCAGGTCAGTGTGAGTAGCAGAGAGGTTAAAATGCAGTTATTAGTTTCTAAGAGAAAAAAGACAGCGTATTAGCAGGATTCCTGGACTGTTTCTGTCTTATTTAACCTAAAAATCCCTCTCCACTGTTGAACGAAATTACTCTCACTGGCAGGCTGCTTAAAATGCTCACTGTTTTAAAGTGTGCCAGTGTGAATTACTTAGTGCCATTTTAACTGGGCTTCGGTACCATTCAGAAATCCAAAGAATGAGCATGGCCAGGCAGCCTGTCCAGCACAGACAGGACTGCCAGCAGCACTCACTTGGCTTTCTCCATTTTTGTCCATCAGAAACAGGTCCTCCCCCTGCCAACAGGATTTAGCTCTGCTCTTTTGATTTGCTGGCACTCTCTGCCCAAACACACAGAACAATCAATCATCCAAGTTGGTTTTCTTTTTTCCTTTTTCTGTTTGCAGTTGGTACACTAATAATTCCTGGAATGAACCAGTGGCTAACAGGTAAATTGATAGCCCCCAAATCAGTAAAAAATAATCAATAAATATTTGGGCGTCATCATAAACAAAACTCATTCAGGAGATAAAAGCACTACAACATGGTAATTTGAAGTGAGAGAATAAACCACTGCCCAGAGAATTAATGTCACTTTCTTAAATTGATTTATTTCAAGAAAAATGTGGAGTAAGCAGTATTTTGCCCTGCTGCATGTTGATATGGTTCATAACATGACCTGAAAGTCTTCCGAGATGCAGCCAGCCGAATCAAGCCATCTTTGTCAGACCTGTGAGGATCTCTCCTCCACTTAGCTGCTTTGTAGTTGGCTCCTCCTGTACGATGCACACCCTGCACCCCATCTCCCACCTTGCCTGCAGTGGCTAAGGCAATTTCTGCCTGGGGAGCCATATTCCCACCTGTGAGGGAAGTTTTCTAGGTGAATGCGTCTCCAAAAACCCACTTGATACAGCCTGTGGCCTCCTGGTCCAGCTTTTGATCTCTGCCTTGGTTTTAATGCTAACTTCACTGAGGACTTTGCAGGCAGGAGGGGCAGTGGCAGGACTCACGCCGTGGCACAGCAGGCAGGAGGCTCTGTGATGATGCAGCCAGCACCTTCCAATGTCTTACAAAGGCTCTTGAGACTGAGGGTCAAAGATGCGGGATGCCACAAGTCCCAAGCGATCAACTGGGAACCCCTCAGAAAACAGATGATCAAAGTTAGCAATCACTTTAACCAGGGACCCAAAAATTCCCATGACCTTCAGAAATCCTAATCTTTGCTTTCACCTGTCAATGCACAACCAAAGCCATCAAAGCCACAACAAAATGATTAATTAAAGCACAACTAAGATATGAATTTTTTTTCTTGACTTCTTAAGTCGGAGTCTGTGTGTCATTTTGACACACTAAACAACTACAGCATATAGGTACTCGGCGCAATTATATTTTGACAGCCCATAGGGGCGGGATGCTGAGTGAGCCCCAGCACAGGAGAGCACAGAGGGAAGCTGTCCTCGAAATATCCGTGATGCAGAGAAACCCTCTCCTGCATCTTTGCTCAGAGCTGGAAACACTGCTGGGATCCGAAGGCCACTGCTGCCATCTGGTGTCACTGTCACCCGATGGAGGAGAGGTGGGACATTGCAGGCTGGAGAAGTTGTGTTCACTCAAGCTGGATAAATGAGAGGTGACTTGGGCCCAGACATTGAGGAAGGACAAAGTCTTCCCCGGCAAAGGACGGCTCTGCACCGACATCTGAGCCGCCTCGTGTCCAGCTCCATCTAAAAGGAACCAGCTTGTGTGATTGAAGGTAACAGAAACAGACATAAGAAAGGAGAAGAGAAAATGATTAAAAGGCTTTTTGCTGAGAGGAGATGGTGTCTAGCAGTGTGAGTTACAGATCAGCAGCTGTGGTCGTCCTACTCCAGCAGAGCCACAGGGAAATGCTCGTGGACGGGAAAGGCTTGCAAAGCTACAGAGCGGAGGGGGAAGTTCAGGTCTCTGGGGCTCAAACTGGAGCCGTGTGAGGAGGAGGAGGAGGCAGCGGCTCAGTGGCAATTAGGTCTTCCAGGCCTTGGTCTTAAGTAGTTTTATGCATGAAGACAATATTCCCTTAGGGCTAAAATGCATCCTCACTGGGGAAGGAAGACCACTTAGAAGAGAGGATGGTGCTTCCACAGCCATTTGTTGTTGTTTAGCATTTTCCTGATCTATCTTTTGTATGTTTGCCAACCCCTAGATGCCCTACAAGCCCTGGCCCTGTAACCACAGCATCTTCGTCACTAAAAGACAGCATTCATACAAACATCCCTTGCAGTTTTACAGCCCTAGGGGCCAGCCCTGCTCCCTCTTTTATCCCAGCACACTGACCACCGTGGCAGAATGTGCCCTCTACGATGACAAGTTCAAGTTTCAAACCCACTTTCCTCCCTTTCCCAGTACAATGCTGACTCCGGGCTGCCGGAGCAGCATTTTTCATATGGGGCTGCAGAAACCTGGATTTGAGAGAGCATTTGGGACTGAGCGGGGTGCTTGGCTCCCAGGGACAGCGGGCACAGAGGGCCACCCCAGCTGTGGGAGCCCAGACACAGCACTGGATGCCACCGTGCTGCCCCGGCTCCCTGCAAGCACGCACACAACTGTCCGCAGCACTGGGTCATTTCGGAGCCAGCCGGGGGAATTAATTAGGTGACCGTCTCCAGATGTCTCATACATTTTCTCCTGACCATGATGCATCACTGTGCTTATTTTCATCAACTTAACTCCCAGGAAAACAAACTAAATAGCAATCTGGGAAAAGGCTCCTTTGCATTTGCATCAGCGTGAGAGCTTGCAGGGCTGTGTCCTGGAGCCGCATGTGCATTTCTCCATGGGAGTTACCCCTTGTGCACCAACATGGGCCTGGGTGAAGAGTCAGGCCCCAGGGACCCCCCTCCATGACCCTGGGGCCAGCTGGCTGATGGGTTCATTAAGCATTGGGTGCTCCTGAGAGCTAAACCCTGGCAAGACCCAGGCTGGCAGAGGCGATGTGTTTCTGATTTATAAGAAGTGTTTCTGGTACGTGAAGGAGTGATTTATTTCAAAGAGACCAGTGACAAAGGAGATGTTTGTGCCTCTTGTCACCACAAAGGACAATCTCTCCTGGTGTGGGCTAGTTCTTGAACAGACACCATTCCTGGATGCTGCAAGAGCCGGGTGATATCCTGAGAGAGGGGCCCATGGCCTCCTATTCCCTAAGGAGACAATCATACTCGGTAGGGAATCAAGCCAACAAGCCCAGGTATCAATTTTTTTAAGTGATGGCAATAGAAGGTCTCACTCATCCTGGTCCCTTTTGCTATCTACAGGTTAGAAAGCCACAGCTTCTCGCTGAGCTGCATAGCACTAAAAGCAGCTGAATCAACTCACCAGCAATTACAGATCCAGGGCACAGATTTGCAGCAGGGGAGATGCTTCAGGATCTCTCCTAAGGGGTAGTGATAAAGCTAAGTTTAAGGCTATTTCCTAAACGTTATTCTCCTGAATGCCCACTTTTCCTGCCCACTTCCAGGCCTTGCGGTCTGCTTAGCAGTGATGCACACCTACTTTACAGCCTTTGCATGGCCCAGCAGTTGGTCTGGGCAGCTTCACAGATGAAAGCCCTCCAGCAGTTGTTGGGGCTGTTGTCCATGTCAGCCCCTGCAGCAGAGATCTGCTTTAGAGCCACTTTTCCCAGAGGCAGAATGATATCTGATTATGCCACCCTACTCATTAGATATAGTTATGACTCCAGTTCTTTTTTTAAGTAGCAATCATGGTGCATGTTAGCAAAAACTCCAAAGGGGCTGGATTTCAGAATTCATCAACAAGCAAGGACCCCCAGAGTGGCTCTAGGTTTGGACAGCTGTACAGTAATCATAGTCTGGGTTTTGGTCCTCAAATCTCACTTGTCCCCAGGGTTTTGTCAGCCCCATAGCCACACAGACACATCTGTGCACTTGCATAGCCGTAAATGAAGGGATACAGTAGCAGTGGTTTAATCCTACAAGGACTTAAGCATGGAGTTGACTTTACACACTGTGAAGAGCTCAAAAAAAAATTGCAGGAGGATGATAAATGGGGATTAGGATGTTGGCCAGGGATGTGGGAAGAGCTGTGTTCAATTCCCTGCTTTGGCAAAAAACTCCTTTGCTGTTTTGAGCAAATCGCGTAGGTCCAGCACCTCAAAGCCTCATGGGAGTCACTTTTTATATCCCTGGAGACTTAACCCAAGGGCCACAGCTGTAAAATTAAATTCCCCTGCCTCCCAAAGGTGCCCTGATGTTAAATCTCATCATGGGACGCAGGTGCAAAGCTAATGAGGCAAGAGGGACCTTAAGTCAAGAGGCAGTTGGGCTTGGGGGGGGATTGGAAAGGCAAACAGCCTGGGCAACCTGGTGTAGACTAGTTAAGCCATCAAACTGCTTCTAAAAAAGAAGAAAATAACTCCTGGGAGAGTCAGTGTGGATAGAAATGGGGCTTTGCATTTATTCCCTAGCTACTTTCTGCATCATCACAAATCTCTGTGCGGCCAGTTCCCTGCAGCATCCCCCACTCAGTGGCCCGAGACTCCCATGCCGGGGCAGGATGGGACCAGTAGCTCTCAACCCTCTGCTGAGCCCACTGTGCTCCCCAAGGTCTGAGTGGGCTCCGGTGCCACAGCCATGGGGGTTCCCATGCTCTCTTGGATCCAGCAGAGACAAGGAACCCCAAGAAGTAAATATAAAATTTTCCAAACCCTTCCATTTGCTGCAATTCTTGTTCTTCAGGCACTGCCCCATAAAAAAAAGATCCACAAGTTAAGCATGAAATAAAGCCAGCAGTAAGGGAATAATAATTATTTGATCAGTTCCCAGGGTATCAAACAGCAGTAAATTGAGCTTCAGTTTAAAAAGCAGACAATTTTCAGTGTCATACCGTTACATTTTCAAAGCTAATTTAACTATTCCATTAAAAAATGAAAACTTATTCAAATTAAGACACCCATAAGATATGAAAGGGGGGGAAAAAGCCTCACTGGAGAGAGGACATGAAATGCATCAGTAATTTCCCATCAGGCTACGGTTCCCTTAACTGACCATGACAGTCAAAGATGAAATAGAAATTTCTATATCAAACAGGAACACAAAGGAGAGCTGACCTTTGATCAAAAGTCTGTTTGTAGTTTTGACAAGGAAATTTGCATTAAAAGAATTTATGCTGGACACTTACAGGAGAAGTTAACTCCCAGCATGTAAAGGAAGAGAGAGGTCAAACCATCCTTAAACAGCCTGTCAGATGAAAGCCACACTCTCCTTACTGCAGAGCTATGTGAAATTTCGAGCCATTCAGGCTCTCTTTCTAAAATCCCAATGCTGCGGGTTTTGTGATGCAATTTTTCAAAGTGGTATTTATGCCGGGGTGGGAAAAAACCTGTTTCAGGTAAACAAAGGCTTTCTTACACAAAGAAAACCCGCTTTTAGCATAGCAGCAGAAGGCATATAAAAAAATCAAAAAGCACCAAGTAATTATAATATTTAAGCTATAGGCTTAGCTGATCCTCCTTGTTTTCCAGCAGGAATAATAAAAAAAAAGGAAAGCAGGCTGAGAAGGGAGGTCTGGGTCTGTTTGGCCCCAGAGCACTGGTTTGCAAGGGAGCTGCAGAGGAGCCCGAGAAGCACCACTTCATCATTGGCCTCACCCTGAAAGCAAATGTGAGCTTGCAGCAGTGGTACTCTGCCTGTAATGTGGCAGGTGTTGAAGCGTTTAGCCGAGAAATACTAGTTGAATGAAGTATTTTGAGGTGGTTACATAAATAAGAGGAATTTGTGGAAATCCATAAGAACAGGGAGATTTTGGTTTTATCTTGTCAGGAAAATTACTGCTGCTCATTTGAACTCTTACTACAACTGCACAATAACAGTCATTTTCATACAGGTTTCTACAAAAGGCTCCACACTGTGCAGCTAAGAGATTTACCAGATTCCTTCCGCAAGCGATGCCCTCCCCAATGCATGCGATAACCTCTTGGATTGTCTCCTTTCTTCCTTATACTTATTTCTTTAATATTTCCAAGGTTGCCCAGTTTCCTCACAGGCCTGGTTTTGCAGCCCTCAGTTTCACTCCTAATTTTTCCCCAGTAAGGACTGTGGGATTGCGATGGATTTTTGGATGCTTCCAGGTCTTCCTTGTCTGGGGTCCTTTGCTGTGGTTTATTACTGCAATAAGAACCATTTGCATGCCGTGGTCTACTTGCAATCACAGACACATTTAGTTTGTAAATTAAAGATATCACTGAAGATCTCCTGCATTTCCCCAAAGGGCTGCCTTGCCTCTTTTTTTTTTTGCCTTTTAACTGGAAGTTAAGCCCCATTGCTGCTTCCCCAGCGGGAATGCTTCCCCGGGGAAGGTGTTCAGGGGCACCTGGTTCCCAGCCGGCTGTGAGATGCCTGGTGCAGCCCAGCCGAGCATCCTGGGTCTGGCCAGGAGAGGTCAGTGAACACACACACAGAGCCCACAGTCTCCAAATCTGGCAATAAAACTATTGTATTTAATAAAAATAAGCATTTGGAAGTTTCAAGCTCCAGAAATGGGAGGCACCGTCGCCTGGTACCAAAGGCTGGTACCAGAGCCAGTGGAAGATGTCCTTTGGGGGATGCACCAAGGCATCAGCATGGCTGATGAGAGCCTAGCAAGCCTTCCAGATGTGCTCTCTGGACCAGCAGCTGCTTCAGCCTTTCCCATCGGCTTGACTGGTTATCCTCCAAGATAAAAATTTCTCCCAGAAACATGCAGGAACCAGGCTATAAAATTTCAGTAGGCAGTCCTGCTAGGGCTGCCAGCAGTGGAGGTGAAAATCTCACCCAGGGTCTCCAGGTGCCAAGTGCCCTTGGAAAGAAAAGCGCTAAACACTTTGGTTGCAGGTGATACATCTCAGTCTGATACATTTTCCATTGGACAGTCTTTCTGCTTTCCTCTCTACCTCCCAGTTAATTGACTTGCAAGAGCCCCAACATCCAATGCTCGGTAATGGTAACAGTGGCCTCCATGCTGCAGGGGGGACACAATGACACCAGGAGATCGCCCTCCAAAGAGAGGCAGGGAAGGGAAGAGAAACTGGGCTGGAGTTTTATAGCGACAGCTAAGTAGTCAAGAGTTCTCTGCTGCTTCTGTTCCTTGGAGTCACTAGTGTAATTTCTGGTTCAATTAATTTTACGGATTTTGAGGACGCTCCATGAGCCCAAAACATCTATTTCCTGAACCTATTATGGTGCGCTGCTTATTTCAAATATTCACACTCTTGGTGTTTCCTCTCACTGTGGTTTGAGCTTTAGTTATAGATTTCTTCTATTGCTTAGTATGAGTCTAGCCCCAAATCCTTCAAAATTTTAGTAGTCTTTTAATGAACTTCAGTTTGAATCAAGCATCTAGTTCAGTCGTCAGCAACACTATCAACACAGGCCCTTCTTTCCAGTATGGGGCCCTTTATAGGACAGGGTTACGAATATCATGTTGACCTTTTAACATATTTAGGTTAGAGATAGTAGATACATGCTCATAACAGGAACATACACACACTTCTCCTGGGGACTACCAGAATAGTAAATTATTGGTCAGGAAGTGGAGTGAAATGCTTCTGCTGGGAACAGGTGCGCAGCTCAAATGCTATCGTGGCATTTAGGTTAGGAAAGGAAATCTGGTAAAAAGCTTACAGACAAATAATTTCCAGCACCCA
The DNA here is from genome assembly GCF_026419915.1 of Harpia harpyja. Classification (NCBI taxonomy): domain Eukaryota; kingdom Metazoa; phylum Chordata; class Aves; order Accipitriformes; family Accipitridae; genus Harpia; species Harpia harpyja. Next base: position 18,108,132 of record NC_068969.1, on the reverse strand, counting down.
CAAAGAGTGAGGTTGTGACTCATGACTAAATTAAAGCTGAATTAAATCTCAGAGGGGAGGATCTGGGCTGTGATCCCCAAGAACAGCACTAGCAGACTTGCCTTCACCACTCTCTTTCTGCTGCTTTCTTAGTGCTCAAAAAGAAAGACTTCAGCCAAGCAACTTCAGCTGCTTTTCCTGCTGCTCAGAAAGTAGGTAGCGTCTCATTTCAAGCAGATATTATCTGAGTTCATTTGAGCTATACCATTTCATGCCAGCGGTGAATCTTGTTCTCAAACTTCAGCTGTCAGACCTGCCATACAAGAAACACACACATGCCCTAGTCCACCTGCTGCTTTGCCCCAGGACAGGGGTTTTCATCCTGTGACCTCTGTACAGGGACCCCAAGGATGGTGTAAATGGTGCCTGGAAAAAAGCCCATATTCAGCCAAGTGAGAGCTTTGCAGAAACCCCAGGACTGAGTTAGTGATCACTGGAAATCATCTTTTGTGGATCTGGAAGAGTCTCCACCTGCTCCTGGATGCCTGACATGCACAAGGGTCAAAAGAAGCCACATCCTGAGCATCCTAAACTGCTGCAGCTGATTCCCTACCATAAGCAAAGAGAGAAACTTAAGGGTGAGAAATTACCGCAGTGCTTGGAAGGCAAAGTCCAAGTTTAATGGCTAAAACTTGTCCATAATAAATGCATTTCCAACCTGGTTCCTGACTGTGAGCTAAAAGAAGCCAAAAACGGCTTATGAATTATTACTTGCTGGCCTCTGTGACCAAAGATCTTGCTGTTGCTGGAAAGCAAAACCATCTGGAGCAGAAGGCTGGGAAGGGTGAAGCCACCCAAGGCTAGGGCAGCTTTCTGAAACAAACCATATAAAGCCACAGGAAAAGAAAAAAGTTGTTCTGCTTAAAAAGCCAGCCAAACAAACGAAACAAAACAAAACAAAACCACCGAACAAAACCCCCAGAAAAATCAGCATTACATTGAAGAAGCAATTGACCAAGCTATGTTTAGGACATGGAGCAAAGTGTTTCATCTTAGTAGATAGGCGGGGTTGGAAGCAGGCTTTGCCTGCAGTGCTTTGGGGGCACTGAGCAATGTCACAAGCAAGAGCGGGTGGTGACCATTCCCACACAGGCTATATTACATTGCTGTTAATTGGAGAGCAGGATGCCAAGTCATAAAAATCCAGATGTTCAAATAATACACATACACATAGCCTCAGCCACTAACATTTTACAAACCAAGGAGCACAGCGAAAGCAAAGCATTTCTGTCGAGAGCAGCTGATCTGAAATCAAAGAGCAAATTGCTCAGACAATTTGTACTCGAGTTAAAAAGTAAAGTTGCTCAAACACCAGATTACAGCTGAGGGAGAATGGCCGTCTTTGCTGCAAATGCAGTGGAAGGAGCCGATGGGGAAGCAAAAAAAAAACCAGGTGAATACCATTTCCCCAGAGTGAGAAATATCCAGAAGAGGATTTATAACTTTGGATTTGTCCAAAGTGTATTAATCTGACAGTAAGTCTCACTTATTTGGGGGATGGAGGAAATGAAATCTGCTGTTCTTGTGCTGGTGAATGAGAAGGAACCATGAGGGAGAGTGTCAGAGCACCTTCACCTCTCGTAGCACTTCCATCAGAGGAGTGAAAAGAGCAAGCAGGAGAACTTGAGTGCTCAGAGGTTAACGTGAAGAAGTCTGTCAGGGAGCCCAGCTCCGGGAAGGACAGCGGTCCCCGCTGAGCAGAGGCTGGGGCTTTCCAGGCAGGAGCCCACCTCGCTGCTCCTGCACCTCCAGGAGCTGGGCTGGCCCTGCAGTTCCTTCCTGTGAGCGTTTCCTAATCCACCCGCTCTAACCCACTCCGAACGAGCCACGGGAGATGAACTCACAGGTCCGCGCTGCCTCCCTTGCTCTCCCGGGAGAGCAGCAGTGCATTCAGTGTGCAGGGACCCCAGGGGTGCAGGACAGCCAGAGACCCCCCCAAACCTCCTCTTTTAGTGTATCTCTGCAGGTCTGGGTAGAAGGAGGAAGCTCCAGCTCCCTCCAGTTAACCAAACCTCCAGAGCCACCCCAAAGTCCCTCATGCACACCATGAGCAGGTACCGCGGGCTAGGCACAGGCAGCCCATCTCCATTAGCAGCAGCTCTGCAGCTGGTGGCAGCAAGCTCAGAGCAGTTTATTTTGGAGGGTGAGCTGACCTAGCTCTCAATATCCAAATATTTCACTCTAGGGAGGTGCTGTCTGCTCTTCTCCCGTGCCCTGTATACTCTCTGTGGTTTCGTTTGCAATCCAAAGCCTGAGTGAGGACAGAGGGATGTACCCATCTTATCTCAAGTGCAGCTTTCTGCCCCCGTAGAGGCACATCACGAATCCCTCCAGCACTGAGAAAAAGCAAATTAATTCACAGGAGGGGGAAGGAAACAGGTGGCCTTCTGGCCCGGCCATCCCTCTCTCCTCCGCCACCATGACAGGGACAGCGAAGCCAAGGCAGTGTCAGAGCTGCTTTCATGTCCTGCCAGCACAGTCCCCACGGCCCCAGCTCCCTCCGGGGAAAGGGTGGTGGGTTGAGGAGCCCTTCCCGCTCCAACGCCATTCCTGGAGGCAGGACTGGGGCTCAGCACCCCTTGGCAGGGCTGTATACCTACTGGTGTGACTTGTCCCTACTCCATCCCCTCTTGCAACCACTGCAAGCGTTTTATTTTCCTCCCCTGGATGGTCCTTGGCTGCATCAGCTCTTTTCCTTGCACTATTAGGAAGGCGGCCAGAGACTATCATCACATAGAAGAGGTTCCAAATAACCTCAAAAATAAAAGATTTCCAGCACACACACCCATAAGCACTGGTTGGAAAGAGCTTCATTATTCCAGAAAACATTCAAGGAGATACTTAAGCCCCACTTGAGGCCTGTGCTCTCCTGCTGAGAGGCCATGCTCTTGGAGCAGAAGGAGGAGAGATGCTGCCTGGTCCGTGGATGGCATTTCCAGCCTGGTGTTTCTGTTCCATTTCACCATTATCTCTTTGCTACCGAATCAAGCTGAGATCAAACAACCCCCAGTCTCTCATCCTGCTGGTGCACACTGCAAATGTCCCATTCCGAGCATGGCCGGGGCAGCCACAGGCATCATACAGGTTAGCTGGAAAGGAGAGAAAGCATCGAAGAACCAAACCACATGCATTCTGTAAGGAAAGCCAGCACTCTCCTTGTGCTTTGCGAGAAGCGGGTTCACCTGGAGGAGTGCAGAAAGCTGAACCCTTGCCAGAGGAATAATCTGTTAAACTTCCTAATGAATATTTCTGCAACACAAAGTGTCTTTGTGGATTTAAATTAATCTAAAACACATTCATTAATTCATAGCTAAGAATTGAATTATATTTTGTTGCTGACCTCCATGTTGTTTGTCTGTAACTAGATTTCCCCTAAAAGGCAGCAGCGCTATTTAATCATAATGCCAACCTTTGGATCTACTTCAGCAGCAATTACCCTGAGCTTTGACTTTCATATAATTTATATTTCAGAACACATCATAAATAACTCTTTCTTCTCCTTTCAGTACGGCTGTTTGAATGTGTGCAAACCCATGGAAACACAAATCGCTGCTTATTTTATCCCATTCAGGCTGCATGAGTGAATGCTGCTGCCCAGGCCACACGTCCCCGGCCACCCCAGTCTGCCCCATGGGGACACTTTCATGTTCTTGTGGTGTGAGATGAGCACTTTGTGTGCTTGTCATCGAGCTCCACCAGAGATCCCATGAGATGGACCACAACCAGCCTATGGACCCCAGCTGAGAACCTCCTGATCCAGGACATGTCACTTCTTCACTTTCCTGGGACTCAACGCCCCAAAATATTTTTAAAAAGAAAGAAAATTTGAGGAATATTTACTATCCTAACTGCTTGTGTAATAACCATCCTTACCCCTTAGACTTACTAGGGTGCAACCAGTCATCCCATGTTCAGTTAATGGTGGCAAGTCTTCTCATAGCTTTTAAGTTCCTTTCAATAAAGCACCATTTCGTTTAAAAAATGGTGCTTCTTTTTCAGCACCTTGCTTAGATCAGAAGAAAGATGAGTTTAGTGAAAGTTTCAGTTAAGTGCCCAGGGACAAAGTCTGAAAGCCAGCAGTATGAGATTCCCAACCACCCTAATAAATTTAACCCCAAATCATCAAATATTCCATGAGATTTCTGCCCTTTTGGATCCAAGAAAATCCCATTAAGCAGGTCTGCTGTTTAGATGCATAGCAGTAGTACTTGTGCTCTGAACAGGATTTTTAATGCTCCTATCTGCTTTGAAATTCAGGAAAAAAATTGGTTCTGGGTTCCAGTTTTGGCCACTCTGGTTTTTCAACCAGATATGGACATGTCAGCAAAGACCTGCTCCCATGGGAATGGGCTCAGCTCCTTCACAAATGACTGGTATTTCCAGTGCCACCGGGCAAACACAACCCAAATCCTGCAAGCAGCATAAATGCTTCGTGCCTCAGCTGCTGGCAGCCGTGCTGAGAAATAGCACCGGTAGCTACAGAGATGCAATTAGCAGAAGTGGCTCGTACTAGAGCAAACCTGGTGGCAATGGGCATTTAGATACCATGTGTTTGCACCAGCAAGGGAGTGTGAACTCTAATCATGCTGAGAAGCACTCCGTGCATGGTGGAAACACCATTTGAATGCACAGCAAGGTTTGCAGGTCTGTGTTCACAAGGGAAAATAATAGTAAAAGTGCAGCATGAGCTTGAGCACGCTGTGCTCTTCCAGCTGCTGAAACTAGGAGTCATTTGCTGTCGGTGAAGTGCAAGGATTTTTAATGTATCTGTCAAGACTGGCAGGAATGGGGGGAAAGGCTGCAGAAATCTTAAATGTGCCACTAGCTAAGATGGGTCTTCACAGAAGCAGCGGGTTTTTATTGTTATTTAGTTTGTTATGGATGAGTTTGACTGAAGAGGATGGCAGATTGCAGAAATTATTATGCATTTAATTTTTTTTACTATTATTTTATCCTGATGTAAAAATGAGACTAAAAAGCACTTCTGCAGGAATCCAACGTAGCCTTGCAATTAAATTCAAGTTGCTTTCATGAAGAATGACAGCCCAGCGGTGGGAAAAAAAGCTGCAAGAACAATGCTCAAGACTGTCAAAGCAATCAAATAACACCCGTTAACTTCTGCTCAGGAACAAAACTTCAGGCCTCTCCCAAAACCTCCTTAAATAATCAGCTTTTGCAACGCTGTGCAGATGGAGAGTAGCAGGAGGATGGCTGGTTTGGGTACAAGCTAGGCTCAGGTTGTGCCCACCAGGTGCTTTGCTCTCATTTTTGCATGCTCATGTAGGCTCACTGGCGTGCCCCAAAGGGCAGAATTTGGGTATCAGCACTCAAATGTGAAAACGGACTCAGTTGTTGTCCGTGTCCCCCATCCCTGGATGCTCCTGTGCATGGGATGTCCCTGAGGCGCTCTGTGTTGTGCTGGGGCAGGTGGAGGACCACCACGACCTTGTACAGTGGCATGGCTCAGTGGCACCACCAGCACGGCTGGAGCACCCTCCCTCTCCTCCAGCACAGACCCCTCAAACCCCGCCGAGCAACCGGCTCCAGAATGGCCTTTTGCTCTCTATTGCCACCAGCGGATTTGCACCACAAGCTCATCCTGTCGACATCCACATGTAAATGAGTTTATTTTTTTTATTTTCACTGCACTGAATTATTCACAGACTCCCCGTTTTAGTGACCAGCTCTCAGTGCATTGGAGCACAAGACAGCTCCAGGCTCCAGCGGTGAGAGGCGATGGAGAGAACCCAAAGGTGCGTAAGAGTCAGTATTTGTCAGCCACAGCTATATCAACTTTATCCAAATAGGAAGGCTTAACCTCAACAGGCACACAATAAACGTGCATGGTGAAGGTACGGCTTTAATGAATCTAGTACAAAAATGATAGCTTCACCAAATCCCACAGTGTTTCACAGAAATGTTTGTCGCTTACCAGTAAAATCCAGTGGTTGGGTACAAACTCTGGCTTTTGGCTACCCTGGGGTTGGTGGGTCCCAGAAGAGGCAGCCCCAGCTCAAAGCGGGGCCTGAAACCCTAAACACCTAAGCCCTAAATTTGGATCTTTGAAAGGATCGAAAATTCCCATGAGCCCTTCATGTTGCTTAGCCAACACAAGGGAGGACCTGAAATATGGGGCCTTGGTAACATTGAGATGACCCTTGTCTTTATGGTTCAGCAATTTTTCGTGGCAGCTGCTGTCCGTCATCTGTTTTGCACATTGGCCAGGCGGGCCCAAAAATAAACTCCCTGTTACTAGCTGTGATTATAACCAGCTTGCGTTGCAGAAGGGCTCCTGCGATCACCCTCTGACCTCTCCCATCACTGGGACAACTCAACCAGTGACTTCTGCATCAAGCTTAACATTGTGCGGTTGGGCTGGTGGATCAGGAACTGACCCTGAAGGCTCCAAGTGGGAGAGAAGTTGCTAAAGCTCATCCCTTCAAATTAAAACTCCTGTTCAAGCTAAGCTCCTGCTTCTCAGTTTGAACATTGCTCCATCACCCCGTTGGCACATCAGTCCTGCCAGACGTGCCTTCGCTGGCCACCTCAGGCAAGTCACCCCATGGCTGATATCACTGCATCACTCTGTGTGTAGGCTGGCACAGTCCTCAGGAACTTTCCTCTCTGTTTCTCAATAAAAAGCCTTTGAGTTAACAACCTGCATTTTTTCCATCTGATTATTCTTCATTGGGACCCTTCTAAGTGAAGTACCATCCAGAGACAGTGGCCATGGCCCATAAATTTAATTACTAACCTTTAATTCATAGGTGGCAGAAACAGTTCTTCAAGCATCTGAGTTAATCAGGCTTTGCTGACAGTGGCAATCAATTGTTCAGCGGTCTACTTTTTGCTTAATTATTGTTGGACTACATTGCATTTTCAAAATGTCAAGCATCGTCTTTTAGAAATGCAATAAATCATTCCTACACGGTGTGCAAGGCTAGGGTAGGAGACTATTATTCTCTCACACCTGACCTTGGCTACAAGGAACAGAAATTGATCATTTACTGTAGCAGTGAAATATCATTTAAGGAAAAAGGAGTCTTAACTAATAACTTCAGCTCACTAAAAGGAAGGAGAGTTACTTTCTGGCCATGCAAGGAAGATGCTGGCATGGGGATGTGGCTCTCTTAAAACTCTTCTGTTAATGAGGCACCATCAACGCTGGGGATCAAGTATCAGAGTATCAACTGCAGCAGGAATCCATGAAGCATTTGTGCCCAGATTTTCACTGTGTCCCAGGGAGTGATACCCTAATTCTTGTTCTTCTGATATCAGGCCAGGATATTTATGTGTCAAACAAAGAGCCATCTAGTCCTCTTGGTTTCAAAAAGGATGTCTCAGTGGAAGCAATTTAGTCAGTTGGAACTTGGAGAAGACAAAAATCTTGACTATTGAGATTGCATTAATTCAGAAGAATTAAGGCACTCCTCAGAACATGACTTGTCCAAGAAGAACATCTCTGGGGCCCACCAGCCCCACCTGTGACATCTCACTGCTGGCATCGAAGTTGGCTGCATGAACCTGTGTGAGTATGGGTGGAGGGGCCATTTGCTGGAGCTGTGGCCTTCACAGTGCCCGTAGCTGAGATGGGCAGAGAAGAGGCAGTTTCTCCATGGCACAGCTCTGCTGCTAGCACCTCATCTGGCCCCGATTCTGCCCTAAGGGACTGCTGCCGAGGGTAGGTCCATTCCCATTTGTCTCCACGTGTAAGAAGCGGTAGGCAATTTTTTAATTGTGTGTATTTACAGCGACTACTGCAAAAGAAACATGCTCTCTGCTCAGTCCCCAGACACTGATGGGGTAGAAGTAATAAATGACATCTTCCTTGCTGAGAAGTGGGAGGTATTTTCAGCAACAAGATTGTGCTCAAGTATGTTGAGAGCGGTACATGGATTGTGGCTAGTGTCAGCTGAGATGATATGAAGATAAAAGACATCCTCTGAGGATGCTGCCAGAAATAAGAAGGAAGAGGCTGTGCGGTGAATCATATGGATCAAATTTCCTCTCTCATTGTGTTTTAATAGAAAAGCTTTTCGCCTGCTCCCGAGGGTACTGATGCAAATTTCCTTCAAACCAGAGGTAGGATGGGGTTTGGGGGCTTTTTTTTTCATCAAACATACATGCGCCCAGGAAAAAAGCATTTTTCCCTTCTGGAAAGCAGAGCTGATTGGAACCGGGAGCCAACAGCAAACAAAGTGCAATCAAGAAATGAAAATGAAGCAATAAAATGTTTAGCACTTGCAAGACAATAACAAACATTTCTTAGAGGAAAAAAGAAAAGGAAGAAAGATACAAAAGAAGTCCCTAATCTAAATTAATGTTGCTGTTTTCTTAATGCAAAACAGGTTTAACTTTTCTCCCCATTTATGCCAATGGCATTTGTTTCATCAGGAGTTTGACAGCGTGTGTCGGGCATCACCTGTTGGTTGAAACGTGCTGGTTTAGTGGCAGCAGAGTGTGATGGGTTGTATGGGAGCTTCTCCAACATGAATGTGCCACAAGCTTGCAGGGATCCTGGCCGCCACGTTGAGGACATGAGGCACCACCGGGAGAGGACATCCCTGCAGAGCCACCACCAATCATCTGCACATCCCAATTCTTCCTGTGACTCCAGCGGGGAATCCCAGTGTCGAATGGGTTTTCCCCTGCGTCTCCCCTCTCCACAGTGGCCCCAGCTTCTCCTCACCACTGGCCACCATGGCCACCGCCAATGCAGCTCCTCCAGGGAGAAGAGCAACCACGGCCACCCCATGCCCAGGGTGCTGGTACAGCAGCTCAGGGATTTATGTCCATCTGCCTGTGCCACCAAACCAGCTCGGACCGGGGCTTTGGTCTCGCAGTTTTTCTCTTTAATATTTCCAGCAATGTCCAAAGGCAGCAGCACTAGAGGGCACTGCCTGCACGCCATGAGAAAAGGGGGACACATCTCCAGCGGGTCTGCCGGACACCCAATTTTGGCTGTTGGCTGGCACCTTCCCTGCTCACCTGTGCCCTTTCTGTAGAGAAAGCAACGGAGCCAGCTGGGACCGTTAATTTTGTTGGCCGCAAATGAGGTTGGCAGCACAAGATGATGTACAAGATCAGTCCCAACAAATGGTTTTGGTAAAACCAAAGCGAGGCATTATCAGGCGTGTTTGTTACAGGCACAAAGCAAGCAGTGAAACAACTGCACGCATTTTTAGGCCAAAAAATGAAATCATGCTGGGGGGTGTCCAGCAGCACAGGGGAAGCAGAGCCCTGCCAGAGCCCTTCCCTGGGGGGCCTGCAGGAGCTGTGCCTGGCCACACTGGGGGGACTTCACTGCTACGTCTCTGCTCCAAACCCATCCCAGGGACAGAAATTCCCTTCTGGATGCAGCCATGCCAGTGAAAACGGCTCCTCCACCCTCACTCGTCCTCCTGCTGCAGCAGAAAAGCCCATGGACTCGTGTCTAGAGAAAGCGGCTGAATTAATTCGGATTAACCCAAACTGTGTGAGCTAAAGCCTTCAAGCAGAGTAGACCTCTGCGGGGCTGTCTTGGGTTACAGGGAGCTTGTATCAGCCCGGGCTACAGGTGACAGGGGAACCGATCCCATTCCTTCACCAAAAGCATCTCATGCAGCCCAGGAGGAGCCGGGGTCCTGCTGCCTGGCTTGGCCAGCATGTGTCACGAGTTAAAAGTCCTCAGCAGCACAGCTGGCACTTTAGTCTCTCTTTCTCCATGCCAAGTCCAGTTGCACCAGCCTCACCTTGCACCACAGATCCTCACAGGCTCCCTGGATATCACCCTCCACACCAAAAAGCCATCAGGCCCGGACAGTCTGCCGTGTTAGATAAAGTCCAGACAGCGCCAAAGTCCTCCGAGCTTTCCTCTGGGGCCCAGTGCAGCTGAATTGACACTCCCGTGACTGATTTCTTCCAGCCTGAAGTATTTCCCTTGATGATCTGCCCTAATGGAAAAACAGCTTTTCCACCTTTCAAATGCAAGCAAGATAAAAAATGTCTTCCTGGTTTGAAAAACACATGGAACTGCTGCCAAAGAATATGCATGTTAATAACATATCCTTTGTATGAGAAGACGGTGCTGAAATTTCAAGTGATCTCCCCAGAATACAAACAATACCCGGAGTATAGCAAGGAGATTAAAATAATCCTTGGGACGCTTTTCAGTTTTCTTGCCTTTTGTAAAATAAATAAATAAGTACAAATTAGCAATGTGTTACAATCTTCTGAAAGCTTGTGTTTTTGCCCCCTAGGATTCTGGCTCAGCAGTTAATAAAAAACAGTTGCATAGATAACAGGTCCCCAAGGCTGAGGTGTTATTTCTAAAATAAATTGCTTATTTGAAAAAATTGCAGGGAAATCATTGTGTTTGGGAAGTTTGAAGCCTTTTCTAATTAATCCAGGAGCGCGAGGGAAAGGCACAGATCCCTCCTCATGACCGCGTTTCTCAAAGTGCTCGCATACCGCAGGGGTTGCTGCCAGGGTGTGAAACTGAGCCTGCGATCTGGAGGCTGATTTGTTTCAGAGGAGAAGGACTTGGTGATGGTGTTAAGCTACTTTTTCACCAACCAGCTTATCAACCGGCTAGTCGTTTTGCTGCAGTTGGGATCGGGGACACAGCACAGCAGCCGCCTCCAAAAAAAAAGGTACTTCTGTACAGAAAGAGCCGAACCTGCCTTTTCTGGGGAGGTGCAAGGGCTCTGCAGCAGTGGGGCATGTTTCCTTTTCTCTCGCCGGGAAACGATGCTGCCTTGACACCCCATTAGCATTTCCACGGGTGGGAGCTGCAGGGTGAGAGCAGCTTCAGAAATCTGCACATGCTTCATGCTGATCTTTTCCTTCTTTTGGCCCAAAAAAAAAAAGAAACACTGGCATTCCCGAGAAAAAAAGAAACGCTGGCGTTCCCAAGACAGGGAGGCGGCATCCGCGCCCAGCAAAATCACCTACTGTGCTTTGTGAGAGTCCTTTCGACATCCCGGCGCTCCCCTACAAAGCTCCCCTGTGGGCTTTACAGCTCTGTGCCCAGCTCAGCCCTATATAAGGTCCCCGGGGCTATGGCATTTCTATAGGGCACTGAACCACACAGCCAGATGAAAACCGGGCCCTCCCCTATAGGGAAGGCAGTCCTGCAGCCCCTCCGAGACAGGGCTGTTCCTTAAGGCACTGAGCCACAAAGGCCCAGGACATCCTTTTGGCTTTGATTCATTGAAAAGAGAACATTCGGAGTTAATTAAAAATAACAGCAATAGTCTGTGGTGGAACTGCCATGAGATATTCCCTGCGATGCTTTGGCTGCAGGAGGAAGCAATGGGCAGATATGGGGATCAGAGAAGTCCACTCAGGAAGATAACATCCTCCTATGGCCTGGAAATGGCCAGATTCCCATGAGTGACCAAACATCCAGCCCCTTGTCTGCTGGGCTGAGGCTGCCTCAGGGATTTTGGCCTCAGGGAGATGAGCTCACTGGGCCACATGGCTATCAAGGAGCAAACACAACCATGAAGCGCGAGATACGTAGGCTGCATCTGGAGACCGTGAGTCTTCCCACACAGCTCCTGGAGGTTCAGGTCCTCCTTGGCAGGACCTACCTCTCCGGTCCCTCTACCACCTACTGCTACCTGTGAACTCGACCCTCTGGAAAATAAGATAGAAGTGAAGTGGGAACACTCGGAAATTTCTGTAAAATGGAGCAGTTTCAGGATACTGAGATGTGGAAATGACTGTGGACTTTACTGCATTTATTTTTCAAAAAACAAAATCAGGTTTCCCTTTTTTAAACCGATCTAATGAAAAAATAAATATGTGGCCTTGCTTTGCAAATGTATATTTATAGAGACCACCCTCTTACCCTTCATCTTTGCCAGACTAAACAAGCTGGTTTAGCTGCTTCTCTGACAGACTCCCCATTGCCTCGCCGTCATGCAGCCTTCCTATGCATCCGTTTCAGCTACAAGTCTTTGAATGTGGGTGACCAAAATCATACACACTGCTGTAGATGGTGCTTCACCCACAGCTTCTACAAGCTCGATACATACATCCCTGCTCCTCCTGGAAACACTTGACCTGTGGCTTTCTCAGAGCATATTTTCGTGCATCATAGACTCTCTACAAGAACTTTTTCTCTAAGGCCCTTCCCTTTGCAACTGAAAAGGACATTAAGGGCTTTGGTTTCCATCTTTCCTATCCACTTGGTATCCTTCTGGTGCCCAGTCTGCTTTCATACTAGTGACAGCTATGGAGCACAGCTCATCACAGGCATGGGTGCAACAGTAGGGTGCACTTGGGTGTGTTCATCTCCCAGCTCCTGAAATTTCTACCCAGCTCATGGAGACAGGCAGAGAGAGCCCATGTTGGTCTGGAATGAATATATATCATGGGAGAGATGCAGATGGACAGACAATGTCCTCAGACTTGCTTTATTAGATGGATTTATTGCTTTATTAGATTGGTTTGCCAATTCATGTCCTATCCCAGACTCCAGGTCTTGCCATCCCTTTCCTGGCTGGCTGGACCCAGCCACGGACAGAACCAAGTACTTAAACCAGCAGCCTTTACCCATCCTGATTACACTGGCTGTATTGGGATTTCTCAAAATGTTTTAAAATAAGTATACGTGAGAGACAGAGAGAGAAGACAATGTACTTACAGCTGTAAGAAAGCCCACGGCCTCCTTTGTTTAATGGCCCTTGCAGTGGGCAGCACAGTATATTTTTACTCATTAAATCAAAGTGGCTGCTCCTTGCCCTTCAAGTCCCCAGAGAGCAACTATTCTCGATAACAGCCAGTCCCCACAGACTCATTAAGCTTTCTTGAAGCTGTTTGCAGAGGCAGGGTGCTAATCTATGAAGATAAGAAGTCAAACCTTTCACTATGAGGACATTTTTTACTACTTGCCTCGTGCTCTCCCTTGTAATTTCATCAAAGGCCAAAACAAAAAACCTATCTAATCTGTCAGAAGGGCCAATCTAATCTATCATTATTAAACATTTTTATGGAGAAAAATGGATTGCAACATTAGAGAGCTTGTGATTTAGCACATGAAAGAGATGGTAAAATGTCTCTGAAATGACAAACGGTACAAAATCTGCTTTTCCAAGAGAACAGATTAGCTGGTGGCACAAATAAATAAGTAAATACAGTTAAAACTGCTTAGATTTATAGCAAGTGGTGTAGAAATGCCTGGGACTTGCCAGCGATAGCCTTTTATGGCAAAAGTAGATTTTAGTGGACATATATCGAAATGAACCTTCACCTACTCTGCAGGCTTTCAGAGCTGAGTGCCATGAAAGCAAACCTTGCAAGGTCTGTCACGGGGCCTTGAAAAGACATTACAAAGTACTGGGTGCAGAGGGGGTTGGTGTTTAATGTAGGAGGCGTGACGGTGAGAAGATTAGTACTCATATAGTCAGTGGAGAGAAACAGGCTTTTCCAGAAGATAATCAAAGGCAGGGACAAAAGCTAGCTCAAATGTCCTTGTGGAGCAACTCTCAACCCTTCTCTCTCCAGGCAAAGACCTGGGAGAGGTGGGCCTTCTCCCTGTAGACACGGAAGAAGAATTTTTGCTCCATCATTTCCACCTGAACAGGGAAAGCAATGGCCTGGCTGCAGGAGTTTCGGATGCTCTGCGGGTGGGGATTTCAAAGTCTGAGCACTCCTTGTACCCATGGTTGAGATGCTCGGTGAGCTGCAGAGCTGCCCACGGCCAGCAGAAGGGCTCTAGGACTCTGGGTGCCTTGCTGAGCCCAGGGCTTTCTACTAGAAAAAGGAGTCTGACTTCAACGTGGGAAAACTTGCCATCGTCCCAGACAGATTAATTAGACTTGGCAGATTTCTCAATAATTGGAAACGAGAGCAGTTGCCATGAAAATGGGGGGGGGGGGGGGGGGGGGGGGAAGAGGTACTGGGTGATTTGTATAGGGGATATATTTGTATTGCATGCCTTGCAGCCTGGGCACAGGTTGGGAGGACTCTATGAAAGTCAAAGTCCAAAGCTCAGTCTTTGTGTGATCAAGGCTGAAGATGGCACTAGGATGTAGCAGCAGACCCAACCCTTTCTTCCCTTGGCTCCAGGAGGGTGCCAGGGGCAGGACCGGGATTGGGAGTGAGTTAGGTGGGCAGCCATCCTTTGCACTGCTCCACCATGTGCTCATCAGAAGATTAACTCAAGCTCTACTGTATGTTGGCTATCAGGCCACCAAACTACAGCAAGAGTCGTGGCATCATCTCTCTGCAGAGCCAATGCCCTCACAACGGGGAAGGGATGCAGAGCCTGGCTGTGCCTGGAAAGGACCGAGAACATGGACATCCCACCTGGAAAGCAGGATATGTGCCACCAACCCTCAGCTGACACAGTCTAAAAAGCTGCTCTTTAGCTGCGCTGAACACTTCCAGATTTCCAGCATTTCAAGGGAGATTTGGCAGGGCTTGCTTGTGCTTGATTTTATTTCAGATGCCATAACATTTGGGCCTTTTTATGCAGCTTTTGGCTGGTGTTGAAGCAATTTCTGTCTGTTTCTTCTTTCTCTTCCCCCTCCCCTTTGCCATCCATGGTGGGAGGCTGACAAAAGTCAGTGACTCAGCCCTAGAAGAGAATGGAAAACTCCAACAGGGCTTTGAATTGAAACGCAGGCAAGGAAGGAGAGACCCAAGGGGAGGCTGGAGAAAGGGACGGAAAGGGACTGTAATGAGAAAAAACGCGAAGGGAGGAAAGAAGCACTCTGTATTGAATAAGCAAGCAAGAATAGGTTCTTACAGGAAAGTCACTCATACTCCACAAACTGGGGAAAGGTAGGTTCACACACAAACAAATCCCAAACTATTTGAGCAAACAAGGAATTTCAGGAGGTGCAGAACTATAGCCTGATTAAGCACAAATTTTTGTCCCGTCCCCTATACTCTCATGAGTCTCAGCACCTCCTTTCTCTGTGGCTCTTACCAAGCAAGAAAGAGACTGTCTTAGGGATAAAAAGGTGAGCAGAGTGACAAGCAGGCAAGAAAAGGAGTGCCACAAAACTTCATGGTGTGTGGGAGATGTATTAAAATCCAGCAGCGGGCTTTAATGCCAGCCCAAGCTGCAAGCACGGTTCTCCAACAAAGCCGTGCACCCCAGTGCATCCCAACGTTTCCCCAGTCTGCCGATGCTCTTCAGCAGCAGTGAAGGCAAAGACCACTGCCTCACCTAGCGAGTCGGGAAGGTGTCTTCAAGCACCCACAGATGCAGGTTTGTCCTGAGGACAACAAAAGACCTCTATCCCCATGCACAGGGTAGTGCATCTGGTCTCCCTGCAGCCACATGGATATACAGCCTCCCCTTCAAAGCTGGATCTGGCCCTATAGCAGTAACAGAGAACTGCTCCAAAGCCAAACGTTCTTCCATCAGATCTGTGCATATCACACAGGGGCTCCCCAGGTTTTTCAGTCTCTCTGAACAGCCAGCATGCTACCCCAGGGACTTTTCAGCACACAGCGTGATGGATGCAAAGATACCCATGTTCTCCCAGGCTATCCAAGCACCAAATTACTCAGCTGTTTGCTGTTCTGGGTCCTTGACATGTCTGTGCAACACACCATGGAAGCATTTCAAAGGAAAAGTCTGCCATTTTGGGGTTGTGATTCTCCCTCAATGCCTCATTGTACCGAGGAAGGGCGACAACCAACGCATTGTACTGGCAAGCATTTCTCATCACGCTGGGTCCCTGGGTAAGCTGGGTCCACTCTAAAGAGCTGTTGTCTTTTGCCTGCCACCACACCAGCGTAACATATCTCACACATCCATGGCAGCCTACTCGCTTCCCATTCACAAATTCCTCCGCTGAATAACACCAAAGAGTTAAGGCTCTGTCAAAAGGTTGCGTTATGGGAAGGGAAACTGGAGAAAAAATGGCTTTCAATGCAATGCGAGCATAGACAATACTGTTTTGTAACTGCGCCGTTTGATGTGCAATGACAGGAATTAATCATTTTACTTAACAGAATTACTCTTTGTTATGTAAACTTTGTAAAGTCAGTCTCATGTGACCTCTTTCAATTAGGAACAAATTGTTTAAAACTGTCATTTTTCTGAAGGCACAGTATTCGTAAGAGCGACCTCAGGGATGGGTTGTCATTTCACCCTGGAGTACTCACAGCTGTGCAGTTTGACACCAAATGGAGACCAAAATGTGCAGAATTACTCTTTTTTTTTTTTTTTTTCCAACAGACTGAGCGATCCCTCTGCGCTTATTCTAATCTGGGGCGAACATTTGTTTCCCATTTCATTTTCTCCGGTTCTGAGAGAGCTGGATTTGGTTTTATAGGTTTCTCATCACCTCGGTCTGCGAGCACCTCAGTGGTGAGAAAGACATGCTTCCTGAGAGCCCCTGAGAGAAAAGGAAGCATTTTCCATCTACCAAGAGAACCCAGACCAGAAAAGACGAAGGGCCCCATCTTCAGCAAATGAAAATCATTGCTTCAGCAAAAAAACAGTAGAGCTAATGTCACACAGAAAGCCTGTAGCAGAGCCAAGAAGACCCTCCAGAGGTCCACAATTTCACCCCAACTTCTCAGCCTTCTCTCCTGGTTCCCGTAACCTCCAGAGCTGCTGGAGCTCCCTTTGCTGCCAAATTGTTTCGCACAAACAATTTGACCTGCGAAGGGCTGGAAGCATCCTCTGTTATGTACGGAGGTGCCCAGAGTTTGCCATATTGGCCGTATTAAGGCACAGGGTGAGACTTTTGCCAGGCTGGTGCGAGCGCCGCGTATTTGCTTTTGAAGCTGCTTGCAGAAATGAGGCAGCAGCAGCAGCCTTAGGCTGTGCATGCCCTGACAGTGCTGGGGATAACTGAGCCACACGTGCATCCCAGTCCTTTTTGGAGATCCCATTTCACCTCTGCTGCCCATGGAGGAGGCTGCCTGTATTCCTGCCCCAGTCCTGCCCCTCCAAGAGGGGAACTCATTACACTTCATAACCTCTCTCAACCGCATCAACAGGCCCAATTTTTGTCCTCTTAGTGCTGTGTTAAGCTAATAGCCAGCCCTGATCGCTCTCGCTGATAAAAGCATTTGCTCTTGGTGTTTCCCATGCATAATGCAACGTTTATGCTCAGGTCCATGCCCTTTCAAAGGGTGCCTGTGCGGCTTCCATTTAAGAGCCCAATCAGAAGATATGCCGTTTTGCTTTGAAAGGTATCAGGCAAACTTTGATCTCATTTCCCTGGCTGCCCTGCCCAGCAACATTGGCCGCATTAAGAAAAACGAACTTACCTGGTCCAAACGAGAAGGCTAACGATCTCGCATCCTGGGGCTTTCAAGTCAAGCTGAGCCATTATGTACATTCCCCCCTGAAATCAAACATGGTCCAAGATTGCAGAAGGACCATCACCCAGCAGTGCCTGCCAGCTAAACTTGTCCCTCATATGGTGCTGTTTGCCCGTACGGACTTCCCTGACCTGCGAGTTGCCAACATGACTTCAGTATGGCAATAGGACTCACTTATTACTCACCACAATATAAAGTGAGGAAGATGTGGGGTCTGCAAAGGCTGGGTTAACACCTGGGGCCACAGCCCTGTTAAACAGCAGCCCAGGGTTGCCCGAGGAATTAAACCACTGCAGTACGTTTTTCTCAACATCTTCCCATGGGGGTAGCTGAACATAACCCCCAGCCCCTATAGTGCCAGGTGAAAGATGCAGAAAGATGAAGCCAAAGCAGATTAAGCGGGTGGATGAAGATGTCCGGGGAGCCTGCAGCATGGCTCACGTCACAGCTGACATCCCCCAGGATGCCACCCTGGGCTTCGCAGGATGGTGTCCTGGGATGGAAAACATGTGGGCCCCGTGCTGTGCAATAAACCACACTGGAAAACAAGCCCCATGTGCAGGAGTTTATTGAGCGAGGCAGGCTGCAGGTATCTGCAGGAGCTAGTAATAGTGTCTTTCTCTAACAAGCTCATTAGCTTCTGGAGCAGTGAAATCATCTCTGGCATATTGCTTTTGATTGCTGTGGCTGTATCTAGTGTTTCTATCAAGGCATTTCTAATAGCTAATATTCATTGTGGTATTTCAATATGGGATTTACTCCCACTCTCTGCAAAACAGCACTGGTTCAGCCCCAGGAAATAAAAACAACAGCAGCTATCAGCACTGTTAAGTAGGAGACAATTGTTCTTGTCTGATTGTGCCAGTCCTTTACATAATTTCATCAGTTCTTCGTAAAAAGGAGCCTTCCTCGTTCCCTGGGACAGAGGCTGCATGTGCTGGGGACAGCCTCTCCATCCCAGGGGAGCAGCCGTTCACCCTGGGCTCAGCGCAGTGCCCCAGCATCGCATGATGGGAAACCACCTTGACTGCACTGCTGTTGGTGGAAACAGGCTTTTAGCTTGACACTACTGTGGATATATCCCTGCAAGCAACAGCCAGTGCTTTTGACTCCCTTGAGCCAAGGAAATCAGCCTCACAGCGGGGAACCAAACAGCGATCTCATGAAAGAATGAGGCTTCAACCCATGACACCAAAAACTACCTCACAACTGAAAGGTCAGACAAGAGGATGCCCACTCTGCAAAACCACTCCTGGGCCTTTAGCACCTTTTCTCAATCCTCTTCTGGTCTATTTATCTGTTATTGTATTCACATACCCAACTACAGATTTCATGCCAAATACCAGCAAGACCTGACATTTTCCTGGGAAGTGAAGATGTCTAAAGCAATTCAGCTCCTCTTCTGCAGTTTCTGCTTTGTACCCTTGAAAATCACTCTGTCTAATGACAGTTTTCTTAAACACATAAAACCCAATAAAACTATTTCTAGCAGTAACTTCTGCTTAGCACCAATGTCCTACCACCATCAACAGGTGACAGCAGCAGCAATCCAATGCAGTCTTCATTAGAAACAGATAAAGAAGATAATGACACACACGCAAAAGTTTGTTTGTTTAAAAGAAGGGTAATTTCTGCAAACAGTATTCTTTTTTCCTAGAATTCCACCTGATTCTGTTGCCTCCTCAACAGCAATAAAGATTAAAGAAAGGACATCAGTCTCTGTTACTAGCACTTGCAGTCACTGAAATCTAGAGGACAGAGCAAGCCAGGAAAAATATTGAAGAGAAATGCATTCCCTGGGTAGACTACATTTTCTGCTGCCTGTGTTCTCCCTCAAAGACCAGGAATTTTGGCACCCAAAGGCAGTGCCTCAAGGCTGGTTCTGTCAGCAAAAGCAACAGCGTGAGGCTGTTTACCAGCAGTGACGCTCCTAAGGGCTGGGCCAGGCTTTAGGAGCAACCTGACCAAAAAGTGACCTGATGATGTCCTGAGAAGATGTGTCCCACAGCTTGTCTTGGCTGTGAAACAGACTTGAGCTCCATCTGCAGAGAAAAATGCTTGACTGGGAGGGAATCGAAGGCAAAACTCCAGTTCACCCAGTTCGGGGGTACTAGTGCAGACCACGGGCCATGCACGCTGCTCGGTGGAAGACACCAGCGTTGCTCACAAGTTACAACAAGACCACGTACATTGCAACGCGACGGTATTGCCATTTCCTTCACCTGCAGCATGTTTCAGTGGCATTAACAGAAACTATGGATGCTCCCCAGCCCCAAAACAGATCCTGTGGATGGAACCAACGGTTATTGGTGGAGCTTGCCACCGTCCCAGCCTCTCACCCCGTTTTCCAGTAACGAGCTCCATTCCTCCAGGGTTTTATTTTCATTAAGAATTCTTCATAACTTGTATTTATTTGCTCAGTGTCAGTTAGCTGTCTGCCTTTCCGCCTGAACTATCTTTAGCTTCCAAAATATTTTGCATTTCAGGGAAGTATTTGAGCAACTTTTCTGAGAAGAAATAACACAGAGCATTGGAGCGCAGGCATCACGGTCACGTGCAGAGACACCCTCAGCGGCTCGGGGATCGCGCCTTCACCTTGGAAACTGTCCTGTTTGCTTTTTTTCTCATCTGTATTGGGGGATCCACGACCTGTCCTGAAACGGCTGCGTGAGGTTGGTACCCGACGCGAGATTAGTGGGACTCATGGAGAGAGGAGGATGGGCACAGCAGCGTCGCAGCGGGATGCATGGTGCTGCACGAGCGCGCAGCACGATGCACAGCACATGGCACAAGTACGCAGCCCAGCACAGCCCGGCATGGCCCAGCTCAGCACCTGCTGCACTGGGGGACTGGGAGCAGTTTTTAATTAAAGAAGGATTTCCATCTAATTCCCAGGGAAGGAATGTGAATAAAATTGAACTCTCAGAAAACCTGCAGGATTAGTTTTCTTTTTGTTGTCACTGAGAGAGCTGTTTGCCTGTAATACCTGCCGTACGGTTTGGATCCTGGCTTTCCATCCCAAGCATTCCTGTAAGAATCAGTGCCTGCACCATTAGCATGTAATCATTAGCATGTTAATCTTCCTTTTGCATATGCAAATGAGAGCTATTTGCCTTCCAGATTTTAATTTTAGCACATAAAAATAACAGGAAAGGAAAATAATAGGAAAACACTATGGGATGTTGTGGAAAGTGTTCTGCACACAGAGACACAGGCGTGCCAGCTAGCATTAATGGTAGAAAGTCCCCTTTGAGATAAGTGAGCTGGAGAGGTTTGACGGTGTCGGTCTAGGATTGGGATGCTCCGCAATCACCCTTCCTTCCCATGAAGGCTGTCACACTGCAGAGCAGCTTTGGTGAATGCAAACTGAGGTCCATTCATAGGAAAGCTGACCATAAGCATCCCCCAGGATGGGGGTTAACCAGCGACCGGTCCTTCAGAGACCTCTACCGCTTCTAGGGACATTGGGTCTAGGGGACTGGACAAAATTTAGTCCTAATTCAACCATCACACCACACAGAGGTAGGTCTGGCTCCCTGTGGGACTGCACTGATGCCCAGCTCCTAAGGCTCCGTCCAGGGTGCATCTCCCTGCAATGCCAGCATAGCTGGCAGGATCATTATCTTTGCAGTAAGCTGTTAATCAAAGCCCCTGCTTGCTGTGCAGAGATATGTAGTGGGCGGCAAAGCGGGCTGGTGGAGCTTGTCATCGTTAATGAGATTATGCTCCCCTAATCTCACAGCAAATCAGATTTTCATGCTGTGCGCCTTTATCACAGGCCGAGAGCGAGAAGGAAGGCGAGAAGCAGCACAGACCCAGCCTCCCCAGTTCAGTTCGACAAGCAAGGGCTCTGCAGCAGAGGGGATCCATTTCATGACTTTTAAGCATTTATTTGTAGACGACTTCTGAAACCAGAGAGGAGGGGGCTAGCAGATTTGCCCGGGACCCCCAGGACGGGGAGTGAGTGTCACTGTGCAGGAGAGGGAAGGGAAACCTAACGGCGGGCGCGTACCTCTGGCAGGGGAGGAGGACGCGGCTCTTGGCACGCCTGTCCGGCGTGAACAGCTGTGCTCTTTTCCACAGGGTTATGCAACTGTTTTGTTCCCAAATAATATAACCAGTGTTATGTTTAAATTCATACCAAATCTTGTTTATCTTGCTTCAGTTTCACAGAGAAATCATGTGTGAAATTTTAGCGGGGTCTGACGATCGCTGGCCGCAGCCGCGGACCTCGCTGCCTCCCGCGCGTCCTTTGAGGCGGCTTCGGGGCTCTCCCAGCCCTCCGGCCCCATGCCGGGGAGCGGGTTCGCTCCTTTTTGGGGACACGGCCTCTCGGGTGATCACAGCTTGCGCTGTCTCGATAAAGGCTGCGATCCCACGGCAGCTTCCCCGTGACAAAACCCCGTCGCCTGAGCTACGCCGACACGGAGCAAGGAGATAAGATGAGGTCTGGGGGGAAGGAGCCCCCCAACAAGACCTAGCAGGAAGACCCAGTGCCCAAGCAACAGAGCATCGCTCAACCTAGAGGAGACCTTTAGTCTCCTGGTAAGCCCCAAAGCAACAAATATATCTACCACTGGCTGATCTGACAAAGCAGCTACATTTCTTTTGATACACTCATTAGAAATATGGTAAAACGCCAAGGTCCAACTTTGGGTGAAGAAAAGAGGGTTCATATAACCTCTCTGCTCTTGCTGCAGCCAAAACCATGGTCCTGTTAAATGCAAGTACAAATCCAGTGTCTGTGGCATCGCTGGAGGGTGCGAGCAGCATCCCTGCATGTGCCGGGCGGTAACTGCATGGGCAAGTCACATGTTTTTGCAACTGTCTTTTAAGATTCTGAGCCCAACTGTTCAGCTACATATTTAGGACAAAGTTGCAATAACCAGAGAGGCTTTTGAACTTGGGAACAATAGGAGCTATTTTCAATGGGTGAATAATGTTGAAAATCTGTCCCTTAACGTCAGCTCGCAGAATCATCATTTTTCCCAGTAAATAATATAAAAGTTTAATTTTTTCTCAATGGATTTCAATGCAACATTTACTTTGAGACCGTTTATTCGTCATCCAAGAATAGCAGGGAGACAGGCTGAAGAAGAACAAGATGATCTTTATCATTTCAAATAGAGCAATTCCAATATTTCTTTTAACCATCTCACTGTAGCTCCTCGTGTTTACATGCATCCCATAAAAACAATTTTAGGAAATCACTTATTTTCGTGTTTTACAGCACATTCCTTTGACGAAGAGAAATAAATCTGAAACTCATATAGATATTGCTACTGTTGGTGTAAAAAAAAAAAAAATAGTTTTCTATGCAAAAATGCAGCATGTCCAAAGTAATGCACTTCAGGAGGGTGTATTGATGTTTAAAGGAAAAGAAACATTATTCACTTGGATTCTTTTTCATGGTAATAATTTCTGAGTGTTCATTGATGGCTTAAATATTGTAGGAGATACATATTTTGAATTGCATAATGTTTTGACACTACTAAAAAAACTTTCTGAATAGACGTGGTTTAGAAATCCAACTTGGAATGAAAACTAATTTTGAAATATTGGAATCTCTCTGATTTCAAAGTAGGTCTCTTCATTACTCAGTGGAAGTATCTCTTCTTAATTAAAAGAATACATAGAAACATTTTTCATAGCCTGGCAGCAGTGTGCTGGGCAAATAATTAATCTTGTATTGTCTTTTTGGCAGCATAACGCTTTCCTGCAACACTACTTGTGCAGTAGTTTATCCCCGTATGAACTAGAAGCAGGCTATGCTAAAATAAGGTTCTGATTCAGATATATTACAAGAACTGAGATTTTATAGCCATGAAAGCAGCTGCGCACAACAATTAAAAAATAGCAGTTTATCTAATCCTGTGTTTCATGAACGTGGGTCTTTTATTATTACAATTCAGAGATACCCTCCTTTTCATGTCAGACTTTGTGTTTGCAGTATTTGCTTTTTTGCTTCTTGCTGTACACATTTAAACATCTGTTTTCCATTACTGACCCTCTGAAACATGACTTGCCACTGTAGCACAGGCAAAAGCATTGAGGATGGCCATGAAACCCCTGCTTTTGTTTAAAGCAGAGTTGCCAGATAAGATTATTTAAGCTGATAAAAAACCAAAACAATCTCAGGGTCACTGATGTTGGTGTTCTGGCCCACTTCTCTTTATTAGATAGTTTTGGCCAAGGGGCTTCAACTGATCTTGTCGCTGTTGCTTGTAACCTCCTGCCCAGTGATGATTTCATCTTCCTCTCGACACCATTCTTCTGTGATTAGAAATGATCCTCTGACAACATGTCTGAAACAGAGAGGTGGTCAGGGTTTACAGATGCAATTAAATGAGCGGTCAGCACACAATGTGCTACAACATCTCTTTCTATGCCGGGATGCTCTGACACCAACTTGGTAGGTACAACAGGAGTGTCTATGCCACGGGTTGCCACCGTGCATCACCTTCACCTTACTGGTGAAAAGAGGTTGTTGCCAATATAAGAACTAGTAAGAGGAGGTGGCAGCAAGGAAACCAGCAATGTCCTTCGGTGATCTGCTGCATCTGTTGAAGAGGCTGGAAATCCTGTTAAGTTAAAGCAAAAGGCGAGGATGGTGATGTCGGCTCTGCTGCAATGTTCACCCCTTTAGGCGATATGCAAAGCGGAGCTGGAGCAAACTGCGTTTTCCCCACAGTGATGATAGCAGCTGCTTCCCAAAGCTCAGCTTCTGGATGACTGCTGTCCTTGAAAAATCACCTGCTCTCCTGGACTGGGGCTCATGGCACGTCTGACTTATCCATACACAAAGCAATTTCCTGCCAGATTTCCACTGACATAAGAGAAGGTTATAAATGATGCCCAGATAGCTGCTCCTCTGCACTAATTAACAGTGTAACTCTACATAGCCTTATTTCATGCCGGTGGTTTCCCATGCTTTATAGTCCAAATGCTCCCACCGCCTGTTCCAGCATTCGCTTCCCCTCCGATGGGATGCGGGCAGAGCCCAGCAAGTAGTTTCCACCTCCCCTTTCAAGGCACTGACACGCTGGCAAGCAGAGTTAAGGTCCCTCGAGTTTAAACTTGAACAAAACTGAGTGAATGTGGCTGACTTTTACCACGAGTTCAAGAACATGGAAATTTTTAATGCATGTTTAGATATGTCCTAGGATAATCTATGACCTCTTGAGTCCTTTTTGATCCAAAGAAAACTTCAGAACATAATCCTGGCAGATATCTTGGAATCGTGACGCTGAGTGATTCTACAGATATCCCAAGTGATGCTCAGAGAGGAATGAAAATATCTTCAAATTACCTCCCATCTACCAAGGGATGAAAGTGAACAGTAAATGCGGAGTGCTTACTGCATGGGAAGCTGTCAGAGCAATCAGTTTGTACGTCTATATTGTGTGTCCTAGTCCCAAAGAAATTCCTTGCGTATTTCTGTAATATGTAAATAATGCCCACTCCTTGGAAAACAAAATGTTTCACAGTCTTTCATAGGCTTTTCACAGCATTTTGGGGGTAAGAAGTTCAGCTCTTTCTCAGAGTTGCATGGTTTATCTGAATTTGCCCATTTTACCAGCATTCAGATTGCACACCCAGGGCATTCCGAGGCACAGCTGACTGGCACATCGCAGCCAGCTGCCCTTCCACGACTTCGTTCCCATGGCCAGAGCCACGGGGCCACGCACTGTCCGTATTGTGCCCTTCACCCAGAGCAAAGCAAGCTGCCTCACAGATGAGATGGGACTTGTCTTGGAGACAGCCATGGCTGAGAAGGTTTTGCTCAAAGACACCAGGACAACAAATTATACTTTAAATGTTGAGTTGCTCACTGTGCATGCAGACCACAATGAACTTCTCGTTACTGTCTCATTGTAAAAGTCAAGAATTATTTTCCCTCCCAAGCTATGACCTGTCTAAACTCCCTGAGGAATTCCTCCTGCAATATTTACCATGGAGAAGAGCGGACTTGGTAAAGAGCCTCTAAATAAGACATTTTTAACATGGACAATCTTTGCTCCCCCTCACCACGAACAGAGTTTCTTTCACCCTTAAATGGGTCAGCATTATGTTGTGGCTGCATCTAACCCTACTGACAGCCAAGGTAAGATCATTCAGGCTTCCTCTAATGCCGACTACCCACTTAGCAAGTGACATTTTAAACACATCCTCTTCAAAAGCTCTGCAGACACCAGCCAAACAGATCACAGCTGAAAACTCCCCGCCTCACAGAGTTTAGACAGAAATGCACATCTATGTGTAGGCACGGCTCAGCACCTATCTCATTGATCATGGTTTCTGGAGTGTTCAAAGGGTTAAGATGAACTATCCTAGATACCTGCTAGCTAATGGTTTGGGTCGGATGAAACTTTGTTTAGCTGTTCCCTTCTGCATTACTAAGGAAAGTTCATAGGTATTTTGATACAAAGAAGATGTGGAGAGGACAAGGATTTAAAAAAAGACATAATTAGGACATATAAATGCAGTAACATCTGCCAGAAGATGTTGTCTTAGGAAAAGGCAATGTTTGTGTGTTCGTTTGCTTCAAAATCACTTTGTTTAGCTGCCAAGAGGACATCGTACAAGGAACTACCTTTCCAAGCATCATGTATGTGCCATCAGCCCTCACTCTTTCCTACTCCAGGTGAGCTTTTTTGCATATGATTTCCAAACAGAACAACTGATTGGACCTCTCTGTCTAACTCTTTCTCTTTCCCATACTAAAAACCACGTGGTCTTGATTCTGGGGAGGACAGCAGCATGTGTGAAAGTCCATGCTTGTTCATCGAAGTACTTAAGCTCGTGCTTAAAGCTAAGAAAACACTTAAGTGCTTTGATAAAAAGGGAAGATCCACCAAATTGGCACCAAAGAGATGCTACAGTTAATTGATTTCCTTTGAGAACAGCCTGTATTTTCCCCAAAGGGCTAATACTGTTGTTCTTCTATTCCACTCAAAAGCTGTTCCAAAGCTGCAGCAAGTTTGATAGGGTTGGCATTTCTTAGAAGCTATTTATTCACCCATGACCAAAGTATTAAGACTCGCTCTCTGCAGTAAATATGCACAAGTGGACACACACTGGGAAATTCTTTGTCTTGTCCCGTGTTCTGCTGCTGAAGGAAGACACATGGTTTCAATGATGTCTTTGTTATCTGATCAAGCATCCAGTCCAATTTGCAATTTTAATGAAAATCAGACACCTGCACTGCAACTGATCTCCACTTCCAGGATTAACAACAACAAGGAAAAGAAGCATTCCCCCTTATCAGAACAACTGAAGCCACCAGTATCTTGTTACCAAAGACCAGGCTGAGATTTCAGATGTTACCTGGAAGAAAGGAACCCTTTATCCCTCTTTGGAGAGTGATCTCCTCAAATGGAGAACCGAACCAAAATGACTAGCTAGTGGTAACATTAGCTCCAATGGGCAGCTCTGGCCACACCACATCTCTGCAAGCTTCAGAGACAGGCTGTGCTGTCTGACTCCGAGGCAGCACAAGTATTGCACTGACCACACAGCCAGCTCTCTTGTACACATGGTTTACCAAGAATACTACCAGGACATGCATTTTTTTGGTGTTGATTCAAGTTTTTTCTTCTTTTAAATCCGTACAGGGTCATTTTTAATCTGGTCTGTCTCGGACACAGCCTGGAGATGTCACACTCTGTAGCACTGAGGAAACCCCCCAAAAGAAATCAGGAGTGGATTTGGAAATGGGACAAGTATCCTGGTTGCAATGCCACCCGGCAGAGGTTCCCCAGCACATCCCCATGCCACAGCTGAGGCTGTGTGATGCCTGGGTGGGAGCGTGGCCAGGCACCACACATGGGGCATTCAAACATCAGGGGCAAAAGACCAGCTCAACACATGCCTGGCACCTGTTTCCACAGCCACAGCTCCAATTAAAGTGGGAGAAAGATACAGTGTGTGCAAAAAATGGGAAATCATTTAATAGAATGTATCAGAGAGACTTGCTCCACTCCGAGGTGCGAAGAAACCCACTTCCTCAGTGTTTTAGCTAATGTTTACTGAAGTACTTTCCAAAATGTTTCCTGATTTCTCCTCTTGCCTGAAACCCATTTCTTTCCATCAGCTGGGTTGGTGTTTTTCATGTAGGGGAAGAAGGATAAGAGAAGGAAAGGAGGAAACAAAAATACTAGTAAGCATCTTCAATGAGTTGATAAACTTCAAATACTACCCCAAATCAAGAACTTCTAATAAAATTGGCGATTTTTCACACAGCCTTTGCCTGTTGAAGGAAATTTGTTTCAACGGAAACCCCCCTCAGCTGTGGAGATGCTCAGGTAGCTCTGACCACATCAGGGAAGTTTCAGGTGCCAGAGCTCTTGGGATCTTCCTTGTCCTGAGAAGAAAATCTTATCTATTGCATAGTTTGCCTTCTTGTTGTAGCATGAGCTCCCTCTTTTGCCCTTTGGAAGGTAAATCAGGCAGCTCCAAAGAAAGGGCTTGTCAAATAGTTTCAAGCCATGCCTCTCTTCCTGTCCTACGGCAAGGCAAACAATTTGGAGACCCCAGGTCAGCGAAGCATCGCATGTGTCACTGAATTGAGCTCTTTATGTGCATGGGCTTATGTTCCAGAGAGAGGCAATGATGCTTTTTATAGCAAGACTACTTTCTATTCAACTCTGAGTTGGGCTCTGCTTTCCTAATAAGGGTTTTTCACCCCATTTTGCAAAGGGAATTGTATTATTTTGAAACTACATTTAGCCACCGCAGCCTCCCAAAATGTTCTTGAAGACACTGTGCCCTTGAACTTACCACCCATGAAATAACAGAGGGAGCTTTCTCCCCAGGCTGTTTCTCTTTCTGTGTGGTTTAGGGACAGCCTCTTCACCGTATGGCCCGGGGATTACGTCCTGTTGTAACACCCCCAAGCCCAGTGCGCTGGTGCTGCTGCTGAGGATGTGCACACTCATTTCTAATGTGATTCAGGGCTCACGTAAGCTGATGGAAAAAATCTCCTGTTGATTCCAGAGGAGCTGGATGCTCTCGTAACATCCCTCCAAGGCATTTGGACGTACCCTTGCAAGTGCTGCAGCAGTTGTAAGGTGAAGCGGTTCCTTAAGAGCCTGTTTGATAATGTCCGCCTGTTCATCCAAATTACATCCACAGTGCTTATCTCTCCCATCATTTATGTCCCTGCCTCCTATAAACACCAAGTCTGAAAAAGTTGTAAACTAACCACAACAAACATTTAAATGCCACGTTCAGGTCCATGTTAAGTCTCAGATCTCTTCTCCAAGTCCCACTGTCCCTGTGCATTTTGGTCAAGGAGCATTTGGGGAAGGATAGTTATGAATGTGAGACATTACCAGGCAACTAAGAGATGGTGTTTGCGAAAGCACCTGCAGGTGGGGTTATGTGACTCCATGCTGAAAACTGGATATTTGTGTTGTGTGCTAAAGCTCAGTGCTGTCATTACCCCAACGGACATGTCTGTGCTCCACAACAGTCCTAAGTGGGGTCCTGGAAGCAGTGCAGCTGCGTTAGCTATTTATCCAGCAAGGAGCTGTTCTGGTGCAGTTACACTTCCTAATCCTGCAGCTTGATTTTTGAGAGCTTCCAGGAGGATTCGTGCCCATGATGTGGTGCAGAGGTACCTATTTCAGTCACCTGTGCCTAACTGATTTCAATGCCCTAGGTTCACACTGTAATGAAGGAGTTTTAGGAAAATTATATGCAAAAACATTTATCAGCTAGCGTGGAGATGATGTCGCAGGGCTGAACACAGCTCCTGTGAATGTCCCTCTGCTCTGGGAAGGGCCAAAGCAGAAGCGAGCCCATCCAAGTGCTGTGAACACGTCCTGGGCACCATCCCTGCTCACTTGTCACTGGATGTGCTCGGCATGTCCCTGCGGGCACAGCAGGGCCATCTGGGCATCTCCTCTCCACCAGAGTCCCTAGGGACCATCGTGGTCCAAAAACCAATCAGCAACAACAGCTCTGCCTTCGTCCAAGGTTTTTAGTAGTTGCGGTATAACAGTCGGGGAGAGGAATTTAAAGCTTTGTTTTTATCTTCCTCTCTCTTCACTTCTTTTTTCTTTTCTTTTGTTTTTTAAGCAGGCAAACATCTGGAGAGCACTTTAAGATAACCATAGCAATGACATGAGGACAATTGGCAGGCAGGCGCTGTGCTCCTCAGCTGCGTGCTGTGATTCACTGGTCCAGCGCTCGGGGCTGCGTCCAAGCGTCCCAACAAGGAGGGACCTCTTCGCATCAAGACCTTGCCCCGGGGTCACAGATAGAGCACATGAGAACTTTTATTGGAGCAGAACGGGGGGAATGTAGATATCAGGGGATTTTCAATGGAAATCACAGGTGTTTCTTCCCTGCCTCCTCCCTGTGAGAGGCCCCTCTGTGTTCTGTTACAATTTGTTTTTCTGGCAACCAGCGTGCTCTATTTTTCTTGCCTGTGCTTTTATGAGTTATGTTTGGTTTCTGCTAAAACAACAGAAAACAGCACAGGGCTGGGGTTTTTTGAGTGAGTTGTTGGGGTTTTTTTCTTTTCCTTTTAGGAACTATGCAAAGGGTCATTTGGAAGCCCTGATTCCAGTAAAACTTTTCAGAAGGATTGATGGAGGTTTCAGATCAGCTGAAGGTCACAGGTCAAATGGTTTAGCCCCCCAGGCGGGCGAGAAGATGAGATTAGCAGCCATGCAGCCACAGCGAAGCCGTGAAAGAGATCGCAGGGCTCCACGGGACACGCACGGCGGCAGGAGAAAGACGAACTTTTAGCAGTGGGCTTGCAAACCACTGTTTAAAAATGTCTCACTGAAGAGCCACTCTTCCACCCCATTTCTGCAGAGAAAGTGAACTGCAGCTGGCCAGAAGTGAGGACATGGAAAGAAGCAGACACATGTTCGCACAAGAGCAGGAGAATAAATATCTTGGGTTTTAAGACGAAGAGATTTTTTCATTGTGGTGGAGGACTAAGTTTTTTAAAAATATCTGATATTGTGTTTAAAAGCAGAATCAATTGTTATTCAGTGCAGGCCTGAGACAAAGATTAAGCAGGGAGTAAGAGCAGGTGTTTAATAAATCTTTAGAGGAGTTGCTTTAAAAGGTATCTATGTTTTGCTCTAGACAAGAAGTATCAGTATTGGTAAAATACGTTATCCACGCACCTCCATCTAACCAGTGAAAGATTTTGGCTGTGTTTCAGAGAAAAAAATCGGTGGCATATGGTCTGCCTAAAGTGTAAGCATGACTTCTTCTTTCAGCTGGTCTTGGCACAGTGGAGGTCGTGAAATAATTTTTCAGAAACCTCAGCTGGACCAAGGCAGAGCCTCCTCCCGTTTTCATTGTTCTCCCTACCGAGAACCTTATTCATAACCACTACTGTTATCATCATGCCATGCATCTTCCCAGGACTAAAGATTTGCTGTTCTGAATACAGAAGCATCTTGCCTTTTCCCACTGAAGACGGGGATGGTGATTAAAAAAACCCAACAGGTATTATTCCCTGAGAAATGCATGTAAGACCTCTGCATCTTCTAACATTTCAGATTGTTCCCCACATCCTTTGCTGTCAGGAGGAGAGGACTCCAGGCTCTTCAGTGGGGCTCAGGACCCAGCTCATGTTGCAGGCATTCGATATTCACAGGAGCAATTCCTACCAGCCATGTGTCACCAGCCTGTGAGCCCTGCGAAGACGGGATGTAACGAGCACCCCTAACTTTCATGAGTAATCCTACCTGCGAGACAGCTTTCAGGGGGAGGAGGACAGTGGAAAGTCTGGAAACAGAATATGGAAAGGAAAAATTCAAGGCCTCCATGTTATGTGAGATCATTAAGGCGAACTGCATACCTCTAAGCAAAACCAACAGTGCTTATCTGCATGAACAAGCATCCTTTCTCTGCCTTTACAAAGAGTTTGCAAAGGATTAACAGACTGGTTACTTCAAATCATGCAGAATGGACAAACCCTATTCCTGTGGTTCCCGAGACAGAAGAAAATATGTTATCCACCTGCCCAACCAAGAAATGTGTTTGCATGATGACCACAGCATTTACATAGCTGTGAGGTATTGCATAGGGTTGGTTCCTCAAGGGAAGAAAAAGAGTCTAGGCTGCTTTTTTTTGTCTACACAAAAAGTGATTTATTTAAAGCCAAAAGGTGTGAAGGATTATCTTTTGAACCTGCCAAACTAGCTGCAGACACCCTGAAGAGCAGATTTTATTATTATTATTTTGCATTATATTATTTTTTTAAAAATGAAAGAAGCTTTGGAAGCAGAGAGATGAAAACTGCCTTTCCCTTGACATATTTCTTCCTCAGATTAAGTGTGTGTAATTCTATGCTATATACACAGCACTGTAGATAACAGAGGTGTTAGCTGTAGGACATTGCAACATCTGGGATGTAATTTATATCTCTCCCCATGTCTTCACTCTCAAACATATGTGGTTCATCATATTCTTTGCCATGGCTGGACTTTGGCAGGCCTCCAGCATTTCAGAGGTCACTGGGTTCTTGAGTGGCTGATTTGTCAATAGCTACATTTGCCGTGTTTACCCAGGTATTGTTCAGCTTTGTACCACTAAGGCAAGCTGGTACGCGCTGGTTCTGTTCCATGTATTGTTTATTCTCTGGTGTTTTGACCTTAGAGTTCATCTATGAAATGTGTCCAACCAGCACTTCTAGAAGCTATTGTGAGGCTGTAGAGATGAGGACAGGGATAGGACAGGACAGGACAGGACAGGATAGGATAGGAGCTGGTGTTGGGGAATACGGGTTAGAATCTGACATTTCTATTAAACTTGATGTTTGCAAATTTAATACACAGCAGAGGCATCACTCCTCTGTCTCTAAAACTTATAGCATGAGTGTCAATCACAGCTTTGGCATACCTGTTTTGAATCCTACTGAACATAATATTGGGATACCTCAGGAAGGTACTTCTTTTTTCCTTGTTTTACATTTAAAGATCATGAATTTTATCCCAAGGGGAAAACCTGCCCTTTTCTCATGCCAGCCAAGTACAAGTCCGAGGAAAACTAAAGCAGCACAACACAGCAGGTAACAGTTGAAGCCCAACCCCGACTCTGAAAGACCATCTTAGGATGCCAGTGATGCTCCACCAACCCCAACCTGCAACTATGAAAATGTCTACTCCACAAAGACCTCCAAGGACTGAGTCCAGTTGCTTGCCGACAGATGTTTTACAAGCCCAATTTTCAGAGGACGGCTATTCAAAGCTTTCTGAAAACCAAGACCTTTAGAAGTTTCATTAGCTGGACACCCAATAGCTAAGGCATCCCAAATCCCTAGCTATTTCTGAACATCTTGGCACACAGTGCTGAGCATAGGAAATGGGTGAGATTAACGACTTCGGCTCACACAACGAGCAGGATATGAAGGGCTACATGTGCTATGTGCATAATATGTCCCTTTTGCCAGTGTCAATCAAATTTTAAAGCACAAAAAAGACATTGTAGCCACTTGGAGAGCAAACATTTCACTTCCCAGATCAAAACTTAAGGGAAATATCCTCTTTCTTCCTGTCCTCCTGCTGTCATATGAGCTGGAGAATACAATTATCTAATATGAAAAATAAAATTAAATAAGCCAGCAAGTTTACAAGCTAAAAATTCAGAGGGAGCTGCTTCCTCTCATTGAACTTCTTATGTTTTTGTTGCCTGAGAGAAGATTGAGGTTTTCCAAAGGTGTATTCGATGATCTCGCACAAACACGCTCTGCTGCACTAGACATTTCTTATCAGGCTCGGACTGCGAAAGCTGTGATAGGAAATGTGCCATTCATTCACAGGGCTGCTGGTGGGGATCTGAGGCATATCTTGAGCATGTTATCACACGCTTTGTATTGTCTACTCCATCCTGAGAAAGAAACACTCTAATCAGCCCGACATTTTCTCCTTCTGGAAATCACCAGCTCCTTTCTCTGCCTTTTGCCTTGCATTGATTAAACACCTTCCTGTTGAAACAGTAACTAGACAACCACAATAGCGGCAAAAAAGACTTTGAAACTCAGTATCAGCTTCCCAGATTCCTGTTCTCTTTCACGTGAGAACAGAGTTATTCTGAATGCGTGGGCAGGGAATAGGTGGGGAAGTATTAGAGGAAGAAATTTTCCTGCTTGGTTTAATAACTATCACCTCCTGGTCCTATCCTGTACCTATGTACAAGTGGCTTGGATTTGATTCCTTTGGGTTTAGATAGTGCTCCCATCCGTGACCACCAGGAAAGGATCCCCTCTGCAGAAGATCCACTGCTGCTGAACTCAAGGAGGCTTCTTCCATGAGCAAAGTCATACATACTTGAAATATCAAGGCCAAAAAATTGAAATCTGATACCACCCATTTCTAGGAAATTTACAGTTCACTAATTGAAAACAAGATACGTATCTGAAATTTTTTTCCAGCAGAACCTTTTCCCATTTTTCTATGGGAAAGGGGTTTCCCTCACACCAGCCACACTATCCATTTAGATCTGCTCATTCTGATAAATTCCAACTTTCCAAATACTTTTAACTGTATTTCCCAAGCGTAGGATACTTTTGCTGTGTCCTTTTACATTAGCTAAAGTGTAAAAGGATATTCTCTAATAGGAAGGAGAACTCAATCATTAAAAATGTACGCACAGAAGCCACTAAGGCGGTATACATGTGAGAGTAACATTTATCTAATCATACCTATATCAGCTTAGTGTGACATTGCCTCCCAGAAAGGGGAAAAAATTACACTAACATTAACATTGCAATAAGATAAAGGTTTTTTTTAAATGTAATCGTATCCATTCAATTATCTTCTAGCCCTTAGGCTTCTAGGCTACCCACTTCTATAACTGTCCTTTCCTTAAAGGCAGTTTTTAACTTTTCACCTCACTAAAATCTAGTGGAGGAAAACCAAAACTGCACATCTTTTTATCTAAACTGGTAAGCATCTAGATCTCAGATTTCTTCTGTGAATATCCAAGAAGAAGGAATGCTGTTCTTAACATCCTGTCTATACGGGAAATTAAACGTTTTGTGGATACCAAAATATTCCCTGTATTACAATGCTTATCAGCAGAAAGAAAAGAAATAATACAGTCCAGAAGTTAATTTCAGAAAAATTCTAACTGCACAGGGAGAATCCTTAAACTTCTCTTGCTTATGCCCGTATTAATAACCGAGTTGAGCATTTTCTCTCCTTCCTGGGCAAATACCGCATTAAGCTTAAGGATGCTGCATTAGTCCTCTCAGCTGCAACTCTCTGGCAAAGGGCCCTTAGTTTAGTGGGTTGCATGGACCTTACAAGCTTGCAAGGGAGTGATATGCAGAAAAAAGGCTGGGTACAGACAACCTCCCATGAAAATGAAAAGGCAGTTCCAGCAGTCTTTCCCAGACATCATTCAACTCAATAAGGGCATTCAAGTGTCCTGGTAAGGAGCAATCCCAAAACAAGGTCCTCACAGGCTTCATCTCAGCTGTGGTTTGGATCTCTTCTTTGTTCAGTGCTCAGTTTCTTGAACCCTTATTCTTGCCAGTTTAAGATTTTCACCATGGCTATAATAACACCCACCCTGGTATTCTTTAAATGACAATTTGGGATGAGCATATTTAGCTTGGGCATCACCATATATGAAATATATTAAAATAAAGAGTGAAAATGGCTGATTACTCCACTCAGTGCTTCACACACTGTTGAAAAATAGCAAATAACAAAGTGAAATGTCTTGGTTAAAAACTTATTAGCAGGTATTTTAAATGCTTACAAAATTCACCTTATACAATCCCTTGGCTGAAACTACTCTTCAAATCCACTCAGATTTGCTGAAAATAGTTCACTAAGCTTTGCCTAGAAGGATGCTCACCTGGATGCTGAGCAGGAAGACAGAGCTGATTGATACACGCATACACACATGCAGACATCCAGAGAAGATTTAAGAGCCATCTTCTGCTGCAGCTGTTTTCATAATTTAGACCCAATGTTCTTACTCATTGCACATCATAGTCATATCAGTCAGACTTAAAGGCATGAGGAGGACCTAAAGATTGGTTCCAACCTAAGCCCTCCTCATCCATCTTAGTCATTTTACAGGCTTATAGCAGGAGTTTGTCCTTAGAAGCCTACATACAAGCCTTTCCTCGGTCAAACCAGAGCTTTAATTTATTGCAGTTCAGCCACTTTGGACAAGATGACAATGTGATGACAGCAAGCCTGTACCATCAGTCTTTCTGAAAGCACCATGAAGATAACTTCTTTGATGTTTCACAAAATTCAAAGCTTCTGAAAAGCACATTGGAGTAGCATTAAAAAAGGGGATGAAAGTTTAGTCCAGTAAGAATGACACAACCCACCGAACTCATGGGACCTCGTTATCTGCTTAGTTCCTACCATAATCTGCCTGTCTTCAGGCTTCCAGTAGTAGCATGTTGCACAGCATATTTTCCCTATAGTGTCAGCAAACCTGCTCTCAAAAAACCAAACATGTAATGGCATACTCTTACCTTTACTGCTACTAACAGTTTTTCTAAAATTCCCATCAAAGCCTGTGGGATATTCAAGACAGTTCTCTTCATAGCAAAAATAAAGGGTAAAAATTAAGCATGTCCTGTGACCATTCCTAAGCAGATTTTGCATCAGTTCTTGCATTCTTAATCAAAATAAACAGCTGCTTTATAGTGAATCATTTACCAAATTATCTAGTGTTTCTGAATTTTTTACCCCACACGGGTGATGAATTCCCTCTCAGGGCAGAGGCTGTAGGTGGGGGGGTAACTGCTATGCAGAAGTCTAAGCTTGCTAGTAAGAAATCTCACAGTAAACTGATCCCTTTGATCCAATGCTCAAAATCAATACCTAATATTATTGATATGCTTAGATATAGTTTTGAGAGGGACAAAACAAACAATACCACAGATGGAGAACCACATGGAAGAAGAGAGCCTTAGGGATAAGAGTGCAACTATCTTTGGTTCCATCCATTTCCATTTAAAATTGCTGGGTTTTTCTGGGAAATCCTGACCCTTGAGACATCAATATAAAAATTAATTCCTTCCTTCATTTCTATACACAGCTCTCTCCTCTTGATCTTTCTTCATAAACCATGACAACTTCTTTTACAGTAGCTTCCAAATGCAACCTTTAGTGGGGGTTTGGGGTTATTTATCCTATTTGTCCACATTAGAAACAGTTTTAATATGTCCACAGACCTTTGCAAATACATTGCGTATAATCCAGATTTAATCGCCAGTGATTAGGGATGAGTCATTGCTAGAGAGTTTGCTTCGGTGTAGCTACCCAATTTTCTCTGTCGAAGAATATACGAGGTAGCTGTAGCTGAGTACATACATTGTAAATCTAGCCCTGACTCAGACAGGAGAAGACAATGTACGAGGCTGGGTCCCATTTCTTTTTTAGACCACATATAACAAAAGGTTGCATTATTGCTGCATATTCCAATTACTTCTGCAGTTGTTCTACGTACTATTGGCCCATAAGTCAATATGTCCAAGATACGCACAGGATATATTGATTCACTGCAGCATCTCCTCTTCCTTCTGTAAAAGGAGGTATTGTTCAAATGCTAAAGTTACATGGCTGGATTTCCAAAAGCACTTACTATTTCGATAACTTTGTGCCTACTGATACACCAATGAATGCTGAAACACCAACCTGCAGGTCTAGCAAACTGAACGGGAGGTGATTTCTCAGGAAAGACCTTGCTTTTAATGTAGCAGAATTCACAGATGCTGTGAAATGCAGGAGAGGTCCAGTGCTTGGACTCTGAAGGCAGCTCCTCCATCCCCATCCCAGATCCAGCTTACCTCCCTTTTTCATTGACTGCAGAGGGAGTGGAGGGGACTGAATCCCTAATTTAACATACTAGCATTAGCTGACCATGTCTTTGGAAGGAATGGGGCATGTCATGGTCTTGCAAGACAAGTATACCATGCTGCCAAGAAAAATCTTCATCAAGGACAGTATCACATACTGCTGTTTTTACAGCTGTCAATTTTTTTCTTCCTAAAATGGAAGCAAACCTTTGCAGACAAGCTCAACCCTGGTGTAAGTACACTGAAGCCAAGTTCAGTATCAATAAATCAGTGCCCTCATCGGGAAAGCAATTGCATGGTTGTTTTTATCTGCTATTATCTGTAAGTTTAATTGGAGTACAAAAAGTAAGTAAATTTTTAATGAAAGCTGCATTCCCCATCCCAGCCTGTTGTATGACCTTCAGATATTGAAAACAAATGAATAATTGAAAACAAAGCTTCAATCATGCAACTTTTAGGTGTTTTGAAGCTCGCCTAAGAGACCTCAAAAGACTCCTTGCTCCTACCAGAAAGCAAATACTTCAATCAATTCTGATTTTAACCATTTCTCCTTTAAAAATAATTAAATTCTATTTCTGTACTTCTCTAATATGGAAAAAAAAATCTATATAAAAGCTAAATTCTGCTGGTTTTCATGTGGCTTAAGTCAAATAAATTACTGCAGATTTACACTGCACTAAGAATCTACTATCTTTATGTTGGGGGACTTCAGCTTCAATACTCATAAAATCAGTCCAAATTTCATATAGAAACACTGGATTTTCTTGCAGAAAGAGGAGAAATTTATTTTTTCCATAAATAAATTAAACAGACAGGGTCAGAGGTTCAGAACCAGCCCCTGGACCGTTTTAGCTGATACTGCCTGCATGTCTCCCAGAGCAGCTCTGGCTGCCCCAAGAAGAAAGCTGCAGCAGGAGCTGTGGGGTCACCCAGGGAGGAACCCGCAGGTGTGGTGACAGTCAGGAGACACGACCCCCATTCCTGATCACGGTACGTGAAAACCAAACTAACACCCAGCTCAGAGCAGCATGTCAGTGAAAAAGGCAGGCAGAGTTTGGGTAAAATCCAGCAGAAAATATCAGGCTTGCCTCCAGTGACCACTTTGAGTGACAAGGGGACGGGGCAGAGCATCAGCCCAGTGCCAAGACCCGTCCTCCATCACATCGCTCCCGGCAAAGTGATGCCTTGCCTTACTGCAACACGGGCTGTGCGGCCACATATCTGCCTAAACCCTTTTTGTCCAGGGATATGGGGTGGAGGAGCAACAACTCTGCCCACGAGCATCCTTGCAGGAAAAGGAACATGCAAGCATGAAGTTTACCTTCTATATGCATCCCAAAAAAACCCCAACCTATATAGCAACCCTCCTTTGCTTTCTGCTTCGGCTCTGTGTCGTGTCCCAGCGTGGAGGGTGGCAGGCGCTGACCCAGCCCCGCACCCCGCTGCTCCCCAGCTGCTGCCCGAGAGGTTGTGGCACATTTTCCAGTGACGGGGCTGAGCCGGTGCGAAATGCTGCACATTGCAGCCAGGCTTGGGGCACTCAGCAGTGTTTTAGAAGAAGCCCCTGTGATTTCCTTAGTTGGAAGAAAAAACATTCTCTGAATTCCCTGCTTGGGCTTTTGCTTTGTCTTAAAGGAAAATAACAAAGGGCAGGGAGGGAGAGGTCTCCTGTCCATGCTGCTGCGCGGGAGAAAAGTTACTCCTGGCACTGCAAATAATTACCTGCGCGTGAAGCAAAGAGTTACAGGGAGATGCTACCTTCAGCAAAACCTGAACCTGCCTGTGGTGACAGACAACCAGGCGGGAGAACAGGCCGTTGACAGCAGCACGTACATGTGCTTTATTACAAGTGCAGTTGCTTGTTGCAGATAAACCCTAATTGCCAGCTGACATCCGTACGCTCGACTCGGTGCTGCAGGTCTTCCCGCAGCATCACCCTCTCTGGGTATCATGGTCATTCAGCTCAGAAAGCCTTATTGTTTCAGGAGTTTTCTTGATTTTAAAAGCCTCCTAGAAAGACTATAACTTATTGCATCCTGCAGGTCAAACCTTTCCCACTGCTGCACAACTGGAAGCTGCCCTGGCTAAAGTGCAAGTGCAAAGGCATTTCTGGAAAAGGTGACTTTTTTTTTGCTTTCTGTCTTTTAACTGTGAGGCTTTAGAAGGAAACAGTGCACACAATAATGTGAAATGTTTAATTTATATATATTCCATTTTATGTTTTCTATCAGGTAGAAACTCAGTGTCAGGGAGAAAATCATTCCTCAGGGCAAAACAATTGGTAACTATTCATTTCCCAATGTGGCAGAAGACACTTCTAATATTTGTAGCAGATTGGTGCACTTTTACTAGAGATAGTCTCACGTAATTGTTTGCTCCCACTTTATGCCAGCAAGTGCAAATTCACTATTGAATTAATCACTGTCCTTGGCAAAGCAGTATGGATTTTTATTGGGAAAAGTATGAAACCTATAGGGTATTTTTCTTTAAGTTTAGTAGATTTTTAAACTGAATATTAAATGAAGTAAACAACTGGTATCCCAGTTATTAGAATGAAATATATTCTCCTTTTTACCTGCCTGGAGCTCTCTGTGAAAGAAAATGATCTTTGTATAATTAGCTAACTCAAGCAGCATTTATCCAAAAGAGAAAATGCCACATGTGGGATGTGAGTGATCAACAGCTTTTGAAATTAATAGGGACTGAGCACTATATCCTTAAAACATCTTTGCAAACCTCAGACTGAAACCATATTCATATGCCTCGACCCCAGTCTGAGTGAGGCATCCAGCCCAGATTTCTCCCCTTAACCTGGTTTTCATTTTGAATGTGCAGTTTACCTTCAAGAAATTAATCTTTTAAATATGAATTGGTTTTCTCAGATGCCTGGCTATCATAAAAGGCTCCAGACACTGCCAGGAATGAGATTTCAATGAATATTGGTATTTGTCATGATTTGCCTGCCTCTTTGCCATTTTATTTTATGTTTCAAACTTGAATAATCTAGGCCATGCATATTAAGCACCTGTGGCTCGTACATTCACAGGCACACTGGGAGGAAAAAGGACAAGCTTTATTTTAGAAGTGCCCAGTTACACACCCAGCCCATAGCTATGGGAGTAGTCGTTTCCATCTGTTCAGTGGGAAATGACTCTCTCCTTTGTCAGATTTTGAGGAAACTTGGAATTCCTGATTTTGAGCGCAGCCGGCCAAAACGCATCCTCCCAGTTTCGAGATTACAGCCTGGTTTGGATAAAGCATTGCAAAACCACGCGTTGCAACTAAAGCTCGGGCGATGGGTAGCCGGCAGCACTGCTCTGCGCCGAGCAGGAATTGCAGCCTGGTCCATGCAGCAGCTCCCAGGGTAACCCTGCTCAGCATCCCTGCACTTGGGGGATGCTATACACGTCCCTGCTCACAATGGGAGCCCAAGTGGCACCCAGCGCCTCGGTCTGCCATGATGCCACGGCCTCTGGGTCAGGAAGGCTCCGAGCTACAGCTGGCTGAAGGCTGGTGAGGCAGAAATTGGGGACTCCTCCTTGCTCACCCCATCCCCACGGTCCTCCTGTGCACCCAAGGTGGACCCCAGCCAGCTGGGGCACCAACCTGCACAACGCATCGCTCTCACCAGCTGCACCCGCTACGTTCAGAAAAACCCAGAAAAGGTCAAGTCAAAGCAAACTAAGTCTTTTGCCTTCAGTAAGAGTTTCTCAGGCCTTGTTGACAAAGATAACATTTGGTTTTTTGGAAAGCACTTGTGTAAAACCCTACCAAATGCTCCTCCTCCCAGCCCTCATGTGAGTTAGGGTGGTCTTGTTTGTACACATTTGGTCTGCTACGCATTCGATGTGATTCTTCTTGATTGAATAAAGCATTAATAAGATAATCAAAACAAATGCCACTCTTTGGCTGTCCCTTAAGCATGTCTGGAGCTACGTAAATTGTTCGATATGACTGCTGGAAAACGGGAATGGTGTAAAACTGTAAACATAATGCCATATGGCAGTTTCACGATCAAGCAGCATCAAATTAAAAGCAGGAATTATTATTGAAATTGAAATGAAGTACAGATAGCAAATGTGAGTACTTACAACTTCTGGGTCACGCTTGAGCAAGGAAATGATGCTCAGAGCTATAATTGGTTCTCCTTCAAAGGAGCCTTTAGTAGGAGCTCAAAATATTTTTAGAAGGAAAGAGTCCTATAGCTCATCCCCAAAGACCAGAAGAAGGCAGTGAGTTGAGGGGGTGCACGTCGGGGCCTGGCTTTCCCTACCTAAGCCCTTTTTCTGGTGCTGCCTCAGTTTCTTAAATGTATGTAATAGGCTAACACTCCCAGCAGCTTTGAGGCTGGATCAAAGCAAGACACTGGAAGACACTGGCAGACCCTGCACGCTGCTGCAGAAAGTAAAGCATGATCCACCTTTGAGGATTTAAAGGAGCCTGTAGCATGTTGAACCTAACCCTGGCCATATACCATCTTCTCACCAGATGCTCTGTGCCAGGGTGAGGATGAAAGCAGATGCCACAGCAGTCACTATATTGCATTTTTCCCGTTGACTATTTCAGCGAAGGGCGTTGTTCCCATCACAAGCCCTGCCTTGCATTTGTATTGGCGCATTGATTGCGTTAGAGATTTTCCAGGAAATCTTCTTTCCAGCAGATTAGCAGGTCCCTCTCCCTACCCTCCCACCCCACGGTGCCGGGCAGCAAGACTCTCTGTAGCCCACAAATCCTGGACCAGCTAGGAGGAGTTTTGGGGTGGGAGGGCTGTAGGGCGAGGGCTGGCATTGTTGGTAATTTAATCCTCTTTTCCCATTGCACCAGAGCCCACAATACGCTGAGGGTTGCAGCATCCCTAGAAGCTCACTCTCATTTTGTTAAAATTTGAGAATTTTTTCTTGTCAAATCAAAATATCTACTGGTTTCTTTGGGCAGTGCCTTAGAAAACCAGGTCTCCTTTGAAAAGCAAGCAAAGCAGACAAAGCCAACAGCTAGAGATGTGGGGCTCAGTGGACATGGGGATGTTTTGCAAGTTTTGAGGGTTTGGTGTTTTTCCCCAGTATTTCAGATTGGACTAAATGAATCAGGGCAAAATAAGGATCAAAATTCTGCCAAGAAAACGACCTTTTTCATACAGCTCTTTTAAAGGGACAGTTCTGCCCACAGGAGCAGAACCAGGCTCTTGTCTTAGACCTCATTGATACAAAGATAGGGAGAAATACGTATTGGCATTTTAAGTTAATATGGAGCTTTTGGATTATATCCTCTCACTTCTAAAAACAGTAGAAGGGCATTCTTTGAGCTAGCTTGATTGGCTTTGCTGGTTTGCTTTAACCTCATTAATTTCTGTGGCAAAATTCCCAATCTTGTGTAACCAAGCTGCTCATCGGGAGAGTACTTAGACCTACTGCCAGCCTTAAGGTGTGGGAACGCTCCCACTGAACCGGCAAAAACTTCCTCCAGGCAGCGAAGCTGCTCACAAGACCAAGCGCTTGGCTGAAATGGTGCCTGAATGACTGGAGCTTGTGGGGGAAAGCAAGCTGCGCTCAGCTGCCGATTTCCCCAGGCCACGGTGTTTGCTCGGGTGCTTTTACCACTGTGAACTGGGGGAGCAAGAGAGCAAATGAGATTGCAATACTAATTATGGTTAGGAAAAAAGTGGGATTCACTGCTGCTCTCACCAGACTATTTGTTTAATTATGAAAATATTCTTATTAATAAATGAGATACAAGAAGCGAGAGCTCCTGCCCCCCTGAGCGCCTTATGTGTCTTTATATCACTGGTCCTTATACCACACAGGCCCTTTCTCAAAAGCATCACGAGCTCCCCTGAAACCCTCCCACCCTCTTTGGTCTCCTCGCCTACAGCAACCCCAGCAGACTTGATCCTTTAAGGATTACAAACCTTCTCATTTTCTGCTTGTTTATGTCCTTTGCTCTGCTGCCAAAACTCATATTGGGGTTTTTTAATGCTATTATTTTGTAAAGAAACATGAAGTTAACTCTGAGCGCCATGTCCCTTCACTTGAGCCGTGTTTTGACAGGAATGCCACAGACCCCTCGCATGTCAAGAAAACGCTTGTCTGACTTTTAAAGTCCTATTTCAATAAGCCTTTCAATTGTTCCATCAAACTGGGGGGAGGAAAAGAAAGGTAAAGCAAACAAGGTACACTTTCGCCCCGTCTTTAAAAGAGAAATCCACCCCACGCACCCAGCGTTGATTCAGGCAAAACGCCAACTTGGGAGTTCGGTGAATTATCACCTTTTCAGCAGAGCGGAAAAAACCCCTTTCCCTCTTGTATGAGTCGCCATAGTCCCACGAGGGCTGGATCTGGCCAAATAGGTCTGGGGTGAGAGAGCCCCAGGGGAGGGAGCCCCACGCAGCGTCCCCGAGTGGGGACAAAGCCACCAAGGGACCACAGCTTCTCCTAGCTCCCCTTCTGCATCCAAATGCGGCTTGGGACTGGGAAGGAGTGGGGCGGGGGGAGGGAGTGACAGTGTTTTTTAACTAATAAATGAATAAATAAGGAATAAAACAAACATTGCCAAGGGC
The DNA here is from genome assembly GCF_026419915.1 of Harpia harpyja. Lineage (NCBI taxonomy): Eukaryota > Metazoa > Chordata > Aves > Accipitriformes > Accipitridae > Harpia > Harpia harpyja. Next base: position 18,064,459 of record NC_068969.1, on the reverse strand, counting down.
CACAAGTCAAAAAAAACCCAAAGCTAGCTGGAGCGTTATGAAACCCAGGCAGAATATAGGAGTGCTTCCTTCACTGTTTGCATTATAACCAGCACCCAAAAAAGTTCACACCTGTGCTGGGAACCCTGCCTAAAAAAAGCCCAGCCAAGTATTTGAAACAAACACATTTTCAGATTTTTCTAACCCCAAGGCATTTTCGCAGGGATTGCCAAGGCTCCGAGTCAAAGCACGGAGAGGAGAACAAACAAAACAACCCTCAGCCAAGCCCGGCTCGCCTGCCTCGTGCAAAGCCACCCCAGTGGGATGACCGCAGCTGGGATGGGGAGTCAGGTCAGGCCAGGGACGGGTTTCCTAACGAAAAGGCTCCTCCAGCATCCCGCTCCCACCTCCCACTGTGGGCGTCATAGGGAGGAGCGTTATCGGCTCAGCATCTCCAGGAGGAAGGGAAAAGCACCCTGATTTCAGCTGTCTCTGAAGCTAAGTAGGACTAGATAACGACATTGCACAACATTGCCATAAAATGTAAAAACGGGCTCGAAATGACGAGCTGCGAGTTAAGCAAGCGTGCTGCATTCAGGGAGGTAATCTTCTCGCTTTTCAGTGAGGTTTGACAGTAGCTTAGTAACTCCATGTCACCAAAATATTGATAGGGTTTCCAACCTGGCAGAGCCCGCATACTGCATGGAGACCAACTGTATCAACAAACAAAGCAACCCCTCGGTGCTGCTCTCTGTTTAGTTAAGCACATCTTCCTAAAAGAAATAGAAAGGTAATTCCTCGGCTATTTATACAGCAATTTACAGCACGAGTCACCGCAAACAGCCCGCTTGCCCTTGCCGTGTCCTGCAGATGCTTGGGCTGTGTTTTTGCAGTCCACCTTGCTCAGCGTGCACGGGTGGCTGCTGCCAAGCGGTAGCCAGACACCCGAGCAGACACAGACAATTAGCAGCGTCCCTCATCAGACGGCTGGACTTTCTGTGTGGTCCTGCTCTTTAAACCACGAAGACTCGAGCCCAGACCCATGTGGCGCGTAGGAAACGCTCGTAGGTGGTTAGTCGAGAAGACAAACCTCCCCGCCGGCCATCCCGCAAGGAGCTGGACCGCACTGAAAGCCGCTCTGTGCGTTTTCTGCCTCACTTGGGAAAGGCACGGGGAAGGGGAGCTGGCCCTCCCTGCCACCACTCACCCTGCCAGACGTGGGGTCAGTAAAACCAAGTCGACTCGGTCCCGTAGCAAATGCTCCCCATGGAGGACCACGGAGGTCCCTGTGCCAGGCAAGCCGGCAGCTCCAGCAGATAAAGCCGATGTTCAAAGCCATCCCTGTGATGCGTCGATGGATGGCAGAGCCATCAGGCCTGGATGTGGGCTCCCGCATGCCTGGCAGGGAGGCTTTAGGTTCAGATCTGTCCTGCTGGGGTGTCACCAAGAGACTTGTGGTCTTCTGTGGAGGCTGCTGGCCTCATCATATCACCGCTGCTGACAGGCGCTCTTGGTGGGGATAAATCAGACCGTCACGTTGGCCCCATTCCCCCAATGGGCGATGCTAAGGTGAGAAAAGACTATTGTCGTTACCGATTTTGGGCTTCTTTTTAACACAGGACACCAGGCTCCCTGGATAAAATTAATGCTTAAGTTACAACCTTTGGATTTAAGGACGAAGAACTGGGAAAGACCTCTGAATCCAGTCTCTTACCATCACAAAGGAACTCATAAAATCTCTTTCAAAAGGCAAAAAAGCTCCTTTTAGAAAACCAGAGGGTTTTAGCCATCATTATTCATCCCAGGCTTGTAGGAGAAGAAGGTTTCCAAAGGCAGGGCTCAGCCCACCAGCATCCCCCTTCCCTTGCAGACCCCGGACGCCCCTGCTGAGGGCAGGGAAAGACGGATGCAGTCAGGGTCGTAGGGATCCCTATTGCTGGGAAAACTCTTTCAGGAAATTTAGGAGTTTCACTGCAATGTTTTAGGAGTAATCACAGTTAAGGAGAAGAGTAAATATTTCAAAAGCTCCAAAAGAAGGTGGGACAGGCAGATCCTGGGCTTGGGGTAAGCCAACAAACAGCTCTTGCTCCTGGGTATGGCTTGTGTCAGCCAAAGAGCTGTCTCAAGAGCTGAGGGTGAATAGTGGAGAAGTAAACATCCTCATCTCCTGGTATGTCAGGGAAGAGGCAGTAATACACCACTACAGCTCCAGTTTCTGGTTATTCTGGGTGAGGATTCAAAGCCCTTGCTTGAATTAGCCAAATCTGTTAGCATCCAGACCCCATCTTCTCCTTTGAGCATCCAAAATATGAATTCCTGAAAGGAAAACCACTCAGAGACAACATGTAGATTAAAGGCACTTTACAAATGCTCCCTTGCAGGGCAGACTTGCTCCCACACTCACCCTGCAGTTTTCCAAGGGAGAAGATGATGGCAGATTGTCGCTGAGCTTCATCCCACCAGCCTGGCCTGGCCCAGCTGGCTTTGTGAGTGGTCGACACAGTGCTCTCCACCACTGTCGGCATTTAAAGCAACGTGAGCTGTGGGCCAAACGGTGCCAACATAGGTCTGACTCTGCATCTGTACCAATGACACCATCCCCAGGGCAGCTCCCTGCACCCAGCATCTGCTCTTTTTCTCTCTCTGCAAAGTGAAATGTGATTGCATGTTTGTGACTGCTGCACCCTCGCCGGAGTCTCAACAGCTCTGCTAGTGTCTGGGCTCCTGAGGCAATAAACAGAGAGGGGAGAAAAAGCCAAAACACCAGGGGAAACAAGAGAGGAGACAGGGAGCTGCCAAAAAAGACTCCCTCCTGCTTGTTCAGACAAAGCTTCTCTCGCAGCCAAAAGTGGCAGAAAAATGCTGCCCTATAAAAGCAGGCAGGGAGCAAGTAAAGGAAGAGATGCCCCTCGCTGCCAGCTGGACCCTGGGGTTTGCATGCCAGGGGAGCGGGGCTGGCTCTGCTAAACCAGGCTCCCGGGGAGTGGGTGCACCAGGCACCAGGTCCTTCTGTGGGTGCATAGCTGGGGGGGTGATTTGCACCCTGTTGTGAATGATGGAAGGGAGGAGGAGTGAGAGATACCCAACCTTCTGTCTTCTTAAAATGCCCCTCCTGACATTGAAAAAGAGAGGGAGCTTTAATAAACAGTCCTTTTTTAAAAGCTTCTGTCTCCATCTTTTCTAGATTAAACTGTGCCGTCTGTCTCCAATCTAAATGTTAAGTCGAATCGGCTACAACGTCTCTGCAGAAGCCCCAAGTGGAGCCTGGGATACTGTCTGGGTTTGCAAATACTCAGTTTGAAAATCCCACAAGGTTCGAAGCTCTTAAAGCAGAGCCCACCAGAGTTGCTGATAGACATCCCTCTACTTCCTGCAGGCTTTTGGCTCGCTGCTGAGTTGGGTCACAGCAGCCCATTTGTCGATAGTCCAGTATTTTGGAGAAGACAGGGTGGCCGAGCAGAGGAGGCGTGCAGCTGCAAGTCAGGAGACCCAGACGGAGCTACCAGCTCCATGAGTCTGGATGTGTCGTGTCCTTTCTCCATTTATTGCTGACAGCATGATAAAGCCTTTTGCAACATCAATCATCTTAAAATAATAAAACCCATAAAACAGACCAAACATCTTGCTTCCAAACACATCAGGATTAGTGACTTCAGCTCTGTATTGGCTGTAAGTGTGACTTTATTATGATAAAGTAGGCTCTATCAGTCTAATACTCTTAGCAAAGGCTACTTTAATGGGCTGGAGTTTATTTTCCTGGACTACCACACACAGTCACCACTGAAGAAAACAGAGAGGACTTGATGAGACTCAAGAGCACACAGATAATTCTTTGCAACTTTAAAACTGATTTAATGTTTGCGCATATGTAACGCTCCTGGATGTTTTTAATTCTGAGAGGTTGCTCAGGATGTCCAGAGGAAAGTTTTATGTGGATAATTAAAACACAGAGACAACCCACCCCAACCAGCACGGTGATGCTGCTTTGCAAAGACTGAACTTGGTGGTTTACTTGGTCTTGGTGGCTATTACCCTTTTTGTACTTAGCACCCTGGCATCCAAGCCCATAACGAAATCAACTTCAACTCCAAGAGCCCAGTTTTCCTGACAGCTGTTATTAACCAATGACCTGAATATTTCCCATTGCATTTTATTTCTTTTTCTTCTGCCTTATTTTTTTTTCCCTGCATGGGAATGTAAAGCTCAGTTTCTGCAAATACTCATGACGACAACATCCTGGCTTCAATGCTTGCATGCTGCTGCCAGTAAAATCTGATGGACTGAGTATCAGTGAAAAGTGGATACAAAGGGTGTGATCACAACTCGGGCAAATTCATATAAAAATCTCAATGAATATTCATGACATTTTTGTGGCATTCAGCCATCGCCAGCATTTTGGACTTCTCCCATCAGTATTGTAGCCAGTTGTGGGGAAGGGGAAAAGCTTCACTCTTCACACAGGAATTATCAACCCTTCACTGCCAGATTAGGGCCAACACAAATTTACTCCTTTGCAACACCTAGCACAGCCTGTACACATCCTAAACACAACCCTCAATCCAAGATGCGCCCTCCAGTCATCCCTGCAGTCTCAAAACACGGGGCAAACACCAACCTCTCCAAATAATTTCAGAACCACTGACTGCTCTGCTAAAGACCAAATGGCAAGTGGGCCGCTGCCTTTCTCACAGAGATTTTACCTTTGCAAAACCAGCTCAGGTTTGGAGAGCACCTGGTGCAGGGCAGAGAGCCTCAGTTCAGCCAGGTCCTCTGGCTGCTGCTAGAAGGCATGCCACTAATAATATTTTCTCTCACCAGCAAAAGTTTTAACAAAATCTTTGGATATTTCTACTTTATTAATAGAAGCCTTGCTGACTATGAAAGAGAAAAACCTGTTGTGGGTGAAGAACAGACACGTTTCCCTCTGTCAGCTTCAGTCACCTGAAATACCGTCTCCAAAGAAACATCTCCATCAAGACAGATAGTATTTGCTTTCTGCAGTGAACTTCACAATAAAATACATCTAAGCACACTGTAAAAATGAAATAGTAGGACTGTTACATCACAGCTACCACACTGCCAGGCCGTTTGGTTTGTTGGATCCACAAGGCTTTAGCAGGAAAGGCTCTTAAAATTAAGTCAACTTGTGATATTGCAAGATGGCAGGTCATGTCCCTGAAATGTGTCATTTCCTCATGAAAATTTGGCTTACAGGAGGTTAATAAACCAGCCACTGCTGCAAGGAAATGATGGTGTCTCTGGACCACCTCAATGTTCTCCTGTGTGGATGTGAGGACACTGGTTTGGGTTAGTCCCAAAGACGGTGCTCGGTTATAATTATCACAGCTCTGGCTTGGAGCTTGCTGGGGCTCACACAGACCCACAAAAGCTTTGTCATATTATTTCACAGAAACAAAAAGGCGGGCAGCAACCTACCGGGCAGATTCCCCTTTGTTCAAGGACGAAGCAAAGAGAGGAGAGGCTCCGGCAGACTCCAAAACCCTCACCGGTCAGGAGGGTCGGTGACCCTTCCATGGTACAAGGTGTCAGTGGTGCTCCTCTGCACCAGACATTTACATAGTCCCAACCTGGCATGAGGGCAGCGGTGCCCAGCGAAGGATGTCGGTAGGAGCAGAGGCCTGAGATCAAACACCTGAATGCAACTGGGAAGCACTGACACTTTTTTGGGTCATAATCTGAGCTTTTTTTCCTGTCATCCATTGCTGACATTTTTATTAATCCCTCCCACTTCACTGAGTGCTCTAGCTGACCTTAAATTCAGTCCAAAACTCACCGGAGCCTTTTTCCAGTTTCCTTTGTGGGACGTGATAAACTTGTGCTAGTAAAACCGAACACAAATGGCTTCAGTCTGACCTGATGCATCTCTTCTGGGATCAGTCTGGCTTGGCCAAAGAAAAGACAAATATTCACTTCACACACAAAACAAGACAAAGCTGCAAAAAGTTGTTCGACAGCTTTTTGTCATACAGAGGCACTTTCAGAGTTGTCAGGACATGAAAGAAAGCACTATTAAATAATATTTGACTTGTGTATTATGTCACATGAAGTAAACATCATCTGTTGCCCTGATGGCTTGCTCCGGGTTGGAAAACAACCTCTACTGCCAAGGCACCCAGGCAACTTTCTAAAACAGGCTCTTGCCCAAGCACTCGGAGCAGTTTTTCTGGCTCTGTGCTGCAGCCGAGCCCCTGGCAGAGCCAACCTCCTGCCTGTGGACAGACGGACGGAGGCAGAGGACTCCTGAGCAGCCTCAAATCCCATCGGGCTCAGCCGGATGAGCAGAACTGCACCCTGATTCCCAGCCCCAGGAAGCAATGCAGACCTCCATGAGCAGCCTTTGAGGCTGCAGCCCGGTTTGCAGCTATGGGACAAGCCCAACCAGTCACTCAGATGGAGACCACAGAGCTACAGCCGTGGGAAATGTGGTGCTGAGTATGGAGAGCCACACGGAAAGGTAGAGGAGGTGTGCGGAGATTTTGGCTGCGGCAAGGATCAGGTTAATTCAATGTTATTAGTAGAGAAATGAAATCAGCAAAGGAGCCACTCCAAAAATTCACCCTGGAAACACAATTGCCTTAAGGGAGAAAAAAGGTGCAGAGGGAAGAGTCAAAACCAGAAGGTGACATTTGGCTTGGGAGAGAAATACAACCTGATGCATCAAGGAGAAATTAATCCCAACCTGGAAAAAAATTCCTTAGGATGAAGAGCTGCTGTAAAGAGCAGTCTGGGGTGTGCATGCACCAGAAAAGGTTTTCGTCTCCCGCTCAGAACATCCCCGTCCAGGAGACACCAGGAGATGCAGAGTGGCAGACACCGTCGCCCTCGGGCCAGCTCTTTCCTCTTACGGCACGAAGAGAAAATGTGAGAATCAGGATGCAGCGATGGTCTGTACGGCTCCACGGACAAGCCCTTGAGCAAAGACAGTGTGGTGAGCGGCACCGTCACCCAAGGAACACCCAAAACATTGCAAATAACGACAGCACCTTCAATTCAGGACATAAAGAGCACCCAGAAAAATCAGTTTTCTTGGAAAAATTCCAGCAAAGTGCTGTCGAAGTGACTCCACACCGGGGAGGTTTTGCACACATAGACTCACTCCTGCGTGGAGAGGTCACAGTCTCAGGACATGCATGGTTGCCCCCGGAGATCCCTGCACCCCAGGAAACTCCCATTGCTCAGGGAAGCTGTCAAAGAGTCTGAGCCGAGCCCAAGACAATGGGGTTGGCTTGGGAATTGCTATGATTTTTATAGCACTAAATTTGATAGATTACCAAGATTTATTGTTTGTTTTTTTAAGGAAAACGTTTTATGGAACCCAAAAATATTTTGCTAAGGAAAATAAAAAAGCCACTTACAGAAGGCTTTGTGAGCCACCCCATAGACAAATGTTACTAAGCACAGTGTTTAAACTGGGATTAGAGACACGAACATTAAATAGCAAGAAGCAACACAATCTCTAGCGTGGGAAGTCCCCAGGCCATCGATTGCCATGAATCAAAATGATGCTGAGGGTGGTATCAGGGCACTCGTGCCTTGTCCTTAGACTTTTTCTCTCGGCATCTGCTCCATGGTCCCAAACACGAGGCAGGGCTAAACTTTGGTCTGGCCCAGTGGAATGGTCCTAACCTACGTGCAAACACCCACCACATACAGGACTCCATTTTGTGGTTGGATTGCAAACATCTTCTGGAGATACTGGGGCTTTTCCTTTGGATTAAGTACAAAGGCCTGGTGGTGGTTTACAAACAAATGCCTTAAAGATAAACGCATGAAGTTTTTGTAGGAAAAGATGTTCTTGCAGGAAGTGAAGGAAAAGCAAATGTGAGCTAATCAGGGCAAAGACAGAACAAATGAGTTCATAGCCAAAAAAACCCTAAATTCATTGCCATAAAAGATAAAAATTGAATGAGTAATGAGAGCACAGCTTTCTCACAGCGGGAGGAAAACTGGATAAAAATGCAGAGGTCTTTTCACCAAACAAATCTCTTCCACAGGAGGAAAAAAGGGAAAATATAAGAAATATAATTATCCATCAACTGCTTAGCCAATTTTCTCTTGGTGTCCTGTATAATAAATGCAATTTAACACTTTGGGAATACAAAGGGAGAATTGTGTACAGGACCTGACAAACACGTGACGGACATTAGTAATGGAAATTCAAGTCTTCCCAGCCAGGCAGACATGCCCAGGGAAGGGGCCATGCTGTTGCTAACGGGGAAAGGGGAGAGAAGGAAAACAGAAAGATGAGCAAAGGAAGTAATCAGTGGAGCTGGGGGAACAAACCCCCAAAAATCTCTTAAATTAGGTCTGGCCACTCTCCTTGGTGCCTTTGTGCTGGTCCAGGGGGGCCTGGGAAAGCTGAGCATCTCTCCTAGATATGCTTAAATAGGGCAGGTCGGATCAAACCGCACTCCAGAGGGGCTGTCCCAGCTGGGATCAGCCTCTGCCGATGCCCAGCCTGCCCTTGCAGCAGACCCCGCACACGGACGACTTCACATCGGCGCTCTTGGATGGTTTTATCGGAAATTACATTTTTAAGAGAGAAGAGGAGAAGCGAGCGGCTGCTAACCACAGCGGAGATGGAGCAAACGGGATGCTGGCCAAGCCAAGGCTGGGGCTGTGCGTCATTGTAATCTCCGCTAATGCTTCCCCAGATAACAACAGCGTGGCTTGGTTGCAGCCAGGCTGCCCCAGTGGCCCCCAGCCCCATTGGCCAGTAGGAGACTGTATACAGTCCAAAAGCAAGGAGAAAACCACACGCCTGAAGATATCCTTCCCCATTCATTCGTTTGCACTGCCTCCTCTGCACACTAAATGATTTCCCCAGGTTTATTTTATGTAGTGCTTTTCAATGGTTACAGTCGTCAGATGCTTTCCATGACAAGACACTAGTTTTTCAGTTGCTTTGCCAAAATTCAACTACTGGGGCTTAAATTTTCCAAGTGACCATCTGCTTCGGTCTAGATTTTGGGGGCAAAACATCACTTGAAATATGTCTCGTGTTTCGTAGAATGAGCTCATGGAAAACAGGGTTGTTTTGTCTACATTTACGAAAAAAAAAAAAAGAATCCTCACTGTTTCACAGAGCAACACTAACATTTCCATACAACAGAGTGAAACATTAAAGTTTGCCGGAGGAGAGAGGAGTTTGCAAGTTCAGAGCCATAAGAAGGAAAGCATCGCTGCTGGGGATGCTGAGCGGCAGCCAGGAATTTTTCCCCATCACTCCAAACAGAGATCTGCCATCAGACAGACCCGTTCCCGGGATAAACGCAGCACCCCACCAGGGACCCAGACCATGTCCTCCTTGGACCAGTCACTAGACCCTTGCTGGATGGAGCAATTGCACATGTCCACATGTGCCTCTGCAAGGCTCTCCTGTTGATGCTTGGCCTGAGCACGGGCTTTTTTGCAGGGCAAATGCAACATGGTCACGTCTGGAGGGTGCTGGGGAGGTATTTTCAGGCAGGCTAGTTCAAAATGCAGCTGTGATTACATCATTCATTAATTTGTGGTAGAGAAAGTATCCCATAAGTCAAGACCAAGAGAGATTTCTAGTGCTTTGACACTAGAGATTAAACAGAAATAAACACATGAGTATCAGTAAAAACAACTGCAAAATAAAAGGGTGAGTGGTTAAGAACAGATAAAAATCAGTTATGTTAGCCTATAATAAGGATTTAACTGGAGGGAGGAGAAGGGGATATAGAGACCATGACAAATTGACAAGTTCTTCACTGTTTATGAATAAAGGATGTACTTAAAAGAATAAAGAGCATTTTTAGATAGGGGAGGTGTGGGCAGGAGTATAGTTGTGTATAGTCCATTAAGCTGAGCGTGCTGCATTTTAGACTTGCCTATCTTGAAAAATGGCTCCGAGGTATCTCGTACCAGCATGTGTTGTTAAATTTAAAGGATTAGTTAATACCTTATTGTCCAAAGCACTCTTTAAGAGACAATGATGTTTCCACTAGACTCAGTAGCTGCCTCCAAGGCACACATGTATCAGTAATGAAATCCTACAGCTTTCTAAATGTTTTGGAAAAAAGTACACAAAAAAGGCCCATAAACAAGGACAGTAGCAGTAGATACATTCTTCTGAATCTTTATAGCCTGTTTGTGAACTGTTACATATGGGGTCTGCCATGCACTCCACAAGGGATCAAATCCCACATTAAGCAATGCCAAAACCTTCATTTGTTCCGCAGGACCCCAGCACTCAAAGTGTTTTGAAGGGATTGACAAACCTCCATCCCTTTAGCAGGGTCCCTGGGACCATAACAGCACTGCCCTGGTGACTGTGGCCAGCAGGATCTGCTAATTCCAACCCCCACCCCACTCTGCCCTTCGCTCTCTTTTTTTACCTTTTTAAGATCAGAATTTTCAGACGTACTTGATAATGAAGCAACTGTTGTCTGTACCAGTGTTGGGGGGGTACCGCGCACTTGGAAATAACATCTCCATAAACTGTTAAACCGAGGATGCCACACCACTGTTTTAGTTATGGAGCCAAGAAAATCAAGAGTTTTTAAGTCAATGAGTAACTAAATAAAATAACTTAAAAATACCTATTAATCTTAAACCAAAAGGAATGTTTCAGGAAAACACTCACCTCTCCTCCCTACCCTTTGAAAAACTTCAAATAAAGTCTTCAACACATAACATGATTTTTCTTGCTTCAAAATAAAATAGTCTGCTTCACTTTTTAGTTACTCAGACTTCTTTTTAAAAAACTTTTCTGTTTTTGAAATTTCCTTTTAATGCTGGCCTAAAACACACTCAAATCCAAAGGATGACAAAATGAAGCACAAGGATTTTTAAAACGCTTTAGTAGAAAAATTAAAGATCCAACAAATTCAGTCTCAGTTCACAAGAGCTCCAGACCTTCCAAAACCTTATTTTAAAAATAAATGTGTCCTTCCCTTCAGTGATTCACCTGCCCCTTTGCAGCATGTTATATGTAACTTGATGATAACAAGACTCGGAGAAGATGCTCAGGCACATGAGTGTGGGCACTGTTCAGGTCTGTCTTGCATCTGCAGGACAACATCTTCTTGCTGATGGACACTGGTGGCATGGGAGCACCCACTGCAGTGCCATGAGTGACTGCCAGCCTTGACATCCTGCAACAACTTGCCCGAACCAAGAGAGAACTTACCTATAAGAAGCAGCACATGCCTAAAAAACCCTCCAGGATTATGCAAAAAACATAAATGCGCATAGGCCTGAGGAGTTTCACTGAACAAATTGCGCATATTCGCATGAATGAACTTCTGCAAATTTTTCCATGAGTGTTAAAGAAATGCCAAGAAGTATCTGTGCGATAGGAAAGGGCTCTGTTGCTTGCCGTACCGCGGACTCCACATCCTGAAGAGCTCAGAAAGGATCAGACTGCAGGGAGGACAGGGACGATTCCCCGGGCTGTTTTTAAAGGGTATTTTAAAAATATGGCCTGCACGTGGAAAAAATTGGGAACAGCTTTCATAAAAAAGGTTTTGTTCTATCTGTTCGAGTGAAGATATTTATGGTGTCTGCTGTGTCATTCCAGATTTGTCATGGGCCATTAAATATCCACCTGGATATTGCATCATTTAACTACTGGAATGCGTAAGCATTTCTGCTGCTCGTGAAGGAGCAACTATTAGCTGTATAGAGCATAAGTGCTCCGCTATACTTTAACAAATAAATCAGAAAGTGGAGCAGATAATACAACTGTGTTCAGTTGTGGTAGACTGACAGTTATGTGTATTTATTTTTTTTAACTGATCATGACAAGAATGTGAGTAGGGGCTGTATATATTATTTCTGGCCTTCCCTTGAGTTTGTTAATCTTCTCCGGGTGTCAGCAGCATTTTGGCAATCCATCTGAGGGGGTCCCTTCTCAAATGAGACCCTGCACAAACATGGTCAGAAGGCAGCCCCTGCAGCCTCATGCACAGGCAGATGCCTGGTGTGGACCAAAAAAAACCCCATCTCACTTCAAAAACGTGCTCCAAGCTTTGTGCATCTGAAGGTGGAAAGCCATTGCTTGGTCAAGGTGGCTCCAACCTGTCAAGATCTGGAACAGGATTCTGAAACAGGGTCTCAAATTCTGCTTTTGTGTATGAAACGTCCACACAATAATGCAAACTTTTTTGACAACCGCAATGCCTCAGAGATGTGCCCGGCCTTAGGTAATGCTTTTCAGACTCTCCCCTCATGCTGGCTGGTCCAGCTGCTTCGTGCTTGTGTTCGAGAACCATCCACCTCTTCTAAGTGTGGCTGGTGACGCACACTGTCCTCCAAGGGGGACTTTGGGGGACACGCAACATTACTACAAACACCCACGCAGTATTTAAAGTGGAAGATAAGTCTCGTGGTTACACAAGGCACCAAAATGGATATTTACTCAAAAGAAAGCATCTGATGACATATTTCATGACTACAGCCCTCTTTGGTGGTCCTGGCTTATCCAAGATTAAAAAAAGGTTTTAATGCCTCATAGTGAACTGATGAAAACAAGGTGCTACAGTAGCTGTCCTGCAGTTGGATATTGGCACATGATGGACAAATCCAATGGGCAGGGACAGCGCTGGAAAGGGCTGACTCTGCCAAATGTAGGGGGTTTAAAGTACATATATTTCTTTCCAGTCCTCAGTGGGGATGGTGGAAAGGAACCTAAGCCCTCTCCAAACTCAAAATGTAGTTGTAGAGTGTTATTAGGAAAATGAAGTGGTTTCAGTGGGAGGGATTTAGCCAGGCGCGGGGGGAGCTGGAGTGCAGATTTTGGGGCTGGCTCTCCTGAGGCAGCCTGTGAGCCCTGCTCGAGGGCCAGCAGCCCCACGGCCTTTGGCCACGGCGCACGTCATCTCACAGAGTCCCCGGGGGATGTGGATATTGGGAGCATGTCAAAAAGGTCAGAAAATCTGGCAGGTCTCTGCCCGGATGACATCAATTTTGGAAGAACTTCGCAGGAATCAAAATCCTGCTGGGGAGAAAGCAAATGTCTGCAGATCTGCAACTGCAGGGGAAGGAGAAACTCTTTCTGCAGGAGGGTTTTCTGGTTGCTCTGCAAGTCACCCAGCATGCCCAGGCCCCATCAGATACCCATTTAATGCCTCCTCCTTGTCACCAGAGCGGCAGCAGCAGCCACAGAACTGCAGGTTGGTCCCAAGTAGGATGTTCTTCCCTCCCAGAGCTGCAGGAGGTTTTCTTTTGTAATTCCAAGGGACCGGACCCTAAATCTGCTGTGTTTACTCCAATAAGCTGCTCACGACAGAGGCCCCCACCCTCCTCCTCTGATACCAGCAGCATGGAGCAGCGAGCAGGCGGAGGAAGGAAACTGAGCAAGATCGAGTTCCCTTGCAGAACAATTTTATCAGCAATTTCAAAGCCGCTCTACCCTTCCCAAGCCCAGAAGAGGCAGGTGCTCACAGTTTACTGTAAACTCAGTTACTCGCTCTCACAAGAGAAGTGTGAAACAACTCTTACTGTACTGGGATATATGGACAGAAAATCTCCCTCCAGGACAAACATATTTCAAAGAAACCCATCCTCAAGAAACACTCTAGGTTTAGGAGAAAGCAGGTCCTACAAAGTAAGCTCTGTGGCACTCGTCTTTGGAGGGGAGGGGGGAATTGTTTTCCTTGGCATTTCCCATCCTTTTTTGCCTCAGCTGCAGACAGGAGGAAAGCAAAACACACACGTGGTCCCCAGGACAGAGGTGGGGAGAGGAGAGGGAGAGTTTGCAGGCTGGGGTTGGTGCCTCAGTCCTCTGGAGAGCCTCTCCAATGCCACCCAGCACGAAACCAGCAGGTCACTGCAATCAGCCAGAGCAAGGAGCACCGAGGTGCTCTTTTAAAAATAGATACTGCAACACACAGAAAAGGAAAGCCTTGGTAAAATGCGCAAGTAGTCTGTTGATGCAAGGCAAAGAACAAGCAACCACCACCACCAAATAGAAAAGTGATGTATCCAAAAGTCCCATCATAATAAAACTATTGCCTCACTACTGCTTTGCCCACTTAGACTCTATTACCTGACTTTCTCCAACAACCACTAAAGCCCACAGGGTGTTTAAAATTGGTTATTCCTTTAATTGAAATACAGCAAGACTCCACATGGCCAGTCATTACAGAGAAAGCAGGAACACTGGCAGCGGGACCCATCGTAGAGCAATCTGTCCTGATAGCTAAATGTCAGCAGACAGCAACAGGTAAAAGTCGGGCTGATATTTGCTTTGCTTCTTTCCCAGACCAAGATCTGACTAGTAACAGCTGCCTACTTTATGGCTGTCTCTTTTTATTACTTTATTCCCCTCCATGCCCCCCAAAAAAGGCAGAAAAAAAAAAGAATGGCTAAAATTTATGGCTAGAAGAAACCGATTACTGTTGGCAAGTGAACTGAAGGGATCAATTGTTCCATACGGCAAAAGCCAAAGAACTCAGGGCTCTATTCACAAGAAAAGACTGATGTGCTAAAGGGCATGGAAATGCCACTTTTATTGTGTGGCGGAGAATTTTCACATTTGAATCCAAATTCCATAAGAAAGCGTGGTATGCAAGAGACCCAGCTACAAGGGCTGGCCAGACAGCATGTGTGATCAGAGAGCATGTGTGCGGGGCAAGCATAATACCCTGAGCACAAAGGTTCTGTGTTCATGTCCTCCCGGCACAATGTCGGGCTTTCACACAGGCAGGGAATTATGTGCAAAATGCCTGGAAGTCAGCACCAAACGTGCTCTGAAACGAGCAAAGCCGGAGCAATGTTCTCCCCTTCCCCACCCAAGCATGGGCCGTTAGGTCCATTGCTGCTGGTGGTGCGAGAAAACTTGGTCAAAAGCATGAGAATCCCTGTTTTAAGGGTGGGAGAATAAAACCCTCATGTTTCTGTGCTTCAGGAGAAGAAGCGGCAATTCCCAAGCTGAGCAGGCTGGGGCTACGTGCCCATAGATGGGAGCGGGGATGCGGGGCAGGGTGAGCGCCAGCATCGGTTACGGCATGTCGGGAGAAGTCATCGGAGGTAGGACGCGAAGAAATACGAGACCCTTGGCTCAAGGACAGACATGCAAACTGTTTATGTATTTGTACAGTGGGGCTTGTTGATAGAGCAGTTAAGCATGATGGATCCGAAGAAGCCAATTTAAGCTGTATTTTTGGACGTGCATCAAAGGCAGCTCCCGACGGGGAATCGGAGGGTTCGGGGCACGGCGCTGCCCCGCCGGCACGCCGCGGCCATCTCGACCCCACGTGCCGCGCTCGCGGGGGTACTGTCCCTAAAAGCTCTTGCTGCTGGGTGCCCCACGGAAAGTGGGAACAGATGACTCCTGCTCAACGCTGGGGACAGCTATTAACTACCAGATGATTTGGTGCTTTCTGATAGACAGCTGTGCAACAGCAGAGCGCCAGATAGGAATTTTGCTTTGCAGTTTTTCAAGCTGAAAATGGGAGTTGGGCCCAAATTTAATAAAACCGCCAATGGCAGCTAGGTATCTCGCTCCCCAAAAGGCCTTGGAAATCGCAGCCCTTGCTCAATTAAGTGAAAAAAAAGAAAGTTTTCAGAACTGCCAAGTACAAATTCTTCTAAGGCAAGTGCCAATGTCGAGATTTCCCAGGTTTTGTTTTGGGATGCTCTGTCTGCGGGCATCTGAAACTCAGGACACACAAATGTTTATGCATTTAGAAGGAGGCTTGTGGCTAAATTTGGGCAAAGGTTTGTGAACTGGAGGAGGGGGAAGAGGCAGTGGGAATGACTTCAGCCTGTGCTAGCGCAGACCCAAAGATCAGCGTTAGAAGCACAGCTCCCATCTGGGGCTGGCGCAGTGGAAGCGGGCGGTATCGATGGCTCCCTGGACGGCTGACAGCACAGATGTACTGCAGCTTAGCCTGTGACTAATTTTAACAAGCTGCTTGCACGGTTACAAAAGGCAGATCTGTTGGCATTTTTACTTTCAACCACCTGGTCTTGACAAACATTTTCTGCAAATAGCACATATGTCACGAGGTTGGACTCGGGAGATGTGCAAGGCAGGCAGGAGTTTAAATCCCGAGGATGGAGGCAAGGGCTGGAAGTGGTCGTGGCCAGGATATCCCACCAAACAGCACACGTCAGCGTAACCGACAGCGGTCAACGGGCTGAAAGAAGACAACGTTCATAGGAAAAGGTGAAACTTTTATGGGACAAATGATGCAGTTGGACAGGTCTATTGCTCATGATGGACACAGTGCCTTCTCCAGGCGTGGACTGGAGCAGGAAAATCCACAGTGTATTGACATAAGCCTTGCACCGATTCTTGTCCTTGCTGGGTCCATCCCTATTAAATGCAAGAATGAAAGACACAGCTCGAGGGGGAAGAAGCCCAGAAGATGACACAGGTTAGACCCTTTAAAAGCGAACATGTTGAACAGCTTTCATAAAAGGTTTTTATTTAAAATAGCTCCCTCTGTGCTCAAGCCAGCAGGGGAGGACACAGCTACAGAGATGTGGTGCTTCCAGCGGTAATCCTGGATCGGTTCGAACTCTCAAGCTGGATGCCATTGGGCACTGCTGGGCTCCCTTGGGCAAGGCTGCTCTTTTTCCAGGAGATCCAGAGCACAAGCCTCTCTGAGGGACCTACACATGCAGCAATGACCGCCACAGTTCTCCTTTTCTCATCCCACAGCAACATCTGCCGCCAAAATTCAGGGAGGAAGGACTGGTGTGAATTAGTGTTAGAAATGAGCCAAATTCAAGCATCATGACTAAGCACAAAGATAACAAAGGAGCTACTAATGCAGTCTCCATCCCTTGACATCTTAACTGGCAGGCCATTTTGGAATAAGAGTTATTGGGCTCATTGCCAAGGTGACTGGGTAAATCCAATGATTCATGAAATGTAAACTTCCAGTTGTTGATCTTGTGATACTCTCTGCCCTTAAACCTAATCCAGCTATTCACAGGAGTTTCTTTTGGTTTCCTGGAGCCTGGCACAATGAGGGACGTGAAGTGCAGAAGAATACAAGAGTACAATGTCAAACCGGTGGGGCCACAGCTTGACTCGACTAATTCATTGGTCTCCTTTTGCAGATGGGGATGGTGAGGGACTGCTGAAAAGCTGGTCTTCGATCAGACAAGGGAAGAGAAGAGGACAGCAAGTGGTGCAGAAACTATCACAGTGAAATCATGTTTTCTGCCTTTTAGAACGATGAAGCTGGTTCTTCTCTCTGCATCTAGAATTAATTTACTTCAGGTCTGGTGGGGAGGAGTGGAGAAATGGGACAGCCCTGGAAATCTGCAGACCCATTCTCCTGTTAAAACATGTCCTGGCTCGCAAAGCTGAACTGTTGTTCCAGCTCGGTTTTGGGCTACGCTAGAGCCATTTTCAACCTTCAGAACAAAAGAAAAAGTAAAACAAGCAAACAACAATCCAAGAGCTTATGTGTCAGATCAGCTGAAATGCTGGGTCTCTCCTCCCCAGAAAGTGTTTCATATTTTTACTGCAGTGTTACCAAAATGGGTCTCCACTGACCCATTATATAAAGCTCATAGTCAAAACCAGACCATTACAAACTTTCTGCACACAGCCTCACCCCTGAAAAGGGTCAATCGGGAGTTTCAATAGTTGGTAAAACACACATTTTCAGTTGCCTACACAACACACAGACTCTTCACAGCTTGCTTTAAATTAGTCGTGGGACAGCAGAGAGGAATGAGAAGGATTTGAAAAGATGGAGATTTAGGAACAAATGATAATTTATGTCTTCCAGAAAATGCAAGTCAAACCTTGCCTGTTCTGGCCCTTCAGCACTCCTGATGGGAACAGGATATGTGTTTAGCATATCTCGAAGGTATTCTCATATGAACATGACAACCGGGTGCCTACTGTGAGGACAGCTATAACAAATCACCCACATTCTTTTCAAGCCAACGCTGCAATTGTTCTTCTCGTCGGATCATCTGGCTTCAGTGTGGGCTCCCTTCAATTTCTAACATGGAAAGTATTTCCAATAGTTGACAGATGTCTTTCCTCGCTTTACACTCCTTTCTTACCCTCTTCAGTGTTAGCCTTACAGGAAATACCGAGTTAATTGGAAAGATTAGGGAAGGTCTCCTACAGCTATCGGAGGAGAAAGTGGGAGCAGACAGAATGCGGTAAAGGGAAAATAATTCCTTTAACATTTTATTTTAGTATTAAACTTTAAATATTAACAGCCAGAGAAAGGGCGGGCTCTAAAATTATGTTGAATGTTTGTTATCACTCAGCACAAAGTGATCTCCCTCATAATAGTTTTAAACTAGTAGTTTAATTCTTTGCCCACATATAGAAGACATTTTCCAAGAAGCAAGCATTTGTAAACAGTTACTAGAAATATGATTTGATCATGCTGTGCAATACTACAGTGTATCGTCCAGCTCACTGGTTTATCCCACACACAGACCTCAGGTTTTTTGCCTATTAACTTCTCTCCTGTGGAAGATGCAATATTCATTCTCAGCAGCAAAAAACACCAAAAGAAACACACAGAGGAATTTCTGGAGCTTGTAGATAATGAAAATTTCTATAGAAATTGTCTCTCATGAGCTCATTGGACTTGGAAGGAGGCAGGATTTGATGCCAAGATTTCTAAAGGACAAGAAGTCCTCCCAAATGATCCGGGAGTGGGATTCAGGTTTTTACCTCCACCTCCTCTCCCTCATTTCACAGACAAAACGAATATCCTCACACCAGTACCACTTTGGTCTGAAGTTTGATCTGCTCTGATTTACAGGCTATATTCAAGTGTGAGCGGTTCCAAAGAATTTTCTTCCTGAAAGGACACAAAACACACCCTGTCCTAATTATTTTCCTAAATATACTGGGGCCATCCAAGCTGTTTGGACAGCAGGAGCCTACAGTCGTAACACAGATATCTAAGTACCACTGAACTAAATATATTACTCCTTTGGTAGTGCTGCTCTTGCAGTAAGACAAGCACCGTCCTCCTCAAAAAGAGACTTGTAATCAAAGGGAGAGGGTGGAAAATGGACACCTCTATCCTGCAGAGACCAGCTGCAAAATCCCTGCATGAGGAAAGCGTACCAAAGGAAAAAGCTCTGCATGAGCGATGCTGAACACACAGCACTTAGCTCCTTAGGTCCAGTGAGAGGCGACGCAGAGATCAGACACGGCTGGAGCATGGATGTACGAACAGATAATAAATTAAAAACAAGAGTTTTGTGTTTAGACCTAGATGAGGAAGCACAGACAATTAGCAAAGACATGGTAATTCAAGGTACAAGTCAGTGACAGTAACTGCAGAGCTCTACAGTATCCTGGCAGGAAATTTCTTCATTAAGATGCAGGTCTCTGAGCTGTTACCACCATTACGACTGGTGGGGATAATTTGGGATAATTTTCAAGATCGGTATTATTTGTGTCATGCCAGTCAGCATTTATCCTGCAGGTCAAAACTCAGCACTCATTTAAAAGACATTTCAAAGCATTACCTGCTCAGGCATCTGGAAGTGCTTAGGCATGTGAACCTGTTTGCTATTTACGCTGCTTAACTGTTCCCATGTTAGAGTGTGGTGGAAAGCTGGGTGATAGCAAAGAAAACAGTGAAGTGCAACACCCAGTGCCTTTCCCAAGGCCATGAGATGTTAAAAGTCCACTGGCAGCTTTGTTTGCTCTTTGGTTTCTCCTTATCTCATGCCTTGAGAGTCCTAGGGAGGAAGTAACAGGGCAAGGGAAGGAAAATGAAAAGTAGCCATGACTTCAGATGAGGAGCTGCTCCGATGACTTCAAGGTGAAGGCTGCCAAAGTCTGATGGAGAACAGGAGCATCCAGAAGAGAATCTGCAAGGAACAAGACCTTAACGATGGATGCCTCAGCTGAGGACACTGAACAGATGGGATCCAGTGAGGAAGGATCTTCTGCCAGGAGCCATAAAGCCTGAAGAAAGCCCATGAGAATTGTGATGAAGAGCTGCAAGAATGCTTCATGAGCACTACTGAACTGCCAAAAAGAAGTCATAGGCCTGCAAGTCATAGCAAAACTACCCGTGGCACATTCTGACTTAAAGTTCAATGCAGTTTTGTGTTAATAGATCATATCTCCACATGCCACATGTGGTGGCTGGCAGAAGGAAGGAGATAAATTACAGCAGAAGGCAGGCTGTGATGTGTAAAAGCTCCCAAACAGCCACACTCCAGAGGCAGGACGCTCGCCTTATGCAAACAAAGCAATAGCAATCGAAGTTCAGTGCTGATAGAGGCAAAGCTGTACATGCTGGAAGGTGCTCACATCACTGCACGGGGCAGAAAGGGATCGATAGCATTAAAGCAGAAGGCACGGGGAAGACCTCAGCTGAATACATAGGCATGGTGAACATCAGGCTTCAGCAAAGCTCCATCACAGAGAGTGATACGGAGATAAGCAGAGATGTGCCGCTCTGCTACAGGACACACCATCCTTGGAGGACACAGGACAAGGAGGAGTCAGAGAAGCTGAGCAAACACTGAGACAAGAAAAAAGTTCTCCTCTGAAGAGGCAGTACAAGTTACCTTAAAAGGAAACAAAAAAGGAGACAAAGGAATCCACTTTCTCTTATTTGAAGAAACCTGATGAGGAATTTCTCTTTTCCTTCTCCCATGACTCCAGAACTACCAGAGCAAGACCAGTCCAGAGGATGGCAAAAGGCACAGTTTCATGCAACCTTATCGCTGAGATGTGGAGGCCACCACCATAAGATGTCACTGAAACTGAAGCCCCCACTAGCTTCAGGAGACAACTGCAAATGAGATGTGTATGAATGTCCTGAATTATCACTCAGGCCCTGGGCTAGGCACACTTGCTACATCTTGGAATTATTATATAGAGCAGTTTTAGAGATGCTGCGCACAGATCTGCAAGCTTCAAAGTTTTAGTGCCTTCCTCTAAAGTAGCTCCCCTTTGGGGAAAGGGTAATGTGCTAGAGAAAAAGTGACAACTTTTCTTCCTGGTCCACAGTTACCCCAGCAGCAGGATGAGTCCCCCATTGCAGAGGCAAGGACAGGCAGCACTGCCAGCACAGCAGGCAGCAGATGTGGCAGCACTCACCGCTACGGTTTAAGGCTGCCTCAGTGACACACGTGCGGCCGTGTGGCAACGTGAGGACAGACACCTGCCAGCTCCCAAAGCCAACAAATTCCTTAGCCAGCAGCAGGAAAGCAAACAAATACAACAATGACTTGCCCCAACAGCAACTTGGGGCAGGAGTCGCGGCTTGTCTGAAGTATCAATAAATTGTTCTTTGGAAGAGCATGAGGTTTATCTGCTCTGAGAACACCCACACAAATATTCGGGGGCACGTATTTCTCCTTGGCTTTGGAGTTATGTTAAGACTTCACCCTGTCACCATCCCTAGGGCACGCAGCCCATGGAGGTGCTTCCCTGCCAGTCTGCACCGCTCTGCATGCCACAGCATCCCCATGGGATCTTCCAGCCAAGGTCCCCATCATCTCACATCCAGACCATTTTCCAGCCTGTGAACAGATGCAAGGTGCAACCCAGGAAATCTTGCAACAGCCTGACATCTACATCATGACACCAGGCTAAAAAAACCCTTCCATTTTCACCCTTTAATGCACATTAACATAATTCAAATTTCTAACGTGAAGGTGTCCGTCTTCCTGTTTTGCTCCCCTTGAGCACTCTATGGGATAGATGGTCACCATTTTTCTTCGCTGGGTCTGTTCTTTTGCTCTTGTTCTGCCAAGGCTTATACGCAAATCTCAGTTTTCCTTTGAATCCCTTCTTGTAATTACCATTGTTATCTAGTTCTTTTTCAAGAGAAAGGAATGCTCCTTGGTCTTTAAATCAGCTCAGATTTGTGACCTGACTTTAAATACGTTCAGCTGAAAGCCATTAGCAATTATTCAATTGCCTTTGCTGTAAAATGGCTTAAATTACTCAACTTTAGTCCGTTATTTGAAGAAAAAATATCAATTAAACCTTCAGGTTTAGAGAACTTACATTTATACATTAGAGGCATTTAACAGTATTTTGATTCTAAATTTTTTCCACAGGCTTCAAGCAGAGGCCTTATTCAGAGCACAACTTTCCTGCACAGGAGCCCCATCCCCATCCAAGACGATGCTGGATCTGCAGCATGCTTGGACCCAGCGTCGTCTCAGGGGGTACAAAGCTTGCCATGGACCTGAGATGATGCTGGGTCCAACAGCACGCTTGGGACCGTGGCTGAGCTGCCAGATGCAGAGCATAACCCCCGGTCCATGCCACGTGCCCTATCATGGATCTGTGTACCCCCACCATACAAAACTCCTTCAGCTCAGTCGTGCAGCGAGAGCCTTATCTAACTCCACTAAATGCTTTGCCCCGATGCTCTTGGCGGCGCAGTTTGCTCTGATGAAAAGAAGGAAAGAATAAAAAAGAAGATGGAAAAAAAAAGAAAGCAGGAGGAAAAAAAGGAAGGAAAAACAAAAGAAGGACAAGAGAAAGAAGGAGGAAAGAGTCAAATGAATGGTTCATTGGCGGTGCTGACAAAAGCACCGTTTCTGCATACGCCCTTCTTCCCTGCTGCCTTTTGGCAGTGAACAGGGCTCAATTTTCTCCCCTTCTGCTCTGAATTTGACTCTTCTTCAGGGCCTGGGAGGTTGAAACACTCAGGTCCCAGCCATTAAAATCATTGGTCGTACACAGCACACCCATCTGGCACTGGTCGCAAGAAAGGGTGGCTGTAATTTTAATGCAATCAATTTGATTTCAGGAATTCAGTTTTTAATATCCTTAAGAAACCCCGAGCTGCATTTCATCTCTATAATCCATAGGAACAGATATCGAAATTTGCCAAAAGAGGGAGCATTCCCTAAATGCTCGGAGACAGACCATCCCTCCTGGTGGAGGGTGCACCGTTCCTGCCACCTCCATCCAGCCCAAAGCCTGTGAGCTTTTGCAACAGGGGGAGCTGACAAAAGCCGACAGCCAGACACCATCATGACTAGATGTTCCAGCTTGTTGATATTGCAGGGCACCAGGTCATAGCCCCACTCACGAGCAAACAAACGAAGCATGGTCTGCCTCTTCTAGTTGGGTATGAGAGGACATGGACAGACCTGGGGACCACAGCATGTGTATGGCACCTTGATGGAGACATCCAGGCACAAATTCACCCTTTAGGGGCAGCCAGGAGGTAACATGGGGTAGGTACAGGGCAGGGGACAACTCCCTACAGGAGGTTTTGGGCCACGAGCACCTTCTTTCGAAGAGTTGCTCTGAAACCATGCTGCTTAGATAGTAACTTTCCCCTGGATCTGTCCTCGATGCAGTCTGAAGGCAGAAATAGTCAGTACCCTGATACAGGGCTGGTGTTAAATCTCTTTTGAAATGGAAGAGGGAAAGATTACTGATGCCATGAATGATGCCACTGCAGAAAAACACTTGGCTCACAAGTGTCTAATTCAAACACCGGGCCAAATTCAGATGTGGCTTCTAAATGGCACAGACTGAAAAACATTAAATGTTCAGAAAGAGGGAACAAAAGTTTGCAACGTGTAAACCTCCCCCCATGCCCTCCTGCCAACTCCATCTCAGATATTTTCTTAACAGCATTTTCTGGGGCTGACAGTCACTGCTGCAGAGGAGGCCAGCATGAATCCCTGCACCGCAGTGGTGGTTTGGCAGCTTTATGATGTTTTACATCACTTTTGCAAAGAACACCATAGCTATAAAATTTGTAGTTTTCCTAAACCCCCAGAATCCATTTAATCAAAACAGTCCGGCGGCCGCACCAGGGCATTATGCAAGTGCATGGCTGCTTCTCCTTCAGCTGCCGGAGGAGGAATTTGCTGACAAGTCAAGATTAAACTTTCAGTTCCTTCTGCTCTCCCTAGTCATTATGTGCTGTTAAGAAGAAATTTCAAGTTAATTAATTCAATCTCAGTAGAGGAAAATACATGCAGGATTTCTTTAACATGGTGCAGCTATGGAAGGGAAAGGCTGAGTGTGTTTACTGCTGAGCAGATGAGAACTCATGTTCTTTGAAACTGCATTCTCATCCTCCACTGCATAGGGTGTTATCATGGGGTAGCGTTGTTGGAAATCATTTCACTTGAAATTAATTTTGCAGCACCTAAATGGATTTGCACCACCAAACCACTTGATTTCTGAGCTACTTTTGGTCACGCATTTTGTTTTCTTCCTAGGAACTGCCTGTATTCACAGCCCATAACTTGGCACGAGCACCAGGAGCTGCACCTCGCCTCCTTCCAAGCCAGAAACCGGTAGGCAGGCAATACAGCCCTATAAAACACAATTAACCTTTTCATTAAACAACAGCTCCCCGAGTGAAAACCAAGCCATATTGAAAGGAATGAGACTGCTTTATGTTAATGGCATGTCTCAAACCTTAAAATAAAATATTTGTGCTTACATAAATAGTTGGAAAGGTAAAAGTGTCATAACACTGGGTGTTTGTTATTGGAGCCGGAGCTTGCCTCCTGCCTGCAACAAAATGTCATAACAAAGCCTGCGTTGGGCTCGTTGCGTTTACTCCTTGCTGCAGTGTTTAAAAGTCAAAGACAATCCTGAGCTATAAACAGATTGCATGATAGCTCACGCAAAGGCTCCTGTCAAAGCTGGGCTTATTTTAGCATGCCACAGACCCAGTGTCGTCTCAGGGGGTACAAAGGCCCCTGAGATGACGCTGGGTCCAAATGTGCCATGGACCTGAGATGATGCTGGGTCCAACCATGCTGTGGACCCAGCGGCTCTGCAAAGCTTTGCACCACCTGAGATGATGCTGGGTCTGCAGCACACTTGGTACCATGGCCCAGCTTGGGACCTGGACCACCATCGTCTCGGGTCCATGGCGTGCCTGGACCCAATGTCGTCTCAGGTGGTGCAAAGCTTGCGGAGCCCAGAGAGTGGGAAAGAAATGCACCACCACATGTCCACAGCATGGTTGGACCCAGGATTGTCTCAGATCGATAGCACGCTTGGACCCAGCGTCATTTCAGGCGCGCAAAGCTTGTGGAGCACCACGTGAGACGACGCCGGGTCCATGGCATGCTTGGGACCGTGGTTAGGCTGCCAGCTGCACAGCACCCTGCTGCTCCCCAAAGCCTGCCCCGAAACACC
The DNA here is from genome assembly GCF_026419915.1 of Harpia harpyja. Lineage (NCBI taxonomy): Eukaryota > Metazoa > Chordata > Aves > Accipitriformes > Accipitridae > Harpia > Harpia harpyja. The sequence goes on along the minus strand of NC_068969.1, from coordinate 18,039,387 downwards.
ATCCTCAACAGAAAGTTAACTGCAGACCAGCATGCCCTAAAATCTGCTTTTTGCAGAAAGAGTCTTCAGCTTCGGCGCAAGCTAAGCCAGGCTTTCCAAGCCACCCGAGCCCAGGGGCGGCTGGAGGGAGACTTTGATCACGCTTGGCCAACAGCAGCAGCTTCCCAGCTGCTCGCAGCACCAGAGGAGCCAGGGCTGGGAGCTGGGAGCGCTCATTGCAGCTCCTCCCCGCCAGCGGGGCCCACCTGCTACAGCAGGATGGTTTGGCAGCATTTCAGCCTTGGAGTCTATCGATCCCAAGGCTGGGAGAGGTTTCAGCCGTGGAGGGACTAATATAACTCAGGTGCGGTGCAGAGAGGGGCAGGGGGATCTGCGGGGTCTTTGGGGACGGTCAGTGTGTCCCCACACCTCTAAGGAAGAGGAATTGGGCAGCGATGGGGCACGAGGTGGACTGCACAGGGCTCCCACGATCGGCTTTGAAGTAGCTCTGCCCCAATGGTTGCTCCAAGGCAAGGACCATCCCCAGCAGTTCACTGCCACCCATCTGCCTCCACCGACAGCGTGCAACCCCGGGGCTTGTAGGTGCCTGTGCCACGTGCTCGGTGTCTGTCCCCTTGGTTTCTATGCCTTGACCCACCCTGGTCATTCAAAGCCTGGATAAGAAGCAAGGAGAGATTTGGTGCTGTATAATCGAGGCAGGAAAACCCAGCATGTATTCTGACATGGTGTGACTGGGCAGAGGGAAGGTAAATTAAAAGACATCTATATCTGAGAAGTGGATTGACATCCTCTTTCTTTAAAAACGCCTTAGGTTACCTGCAACTTATGACTGGCTTTGCCAGCACAGATAGGTACTGGTTGCTGTCTTGTGTAAGCTGCATGCAAGTGGTCTTGGAGAGCAACTGGCATTTTCCATGAACCCCAAAGCAGGGACAGCCTGCACGGCTGTACCTTACCACGCAGCAGAACCTGTCCTTAGGACTGCACCTGACCAATACGCTTCTGCAGCTGCGAGCAGCCGAGAATTGACATTTTGCATAAAGCAGCATGATTCCCCCTGAACAGCTGTAGAAATACTTAGCCTAAGTTAAATAAGCATTACCATAGCAGCTAGGTCCTTATTTACAAATGGAGACCTGGAGGCTGCAGCCAGACCTGCTTGCCCCAGATCCCACATACCCCCAGAGCCAGGGCAGAAGGCTTGCGGGTTTTGCAGGGGGACAGGAGCAGAGGATGGATTGGAGGATCAGAGTTGCAGGCTGCAGTGCCCTCTCTGTAGCTCTCTGGGGTCATTCAAGAGGTGGGTGATGATTAAAAGGTCTCCAAATGTTAGGGGATCTTTCCCTGAAGGGCTGAGCCTGTGGCAGAAGCAGGCTGTGATGCTGTGAGCAGGGCTGATGTCTTTACACGAGCAGCCACATGGAGAGGAAGGTCTTCCCTGAGCTGAGGCGTCTCTCCATCACCCACCAGAGACCTTCTCTCCTGGGCAAGGAGGTCACCCTTGTACCTTCACCCAGGACTGTCCCCTCTCCAGTTCCCTCTGACTCGGGGACCCCACTCTGCCCCAGCAGACCCAGACCTACTCAACCTCGCAGGTACTTTCCCACGTCCTTTCCCCACTGGTGCCCTTGGTATATATTTTCAGAAGCAGGTGTCTATCCAGAGGCTCTTAAATCCACACAAAAGCCCCTTAAATCGCCCTATTTCCAGAACCCCTGCCCACTCAGCAATCTGTTCAAGTCCCTGGAGAGGCATCAATTGTGGGTAGCGAGGATCTGCGGTGGAGTGAGAGCCTGCGGCTGCAATCCCTACCCTCAGGAAAGCCCCTGTTTGTTTATTTGCCCAGTGTGGTCTGCAGCTGCCCCATGTAGTCCCGTTTTCTGCCCCCCCCCCCGCTTGTGTGGGGCTGGGGGGCAGCTGCAGGCTCATCTCTGAACGGGGTGAAGATGGGCAGGAGCGGACCTACGACAGCAAGCAGAGCATGGTTGCGAGACATCGGGGGAACAAGCTGAGGTTTCTGTTGCCCTCTCCCACCCCGCAGGAATTCAGGGTCACGTCGCTCCCACCGGGAGAGGACTCCACAGCTGTCCTCCCGCGGGGCTTCCCTGGTCCCAAAAACCTGCCTCGCTGCAGCAGCGCTTCAAAGGGCTTCACTCCTTACCGCCTGCCTGGCGAAGAGCAGAGGCTCTGGGAGCCAGCGATCCCAGGCTCCAGGTCTTTATTAAATGTCCCCGAGGGATGGACGGAAACCCAGATGCACGGGAACACCGATGGGTGAAGGACTTTCCCGTTTACCAAGCTCGGCTCCCACCTCCTCATCGCATCACCTGGTGCCTTGAGGTTTAGTCGGTGCAAGGCTTCTGGCACAGCACCCGGGGGGCTCGGGGGGGAGCCCCGGGGCAAATGCAGGCACAGGTGGGCAGCACAGGTGGGGCTGGGGGATGCCAGCAGCAGCCGGCTCCGGCAGGCAAGGAGCCATTGCCACTATCGCGCTGGAATCAAGCCCTCTCCTGCGAAGCGCCTCGGCTCCAGCAAGCTGGCACCCTCCTATGGAAAATTGCGCTTGGAAGCTCTCCAGCCATCGCTGCTCCAGAGGGTAACCGATAACCCTGCTGCCAGCCAGATACCCCGGGATCGTCCTTCTTCCTCCCCACGGGGGAAGGATATTTCAGACCCCATCCTCTCCTGGTCCAGCCTTTCAGTGCCTTCCATTTCTCAAAAGAAATTCCTGCGCAGCCAGAAGATTTTACCACTTTGTTCTCAGAATATCATAATATTTTCTTTTTTAATTAAATCGCATTCCCCATCTGCCTTGCATACATGTTTTGGGTAGTCTACTTTTGCCAAACATAAGGTCAACATCCACGCTACTAGCTTTCTATAAAAGCGCACTAATGCTAGAACACTGTTTTATCTAAAACCGATGTCTGTTCACAATTTTGACCGCACCCAGGCTAGGGCTATATGACTTCACTGCCCCGGATTCCCATCAAGAACCTTTTAACATAAGTATGCTCATTTACCAGCATACACTGTCCTGCTTTCTTCATTAGCAAACTCAAACCTCACCAGAATGATTTATAATATTTCCATAGCAATGATGAACTTGCAGAGTGGGGTTGCTGTATTTGATCTGAGCTGCAAGCAAATGAGCAGGGATCTCCCAGACCTTATTTTAAAGCTCCAGAATTGACTGAAATCAAGGGAATTCAAGAGCAAAAAGTTAAAGCAAGGGCATTAATAAGGGAGGCTGAAGGGGAGACAGCCAGGAAAAGCAAATCCCAACCTGCAGCATACAGACCAAAAAAAGAAAGGCTATACAGTTGGCCTGAAAGACAACCCACATAATATAGATATAGCAGGGCTCCTGTGATAGCTGCACTAAACTGAAAAAACTCACAGTACTTCTACAGGCTTCTTGTCCAGAGTTTCCAACCTTTTCCAAGGGAGGTTGTAACCTCCAACTCTTATTTTACAAAACTGAAACACAAAGATTAATAATTCATACCAGCTCCCATCTAGATCCTGCAGTATAGGAAGGACAGAAATGAGCACGCACTGGCCAGTACATTACACAAGTCCAGAAGCTCTATTTAATTCACAGGGGAAGGATTTTGGATAAGAGCTCACCCATTCACATGCTGTTGGGAAGCACGGTGCTTTCCCTCCCCATCCTGAAGCTGAAGAAAAGACGGCGCTCAGCTATAAATCTGGACTAAGATCTGCAAGGCCAAATCAAGATAAGCACAAAGCAGAATGCCTGCAAGTATAAACTCATCTTCTTCAAAGCCTTTCAGGCCCCAGCTGCAAATTGGTTTATTCCGAGAACAAATTGTTGCTCAACTACTTGGAAGCAGTCTTCACAAAACTTCAGGCTAAGCATCTTTGATTGAAAAGAACATAATATCAGTGATAAATAATATCACATGAGAACACAGGAGGAGGCCTCAACCTCCTCCAAAAGTGAGATAATTAACTGCAAGGCATGTTCTATCACTTGCTGCTCCATAGCAGCCAATAAGTTGCCCAAGAGTCTTCCCTGTGGTATCGTACAGAGTGTCCTTCTTCCTCTGTGCAACTCATAACAACCTTCCTCCACCAAGATAAAATCACACTAAAGAAGGACAAATAGTCTCTCTCTGTTAACAGAGGGTTGGCTGGCCCAGGAACTTGGGGTGACCTTCAAGGATGCCCAGAAAAAAAAAAATATCCTGTCAATATTAACTCCTGTCCTTGCCAAGGACAGCACAGTCACATCTCAAGTACCTAACTCCATTTGGGAAAGAAGATGTTACACAAGGACAACTCGAGTCATCTGTGAATTCATCCTCCTTGTGCAGTTGGTGGCACTTTGGCTTCAGCATCAGAAACGCCGAGGCCCTCCCGAGCACATGCGACCCCCCACCTGCACAGGCATGACTCCTCTTGGGCAAGAGGAGAGGTGGAGGCCACGTCTTCTCCTATTGTCCCGCTCGGTGTTGCCCGCTGGCATCATTTGAACATGGGTGTTTGGAGAGTCACGGGGCTGTGCCGTCAGATGGCACGATACTCTCGCAGGTTATCGTCTTGTTTTTCCTTTTATTTTTTCCTGCAGACTTAGAGAATTGCAAAAAAAGAATATTTTCCCTCCAACATTCTCAGGTTTTTTAGGGTGAACAAAGAAGTGTCAAACCTGTTGCTAAAAAACCAGCCATCTCTTTCCTTCTCTTCCATTCCACATGGGGAAGGGTGCATGAGAAGGAGGGACAGACAGAACGAGGGAAGACCATGGGGGAAAAAGAAGGGCCAGGAGAAAGACAATGTGAGAAGGCAAAGAAAATAAATAGAAACACATGAGGCAAAACATCCCTCACTTCATCACTAGCCAGCTCAGCAGGGTCACAGATGACATGAGGAACAAGCCCAGCAACCTCAACAAAATACCTTCCAGGTTGCGTTAAGGCAAGAGACTTCCCCCGGAGCCCATCACGAACTTGGGTTTACCGCCACATTGGGTTGGTCAGAGGTGGTGGTGCTGCTTGAGGGGTTGCTCAGCCATACATCTCCCCTGCAGAGCAGAGCATAGAGCAGATGCCTGGGCTAGCACGGAGCCAGCGAGCTCAGGGACCCCAGGCGCTCGCAGCAGGTCCATGCACCGAGGCTACGTTCACGCAGCTTGACATCCGAGTCAACGCAGCTGGGCTTCGTCCCCTGACTCCTGGGCAGCGGAGGACCGCGCTGCGGGGACTCGCCTTTCAGCAGATGTGCAAGGTAAAGCGATTTGCAGGCGGGACCGCAGCTGAATGAGCAGCCCCGAAAGGCAAGGCCTTTCTTTGCATTTTGCTGCTTGAGTTTTTTTTAATTGAAGAAAATGCACGTGAGGCCATCTCTTTAGGGATGGGGCTCTGGGAGCTCTCTGGAGCAGCAGAGCATCATCTCCCTGAAAATACTGTGTTGCTTATCAGGGAAATGAGAGACAAAACAGGGCTGCATGGTCCACAGCCCCTCTCCCCTCAGTGTCTGCACGAGGCTGGGGGGGGGCCACATCTGGGGAAGAGCATCCACCTGCACTGGATTATTCTTTTGCATGTTGACCTCGTTTTGGCTCTCCTGCTCAGCGTTTGAAGTTCCTCTGCAGAATCAAATTTAGCAAGGTCCGTACCTGGGCTGAAAAATACGTCTCAGGGGCACTTCCTTGGCCGTCCTGGCTTTCATTAACCAAGCTTTTCCACTGTCCTTTTTTCACACCCATTAAACAGCACCAAAGGGAGCTGGCAATACATTTTCCTTTGCCCTTCTCTTTTGTGCTTCTCCTTGATGAATGGCTAAAGCAGATGCACAGTTGTCTTTGAAGGCTCTGTCGGATGAGCATGTTGAATCAATGATGGATTGGACCAAATGAATCACAGTGTGGGAGAAAGCGCAAGGCAATGATTTCTAAGTGGCCTTCACATCTTTACACTTCAGAACTTGCTTTAAAAGCCTGTTTTCTTCTTTTTATCTGGTTCCAGTTTCTGCAGTGCCTTTGCATATGTTGAGGGAGGTAGGGGGGAAGGAGGGGAACCTTTACATATAAACAGAAGATTCCACTTCTCCATCAGACAATAATGAAGCATTGTCATTTAGGGAGTTCAAATAGCTGGGAAACCACTTCAAGGCCATGCAAAACAACTGGGTAGCATCAGAAAGAACAGCAGTTGGCAAACCGAGCAGCGGAGTTTAAAACTCCAGTATAGCAAACTAGCAAAAAAACCACAGCTGGTTCGGTGTCCTACCTCCCCTCGCTGGGACACAAGAGCTGCTTCAGAAAGCAGCTTTAATGAAACAACATTTTTAGGAGACGGTGAATTGCCAGAGATTACAGGATATATAACTGCTGCCACTCGTTCCCAACTGAAACCTTGCGCGCTCAGCCAGGTCCCACGTGTCCCTATGCGCAGCGAGCGGGAGGTCTCCAATACCCATTCAGAGCATCAGTTGTTTCCAACTTGGCTGCTCTTGGGCCCTCCCTGTGACTGACGACATGACTGCGCTCATCAGATGGATGTTTTTCTCCCCACAGATACACCAGGGTGGATATAGGAAATCAAAGCCACTGATTTTTGCGGTGCTGCTGGAAAAGCAGTGCTGCGTTCCTGGGCACAGGAGAGAGGCAGAGTTTGTGGAAAAAGAAAATTGCCTTTCGGGGCTGACAGTGCACAAGAGGGAGAAGAACATGCGCACACACACACACACGCTTTCAGGCTCAGACGTCTGAAAAAATCCCAGCAAAGCCCATACCCCAGGCTAGGTATTGGTTTTTATGGTTAAGCAACATGCCACACACATTCACTTCCAGGTCTCTACCACTCTATGCTGCAAAGGTGTTTTGTGCCCAGATAACACTACCACGAGGAGGATGCTGGTGGCTGATCTCTGCCTGGACGGAGGTCTTCCCACACGCAAGCCTCTGCGGGATCTGCTTTATGTTACAGCTCGGGACGATGCCGCCTGTGGAAATACAAGTGGAAGCTTGTTCAGAGCACAGAATTTGCAAAGCCTGTTCACTTAACCAGAGCTAAACATGAGCCAAGGACAGCTTGGTTTGACTTCCTTTATTCTGAACACCCCACATGAAGCACTGCGGCTCCCGCAGTAGCATGGAGAGGCTGTGGCAGCAGCATCGATGCTAGACATGTGCTGGGATAAGCCCATCCGAGAGAGCTGTGGTTGGCACAGACAGGAGAAGGACAAACTGGAAGCTGCTCCCAAGGCCCTTCTCGGAGATGCAGTCTCAGCAGAAAGCAGAGAAAAAGCTCCCCGATGCATACGAAGAGTTTATTCCTCCAGCACCCTCTTCCCAGCGCCGCTAATCCTCACTTGGTTGCATTTGCATAGGAACTGCGCGTCCACCTACAGCACCAGCATCGCCGTGCACCCCGCTGCCTGCATCCTCGCTAGCGGTACCAGTGAGGGACAAAACCCTCTGCTCCACAGATAATGAACTTGGATGCATAAACTCCTCTGGAAGTCACAGGCTTGCCCCAAGCACTGCCCTGACCCCTGCTCCCCAGCAAACAGCAACTGCCGGCACTGCTGGCATGGACAGATCCAGCTGCAGCTTCCTAATACATATTCAAAATCTCCGTGGCCTGGCAAACAGGGCTCTGGAAAGCACTTACTGCTCTCTACACAGGCAGCAACATTTATGAAGTGCTATGAGGTTTGGAAGTATTATTTTATCTGCTGACAATGGAAGTAGGGATGAGCTGAAATACAATTTGCTCGAGACTTTTCCAACGTAACACCAAGTTTACAACAAAAACAGTGGAAAGGGTTTTATGAGCCTGTCTGTGGCCAGAGGACGGTACTGCAGACTCCACCACAAAGGGAAATGTGTGAAATAGAGGTGCTTAGGACAAAGGGAAGTCTGTTAAAGTAAGAAAAGCCTGAATAAACAGTTTTTTCCCCAATACCACTTTCAACTTCATCCAGCCAGAGCTTAAAGATAAAAGAACAAGGAGCTGCTGATTTTCAAGCGGTGGAAAGGCAGCTGGTGGCTTCAGGGACACATTTATTAAGCATCGCACTTGCACGACTGATCTGATGGGGACTCAGGCCCCGCAAGGCCAAGGCAGTCAAGTGCTTACAGGGGTTAAATCTTCTTTGTTTTGCAGACCCCTCAAACATTTCAAGAGAAATTAAAGCTCTCCAGCTGGAAACCCCCAAGAGCGCGCTTCCCTCGGTAGCCCTACAGACACAGAGACCAGTGTCAGGACAAGCCGGGGATGCTGTGAGCTGCACGCTCCAGGTGAAGCCCTGTAAAACACAATATCCCCATCCCAAGGCAGCATTTACAGCTGCCCCTGTCATGTTTGTCACCGGTTCTTGGTGCTTTCAGATGCACATACTGTAACCTAGCGGGATGCAGCCTCTGCTCAGCAACACCCATGCATCTGCTGAGCTACAGGGCACCGCGCGCTTTGAAGTTTTGCTTCTCCAACAAGAGTGCTGGTTGGTATGAGGAGCTCACATACTTATTAGGAGGTGAAGGTGATTAATTGCCTCTCACCCTGTTCCCCTCCGAGGGGGAGCTCCTCAGTGTTGTCTCGCTGACAGTGATTTTTCAGGACCATATGGCACTTCCACATCCCATTAGTAACGCGCCTGCTGCACCCCGTCCACTCCGCGCTGAGTTTCATCTTTCACTGGGTTACAGAACATGAAATACCAAAGCTCCGGCTGAAACCTTCAAGGTCAGAAAGTTTAGGGAAATATATTTTGTGAAAAACTAAACTTCTTTTCTGCCATCAACGGTGCCGGTGTCACACGGCACCAGCACTGCTGCGGAGGGCCACTGACTTCACCCAGAGAAGGGTCCCATCTCCAAAAAGACCTTATGTGGGTGCGACGCTGAGACGCCCTAACAGAGACCCAGCTCTCCCTGGCCAAAGGGGCTGGGTTTTCTCTGTCATTACAGTGTACTTTCATAAAAGCAACTGAAACCCTACTTTTGGCTCTCTTCCCTCTGCCCCCACATTATAGGGCTTCCTCTGGGGCACACGGGGATATTTTTGCTCTTTCTGGGACTGGCAGCAATTGCAGGGAACGTGCCCCGATGCCCACAGTCGCAGGGAGTAGGGAACCTGCAGGCTTCATGACCAGACATGGTATGGTAAGGCAGTGCCGAGGTGCACGATGCTGCAAAGCTACAACTGCAGTAACTGGTAGATCTAGATTAAAATGGCCTCAAGTTGTTCAGGTGGTTGCTTTTTGGTTGGTTGGTTTTTTACTCCACGCACTTCTTCATTTCGTGTCTCTGAGCCCCTCGAACAGTGCAGCACTGTGCTCACACCTGCTTGGAGCGGGTGCCTTTATCCGACCATGGATGTTATAGAGGGCAGCTATGAGAGCAAATTCAGAGCAAAAGCAATTCCTGCTCCCTGCTGCTCCTCACCAGTGCCCGAGCACACCGTGGGGACTTCTCCCACTTCATTTGCAGCAGAGCAAAGCACCCTTTGCAGCCAGGCACCTGCAGAGCAATAACATGGGTGCTCTGGTCCCGGCGGCCGGTGCGTGACAAAAGCCAAATCCCCTGGGAGAGCAGGCTGTGCTCCAGCAAGTACCGCGGCCCCGTGCGAGAAAACACACTCACGCTCCATCGCTAATCCGCACTGCACAGCCCCCCTTGGCAGGCAGCATGGAAAATGCCAGTGCTCACAGATATGGTCTCCAAGGAGGACAGTTTCCATAACCTAAAGCAAAGCAGGAGGGGCTGCCCCAGAGGCCAGGGCGGCCGGGGGCCAGCACCCACCTCCTGATCCGCTGGCAGCTCCCTGCAGCTGAGGGCCGTGACACGTGGGTCCAAACCTGGCAGGCACTTGCCCTGCAAGCATTTTGCTCGCTTATCCTATCTCTGATTGCTGTTTTTACAGGAGAAAGAGTCCAGCCAACTAAAAAATAAATAAATACAAAAGCCAAGCAGAGAGCAGCTTCCAACTGACATTATTTTACTCGGTCATTCAGTTCCCATCACAGAAGGGAGTTGGTTTTTTCCAGGGAAGAAGCAGTTGTTCGCCTCAGCCCCATGCTCAGCCCCCCCTGCCCAGGAGCTGGCCACGGCCAGAAAGAGCCGCCGGCAGTGGCTGCCACCAGCTCTGGGACCCAAAGCACCTCAGAGCATCTCTGCAACCCCAGCACTGCTGACACTGCCCCAAGGACCCGAGCTGGAATCTGCACTGGGATTTCTGCCCCGTGGTCACTGGGAGAGCCTGGGGCTTGCTGCTCTGGTGGACAAGGACACGGAGTCCTTCTGCCAGGCACCTGGCAATGGGCAGAGGCCCCTCTGCCATGATGCTCCCAGTCTCTCCATGGGGAAGGCTGGGAAAACCCTCCCTCCAAGACCTTCAGGACCATGTAAGGGGAAAAGGAGAGAAAGAGGGCAAGGGGAAACCAGATCCCCGCTGAACTGCGGAAGATCCCCGCTGCCGAACCCCAGTGCCCACAGGACACATACCTTCCCCAGCCCTGCAAAAACATGCCAGCAAACCTTGCTGCTGTCTATCTAATGTATTCCATATGGAGCGTGCACCTCCGAAACATTACTTAAAATGGGAATAAATCCTTCACGAGACCTCCGCATGACAGATACCACTTGATTGAATTGCCAAGCGAGGAACTTTTATTTTAAGGAAAAATCTACAATTAACCTATTGTCACTCCGCAGCAGGGGGAAGCAATAAACTGTATATGTCTGCTTTCCAGCCAAGTCCAAAAGGTTTATCCACAAGCCCTTCTTAGCAAATCTCCTCTGCGAGTTCTTTTGATACGTTATGGATTTGTTAAACATTTATAACATGAAAGCAAGAATATTATATACACTGCCCTGGCATAAATCACAGGTCTGATCCTCTGTATAAACTGGCAATGGAAAGGGGACCTGGAAAGAGTAACAAGGTTCTAGGCTGCAAGGTGAATAATTGGAGAGGTTTCCCTCATCCCTCCATCCAGCACTAAATGCACACCAAGGTATTACGAGAAGCTGGTTCTCCCCCAGCCCCTCCAGTTTTTCAAGTTTTACACCTGGGGAAAGAAGAATGAGCAATCGCCGTTAGACATTGGCGAGGTGAGCGTACAGGACATTTAAGAAGTGGAAAAACATCTGTTTAGTCCAGATAGAAACCAGATGGGGGGGGGGGAGGTGGAGGATGGAGAAACAGTCAAGAGGAAAAACAGAAACACGGTCAGGAAGAAGGCTGCAGGAGAAAAGAGACGCTTCCAGCAGGCAAAAGTATCACCCCACCGAGACCTGCACGTCCTTCTTAGGGTGGTGGGCAAATGGCAGGGCACGGCTCTTGCTCACAGGTTGAGGGGCTGGGGGCCACTCAAAGCGTCTGATTTGGGAAATTCAGATGCTGTCTGGCCACCCGGGACACCATGTGGCTACCGACACTGGGAACAGCTAAGCAAAAGTCTTGCTGGTGGGAAGGATGGTGGACATGGGCTCATTTCCAGCCATCAAAGAGCCACAGACCTCCCTGGGGGTCTCCAGCTAGCCAGCTCTGCCCTCCAAAATGCCCCAGTGGTGCCTGGACCAAAGACATTTTCTACAAGGGACACACAAGATACTTTCTACTGCAAGCGTAGGATTTTTAAAAAGATCATTTGGCACTATTCCCCAATCCTCTTTATCCTCACGTTCACAACAGCAACCAAGTGCTTCTCTTCTCCCATAGCACAGCTTACTCTAACGCTTTCAGAGACACCAGTGGGGAGCTTTTATGGGTGTAGTAGGGGCAGTAAATGAAAGTGATGCCTGGCAGACAGGGTGCAGCAAGCAAAATCTACAAGGGTATGGCACAAAGCCGTGGCAAGGGCACGCAGACATTTGGGGAGATGGTTGTAGTGCCTTCAGGCAAAGAACAGCAAGTAACTTCAGCAAGAGGGCTGGAAATCCCCCGGAGCTGAACTGCCAGGATGCTGGGTAGAAACATCATTGCAACACTGGGGACACGTTATCTGTGGATGTGTTTGCAATGCAGACAGCCAGGTTGAAAAGATCACTAAAACAGCACAATGAGATGCACTGCAAAAGTCACCCCCAATTTAATAAGCTCTGTTTCCTCCTGGGTTTGTGTCTGACTTTGTTCTCAGATTCCACTTTGGCTGGCAGAGTAGATGCAAAAAAAAGGAGCAATACTTTTATTTAAGCTGTAAAAGACGTCTCCAACAGTATCAAATACTAGAACTGATGAGCAGTTTCCTCACTATACAGTATTTTCCCACAGAAAAAAAAAATGCCAAAACAAACTTTTTTTGCAGGAAATGTTTAGTTTTGAGGCCATTTTCATCCATTTTTTAAATGCAGGTGAAGTCTCCCATTTCAGGCGAGTGCCAAAATTGAAGGTTCTTTTTTATGTTGCTGTTCAAAATGCATCCGTTCCCAAAGTTTCAAGTAGAAAAATGATCAAAATAACCTCCCTCCTTAGCCCCAGACAAAATCCAAGTGTTTGAACTTGGTCACTATGCAATCTAAGAATTATATTGTTCAAAGGTCTCTAAAATATTCCTTCCCAGTTTGGGAAAACTATTTCCCACTCCATTTTAAAGAGATGCATTACAAACGGCCTCTAGCTACCTCTTAGCTTGATGAAATGCTTTGCATGAAAGGAGACCTCAAATATCCAGACATCATTTGCAAAGAGGGGAGAGTAAATGAGCCCTCTTCTGACCAGGTCCTGCAGAGAATAAGGTAGGAGTACAGGACTGGATCAGGGAGAAGGAAGGATCGGTGACTGAAGCTGCCAAAAAAAAAGGGGGAAGGAAGGAAGAAAAACATAGAGGTACCCCAGAAGATGAGCAGACCGTGTTCATGCAAAGCCTAATTCCAGCCTGCTGCAGCTGACCGCTGGTGCCCCTGTAGGCAGGGCATCCTGAGAGGACGCATTTAGACTATGCTTTTGGACCACGAGCTGGACAAATGAAATCTGAGTTCTCCAATTTTGCAATCTCTAACAGGAGCTCAGCCTACCTAACCAAAGCACGTCCCTGGTCTCGTGGAGTCCTTAGTTACAGATGCAATGCAGCTGTGCATTTATGCCTTCTTTACCAGAGGCAGAGGACTGATGGTCTCTTCTCTGCCCAGCTGGCTATTTGCGCAAAACCTATGGAAACCTGGCTGTCCTGGAGCCCAGTACACATACAAAGCTGTTCTCCTGCCAGCTTCCTCTCCGGCCAGCTCCCAATTTGTCTGCAAACCACAAGTTTAATTGGAGTTGGCAAGTGTTTTGACTTCAAAAAGGTCTGTAACACCTGGAAGACAACGCTTAGGTTTAAGGGGGGAGGAAACGGGATGATATCCAAATGCTATTGTCACGCTCTCAGCTGCCTGCGCTGAGCTGCCTGTGCAAGAAGGAATGAGTAGCTGCAGGGTCTGGTGCGTGCAGGCAATATGCAGGCATGCACGCAGCTCTGCCTTCCTCCAGCTTCATACTGCAGCAGGCTTTTGAGGTCATTTTAAAGCTAGTTAAAAACCCCTTTTTGCAAAAAAAAAAAAATAGACACACCCTATAATGTTTGTAGACAATTAATTCCAAGGACTAGGAAGAGATGGTGTGTGCCATTCCTAGCCAAAACCAGAGAGCACAAAGTAGTCAAATGATCTAGCAGCTGAGGGCAGTGGATGGGAAAGACTGTTCTGCTGAAGGATGCTGTGGCGGGGACTCCCCCAATGGGCTCCTCCAGCGTCCCTGCAAGCTAAAGAGTCAGTTTGGATCAAATCCACAATGGTGCAAATCTGCACGCTCCATTATCGCGCAAGACACGAGTTCCAGCTGTCCGGACACCAGTTTTATGGTCCTCCCCATTACAGTTTGCAATGCTTTAAGAGTAGAGGCATGCAAAAGAGCCCATCAGCTGTCGTTGCTGGAGCTGTGCCCTGGCAAGGTGTGCCGAGGGTCTGCCCTCCTGGTTTTTGGAAACATTCTCTGGAAGACTTCAGCAGCCACTGCTTGTTTGACCTGTTGCAGGAAGAGAAGTAAGAGAGCCAGCTCCCATCGGAGCTGCCCCAGGGGTGCTGGTGTACCTGTGAGTGTAGAGTCAGACATCCCGTTTACTACCTTTTATGCAAAAAACGTTTATGGCCGAGTCTCGCTGAGTCTTTAAAGACCAGCTTAGGAGGAGAGTTTTATTGCCAATGGCTTCACCTTAGCAGAGGGTGGAGCAGATTTCTCCTCATTGTAGGTTCCTGCAATTCTGATCAGTGATGCCCTGCTAGTTACTGTGGCTTTTCTCACCAGTGAGGTACAGCTGAAAACCCATTCCTCTCCCACAGCTTTGGGGGTGACAAATATTAACCCTTAGAAGAGACCTAAAACAGGATACAACTGCTACGATGCAGAAAAATTCTGCAGTGACACCATGCTTTATCACATTAGGTAGACCTGAGAAGAACATAACCCCTGTTTGTCAGCTTGCCCCACCAAGTTTCACCTTTTATTTTCAGATATTGCATTGTTGAAAGCCCCACTCATTTTTTCAGAAGGTCAGTTTATCTAGATATTCATTAAATAAAGATAAAGAGCACACAAAGTTTCAAAGTCTGATACCAAAGAGGTGAATTGGCCATTTCTGCAAGTCTTTCATTCAAACCATTTATCAAGCCTTTAATAACAGGCACTAACATATGAGAAATGTTAACAGAGAATGAACGTTTAAAAAAAGTAAATGGTTTGCAAGGTGTTCCAACTACAGCCCGAGAGATCAGTGTGATTTGCGTAACAGATTTCCTTCCCTGTCAGGGAACCAGGAACTTTTGCATCCTTGCTGCAAAAGGATACAGGGGGCTTCTGACATGTTCCTGGTACAAAAGCAATGCACGCAACTTGAAATCAAGTAGCTGTTTTATTTTTACCCCATGCCTACACACACTGCATCCCATCTTTTTTTTTTAATGTTGTATACATATACCCTTTTTGTTGTTCAGTATTATATTGAGTGACTTTCTTAAACCTGGGCAAATTCTTCTGAGCCAGTGTCCTGGTTTCAGCTGGGATAGAGTTAACTGTCTTCCTAGTAGCTGGTACAGTGCTATGTTTTGAGTTCAGAGCGAAGAATGTTGATAACACTGATGTTTTCAGTTGTTGCTCAGTAGTGTTTAGACTAATGTCAAGGATTTTTCAGCTTCTCATGCTCAGCCAGTGAGAAAGCTGGAGGGGCACAAGAAGTTGGCACAGGACACAGCCAGGGCACCTGACCCAAACTGGCCAACGGGGTATTCCATACCATGTGACGTCCCATCCAGTATAGGAACGGGGAAGTGGGGGGCAGGGATTCGCCGCTCGGGGACTGGCTGGGTGTCGGTCGGCGGGTGGTGAGCAATTGCACTGCGCATCATTTGTACATTCCAATCCTTTCATTATTGCTGTTGTCATTTTATGAGTGTTATCATTATCATTATTAGTTTCTTCTTTTCTGTTCTATTAAACCGTTCTTATCTCAACCCATGGGTTTTGCTTCTTTTCCCGATTTTCTCCCCCATCCCACTGGGTGGGGGGGAGTGAGTGAGCGGCTGCGTGGTGTTTAGTTGCTGGCTGGGGTTAAACCACGACAGCCAGATTTTGGAAAAATCCCATCTGGAAAATTTGAGTGATAATTAAGATTGTGACACCGGCATGATTGCCATGTGAAGGGATAGACAGTTTTGTTCATAAAAAAAAAAAAAAATCTCAAGAACTTATGCAAGCAAGAGCAAGTATAACAAAAGCATGCACTGAGCTGTCTCCTATTAACAGCGCAGATCAAATGAGCCAATGCAACTGCTTCTGCTTTGCCTAAATAAATGCCTGGATCAGTCATCAAAGTAGGATTGTTTTCCACAATACACTTCCTTGAGCAACCCAGATAGCCTTTGTGTTGGCCCCAGTAATGATGTAATGGGAAAAACTTACAGGCATTCTGTCAAAGCCATGCAGATTGCTCAAAATACTATTTCCCAAGGCTCCAGCTTCGCAGGTGTGGACTCAGCAGCCATCAAGACTTGCTATGATTAATGACTTTTTCCAATGTGTTGCCTTACATTAATACGGTGAGCTAACTTTTATTAAATTATGGATGATCTATTAGAGGATTCTAATCACCTGCAGGCTGCCATATGTAAGGAAGCTGTCGAAACCTATGCAATCTGGGTATCTGGGAGACAAGCCAGTCTAAGCTTTGCATTACCTATATGCATTGCGGTACCTATAGACCTCCTGTTTATATTGCATTCTGCCTGTTTGCCTTCTGCCCAGCTGCCAAAGGAAGACATTTAGGAAAACTACTGCTCCAGTCTCAAAGCCATCAGCCAAAGAGCCAAGGGAAATCACCAGTCCCTATGGAAACCATCTGAAAATGCCCTGGGCATTGGAACCAGCAACCCCTCGTGAACACATCCAAGACTGGGCTCTGTGCAGAAGCAGAGAAGGTACCTGAAGTCCCAAGGAAACACCTCACACAGAGGCACCAGTTCAAACAATGCAGTAGCTCAGATGGAGTCACCCAGTCATTACTAGTCACAGCTAGAGGTGAACAAAACAAAACAAGACAGCACTTGATAAAATGGCATTTAACAAGAGAAGCAATTCTCATTCACTTACCCCTCATGTTGTACCTTGGGACAACCACGGATATTCCAAGCGTCATGAGGCTCCACCATGCACTCAAAAACACCCAGCACACCCCAAAGGCATTCCCTTCTGCCTGAAACAAGGACAAGTCCTAGGGCCAGGAACAAGGAGTTATTTGAAGCACAGCTCTGGCATTTCTAGCAAAACAGCCAAGCAGCTCATCATGTGAAAAAAATAGCATCCATTTCCTACTATTTCACCCTTGAGCATCCCTTCAAGGATAAAAGCTTGGTGCCTGGGAGGTGAGATTGGCAGTTGATAACTCACAGCTGATTTTTTCTCCCCACAGGTGTAGCCCATTTAGAAAGGGCCAGCCAGGGAGCCACAGCATACAGACACCTGTAAACCCCATAAATGCTGGGGAGAGCACACTTCTGCTGTAGATGGCCCTGGTTCAAAGGGAAGGGTTGTACAGCCAAGGTTTTGTGTATCATCAGATGGAGCAGAAGGGATGTTTCTGGGGGAAGGAAGGAGCTCGGCTCCCCTTCCTCTTCTCAGCAAGCCTGTGTTTGCCCATGTCAGCGAGTAGTGAGCCTGTGCACGGGGGATGTGGCTATTTACTGCATTGCTGCCAGCTGGATTCAGCGACTGCAAAAACCTCTTCAGGAGAGTGGGGTAAGCAGAGGCAAGAGTGGTATTTTTTCCTTCCACCTTCTCATTTGGGGTCTCTGTTGGACGTTGCCTGTTCTCTAAGATGGCCTCAACTAGAACCCACTCTTAGTGCCCTGTGAGTAGATGATTTTGCCCTAGCTAGATGAGGAGGCAGAGATGGCTGGTTGATATGGCCTTATCTTCAAGGTGTCTGGTTATGGATCCTCCAAAACAGAAAAGATGATGCTATTGCCCAGGGTAACCAGAACAAAGAGGCTCCAGACAAGTGGGATGGAAGGGGAGTAATGTAGCCCTCTTGGAGAACAATATGGAAGCTAAAGAACATAAAGAAATCCTGGTTGAATTTAGCTCCTCTCTGGAGCAGCAGAGTTGTAAGGTGAAAAGCTCTATGTAGTTTCCTCTAATATAAGAGACAAATTACATCATACTGGGGTGGTCTCTTTCTTTTTTAAAGCTGGGTGGCAGGGGGCATGAAGAATGTTGTGCCTCTTCAAACAGTGCTGCCTCTAGATCACAAGTTGGTAACGGATTCAATCTCATTACTTCTGCGTGAGCTCTTACATTACAGCATGCCTTACTGCCAAGTTGATGGAAACTTCATCTCAAAGGCAAAAGGAATACAATCCTCCTGGGATATAACAGAAACAGTCATTACGCATCCCTGCAACTTCCCGTGGTCACTCACATCTTGTGGGAGATGGAGAGGGCGTGTGAGAAACGGGTGTCAGTGGAGACACACAGAGCTTATACAAATCCAAAACATCCACCGCTGCATCTGTGGACAAAGTTGTCCAACTACTGCAATGCTGGCATGATGATGGTAGACACTCATTCATATGCCATGGCAAGCTCTGAGAGAAGTTTGAGACAGTTCCCATCTACTTGTTTCCCCCCCTGTTTCTAATTAGTTATGGCATTGGCATAAAACAGGATCTGTGTCTATTAAGTCTTCATCTGCTCCTCCTTATTCCCACATGAAGTCATAATCCTTCATGTCATCCCAACTGTGCACTATGGAAGTGATTTAGGATGTTTCAAACCAGAGGATAATGACCTCAGGTATTGAATAAATAGAATAACTGTGGAGGAAAACAACCCTTGTGTCACACACTGCTGGTAAGAAGCACATGCGTTAGCAGAAGGAGATGGGGAGAGAAGTGGAGGAGAGGCTGATGTATCCACAGAAGAATTTGAAGAACAATCATGAGATTTTACACATGGCAGATGTCTAAGATATTTTGAGAGATTCTTCTCAGAGCCTCTAAGCCACAGCAGGGCTCTGCCACATATTTTGTTCTTCATCTAATGATGCTGTGCCATTTGTATTGCACTATTGATGCACTCCTGGGTGGTACCAGCAGGACAAGAAATGTGGTTAATAGTTGGCTTCAAGGGCCAAACAGAAATATCAGCCTGCAGTTCAGTCCCTAGCCAAGAATGAGGCTCTCAAGAGCAAGGAAACAGATTTCTTTTCTAAACAAGGGATCAAAGTATGATGAAGCAGCAGACAAATCCTAATATCTTCCAGCCAGATGAAGCAACAAGAGGCAGTTTGGTAGTAATAGCCCGTGGTAATCACAGAGGCAGTAAGTGAGTACCAATAAAAGTTGTCACAAGGTACCTTGCCCCATTTCCAGTATGGATAAAGATCAAGCACAACAGTTGGAAAAAACTAGCTCTGACCTGCAAGGCAGCGCTTGCTTGCCAGATCCTTCCGAAGTCTGGCTGTTGTGGTCATTCTGCAATCATCTTCCTTTAATTGTTATATGGGATCTGGACCTTTGAGAACAGCCGTGCCTTGTGCAACTTTCAGCTAAAGTTGCCTTGAAAGTATTGCCAGGCAGAGACCACCCTTGCTGATGGCACCCTTCATCTGTAGCATAAAGTCTTGACAGTGAGCTATTAAATAAATACTCAGTTTGACTGCTTTTTGAGAGGGCACCCTGCACTTACTCCATTTGGGGGTTTCCTTATCGACCTTCTGAGCCCACAGAGAGGTGTGGGTTGCTTTGAGGGGGGTGTGAATAACCTTTTTTTGCTGTGAAAGTCACTGGAAGTCAACAGCTGTCAGTAAGGAAATACAAGCCTTACTCAGGAAAGGTTTGGAGCCTGTTACTTTTATTAAGCAAGCTGGTGGCTTGTTTTCCCACTTACATTGAGGCAAGGCTTTGCAGTAAAACAAACCATTTACTATTTTTCAGATGCGCCTGAAGTCTCTTGCCATTTCTAGAGGAGGCTTGTCCAGAGTGAAGAAATAGTCTCAATTTAAAGCATCCCTACCTGAAAGAGAAGTTAAACTCCTCCTCCTCCAATATTTCTAAATCTTTTTCTATTATTCTCTGAGCAGGGGCAGGTGGCTCCTATTTTAGCTGTAGCTGGATTCCAGCTTCTTTGCTCCGCTTGCATGATTTCATCTAACACATTCCTCTGGGGCTGCAAGAACTTCACACTTCCACCTCAGCCTAGAGGTGAAAGCAACGAAAAGAAGTTACACCATATAATTATAGTTATTATGCCAGTTAATAGAGCTCTTCGTAGCATAAACACTATTAGTGCTAGTCACTGTCAGGAATAGCTGTGTCTCCAGCTCTGCTCTCGCTGTCGGAGACTCGGCACAGATCTGAGTCCAAGCCCAGATCTGAAGAGCAAGCCCTGATACATGCCAGCTTGCACATGGGGCCAAATCTCTCCCTGGGCTTGGGGAAACTTCTAGAGTTTGGATCTCGAACATGATTAAGGAGAGTAATGTCATACTGAAATGGGTGATCCAAGCAGACAGACAGTGTTCAGGCTTCAGGTCTACCAGCTTTCTTCCTGCTCTTGCAGTTAGTGCATGGTCTTGTCTACAAAAACATGCTTTTAAGCAATTGAGTGTAAGCTCCAGGTTCGAGTACCATGGGTTTACATTCAAACCCTCACTCTTATCATGCATTTTGCCCATCCAAATGGCAGGCAATATTCTAGTGCTAACAGTCTGCTTTCTCTCCCCCTTCTGTCTCGACAGTAAATTGTCATGCTTTTCTGATAGTCTACTTTTAAAAAGATGAGATAAATACACATGCATTTATGCAAAAGTTTTAAAACAAGTCCTTCAGGAAGGAAAAAAAAAGGATCAGAGATGGCAACATAGTGACAGAACATGGATTTAGTTAATAGGATCTAGCTATTTGCACCATCTTTCTCTAGCTGCCTGTGCCAGTCCCAGGCCGGGAAAGCAATTTAACTCATTGCCTGTGAAAAATGAAATGACAGCAGCTACTTGAGTGAACTTTCACATTAACGAAGCATGATCTGGTCTTGATCAAAGACTTTATGTTCCTGGAGGACCAGAGTTCAAGCACTGGTCTCTAATTTTAAGAGAAGAAAAGGCTTACGTGTCATTGCAAGGCAAACTCTTTGGAGGTTGAGCCCTAGCTAAACTTTTGTGTCAGCACTGTTAGTGACCCTATACTGAAGCTTGACTTGATCATCTCTTCCTTTAATTCTCACTGTCATATGCTGCCTCCTGCTAAGCTGAATTGACTTCACCCATCATAGCAGTGAGAAGTGATGTTATCGTTAGTCATTGCTGCTAGGCACTTTTGGATCACGTCATACATCTCACAGGTTGTTCCAACAAAACGAGCTCTGAGGAGCAGGGTTGAGATCCAAGAGAGACAGAGACCAGCTTTGGGTGGCAAGATGCCGTAAAATTGTCCTTGCAGATCTGGTGTAACCAGATCAACTAATAAACCTCTGGAATGCTGATGCTTTGGTTGATCTGGTCATACTAGAGAAACCATCTCTCGCAACCTGGATGCCCGGAGCCAAACCATACGGCTTGCCATGAGCAGCTAATACTAAAGACCACTGTTAGCTATGTATAAACGTGACTTGCTGTGCTGAATAAACACCGCAATCTTGTACGCTGTCCCCACAACACACCTTCTGTGACCTTTTTAAGCACTTCTCACCATAGTAATATTGATTGACACGTCAACGCACCAGGGTGACAATGTAAGGGATTGTAGCCACGGGTATTGGATATTTTGCAAATCTCAGCACCATCGGTGTTGGGTAGAAAGCCATCACGAGCATTATTAGAAGAAGATAAACATTGTTACAGATAGATTTGTGGCCCTGAAGATAGAAGCACTAAGCTGGAGTGAAGGAAAAATGTCAAACGCGAGGATGGTCAACATGAGCTAAGGTCCATCCTTTTCTATTTCACTGCCTCCGACCTTCAGTCTGCCGCAGAAGAAGTCAAACACATCCCTCGCAAAGCCTGACAGCACTGCTATTGTCCTGCATCCAGCGTGTCACATCTGCTGGGGTACTCTGCAGCCTCCCCAGGGCTCCTGTTCAACGCTGGGTCTTGCTCTGAAAGCCAAGGCATTCATGAAAAGTGACCGTAGATCCTAGATGGTTAGAAGTTATTTAGAAGGTCTAGCTTGCAAATCAAGTTACAGAGATAGGCTTTTGCAGAAACCAGGAGACAGAAAATAAGTTCACGTTAAAGACGAAGGGTGCCCTGCGTTCAGGGCTCGTCTGAGTTCCTGGCTGCACCCCGGGTGCGCAGGGTCGCCTAAGGTGAGTCATCTGGGGCTCCGGTTCCCCAGCTGTAAAATAGGGATAATACTTCTGTTCTCACCTCAGTTTGTCTTCTCTGTTTAGATTTCAAGCTCCTCAGGGCTGTGTCTTGCTACATGTATGTACAGTTCCTAGCTTAATAGAGTCATGATCCAAACTGAAGCCTCCAGGCACTCCTGTATATTATATCATTACTAATTTCACAAGAGGCTGCAATCAAATTCCTTTATCGGGCAAAAAGAAAGAATCCTAGAAAAGAATAAAGCAAGCTATTAAAAACTGAGGAACATTTTTGCTGAAGTGGAAATAATGGTACTTTGTCCCAAAATGCATAAAATGTGTATTGCAATTAAATTCTCTATTGGCAAATTGCTCTACAATTAAAAAACACAGAAGCTTGAGTGAGGCAATTAGAATAATAGTAGAGTGTTAATTATAGCTTGATGGATTCTGCATGCTGTCAGCAATTACCTTCCAAGTGTGCACTTCTGAACCGACTCCAAATCCACAAAAAGACACCGGCAGAATTAGAAATATCTTCCTCGTTGGCATGCCTTTGCCATTTTAAAATTTGTTTTCATAAATACTTTTGTAAGCTATTTAATTAGATTTAATGAGGTTCGAGAAAGAAACATCCTCCATGCTGTACACAGCCTCCTCTCTAGCAAAGGCATGGACTCAGGTAGGAGGGAGAGCACGACTGTGAGAATAATCTCATTTCCTACCAACTGCCCTCGCTCAATTATTATTAGTGCATGGTGATCCTGTGCAAATGTGAGGCGATTTGGACCAGTATCCAGGAGAGCGGCTTTTAGATATCTTTTTTAAAAAGGTTGTCCAAGGGTTTTGGATCTTTCTCTCCATGGGAAACCCCATGGCCGGCCACTCCCCCTTGTCACAGGGAGGGGCTTTGGGGATGGGCACTGCAACAGCGGTCGCATGGTGTGATGCAAAAGTCCGGCATTGAATGTGTGAGATGAAATCAGCAGGGTTTGAGGTCAGGGTTGCAAGAAAAATTAAAAATTATTAAAATTAATTGTTAAAATTAATTAAAAAGCTTGGGTGTCAAATTTGAAAACACTGTGAAAGAACCAAAAGGTTTTTTATTTTCATGATTGCCTTCCCAAATGGGCAAGAGAAATCCGTTCCATAAAAGTGCCTTAAACTTTGGGTTTCCCGCATTGAAGAACTAAAGGCATATTTTTTAATTGGCTATATATTTGTATAAGACTGCACTGTTTTCTGTAATGCATCTACCCTTTCTGCCCTGGGTTCCCTCCCCAGGGACAGGAGCTCTTGCTTTTAGCTGGCGAACAGCTTTCAAATAAATTAGGGGACTAAACGTAAGCCATTCTCCTGTTTTCTCCAGCTCTTGAAAGCTGAAATAAGACCCCAAGCCACAACAATGTGAATTTTTTTAATTCCTCCCTCCTCCCGGCGTAACAAAAGCCTAAACCCCAAGTTTTACCTAGTGAAAACCCCTGCCTATAAATAATGCCTATTGATTCTTCCCAGAAAGATGCAGTGCCCGCGCTGAAAAGCGCGCTTGTCGTCGGGGTCCCAGGGCGAGGATGTGCGCGGCTGGGGGAGAGCAGCGGTCCCGGCCACGCTGCCGAGGGTGCCGACACTGGTGAGCATCACCCGGCCTCGGCATGCCGGGCGTTTGGTGAGACTTGGTGGGACGGGATGCCTGGAAGTCCTGTTCACCCCAGTGCTGAGCTGGGAGAAGCCTTTGCAGAGACTGAGTTTTCCATTTATCGTTAATCTCTGCAATCTGATATGTTCAAAGCTGTCCCAAAGGCCAAATAGTTGTTGTGCAGGTGGACTGTCAAGAGTAAACAGAGAAGAAGAGGGAAATGCTACGCCAGTAATAGCTAACACTGCTTCTTGTGGTGTATGGTCGAGCTTTCAGGTGGGGATTCTGAAATCGTAAACTCTTCCTCCTGGAGCAAGGTGTTGCCCCATCAATAAACCCCGCTTCTACATTTCATATCATGTCATCTTCCAAAGCTCATATCTTCCTCCCTCAGGATTTCCAGACAGAGCTTCCTCCCCTAAATGCTGTGCGGACCACATCCAAACTTGCCCAAAGCCAGTTGGATGCTCTCCACTAAGCTCAGGAGCAGCCTCTAAATTCAGTCTTTGGAGTGTTTTGATTCTCTAAGATTAATTTTGCCCGTAATGATCTTGCTGCAGCTATCTAACGAGCCATGCTTCGCCCTGCTGTGGGCTCCCTTATGCCTGGTGTGTGCTGGGCTTTCAAAAATGGGGTAAATTTGGGAAGCGGAACCCGCTGCTTAGCTTTGGTCTGAAACACACGTGGATAATTAATCCACTCCTGCGCCTGGCTCGTGGCGGGACACGCGTGGCCCTGCAGCCGCTTCGTGGGGTCACACCGGGTTGTGGGGGAGCCCCCAGGCCCTGGTCTTGCAGCAGATTGTCCGCATCTACGGCAGAGAGATTTTCAAATCGCTTTCCCCTCCCCGCCATCCCCGGCGGAGCGGGTTGGGGGCCGGCGGGCGCGGCCCCTTTAAGAGAGGCAGCGCGGGGGGGGGGGGGGTGGCCGCCGCGTTCACACCTGGAGTGGGAAAGAGGGGCGGGCCCCGGCGCCTCTGATTGACGGGCCGCCGGCATCAATGGGGTGCCGCGGCGCCGCGCCGGAGGGGGGGGGGGGGAACGACGACGTGCTGGCCAATGGCGGCTCGCGCGGGCCCGCCGGAGGGCGCCCGCCAGCCAATGGGCGGGCGAGCGGGGGGCGGCGCGGCTACATGTTGCGGTGTCGCCAACGTGGGTCCGCGGCGAGCGGCGCTCGGGCCGGGCGGGGAGAGCGGCGGGGCCGGGCCGGTGGCAGCGGCAGGAGCGGGAACGGCGCGGCGGTCGCAGCGGCTCTCAGCCCCGCGGGAGCGCACCGAGGACGGGGAGCTCCAGCGGCCGCCGGGCCGGAGCCGTGCGGCGTGACGGAGGAAGCGCTTCCCGCGGCGAGGACGCGGACCCGACCCGCCCGGCGGTGCCCGCCCGCCCGCTGGCGGGTGGATGCCGGTGCCGTGATCCCCCCGCGGGGCCGCGCCGCCGCCGCCGGCGGCCGAGGCGATGCTGCGGGCGGCGGAGCGGCGCTGAGCGCTCGCGGGGCCCCGCGGCTTTACCGCTGCGCTCCGCGCCGGGGCCGCTCCTGCCGCCTCCTCCCGCCTCGGACCTTCTCCGGTGCCGGATACAAAATGGCGGTGCCGTCACGGGCGGGCGGCGGGGCGGCGGCGCTGCTGCTGCTGGGGCTGCTGGGCTCGGCCGCCGCCGCCGGCTGCGCCTGCGGCGGGGAGCTGCTGAACTGCGGCGGGCTGGAGCTGCCCGCCCTGCCCCGGGACCTGCCCTGCTGGCCGCGGCATGTGTGAGTACCGGGCGGAGGGTCCCACCGCGCTGGGGAGGGGGGCCGGCAGCGGGCGGGACCCGGGGTAGGGGTGCAAGGGGTTGGGGGTTTGGGCAGCCCCGCTCCGCCGGGAGCTGGGCGCAGCGGAGCGGGGAGGGCTTGTAAAACAAACAAAATCTCTACCCCCCCCCCCCCCCCAAAAAAAAATCCCTCAGGTTTATATTTTTTAAAGCCTTGTAGGCGCTGAGCTGCGCGGTGTGAAACTTCTCCGGTGATCCAGTGTCTCCTCTGGCTCCCACCCGAGGCGGGGAGGGGGGCGGTGAGGCGGGGGCGATGCGGGTCCCTGTGGAGCGGAGCGGGGGGCTGCCGGGCGGGCTCTCCCTCTCCTCCGTACCGGTGTCTCGGAGGAAGAAGAGCCGGGAGCGGGTTTGGTCTCCCTAACGATGGGAATCTGCTGGAGATAACGGCCAGCTTGGGCTCCCGAATCCTTATTAGGAGATCCATCCCGAACCCGGGCCTGGTGCTGCAAACCGGCATCGCGCCCTGCACCCGGCTGCCGAAACGTGGACCCCAGCGCTGGGGCCGCGCTCTCCCTTTGGACGTTTGGAGCTGCCGACTGTTCAGGTGTGAAGGCCGGTGAGGTAGGGAGTGTGAGTCGGAACGAGAGTCGCGGGCTCTTGCGGTGCTATTGGGGTGTTTCAAGAAAAAAACCAGGTGTTGCTTTCCAATAAAAGCTGCGTGGCTGGCTGTGATTCCCCCAGTACTTGTTCGTCTAGCAAAGTTATTAACCTGCAGCGTATCGTATGCCCTGGATGGTAGCTGAGCTTATAGCCCAGCACGTCGTGATTAGAACAGTGCTGCTGCTTTTTTTTTTTTTTTTTTTTGTTTCCCCCTAGAAGGGTGTTTTAAAGTGTTCAGGTACATGCCCAAGTGCAGGACAGCGTGATTGCCGTTTCCCATAAAGTGCAGTGAGTCTGCTCTGGTGGTGCAACCGCTGCTCTGACCTGGTAAGATCTGAAATACAACATCAGACACGTGAAGCACGGGAGATTCGGGGAAGAGGGAAGCGTGCTCGGCTTTGACAGCTCAATTCATTTGATGGTGACAGTGCAGGAGGACTGATGGTATGTGTGTGTGTGTGTTCATAAACTTGTAAAAATCAGTGTCGTTGACTGTTAGCTAACCTTGGGGAAATAAGGACCTAGAATGGGAGAGGTCTGAGAGCTGCTGTTGCTGGGCCTTTCTGCTGTTTGAACAGATTTATAGATTATTGAATCTATAAAACCCCTGGTTGTAATAGATACTCCTCAGCTCTGCCAGGAGAGAGAACGGTCACTGAAGTGTTGCTGGAGATCGTCCAGCTCCTTATTAAGAAGAATTATTAGAGGTTTGTCAGGTTCTCCTGGTATTATTCACTTTTGGCTGCAGAAATGCCTTGTTTTACATGAAATTATCAGGTGTCGTACCGAGAGGAACGTGTGGCCTCTGCATTAAAACCTTGACTTATCCCATTCACCTGTCGCTGTGTGCTCTGAAGGATCCTTCCTTCAGCCTTGGGCACCTTTCAGAGCAAGTTTTTAGTCTTCTCAGCATAATTCCAGCATCCCCATGCACCTCTTAAAATAGGACAGTGTATCTTTGTTCATGCAGAGAAATGCATTAATAGCCCAGTCTGAAGAAATTTATTGTTGTGTTTTTTTCAGGAGTGCTAATACCCAGGAGTGTCTTTTTCATATGGAACAGATTTTTGAGTGTCTTGAGTTCAGTTTTAATTTTATTGGTGAAGTAATAGCACATATAAATCTATTGCTATGGTCCTGTGGGCTGTTGATCTTTTAACCACTTAGACAACATATGGTTTGTAACTTTGTAAATTCTAAACTAACTAAAAAATTAGCTAAAGTGGAAATTTGTGATGGCTTTCATATCTGACAATGCAAAATTAAGGTTTTTTCTTTCTCCATAGCTAATAGAAAAAGCAGACACTTAAGCTATTGCAAGTACTTTTGTTTTTGAAGTAATATTGTTTCTACTCACTAAAAATCACTTAAATAGCTTATTTCAGTTTAGGGACACAAAGCTGAAGCATGTTTTTCATGCTTGTTAGGATCATAAATGCTAATTTCTGGTGCAGAGAGTTGCTAACTCTTTTTTTTAGTAGTTGTTTAATGTCCTCTATAGAGGCACCATGTGTTGGGGAAAAGTTACCTCTAAGCAACTATCTCTGTTGCTTTTTGTTTGTTTTGTTTTGTTTTTTTTTAACATGCCCTTTTAAAGTAACAGAAGGCAAATGGTTTGCAGTGACCCCAGGCTGCTGTAGCTGTGCAGCCTGGGGGTGCAGGTCCCTGGGCCGTAAATTGGGGTGAGATTGGCAATGTTGGAGCCGTGCATCCCTGGTCTCCATCGCTTCTGGGCAGGCTGTGTCTCCCGCCGAAGGTGTCTGCTTCCCTGGGGTGATAAGCTTGGGCATGTTCGATCGCTAATGGGAGACAAGATAAATCCTGTTTTCAGTGACTCGTGGTGGCTGTGCTTTAACTTCATTAAAGCGCTATTGAAAAATCCCTCCTTAGCAGTTTATCTTTTATTCCTAATGAGTGCCACAATGCTGAAGCAGTGCTTGGAGTCAGTTTTCAGTGTGTTGGAGATAAAGCTTTTGTTTGTAGGGTTGGAAATGTGGCTCAGCACGCTGGGGAGGGTTCTGGAACAGACTTAATTGTGCCGCGTATTTTGTCAACAGGACTATCAGTATTGAGGAAAAGCATTGGGATATTTTGAAACTATTGTTATTTCTCTATTGGCAGTAGAGCTCGGAGTTGTAATTTTTCTCCCTAGCTTTCAGGAGGCATAATGGATGTGCAGAAGGGCTGGTGGACTGCAGTTGCTCACAGTTAATGCAGCGTGTCACAGATGTGTGGGGTTTTTTTGCCTTAAAAACAAGGGGCAGCTCAGTATTGCATGCCAGTTATAGAAGCGTGCAGGACTTGCTGGCTGAGCAGCCCTGTGTAGGGCACGTTGCAACACTCTGACATGACCCATACTGTCCTCGCAGGAGCTGCAGCACCCAACTGCTGCGAGCTCTGTGGTTGTGAAAAGTCCCTGGTGCATGGGGGATGCCGCGAGAATCAAACTCTGCTGGGCAGTTGCTGTGCAGGACTCCTTTGCAGTGTTCTCACTTTGAAGCTGCTGGAGATGCTTCATGTCTTTTGGTGCTTAAGTCTGAAGCTTCTCTTTACATTAGAGTGTAATATGTGGCATAAACTTTAGGGCCAAGCATAAGTACAAAATGCTTCGTGCCCAGAAAAGCCAGGTGCAGGGCTCCAGCAGTGTTGGTGACATGGCACATACACTGCATCCTCTGTTTCTGTCTCTCCGTGCATCTTAATTTTTAAGGAGTGGTAGAAGAGAGATTTCTTCTAGGCATCATGTATGGGGGGGGGCGCTTTTTCTTCCTTTTTAGTGATAAAGCAATTGTATTTGGGGTACAGATTTTAATGGTGAGAAGGCTTTGGGGCTGTGGAAGTGCAGTTGGATAGCTAATTCATTGCTGGTATGGTCTGGAGGAAAGAAAGGTTTTATTTTAAACAGATGTGTTGTGTGGTTTTTTGACTCAAATGACTAGGGAAAGTTTTCATGGGATACTGGGTGTCTGTGCAGGGACCCTTCTGCCTCTGGGTCAGCGTGTGCCTGGCATGTCTGGGAACAAGGCAGAGTCCTCAAGTGCCCAGGAGAGCTGGGCTAAGAGCTGCTCACGGTTTCCCAGGGAGGTTCTGGGGTTTGGCTATATGGGTAAGTTGCCCTGAGGCACCAGCTGCATGGATGTTGGCTGTTTACACGGTGTTGCTGCTCTCTGGAGAGAGCTGGGCAAAGCATCTGGATACTTCCGGAAATCCTGTGGGTGCCTGGTTTTAGGGCCTGGAAGTGCATTTGAACTTGGAGTCAGGAGCAGACTCTTGCTGTGCTCAAGTGTATGGACACAAAGATTTTGTTGAAGGCAACAAAACTGAATGGTTGTGCTCAAAATTACCTATTAGCTTAAATTTCTTGCTAAACTGGGGTTTTAATGTGTCAGGTCTTGTTGCTCTGCTCTCATGTGTTAGGGTAGCTTCTTTGCTTACTTGGTAGAGCAGAGTGGGGCTCTGCAAAAAACTTGCTGTGCCACTGCCTTTGTGCATGGTGCTCTCTGGAGATGGATATTAGTTGCTCTCGGGCTCTGGAGTAACTCATACTCCTCTACAGATGCTGGAAGAGAAAGGAGGAGGTGACGGACTCTCCTGCTGATGCTGCCGGGAGTGGGGAGTGCTTCTGGCAATTCCTCCCCTGCATGTCCTACTTCCAGCCCTGCTGAAATAATGGAACAAAGATTAAGTAATCGTCACCCCAGGCTCGCGGTGCCTGGCCCTGTGCAGCTGCAGAGCCCTCACTGTGTGCCGGCAGCCCGGGGGGCCGCTGGGCTCGGAAGGATGGCTTGGGAGAGGGGGACGTGGATTGGTGCAGGTGGCCGGTCTCTCTCGCTCCTCCTGGGGAAAGGGAGTGGAAACCCAAAGAAATTCTGCAGAGCCAGTGGCTCCTTCCTGGGTGGTGGTCCAAGGAAGGTTTCCTGCTCAAGTGGGACGGTGGTGGGAGCTGGTGGTGCTTGTAAAACAAATCCTGCTCAGCTTACAATGACACACTTGGGTTTGGTGCTTCCTGGAGCATCGTCCTCAGCAGTGGCCTTGCTCAGGGAAGGTTTCCAGCCCCGGGGCTGCGGGATGGCTCTGCACCCTACAGGCTTGCATTTGCTGCTCTGGAGCTTGGTCCTGGTGGGGTAACAGCAAAGCCTTTCCTTGCAAAGCAGTGCCTGTCTGAGCCTGCTGCTTATGCACAAATAAATACACGTGCTTGCAAATAAATCCACCCTTCCTGTGTGAACATGTGTCGGTGGATTCGCTGACCACCCTCAGCATGCTGCGATATTTATTGGTGCTCACTGGAGAACAGCAGTTAACAGCAAGCCCTTTGCAACTGCTGTCTGGTCTTCTCATCTTAATCCCTGACTGAGCCACAGCTGGGGCAGAAATTACCTCAATCAGACTAGGATTAGAAGTACATCTGAGATTCATAGTGAAGCCTGAATGGGATAAAATACCCCCACCAAGAAGCCTTTCTGGCTCTTGCAGAAGCCCCTGGCTTCAAGTGAAAGGCTCTAGGACCCCCTCAGCCGCCTCTGCATATTCCTCTCTCCTTTTGAGAAACTTCATGGCATTTAATCACTTCGAGGCTTTTCCTCTCTACAGTGACTGCAATTTGAAACGCAGGGGTCCCATACAAAAGGAGCAAGTGCTCAATGGGCTGTGTTAATATTCAGTGCCATTTACAATGGGTGCAGTTTGAAAAGGGGAGAATGGATGGTCTGGGAGCTGGGGGGGGAGGAGCCGCAGAGGGAAAATTTCCCAGGGCAGGGGAACGAGCATCTCAGTAGGCAGCCGAAAAGACGAACACACCATCAATTGTTCTCAAGGAAAATCAAGCATTATTGTGTTAGATACAGCTTAATATTTTTTTTCTTTGCTTGTGCAAACTGCTCTACAGTTCTGTGGATGTAAGGTTTGGGGGCGGCTGAGCCTTGCGGGAGTTTCTACTCGAAGTTTAAGGGATGAAGGAGCAAATGTGAGGTTGACTGCCTTCTCCCTTTGCTTGCTGGCATCAAGAGGCTAGACGTGGTAAACCGATATGTTTGGGAGCCCAGACACTTCAACAAAGCACTTCAGGTACTTAAATGCTTCCCTGAGCATTGGGTGAGATTTAACATCCCTGCTTAAAGTTAAGCCAGTGCTGGAGTCTTGTCTCTGATGGGGATTTAGGCAGATGCAGAAGCACTTTGCTGAGATGGGGCTTTAGTTGGTGTGAACTCCACCTGGTGCAGGGAAGACCTAGAACACTGGAAGGATGCTCCCCAGTGTGCAGCTTTAGCAGAGTGTGCTGGAAGGGTTCAAGGTGGCTTCATGTTGGGGCACTCCCCCAGGTGCTGCAGAAGCACCTTCCTGACTCTGTGCATACACCTGGGTCCTGAATATATGGGCAGCTCCCGCTGGCTCTGCAGGGCAGCTGGGAATTGCTGAGTGCCAGGAGGCCCTGGCTGTGCCCAAGCAGTGCCTGCCTTTGGTTTCTGGTTGCTTTGATCTCTTGAAGAGGGGTTAAAGTTGTGTCTTGAAGTTTGAGTGGCTGCAAAATGGGATGATGGCTTTCATTTCTTAGTAGCTCTGATGAGAACTTGTGTATTGTCCCTGGCTTGTATGTCAGCCGCACCCAGAAACTCTCAATTAGGGCTGCAGGGCTTTTAACTGATCTTGTTGTCTGCCCCGCGAGACACCTTGGATTGAGTTAGCTCAGCTCATCAGCTTTTTAACATAATCATTTTGTGCTGCTAACCTAATGGCCCAGTGTGACTCCCTTGTTTTGCAATGTGGAGCTGGGGTCATGTGGATGAATGAAGTAGAGATAATTTAGGCTAATGCTGTTGGGAAGAGCCATCTGCAGAAGATCCAGGCTCCAGGTTCATCAGCTCTGCAGGACCAGGGCTGGGCAGGAATTAGCACCTCGTTCAGGGCGAGGGGAGTGATTTAACATAGAGCACTGCTTTGGTGAGTAACGGGAAAAAACATAGCTCCTTGGTCTGGGTTGTGGTTTCATGCAAGCCTGGGACACTGGGCGCCCACCGGCAGCTCTCCTCTGAAGTCCCTTGCTGGTTTTTAGTGGCATGTGAAGGAAGGAGCAGAGCGTGAGGCTGCAGGAAGAAACAAAGGGTGAATAAACCTTCTTTCATATTTCCTGGTACGTCCAGCTATTAAATGATGTGCTACAAAGTATTTTTTTTCCTGCCGTGCATAGGGACCCAAGTCAAGGACCAGGATGCCGTTGTGCTAGCGCACAACATGAAATACATATTATTATTGTAGCTGAGTCATCCATTAATAGTTAACCAAGTCCTGCACTGCAGCCCAAAAGTCCTTCAACCCTAGTCTCTTCCAGTTTCGGAGCAGGACCACAACATATGTAATATGTTATGCTCCCTTATTATATTTTCAGCATGCTGTCTCTCAAGCCACAACCGTATAATTTTGGAGAAGTCTAGAAGCAGGCCCTGCTATTTTGGGGGCACCTCTCAAGACCTGATGACATGTCACATCCAATTCCAGGAGCATGGTTTACTTCTGCATGGTTGCGTTTTCAGTTTGAGTAAGAATTGAAAGATGGGTCTCAAACGGTAGCCATCTGCCTATTTTTTATTAATGTTAACCATGCTGGATCTGCAGGCAAGGTAGTTGGTTGTCTGCGCTTGTCACAGCAGTTTTGTAGTTCGCTGCAGTGGCTTTGCATGGATTTCAGCAGGAGAAGTATTAGAGGCCCTTTACAATTGAACAGCTTTACACAGAGCTACAGGTTTATAAAACATACTCCAGTGTCATGCACAAGTTGCATTTAAAAATGCATTAGCTGTTTAAAGCTTTGCTCTGGAGCTAAAGTTTTGTGTGCAAGAGAATTTGTCTTTTTGGGGTGTGTGTGGGGGTTAGGTAGTCTTGATATTGCTGCTCATAATGAGGCAGTAACTCTTGTTTGTGAATTTTTCTTTGGTGTCTTTTTTGGACACCCTGGGGCAGTCACATTAATTTTGGAAATCTGCAGAGGTGCAGTCTTCAACGCATTTCTTGTAAACCCTGCTCACCTATACAGGGTGTGTATCGCAAACGTTTCCGTTTTGTTCAGGGCACCTGTTTTTAGATTAATCCTTTCAGATTAGAAAACACAACCCTCGAGTTCAGTAGGAATTTGGCTGTGAAATCTTGAAATAAGATGCTTTTTTCCTAGACCATCTCCTCCAGCTGGCAGTTTTTTGCTGTCTGCAGGAAGGCAGGACAAGCCCTCAGGTGCAAGAAGGAAATGAGAGATGCAAAATGCAAAGTTGGGGCTGTGCTGCTTCCCCACACACAGGGACATGGATCCATCCTCACCATCGATGTGTCTCTCCCTGGTTGCCCAAAGCCTGTGCTTTTGTGATGGGCACCTCACAGGATGCGACTCCGTTGTCTTTTGGTGCTGTGAATATTCCTCTGTCCTGGAGAGTTTTCCATCAACACCAGCTACTAATGAGCCTCCCTCCAAATACTGCCCTGCAAGCTCAAAACACATTTTGCCTGGCCGGCGTAGACTGGGCTGTTTTATAACCACACTTAAAGTCTGTTTTAGCCTGCCATGCGCCAGTATAAACACAGGTTTTCTATGTTATCTATCATCTAAAAAGTGCTTGCAGCATGCGTGGCAGTGCTTGGCTGGTGCTGTTTGATCACCAGTACAGATGGGTACTGGGATTGAAGGTATTGAACTGGATGTGCTGAGGGCTTGGTGGAAGGTATTCAGATGGAGGTGGCAGGTTTGCTGGGTGTTGTCTTCTGCTTGCATTTAAGGATGCGATGCTGGAGGTGTCCCGGGTGCATAGGAGTCCCATTGGTGGGGCTCGATGTGGGTGATGTCCCCATAGGAGTGGAGTGGTGGGAGACCTCGTGGATGGGGGAGCTGCTGGTCTGTGGATTGTATCATGGATAATAAAACGGCTATCGTAGGAAACAGCCTGGCTGGAGGCCCTGTGAAAAATCACCCCCTAAATGTGTTCCAGTTGTCCAAACACTGGTGCCTCTCCTTCCTCCGCTGTGTGCGTGGGGGGAGGCTGGAGCTAGCTCTCCACCACCACTGCCTGGGGAGCAGCCCCAAACAGCCTTTGCTTGCTTTTTGCTGTGCCTTGGTCAGCTGTGGTCCACCCAGGTTTGAGAACTGTGAAAAAGCACCAGAAGCCTCCCTTTAGCACAGACCTAAAAAAAAAAATCCTCTAGCAGTCTGGACAGTGTGGGCTGTTCCGCAGCAGCCCGGTCCATGAACAGGCAAGCCAAATTTGGCTCTTCCCCAGCACAAGGTGGTTGCTTTGAGTTGGAGCTGGAAGGTGCATGGAGCCACAGGATTTCCTCCTTTCTCACTGGGCTTTGCAGCCCCAAGGGGACATGGGGACTGGGAGTACGGCAGGGATGCATGCGTAGCCCATGTCAGCAGTGACCTCTCTGTCATTTGCAAGGGGTGAGGAGGTATCATTTGATGATCTGGGTGGCACCTGAATGTTCCCCACCCTCTTCCCCTTCTCTCATGCCCATTTACTTCATCACTCCTGCACCTCTCTGGCGATGACAGGTATGGGTAGTGCAGAAATGCCGAGTGCTGCTGACACAGGGCGGTTGGCTGGTGCTTGTCTCTTTGCTGCTTGTGGTCTGGCCTTGCTGGTGAGCCAGGAGAGCATCCTGTGCTCTGTTTGTCTGTGTAACTCACCATAAACCTTTGTCGTCTTCTGAACCAGGAGGCAGACTCGCATCTGCACTCGTATTTCATTTGTTTTGGCAAAATAGGGAGACTTGTCTTGTTTTAGGAGATTTAAACAAACCATATGATGTTTTATTTTGAAAGGTGTCATAATACTTTCCACTTTTCCTTTGCTAAGCATATTTTTGTGCTGTTCCTATCTACACTAGTCTATAAACAGCTCTGTTCCTCCTTTTTCCTCCTTAAACAAGTCGTCTAAGTCAGAATTCTTGGCTCTCAAACACCTTTGGATTATTTCTGGAGTAGGGCACACATTCTGCATTAAATCAGTAAATAAGATAGTGCGTATTTTTAGACCTCTCTGATTTGGAAGCATTTGTGAGAGTTGTGCTGGCTTTATTGTTTCACATGGTTGTAAACCTCTTGTATATCCTCCTTCCCACTTTCCTTTGTTATGGAGATGGTGACCACCCAAAAGCTGTTGAGATTGATGAAGTTAAGGGGTTTGGATGAATTTGTTTGTAAGAGTGGATGAATGAACTTTTCCTGTTGCAGTAGGTTAGAAAATAGTTTGATGAAGATGATAAAATGGTGCATAGGCAGACTCCACCTCTGCTGCATGAGTGGGCAAGGAGAAGTTTTCTGGTTTGGGAGGAGGTCTGCAGAGCTGAGGCTTCACCCCCAGTTTCTGAGCACTTTCATCTTGAGTGGTGTCACTTGGTTTGTTGCCGGTTGAACACGGAGCTGGCAGCCTGCCTTTCTGGTCTGCAGGGATGGATGCATGCGGGACTCGCTTCAGCTCCTGCAGTTTTAGTAAATGCATCTGTTTATCTCTGTGGGGCTGAGTCCAGCTCCCCAGTGAAGCTGCTTGGCTTTTGACTTCTTGGTGAGCTGAACCCCTTCCAGGAGCTCTGGTTTCATTCTTACTGACCTTACCAGCAGAGATGTGTATGGTCTTTGAGTTAATCTCCTTGGACAGAAAGTTGTACAGATCTGACAGGATGCATTTGGCTTATACTGTCTACTTAAAACAGCAGTTGGCTTTGCTTCTCCCTCATTTAATAATCTCTTTGAGGTAGGTACTGCTTTTTACCTAGGTTTCCTGAGAAAGGAGGCTGTGCGATGGTGTGTGTCTCTTCGCTCCCCCAGAGCTTTTGATGTTGTTGGCCAACTTCAATTTGAGGAGTGAACTCAAATTTGAAATGCTTAGCTCTCTCATAGGCAGCAGGCTGGGGAGAGTGACTGTATCCCCACCAGGGGAAAGGAAGCAGTGTGAGATTATCCCATATGAGACATCAGAGAATCTCCGTGGGGGAGAGCGGTGCCATTAAACCATCCCTGCAGGGAAAGCAGGTAACGGTGACCCAGCTGTGGGACATGGCTCTGCCCAGTGCTGTGCTTGCCTCTGTTAGGAGGTTGGTGAAGGAGGGGTTCAGAGTCTTGCTGGGATTGTGCTGGCAATAGCTAATATCCATAGGTAGGAGTGGAAGGTTTGGTGCTGGGTTACCCCATCCATTGTCGTGTGAGCAGGGGACGCTGTGGCGGCAGCACCCGAATCCTGGCCTCTTTGGGGACCAGCATGGTTGTTCCTTGTGTATAAAGTGATGCCACCCATGCGGTGGGGGAGTGTCTTGTCCAAGGCAGCAAACCCTTGTGACTGCCATGGCCGCAGCTGGGAATCGTTTTTGGTGACTGGCTGCTCCTCTCTTGGAACAGCATTTCCAGGAAGAAGATGCCTTTGTGGCCTGATGGATGTTGAGCAATCGGCTGCGGGTGGGAAGCAGTGGCCCTGGGTGTCTGCATCTCCCTGCTCGCTGGCAGCACTGTGGTGGGGCAGGGATGGCTGCCTGGGGCTCCTGCCTGCTCCAGCCGCTCATGGGGTCTGGGCTTTATAGTAAGCATGGGGAGAAGGCAGAGCTGGGCAGCATCCTTGGGAGATGCCAAATCACAGCCCAAGCTGTTTACTACAGCATTTCTCTCTCATGGTTCCTAGCACTTGTGTCTCAAGTGCTACCACTTTGTGGTCTGTCTAACAAGAGCCTGAAGAGCTGTCCTTCCAGCTGGCAGGGACACTGGGACTGTGCCGCATCCCTCTGTGTGTCTCCCAGGCTTGCTCCAGCTCCCAGGCTTTCCTTTTATTCAGACTGCACAAGCTTTTTTCCAACACCTTGCCTGCATGCCCCCCTGCCCACCCTGTCCTCAGGTGACAGTCCCTTTCGGCAGCCCCGGTGCTGCTGATGAGCCGGTGGTGTACGCAGGCTGCCGGCTGGGCTCCGGTTACTGCTGTTTACTTTGTTTGCTTCACTCTCCAGCTGCGAATACTTGAGCCAGCTTGAAGGCGAGGTTTTCAAGCACCCTGTGTGCAAGTTGTAATGCCAGCATGGGGCTTGCTGGGGAACAGGCTGTGTGTGATTAAGCCATTTAGGCTTGTCATAAATTTTTTTTAAAGTCAAAACAACACAAATCCACCTTTTTTGGTTAGGAGGAGGAGGTGGCAGCTGAACACTTTTGGGGCTGCATGCTAATTAATGTTGCTTTGTTTGTGAGAGGCATGGCTAAAAGAAGAGGAATTCAGCGCAGACTTACGGGCCTGCACATTTGGAAACAAAATGGGGAAGTTTCCCTGTCCAACAATTTCCAATTGCTTCCTCTATGGTTTCCTGAGTAATTCTGACCGCCGGTTATAAAACAGTCTGCCTCGCTGTTGCAGGATGCATCATCCCTCAAATCTCCCTTTGGCCCACCGTCTCCCCAGGCTGCTCGGTCCCTCCCTTCGGGCTCCCTGTGCTGTTTGCAGCTGGCAGCAGGAAAATTTCCGACCCCTGGGAAGTTAGTTTCCTGACGCTGCTGTGTGATAGACAATAACAGCAACAGCCCTTGTGGGACTGGGGTGGGATTGGGAGTGGATTGAAGATGAGCCTTGAACTGTTTTGGGGAGGTTATGGTCTGTCACGGCTGAAATGCCTCTTGATGGTTTTCCTGCTTTTTAGGTTTGAAATGCAGAATCCCTCTTGGCTTGTTTGGATGGCTTCGGAGTCACCCAACCGTGCCTGCCCCGGGGGTTCAGAGCCGGTCCTCCTCCTGGCACTGCTGTGGTGTGGGAGAGAGGGTTTCAGGATGCCTGTTTGGGTCTGGGTCCTCAGAGAGAGGAGGCAGAGGACCAGCCGGGAAGGAGCCCTCCAGCACCGCTCCCTCCATCAGGCCTTCGGTTGCTAGCTCCTTCGCCATTCTCTGTGGCCACCTCCACTAAGGGCTTTCGAGCTAAGGTGAACCAACCATATCCCCTCCGTGTGTAGTATTTCACAGTGTTTTTGGGGCAATATGTGGCTGTTTGACCCGTGCCCAGCCTACTGCAGTGGTTGCTTTCCACCTTTGATCTGCATTTGGCCCGGTGCTGTGATGCTGGTGTCCCGCACCCTGGCAATCGGGAGTCAAAAGCATCCCTCCAGCCCTCGTCTCATGGTGTCTGGGTGTCTGTTGGGACTTGGTGGGTAGCAGGGCAGAAATAAATGACAAGCTGATGCAGCATTGTCACAGGAGGAGCTGGGCCTTATTTTGGCAGCCCCCAGCAGACTGCTGCCTTGAGCAAGACTCCTTGGCCTGAAAATGGTCCTGTAATTGAAGCAGTGAAGATCTGTCTCACCTAATGTAAGCCTATAAATATGAGGCTTTATGGATAAGCTGGAGGTCTAGTTTTCTCTGTTCCGTGGAATGCAATGGATGTTTCCAGAGGACAACTCAAGTATTGTCCCAGGGGCGTGCAAGCAGAAGACCAAGTACATGCTTGCCCTTTGGTGCTTGTGGATGGGGAGGCATTGGGAAGTGGGTGGATCCTGTCTGGGGAGAAGAGACTCTCTGCCCAGAGCCTTTTCACAGCGTGATCATCTCTGTAAAGGCCAAGAAAACTTGATCTGAAAGTCTGTTTTATTTATTCATTCCTAACTCCAGCCCTGCTTTGAGGGGAGGCCATCAGCCTTGCTAGGCACGCAGGCAGTCCTGGCACGGCCATGTTCCCGTGCTGGAAGAGTGTGTTCGGGGAGATATTTGAAATGCAGCAGAAACCCCACACTTCCTTCAGAGTTTTGACTCTTGCATTTTTCATCTTGGGCAGACTTTAAAGTTTTCTGCAGCATTCAAGGGAACGTTTTGGTTTCCCTTTGCCCACATGTCAGCATTCCTGAACAAAGCAGCCTCAAGATTTGTGGAGCAGATTCTTGAAATTCTGCAAATGTTTTGAGCCAGAAGATGTTTCCAGAAACTGCCTGACCTAACAAAAAGAGTTGGTAGGACTTGGGTACGGCTTGGGGAAAATGAATAAGGCAATTCCGATCAAAACCACCATCCCTGGTCTTGGGAGCTGTTGCGCTCTGCCACCTTGTTGTTGTTAAACCACAGCTGTGCTTACTTGAACAAACCAGATAAAGAAGATATGCATTTTAAAACTGAGGCTTGGTGCCCTGCTCTTGCAATGACTTCCCCAGTGATCCTAGCAATGTCATTTAAGGCTAGATCTGAAAAGGGGTTTAGATACCTAAAGATGGACTGAGGTGAAAGGGAAGCAAGGGTGTTGGCAGCTCGGGTACCTGCAGGCACTGCAAACCCGCTTAAGCCTGCTGGGGATGTTCTCCTGAGAACGTCCAGAGGTGATTCAGTCTTGTGGTCACCAGCACCCCATAGTTTACACTCTGCAGCACCCACGTGTTGCTGTCCTGGTCTGTCGTGGATGCTCCATGTGCGTTCACGATGAGTCTTTGTGGAAGAGCTCAGTGGGAGCTGCTGTTTTTGCCCAGAAATAGGGAAGTGGAAGTGCTGCCTTTTCCCTGGGGCTGGGTGGCCAGCAATGGCATTTTGAATGGGGAACATGACAGCAAGCTTTGCTTGCTGCCTTCCTGTTCTGATTTAATTGTGCTTTTGCTGGTTGCTGGGGTTTACGCATTAGGTGTCTCTTCCCATGAGCATTTTATTACAGGCGTGAGCATGAGTGACAGGGAAGGGGATGCGGAGTGTCACACCACCCGAGGCAGCCGTGAGGAGGTGTTGGGAGGCAGGAAGGCTCCTGTGTCTGGGAACATTGACCCATGTATCTCATTACCTGGTTTCTGAAGGAGAAAGCAGCAACCCCAGTGCAGACGCATTGCTATTTTGACCCAAATATGGGTTTTGTTTTGGGTTGGTTTTTTTTTTTTGGTTTTGCTAGCACATTTCTGGTGTGCTGGGAGATTGTGGTATTAACATTTTCTCTTCAGAGAAGAGGTTTGACTTGGAGTGAAATTGCTGATTGATTCCCTTTTTTGCCCTCCACCTCCCCCCTCTTCCCGCTGAAGTCAAGAACCACTTCAAAGGCTCAGATGTGTTGGTGCCAGATGCCATGCAGTTATTGTTAGAAGAATCTGAAATATAATTGAAAACAAACCTTTGTTCAGCCAGGCATATCTGGCTGTAGTCTTTCACTCACGACAGAGATGGGTGCTCAGCCTCTTCAGCTAGATTTGGTGTCTACACACTTGTCGTGGCAGATGAAATGTCTGTGAATTCTCTTACATCTGGTAAGTGTTTTCAAAATCCGGAAAGTGCATATTTTAAGGAGGGTTTTTTCCTACCTAGGAACCCACACTGACGCTCAAAAGTTACCAGCATATTTGTGGAATTCCTTGCAGTAATAAAACACATCAGATTGGTCTTGGCAGGCTGATTTCAATAGAGATGCTCCAAGTCCAGGTTCCTCTGCTTGGCAAGCACAGAGTTGTCCTGCTTTCTTTTAAGACTTGTCTTTTCTGTGGGATATAGGATATTGTTTGACGTAACATCGAAAACATTTGTAAAAGCATGGATAAGACAGATGTCAGCATTCATTGTAGTTTCATTTGGTGTGAAAGCAGAGGCTGGTGTAGAAGGTTTGTAATCCAGCTCTGTTAGTTCTCTTAGTTAAGTCCATGAGGCTGGAGGCTTCTGAAGGAGCCCGGCAGACTTCAGGTGCTTTGCACGTAGCAGCCCTCACTTGCCTGATGCTGAGTATGAGCTGTTTGCAAATGGAATCTCATGGGGTGTGAAAACATGGTACGTGGTTGCAAGATGCACAGTGTGTTTTAGGTTCCTGTTTCTTGTAGTTATTTTCTATGTATAATTTAGAAGAGTGCACCAGGTCTGTCTTGGATCAGAATCTGAACTGCTCCTGTGCACATTAACCCAGGGTATTGCCCCGGGACTCGGATCTGTTATGCACATGCTTTGTGTGACAGCGTGGACATCACTTTGTCCCTCCTTGCTGCAGGTACCTGGACCCTCCTCAATGCTGAGGCAATGGTCCGAGAGATGCTGAAACCATTAGTACAGCTGAGAGCAGGGAAGAGCAGCAGGGAGCTGTGGCTCCCTTGTGGAGGTTACTCCTGTAGCCTAACTTGGAGAAATGGGTCCCTCTGAAATTTAATAGGGCCTTTAGCTGCGTGAGGGTTGCTGAATTTGGTGTTTCTTTTCATTTTAATTTGCCTCCCCTACCAAAAGCACTAGCCTCATTGCATATGGCTGCCTGTCTGTTGTTTATTATCTCTGTTACACTGTGGTTAGTGCTCACACATGATATTTCTTTGGTTTCAGTACAGACTGAGCGGGTTGTCCGCCACTGGATCCAAAAAATGTAAACTATTTATAAATGAAAAATACTCTCCAGTTTTAAAGTGCCGTGTTGTCCCCTCTCCCTCCAGCATGTGCACATTTGGCTGATCTTGTGTAATCCCACTGATGTAAATCCAGATCTCTAACAATTTATGGGACTGGGGGCCGCCTGGAGAAATTTTGATGTGACCTTGTGCTCATGAGGGGAGAACATGAAGCAATAGTAATAAAAAGTAATGGAAAAATGTTATTTGGCTGTGTTGCAT
The DNA here is from genome assembly GCF_026419915.1 of Harpia harpyja. Lineage (NCBI taxonomy): Eukaryota > Metazoa > Chordata > Aves > Accipitriformes > Accipitridae > Harpia > Harpia harpyja. The sequence goes on along the minus strand of NC_068969.1, from coordinate 17,998,006 downwards.
TCAGCACAGATATGGACCCAAGCGCAGATAAACCTTCCTTTAGAGTTCAAGGATTCTTGATTTTGGTTTTCCAGTTGGGCTCATCTCCATCATAAGCAACTCTTGAGATTTTGGGACAGAAACTTATTAATGTGGCTTAAAATGACCTGTAACAACCAGAGTGCTTTTTTTAGTACTCCTTACAATTAAACTCTGTTTGTTCTGTCTTTTGAGCATGTACTTAGTTTTATATTGAAGTAACAGCCTATGTTTAGTCTCCCAGGGAAGAAAAATAAGACAGGATTTAATAATATATTAAGGGAGACTGGGGTAAGTTTTCTGTGCCTGTTTAGAAAGCAGGGGAGGAGGTGATGCTGGGTGGGCCAGGAGGGGACAGGCTGGACCAGAGGCTGAAATGGTCAAGCCCAGGGGGCAGGAGAAGAGGAGGCTGTGAAGTAAATACAGGGTGTTTAATTGAGGAGCTTGTTAGCCAACAGCTGATGGCTTGTTTTTGTAGAGAGCAACAGGGGACTTAAGGTGAGTTGTTTCCTGGTTGGGATGAGTGTTGCACACATGGCCTAGGAGTGATGGAGCATCGATGGAGCTGGTAGGAGCGAGGGGTGTGGGAAGCAGAACTGTTCAGAAAGTGCTCCCGAAAGAGAGAGAATTATTTTGATCTATGGTGATATGGTTTTCCATGCAGCTGTGGTGACAGTAAATGAGGCAGGGCTGTCCTGCTTTCTGCTTAAATCTGGAAGATTAGAGGGCAGCTGAAAAAACAGGTGGGATTTTTTTGGGAGACTGTTCACAGCACCGCAGCTTGCCATCATTCAGATGAAAATGGTGGAAACTTTCTCATTGCCAGTGCATTTAGGCAGCCTTTGCCATGTAGCTATGATTAGTCAGTCTGTAAATGGTGCAAAAATTTAGTAGTGTAACTGGTGCATAAAGGAGTAAGGCATAATGAGAGTAAATTCAGTATAGTTCCCAAGTTTTGTCTGGACACTATTTGCATTGAGGGTGATAATCCCTCGTTCTGTAAAACCCAATTGATAGGAATGTAGGGTTTGGGTTTTTTTTTTTTAATTTTGAGCATTTAGGAGCACCTAAACACATTTGCACTTCTGTCCCCCACAAGACAGCACTTGCTGGAAAAGGCTGTTACAGCGTAGCTGGGACTGTGGAACGAAGCCTTTAATGTACTGATTGCATATTAATGAACAGCCAAGCAGGCGGGACGTTGCCAAAAAGCAGTGAGTGAGAAAGCCAACAATATCAGCACGAACTTTGCACTCTGGAAAGTGTGAAGTGATGTTAGTGAAAGGAGTTTATTGCACAAGTGGAACACTGTGGTCCTCTTTGATGCCCAAATTTCTGTGCTAGTACGCCGAGGAAGAATAATTGGCTGGTGGAGCTCGATGGGTTCCTGTTAACCCGTTCTGCACCCCTTGAAACGCTCCCCACTCTCAAGTGTGTTTTGGCGGTATGGGTGCTTGCTCCCGAGCGTTTGGCGTGCTGTGGCTGGTATATGAAGCTGGAATACCTCTGAGTGCCTTGAGTTACTGTCCACATCTGGTTTGTATCACCTTCGGTGGGTTTTATTGCAAGCTATAGTGCTCTGTCTGCACCCTTCTTGCCCAGTTCTGTCCCACAGCATCGGGCAAGCAAAATCCCAGCTTTTCCTGCAGCAGGAAAAAGCTGCAAAATGGGGCGGTATATGAGTTAATGAATATAATGGCTACTGATAGTGGTATACTTTTCCTGGTATTTGGCAGAAATTGGATATCTTGGCTCTTGCCTCTTCATTAGCCAGGTTTCTTCATCCCGAGCTCATTACCAAGTCCCTGGGATGTGTTTTTTAAGAGCTCCTGTCTGCTTGGAAGGGGAGGCTGGTCCCTGCCAGCCTCCTGCAGAGCCCGAGACCTGCCGTGGGCGAGTGCCAGTGGTGGCATGTCCCCACGGGGCGCTCGGGAACGGACCGGCGGTCGTGTGCGGTGGTTTGTCAATCGCCTCGATTATGTCTTTCCGCTCTGCAGCTCCCTCCAGGAATGTGCAGTATTTGGTGTGGGGGCTTGCGTCCGCTGTGCAGCTGGGGACTTTTCCATCAGGAACATTGGGAGTATTTAAGATGATCTTGCAAATATTTTTAATTTTTGTTTTTTTTTTTTAAATTGGCCCTGGGCCAATTTTTGCTTGTCTCTGATGCATAAAGTGGGTTTGAAAAAATGTTGTTGTTTCTCCCTCTCCCCCCATTTAAACATTTCAGGAATGTGAAGTCTTGTCAGCCTTGGCTTTGCTGGGGGAAAAAAAAAAAAAATCCCTTGAGGAGCTTGGGGATGTGTTTTTTATGTGATCTCAAAACCCTGAGGGAAGGTATGGGGGGGAGGGAAAGAGCAGGTCTTTAACAAAAGCTTCCTTTATCCCAAATTTTAACGAGGCATTGCCATTAAATAGCAACAACCACACAAAAATTCAACCAACTTGACTTGGTTTTCTGATGTTCGGCCCCTTGGTTTATCTAATGCTCTCGCTTTGCTGGTTTTCCGCTATGGCCCTTCCAGTGTTTTCCAAGACAGATAAACTCCAAATTTGTAGCATAAACCTGTTCGGAAGTGTAGACAGATTGAGAAGACTTTTCATCAAGATTTTTCTGCTGCAGTTACTTATAATCGCCAGTAATCTGTGTGGAAACGGGCACGTGAAGTCTGGTTTCCTGAGGATTTCTGTCTCCAGGGCTGACTAACGTTTTAATTGACTTCTGCAGCGTGTTCCTGTTATCTCTGCATTGTGTTTCAGTATTGTCCTCCTTCCCCACCTTGGCCGTCCATGGTGTATTTTGGGAGTGTGTCGGGCTGCCTCCTTACTGTAGCAATGGGCCCAGGGGATGCCAAGCCGGGGGCAAAGGCTGCCTGTTGGCCCCCGGCCACTCTCCCTCCCCTGCCTGCCCCCGGTTCTGCAGCCCGGCAGGAGCTCACTTACCCTTCCCAGACCTCTGGTCTCATCCCAGTGTTAGACTATTTGGGATGAGGACACATGTCTGCAGCCTTGTCTTCCTTGGGAGCAAGGCTACAAACAAGATTTCCCCGTTCCTCATTTTTTGCAGGATAAACAGAGATTCGGTGGCTTTAGTGCGTTTATCCCTGAGCAGTGGGAGGGATGCTTGGGGTTTCACGGAGCCCCTCTCCTATTTTCTGGACTGTTTTTCGTGGAAGGCTGCAGGGGACACCTGCCCCCCAGCTTTCCTCTTGCCTCTCCCAGTGCAACGGGGCTGGTATGCCCTGTCACCACCACCACCTGCCCCCATGGACACTTTTGGGGGGGCTGTTGGAGGCGGTGGGAAGTGTGCCGAGCTCTCTGAGCTGGCAGTTACACCTCAACCCCACGCTTGCTGCCCGGGTGGACTTTGGAGCCGAGCTCATGGGTGGGGGGGTGGGGAAACCCTGAAGAAGAAGGAGGAAATATTTGTTTAATTCCTGACGTAGTGTAAGGTTCAGAGTGAGCAGATTGTGAAACGGGTGCAGAGCGGGGAATCGCTTTGCCTGTGGTTTGCAGATAAAGTGCAGAACAGGCAGCCGATGTGGGGCTCAGGCTGCAGTGGTTGGGGGGGGGAGGCAGTGAGGTTTATTTGTTTGTGCAGTTTGTTTTTAATTTAAATAACCTTTATAATCCCCCTCCCTCTGAATAGTGATTCCTTATTTATAAAGGCCTCCCCTTATTATTTGGCCTGAAATAACAGGCTGTGCTCCAGCTTTTACGATCGGGATTAATTTTTTTAATGGACACAGGCAGGGGGTGGGCAGGCAGGGGGGAGCAGGCAGTGCGAGCCCCCCCCGTGTTTGCGTTTCCTCTGCTGTTGGGGGGTTTCGGCTTCTCTCCGTGCATACCCTGGCCCTGGGGCCAGCTGCCTGCTGCCCTTGTGGCTTTGCTGCTACAAATGAGGCAGCAATGTGTTCCCAGCTGGAGCGGGGCTGGGTAATTGCTCTGGGCAGGTTTATGGTGGGGAGGTGTGAAGTGCCCGCTGTCTGTCTGCCCCCCATGGAAGTGGGCCTGCAGATGGGCTGGGAAGCAAGTGGCCGGGAGGGTAGCGTGGGAGAAGGGATGTTTCCTTGCCGTGAGGAAAAAGGGAGCTGGTTTGGGTGAAAGCAGGGGCATTAGCCAGCCCTGGAAGGATGCAAGTCGTGAGGTGTGGGGCTCTGGTGCCCTTGCCCGCACTGGGAGCACTCAGTGGGTGCTTGGAGAAGCACACTGGGATGCCAAAGTGCACCTCTGAAGTTTCAGACTCTGCACTTTACTTACTAAGGAGTGGGAAAAAAAAAAAAAAAAAGGTGACAAAGGAGCCATTTGCAGACTTCTCATAAATATCACAGGGGTTTCACAGCAAAGTGCAGAGACCACTGAAGCTGGTTGGGCATACCAGAAACTTTATGAAATAGTTGGATTTGATCAACACTTAATCGCTCACAGGCTGCTTGGCTCAGTCTCGCTCGCCCTCTCCCCTGTCCCGGAGGAGGCAGGGGGGTGCGGGAGCTGGACTCGTGCCCCTGCTGCCGACGGCGTGTGTCTGTCAGGTGGGTTGATGGCACATGAGGACGTCTGTAAATGCCCAAGGTAAAATTTAGCAGGCATTGAGCGTGCTCTTGCCATAACAAGAGAGCAGCTGGGCTGCAACAGGTTGCTGGTGCCCCTTTAGGTGCAGGACAGTAAATGAAATGCCTTCTGCTCTCCTCCATGGAGGTGCGCAAAGCTTTTGTGGGCAGCCTTGCAGAGCTTTTTCCAAGTGGCTTGTTCGTGTGCTGTTTAACAGGCAAGGGTGCCTTGTGGTAAGGTTTTATTTGATGCTGTCCCATCCGTAGCTGTTGCACATATCAGCTGCAGGCAGCCACCACCTTACCTGCTGCTCTGTTGGCCAAATTTAACTGTCAGAGCCCCATGGGGTGAGTGTAGGACAGCTGCAGGTGAATGGCAGAACAGTGGATTCACTGAGGACGATGCCCTTAATTTTAATTGCCTGTAAGAGTATTTTAGGTGTATGCTTTACTAAAACCTCTTGCTAATGGCTTCCCTGCTCCTGGCTGTCCAGGCTTATGGTGTTTCCTAGAGACCTTTTCTCCTTGGGTTTAGAGGAGCTCTGTCTCTGCAGGCGCACACATGCACATGTTTTTCTTCACCCAAGTCCTTCCCAGCCCAGAGTTTCACTGCTCTTGCATTACCTTGTGGGCCAGCATCCAATTTTGAGCACGGGAGAGATTCTTTGTGCTGAAAACCAGTTTGCTTTTTCCCTAGCAGAACTAAGCAGAAAACTTCACATATGGGTTGGAGTTTCCGATTAATTTCATAAAGTTATTAGTAAACAGGAATGGAACATTTTCAGCAGCAGCAACATTTTTAAAAAGTTTGCTTACAAGCAGTTTATTGATTTAGCAAATAGTTGGATAACACAAGCCTGGAGGTGTATGATAGTTAATGTGTAACCATTAAATAGACTTATTTGGGCACTTTTTATGTGTTGGCATAGCAATTAAAGCTTATAAACCTGTGGAGAGTGTTTTTATGTGGAGTAAAATGAGAACCTTTATCCCAGAGAAGGTGTTCATGGAAAAGGTACAGTTTATGTAACTGTATTCACGTGACTTGACGTAAGCGTGGGGCTGCAGAAAAAAAAAAAAGCTACTAGAGCTAATTCCCGAGGCCAATTGCAGTATCACTGTGTATTGGCTTTCCTCCCAGTGGCCAATTTGGTATATTGAAATCAGTGTCATTCCATGGGGGGCATTTTATTGTGGGCCTCCTGAACAGAGGGTTATGTCCTTGCTCTAGACAAATTATTTTTTGGCTCTTGCCCCTGTATGTGGTGGTGGTGGGGGGGGTGTGTGTCTTGGAGCAACTTTGGTGGTGGTATCAAATTTGCTGAAAAAAAACAAAAACAAAAACAAAAAAAACCCCAAACCATAAAATGGTTTCCTGCTGGCTAACCTGATCAAGCAGTAAACATGTCCCATAGTTCTTGAGAAGGTCTGTCCTGGTTAAAGCAATTGCATAGGAACCCAAGCTTTGTGGGAATGTGGAAAAGCCTTGGGTTTTTTTCCTTACCTTTTTCTTTCCCGTACAGCGTATTTCTGTTTGGGGGATTCAGTAGATGGAGTATATATATATATAAGCTGTAGCTCCTCATTTTTGACTAAAAAAAAAATGAAGGCTGAAAACCTGACTTGTTTCAGGTCTTTGCAGCAATACCTTCTCCACACTGGAGCATGTGGATGGTGGGGGAGAAAGGATGGAGGGCAGCCTGGCTCAGTTTGTGTAACTGTGAGTGCAGAGCTCCACGCAAATATTGACACCAGATTTCGTGGCAGATGTGCCATTCCTGAGATGCCTTGCGAGTAAAAGATTCTTCTCTGGTGCTCGTTGTTGTATGAAGCAGCCCCTCCTGGGGTGGTGGAGGTGGTGAGTAAAGGGGGAGAAGCTCAGTGAGTGTTAGTGGCGGAGCTGAGAAACATGATGCTAAAGGGGGTTTCACCCAGAAATACTATGGTATTGCATTATGAGGTATCTAACAAATGGATGGATAGTCTGACAGATGGCAGAGAGGGATGGGACACCTTGGTATGTCTGCACTGCCGATCTGGCACAGGTCCGATTGCAGAGGATGCATGCATCTGCTCTGCTCTTTGCACCACAGGATAGCCGTTACTTTTTCCACATCTTTAAAAAACAAAATAAAAACCAACTGCCATCCACAGAAAGGGAAAATTGTAAAATTCTGTTTTCCATCAGCAGTTGGCTGCCTGGGCTTTGCACTGTGGCAAGGGTGTTTTGCTGAGCATGTGTGAGAGAACCTGCTTTCTCTGCTGCAGTTCTAGAGAATACACTGGAGGATTGTTAACATCAGCCAGATACCTCTGTAGTATGGCTTTGTAGCGTAGTCTGGACAAAAGGTTAAATCAGGCAGTCGTTTCTGCAGTGTTATTTCCTATACAACACTCTGGAGAAGGTTCAGTATCACTTAGTTAACTTTTGCAGAGCCATTTCCTGTAGGTTTTGTTAGAGAAAAGCTAGATTATGTGTTTCCAGTTGCAGTAGAGTTATTTTCCCCTATAAAATGCACTACAATTTCTTTTTACACAATTTTCATTGGTTTGCAAAAGGCTTTTGGGGGGGGGAGCCTGTGTATTTGGAAGATTTGGAAAGTTTTTTATTTCATACCTTGCTTGCTGTGACAAATTGAGGAAAATGTGTTTTTTAATGTGGCGTTGCTGTAGTCGAGCCAGGCTTGGAATAGAGAGTCTACATTAGTGCGTGCTACCACGCTGCCATGTGTCGGTGGCCTGTCTAGCCCAGCGTCCTGCTTCTGACAATGCCTGGTTTTAGGAAGGACTGAAGAAAACTGTGCAGCTAACAGCCAAGTTGTGACCTGCCCGGAGGAGAAAAAGTATTTCCTCTTCGTGGCTTCACAGATGTGGTAGTGAGTTGCATGAGTGTTTCTTCTGTGGTTTTTCAACCACATGATGTGCTGTTACCCTCCAGTCTGAGGAGACTTGTCCTCTTTCATCTCTCCCGTGACCCTGTTTGTGGGGTGCCTTGGGTTCTCCATCATGGTTCGTCTCAGGACTTCTTCATCTTTTGCACACGAAGTGCTGCACTTCTTTTCCATTGCCATCTGTGCTTAGAGCAGCAATGCTTTCTACGAGCCCTAAGGATTCTCTGATTACTATGAAATGGTGACATTTCTTCTCCTTATTCTCTTCATAGTGATTAATTTATCTACTCTCAAAAGGGCATGGTTTGAGTTCTCCAAATGGTGAGTACACCTGTGGCCCTCCCCAGGCAATAACAAAGCTTGGGAGCACCTTCTGCATTCATGTTTTTCAAATAATTGCTTTTTGGAGTGTGAGGTGTTGGTGCGAAGCCAAGGTGCCTTTTGCCCCATGAGAGGTGCAATGTGAGTAGTGAATGGTGAGCTCCTTGGCATGGCAACGTGGGATTGCAAGGACCACTCGGAAGAGCAAAAGGGTATTTCTGTTCTTGGCCTAAGTGTAGTGTTAGCTTTTTTTATTTTCATTGCAGCCAGGTGGCCACCCACATGGAGTTTTGTTATGGGACTTCTTTATTTATTTATTTATTTATTTTTCAGAGGCCATCAGGCAGTTTTAAGATGGCATCTACTTTGGGTTATGCCCGAGTGACATGAGCTCAAAGCAAGAGGGAAGGATCTGTCTGCCTTTTACGTCTCCCTACAGAATTTGTTGTTCGATGCAGCCTTCGTTCAGATGAAAGGGTTCCCTGTGCTTGAAGCTGGGCCTGGAGCCTCCACTGGCATATATGCACCTTCTGGTGGGCAGAAACTAAGATAGTTACAAGAAGAAAAACCTGATCTCAAATGCCAAGTGGAGCAGTATGATTCCAATAATAATAGTTAAAAGAAGATGAAATAAGCTTATCCAAATACCTTCTGAATCCAGAAGTTTTGCAAAAGATTGGGTCCTTAATTGCTTCCTGTAGCAAAAGAATAGGGAAATGTTCCCCTTCCCATCCCTCTACAACAAGGAAAGGATAAAAATCTATAGAAGAGAAAGTTTGTTCTTTGATTCAACCTTAATAACATATACCTTCCCTTTGAATTAGCGGTGATGCTTTTAGTTGAGAAATTGCAGAAATCCAAGGGAGTTCATTGAATAATAAATCAAGGCATCCATCCAGCGAAGTACATCATAGCTCTTTGAAGTAGGTGGAAAAAATACCTTCCTGATCCAAAGGCAAAACGTGTACTCAGTGCTGGTGCCTCACTGATGCTAATGCAGGGTTTGAGCTTAGCTCAAGTGCCCCAACAAGGAGTGTGGAGAGCAGGACTGAGCGTGGGCCCATTAACTGGCCCATTAACTGGCTTCACATTTGTTCTGCCTAGAGTCCCGTTTGCCCAGGACTCCTGAAAGGCTAAGAGACCCAAAGAACAAAAAGTTGCAGTCCCTGGAAATAGGGGCTGTCTTATAACCCTGGGAAGTCCTGAGATACTGGACTTGGGAACAGCAAGCTCATTTGAAGAACTTTCTAAAATTTTATTGGCCATAACTTTTCCTCTTTTTGAGTCTTTCTGCAGTTTGAGTTGTGCTAATAAAGAAGTCTGGCTTTGTAAGTGGAAGGAGTTGAAAAATAGCACCAATAAAAACTGTAAAGCTCTCAAACATTTTTAAAATAGTGCTTCTGTAAAAGATGTGGCATTATATGCTGGGGTGGAGAGTAATAAAGATTTTTTACTAGGGCTCTTCACAACTTGGTCATAAGCTGTACAGCTGTCCCAAACTCTCCTGATAAAGCCTTTCTACCTGTATACATCACTATAGATGTATTGCCTCATGCATATATAGATGTATACATGTTTATGCATTTGTAGCTGCATATGTGTCTGTAAATTCACATAGTGAAACAGTCGTGTACATGTGCAAGTTATTTAAGCAAGAATATATGCTTATTTGTGATGTTCTGCTGTATATAAGGAATGCGAAGACTGGTATGTAATGGAAAGCAGCAATAGGTTTAACCATCTCCTTGACTTCTTCATTGCATTCTTTGGGCAGAGACTTGAGCACCAGCTTCATCTGCTTTGAAATCCCTGCCGGTATCCTGCTGCTGTCCCAGCGGTAAACACCAATACAGCAGTTATGCTGAAAAAAGTATGTATGCTTGTCCCGATAGATGGCCCTGCTCTTAACTTCGAGGCAGGAATATAGTTTTCTATAGCACATTGTAAAATAGAGCATCTTCTGGAGGAATGTCATATTCTAGGTCATACTTATTGTAATTACGGTGATCGCTTACATGTAGAATCAATGTAAGGAAAGTGTCTACCATGTCAAACAGTATCTGACCCGCTGGCTTTCTCCTGCTGGCGAGAGGTACACTGTGGACCACCATTTGGAAACTCCTGCATCACACCATTGCCTCTGTGATTTGCTGCTTCAGCCTCTTGCTAGCCAAAGGTGATAATACAGCTGTCTGCCATCAAGTGCTATAGTTTGTGATAAGGTGAGGGCAGAGGAAGCCATCTCTGCTGTTCTCTGCACATGGCCTGAAAAAGAGGTTTATTGAGGAAAATAGCTTTGCTTAGGACCTAAAATATGGAGTAAATTAACTTGAAAGTCTCTTCTGGCTTTTCATTGTCAACTGAAAGGTAGTTTCACGGTAGATTTATTTGCCTTGTTTTGCAGCAAATGCATTATATATAGCTTGGCTTTTATTTCTCTTGATCTAGGTGGAAATGGCTTCTTTTAAATGCAGCCTTTCCATCTTGAAGGTCAATTAAAACAGGTTGGAGGTCAGATAAAATAAAAGGGACAGAACATTTGCTTCTTGGTGTATCTATTTCTGTAATGTTATCAGTGCATGTGGTTTTATTTCTAGCATTTTGTTCCAGGGCTTCCTCTAAGACTGAACAAATTGAATCAGTTGGATGCAGTACAGCTTCCAATTTGGGGTTAGAAATCCATTAAATTGCTTGGTGCTTTATTGGCAATACAAAAGTGCTTGGAATGAAAGTGCATTATGATTGGACATTGATTACTCGAAAGGATAGAGGGTGAATGCCTGTGTAAACCACACACCTCCAGCCAGGATGGCCAGCTTAGGGTTTTTTTTTAGCTTAAAATGTGCATGTTTTGCCCTTAAAATGCAGTTCTTTATTGCAAAGACGAACTATTTTTAAACTGAAAATGGAGAGCTGTCTGCCACATGTTTTTCACACCTCTTGGGGATTAGAGCTGGCCCTGTATCATGCAGTGCTGCCAACCATTGACCGCCCCACAGGTAACTAGTCCTGTAGCTGATGCTTTGAGGTTATATACACCATTCCTTTCCATGGACAAGATCTTTGGATTTGGTCAACCTCTCAGTTTCATCCCATGGCATTGGAAAGTGCAGGGAATGTCCTTGCTTGGATGGATTTTAAACTGAGTAAGTTTATGGTGAGCATAGCAAGGAATCCAGTGTTGTAATTCCACTCGGACTGCTGCTAGGATCAGATGGGGATTTATTTCCACTGTAGAAAACTGCAGAGCTGTCTGGGTGTTTTGTGAGACTGGAGTTATTGCCACCAAGTGGGAAGAGGGGAGCGGAGCTGGGAGGGACGACCATGACCGCTGCCTCTGTCCTGGCAGGTACAGCTGAGTTGGCTGCTTTGGCCCTGGTCGGTTAGTTTGAACTTTGCAGCACTTCTAATGAGACAGAGCTTCAAGTCAACATATCTGCTGAGATTTTTCTTAGATGACGGCACAGCAGATGTGTGGGGTGGCTGATGAGGAGCAGCCACTGATGAAGTAGCGGTGTAGCGTGGCCAACTTGGGCTGGTGGAGAATGGGAGAACAGTGGTTCTTTCTGGGAAATGCCTCTTTGCTTTTACACCGTTCTGCTGTACGGAGGCGGGAGGTGATGCAGCCCCTTTCTGTGGTGTTAAAAAGCAGTGTCAAGTGCAGGAGAGGCAGGAGCGAGCTGGTTGAGCCCCCATGCCCCAGCTGCAGGAGAAATCTGCACACTGTTTTTCTAAGACTTTTTTTTTGTTTTCCCCAACTCTTTGCCTGACTAGTTTTAACCAGCGCACAAATATTCCTTTGTGCCGCTTCCAAGCGAGCGTGTTTTTTTGGGGGGGAGATCAGTCCTTCCTGATTAACTATTAATAAGAATCAACCTTAGGGAGAGAATGAAGCGCCGAGCAAACACCGCGGGAGCGGGTTGCCTGCCCTCTCCCCACCATTAATGATTGACCGGGCTCTGCTCCGGCACGGCTGGGCGGTGCTGTGCCCCGCGCTGCCACTGGACCAGGCACAGCCGAGCCCTGCTTGCCACCAACTTCGCAAAGGGGCGATGCCAGGTGTGTGCCAAAACTTCAGCATCAGGGTTCGGCGTTCTCCCTTCCTATGTGTGTGCAAACACGGCGCTGCTGGTTAGTGGCACCGTGAGAGCTGTGCCTGGTGATTTATTTACTGAATTAGTATTTCTGGTAAACTGTGGTGTTGGAGCGGTTGAAAAATGTTTTCTTGGCTAGTTAAGTACTCTGAGCTTACCAGAAACGCTTGTGGACATGATTGAAACCACTTGCATCCCCAAAGAGAGCAGAGCACATTACAATCTGTGTTTTAGGAGAAAATGTATCTTAAAATACGGGTTATTGGATATTATTGAATGATTGTTGACCTTGGATGTTTTCTTGCATTGTAGAAACTTCTGAGCAGTGTTTGGGGAGTTTCTAAATTATCTCTCTTTTCCATCTGCACTCGACCTGTAACCCACAGCTGGATTTTGCAAAGTCATGTGGTGGGAGGGTTAGGCTGCCAACAGTTGAACATACTGCTGTGGGTCTTTCCAAGCATCTGAAAAAGACAAAGGTTTAACATGGTTTATCTGCTGTGAGTACTTGTGAAAAATTGCACAACTTGAAGATAAAAGTATTTGCTTTGCAGAAGTAGCAATTTTTGAAACCGTAAATAGCACTTAATGCTGTTTTATCAATGTAGCTCTTGTTATCGGTTAATGGAGGCTTAGTAGTTGTTCTAAGGTAGACAAGTATAGTAAATTATATAGTTGTTAATCCTCAATAAATTGGTTTAGTATGTTGAATACACAGTGGGGAACCTTAATTGAAAATGTTAGTAAAGAAGTCATGGCCTTTATTGATTTACTGAAGAAACACAGTGGCAATGGAAGCGGGAGCAATTTGTTTCATGAGTATTTTGTTTATGAGCTAAGCCTCCAGCCCTCGCTTCAGCAGTGTAAGACACAGTGTGCTTTGCCTTGTGGAGGCAAAATCGCTGAGAAAGAAGTTTGCCATCAAATTAGAAAAAGGTGAGTTTGCTCTTACGTGGTGGAGCAAACAACTTGCAGGGTTTTCGTTTTAGGATATGTCTTTCTCATGACAGTAGGTAGCACTTTAATTAAAACAATAAACTCAGAACAAACCCTATGGGTGTCTGGGCAGATGAAGGGTGGAGTTTTATTTGCAGGTTTAAAAAAAACCTTCCACATCCTGCTTTTCCTTCCAACTACTTACCTGTCACAGGTGGCAAACCAGGATTGCTTTATGTTAAATTAAATCCAGTTATTTTTATTTAGATGGCCGTGCCCCCTTTGAAATGTGTTTTTTTGCTTTGAGGCAATCCTTGCAGCTGATGGCTCAGTGCGTTTTGGAGAGGATCAGTCTCCTTCAGGCAGTGCAGCTTAATAGAAGCAGCAAATAAAGTGAAAAATTGCTGCAATTAAATACCGCCTGCTCTAACCCTTGCAGTATCCCCTGTTCCCTGCGTACAATACTGCCTTTGACTGGGCTGTCTTATTAGCAGCAGAGGAACATGCAATCCTAATGGGAGGGTTTGTAGCCTCAGTAACTGCGGGCTATGTGGCTGCTGCTAGTATTTTTTTCTTCAGAAGCAGAGAAAGCGTTGTTGAATACCTTGTCATTCATACATGCTTTGTCCTGCCATCTTCTGTTGCTTCAGGTCCCTGCTGGCTGCTGGGAAAGTCTACAGGCCCCCAGGAAAGGGAAAGGCTGTATCAGCCACGAGGACTGCTGGGGCTGGTGGGGCACACTGCAGAAACAAGGGCTCACAGTCCTCCCTCTGCTGTTGAGGCCATTGGATGGCTTTAAAATTAGTTCACATCTTGAAATCTCACTTTATGTTTTTTGGAGCATGGAGCAGTTGAAATGCTGAGAAAACTCTTGTTGAGTGGACCAGGATCAAGCCCTGGTGAAATGAGTATCATGTCTCTCCTGATGCTACAGAGGCATAGCAAGAGGTCCCTAAGCACCTGAGTTTCCCAAGTGCTTTGCATGTATATATGCAAGTACTTGCATATGTGTGTGATTGTGTAGATTAAGCTAAAGCTAATCTTTCTTTCTTTAAAAAAAAAAAAAAAAAATTAAAACATTTGGGGTGTTTGGAGGAGATGGTCTTCCAAGCAAAATAAAAAAAAAAAAAGCAGAAAAGAACTCCATTTTAGTTTTGCTAAGGTTATTAAAATAGGAGGAAATGAGATCCTAGGTTTTGTCAAAACACACTTGTGTAAACCGAACAGCGCCTAAAATAACCTGACACTACCCTTTTTGAAGAGACAAATAACCCTGTGAGAGTTCCTTGTTGAAGGAGATGTAGAAGCCCCAGCAGCAGCATAGTGTTACCCAACACTCCTGCACGGGACTTCTCTGCCCTTCCTCAGCCACCGAGAGCGTGGTTGCTCTCCTGTGCTGCACGTTGGAGCCAGGGAGCTGACAACGATAGAGATATTTACGTTTGCAGCCTGGTGCGAGCAGACCAGCTCTGGTGGTTTTCTTACCAGGCTTGTACGCGCAGGCGTCCTTATGTGCCAGATGTGTGGTCTCTGCATGCTTGTGAGCAGAAACAGTTGTGAGCAGAGTGACAGACCAGGAGGAAGGGCCAGGGCTGAAAATCTGTCCCTGAAAGTTACTTGAAGATAAGAAGATAATTCTCTAATTCCTTGAACCATATCAACCACATGCTAAATTAAATTGTAGTCCGGCACAATGCTTCTCAGTGATGTGGTTTTAATTAGTATTCTTTGCATTAATGACTGCATGCATCTGCTGGAATCAGTGTGGTATTGATTCTTTGGTGATCATGCTACAGGAATTTCCTTTAGACAGTATTGTTGGTCATGACTGAGAGTGATTCATGGTGCAGTTTTCTTGGTGTCTGGATGACCTCTCAAAGTTTGTCTTCGCTGTCAAATTAGCTCATATTATGGTTTGAGGGTTGCCCTTAAGTTGACTCCCTCCTGCACATAAAGCCCCTTATATGAGCAGGCTATTAACCCAAGCTAATATGATGCTGCTGCTGCTAATTTGAGCTAGGGCATAAGTAAAGCCTGAGTGAGCACATTCGTTTAGCTGCTAACAGGACCTCTCAGTGATGGGGCACAGCTTCATCCACATGGGTGCTGCTTGTCCTTCCCGTGTCCTGAAGAGTCCCCTTCTTCTCTTCAAAGCTCTTACAGCACCAAGCTGGGACATTCACCTCTCTGGTGCCCTGTGTTTTGTTGCTCTTACCTCATTTTTGGACGTAACTCATGCTGATGCTTGGTGTGGGACATTTCTGTGCCCCAGCAGTGTCCCTTCTCTTGTAAGTTGGGTGCTTTGCACGGGCAGGCAGAGCTCCCCGGAGTACGCCGTAAAAAGAAATCACGAGGGCCTCGGCTTATCACAGCCGTGGGTGCCCCAGAAACGTGAGCATCCCGGAGGTTGCACAGCCCAGGCCAAGTATTGCTCACCATTGTGGGAGCTCACGCTTGAGGCTGGCTGAACCACAAGATGTAGCGTGGGTGCAGAGCCCTTCAGTGCATCCTTCAGCAAAGATCTGTTTCTGTTCTTTGTCCTTCCTGACCATAGGCCTGTTACGCTGAGTTTGGGAGCAGTGGAATAGAGGTGAGGGTGATGAGGGAGCCGAGGGTTATAAGAATCTGTGGTTTTCTGTCAGTTTAGCAGACGGATTCAAAGGAAACCCAGGAATGGCTGTGGTGGGTTGGGTGAATGATTTCCCCAAGTCCAGGCTTCAGCTTCTGGCGGTGCTTCAGCCACTGCAAAGGAATCTGCAAGAAGTCCTCCAGAAGGTAATTAAGGACTGCATGCCTAGTATGTGAAAGCTCCTTCTGACTCTCATCACTGTGGTGGTTCATGCAACTCCATTTAGTGGCCATTTGTTTTAGGGGGAACTGAAAAAATCCCGTTTAAGGGAAGGTGTTGCTGTGCAGTGCAGCTATGGGTAGCTGGCACTAGCTGCAGTGGCTGTTTGGCTGCTCTTGCCTCATGGGAGTAGATTTTTGGACTTGTGCACAAGAAGGAAAAATGGACTAAAGCTGCTTTTTTCTGTCCTTACAGTCCATACAGCCACCTGAATCCTTGCAGTCTCTTTGATCGCTTTTGTGCTTCACTGTTAAGCCTCACAAGTCACTGCATATGAGGACTCTGCCATGTCTCTGGGAGCTCACAAGCTTGTTTTAAAAGAGAAATTTGAGTGTGCTTTCTTCCCTGCGCAGCTGTATACTTTTAGCATGGGCAATGTGTTCCCTTTCTTGTTCCCCTGGCCCCCATCCCCAAGCTAATTCAGCTGCAGCCATGCTTTTCATACCCAATCAAGTGTGTATGGGGCCTCCATTCCAGTGCTGTAAAGCCATCTACAAACATGTGGGAAGAGGATGGTGCCTATTCAGTAAGCTGTGGACTAGGCAGCTATCTTTCGACAGATTAGCCAGAGGAATTTCTATTGCAGGGCTCAATTGTTCTGGGCCCTTGGCTCCCTTTTGTGCAGGAGCGATGAAAAGTTGTGTTATGACAATGGTTGACAAAGTGTTTAATGAAAGCCACAGTCGGCAGTGGCAGAACTTCGAGCCATCCTCCTTTTCTCCAACGCCTGTCATCAAAAG
This sequence comes from Harpia harpyja, assembly GCF_026419915.1. Taxonomy (NCBI): domain Eukaryota; kingdom Metazoa; phylum Chordata; class Aves; order Accipitriformes; family Accipitridae; genus Harpia; species Harpia harpyja. The sequence goes on along the minus strand of NC_068969.1, from coordinate 17,981,611 downwards.
GTGCAGAAACGCTTTTGACATAATCTTCTGCACTGACAGATAAATGGTTTTGATGTAAGGGTCGGAAGCCTTCACCTCACTGAACAGAATTTAGCCATCATCATGGTGAGCAGAAACTAGGAGGCACGTATGTCTCGAGTCCTTTGTCTGGCAAGCCAGCCAGGCACCTCTGTTTTCAAAAGAGAGGTGGATTTTCTCTGCACCGGTCAAGTTCCCAAAGCAGAGTCAAAACTTCTACATGAACTCCCGCTCTACCTCCACACCTTGCCCAAGGAGGCAGGATTGGCATCTCAGGATTCAAAGAGATGACTGATCCCTCCTTGCTGGCAGGCAGGACTCTTTATGTGACAGCATTATTACTTTCAGGAGGTGGTTTCAGGGCAGGCTTGTGTACCTGGTTATTTAACAAGGCTTTCCTTTCAGTCTCTGCAATGTTCAGTGATCCACAGTGCCATTTTCACAATGCTAACTAAAGGCAAACACTGCTTTCTTATTTAAAGAGTGGAATGGTTGAACAGACAGAACAGGGACCTTCCCATACTGATTTAACAGGCTCTCAGTTCCAGATCATGGACTTCTTAGTAACAGGAGGGGAAAACCCCTACATTGTCAGATTAGCCAATACAAGGAAGACTTGAAGTATGTAATGGATAAATAATGTGCAGAGCACTTCTCATGCCAGTAAGTCAAAATAAACTTTAAAAAACCCCCACAAACTTCAGATCAGCTTCTATTCAACAGGGAAAAAACAATCTGAACATTAGGGGCCACTCAAGTTGGTGGCTCTGCTCTGTCTTCTCTGCCATCTGTAGAAGCTTCCAACCTTTGTAGGATGCTTCCCTGAACTCACAGCCCCAGAGAAGCAGGCAGGACACTGGGCAGTCTGCTTTCTGTGTGGGTATGCCCACACTTGGGCTCGGCTAACCCCATGTGTGCAGGTGCCAGAAATGGGCTGACTGCACCCCAAAGACATGCTCTCTTGGGACTGGCATAGAACACTGTAGATGATGCTTTACATACTGCCACTTAGAAGAGATGCCCAGCACATGAGATAACTCAGATGGTTTAGGGGAGTGCTGATTTGGGAAAGGACAGGGTTTTGGCTTTGGGTTTTGAGCGCGCTTTTTTTGTGAAGAAGACGTTTTAGAATACTGATGGCAGAAATATTTGCTCAGTGAGCCATTGCACTACTGCATGGCATCAGACCAAGGGGCCCCTCAAGAAGGAACATGTTCTGTGCTATGGGAGAGCAGAAACGTGACAGTTTTCAGCGATGGGATAGCTGTGCCCCTAAGGTTGGCATCTCCAACCAGCCTGTGTTGCTGGTCTGCTCAGCTTGGAGAGGCTGAGCTGACGGGGAAGTTACAGCCCCTGCAGCGCTTTGTGCACTGCTGTACGTTTGGGACCCATGCTTAGTGGTGGGGGAGCAGTCATATGCACCCATGACCTCAAGTTTTGAGTTCCCTTTATTTGCATTACGGGAGCCCAACCAAAATTGAGGCCTCATTTCATCAGCGTCGGGCAAACCAAGACAATACCTACCTCAATTTTATTTACAGTCTAAATAGACAAGACAGACAAAGGGTGGCTGTGGAAACAAAAGCTCTGCAGAGGTGATGTGACATGACCCGGTCACTCAGCAGGAGATGAAGAGAGCCAGGAATAGACAGAGGTTTCCTGACTCCCAGTCCCAATGATCTATCTGTTGGAGCACGTTAATTCTTTCCCCCGTTTGAATGCTGTGACTAGCATGCCAAATACTGTCTAGCGAGGGGATCTGAGTTCTGGGAAACATATCTTTTGATTGCTAATGCTTCAGGCTAGAAATTCATGGGCATTTTAATGTAAGTTAAAATACAGCTAGTTTCAGAAATTGAGTGAACTCTATTTTGGTTTATCTATTAATTTCAAATTTCCTGTTTATTTTGCACTGACTCTGTATTTCTAGCTTTCATTCCCCCCCCCCCCCCCCCCCCCCCCCCCCGATTTTTGAACAGTGTATTGTATGTCTGGTGAGGATAGTTGGCAGTTGGAGTGGGTAGCATGGGGAGAACCGAAGACTTGGGCATACAAGAAAGTGGAGTTCGCTTGTATTTCTGCAGCAACCATTGGAAAGTCTTTCTGTTGCTGGAGTAGGCAAAATACAGCTGTGCTATCTGAAGAGCCAGCTACTTGTGCAACGACTTTGATGTTCAAACTTCTTGAATGGCAGCAACGATAATCAGAAAGTCGCTTTGGATTATGTTAAGCTGTGGCCATGAAATCCTTTAATTTACAAAGACCTTTGTTTTTTTCACTTGTGAACTTCTGAGGTTCATGTCAGCATCACTCAGTGATTGAGCACTGGCTAAGACAGGGATCTGGGCCTTGTGACAAGTGTAGAGATGTTAATGGTCGTGCTGATGATTCTCGTGCTTGATTCATAAAATAGCTGCTTAGCCTATATGCAGAGGAATGTTTTGAGGATAAATAGATTACCTGAAGAAATGCAAAGATTTTTAGCAATAGAAGGCATGGAAATACATGAAGACAGTTGGGTTCATGCATGATCATGACCGTGATTGCATTTTCCCCTTACGGTTTGTCACTAGTATTTCTGTGTCAGCTTTATCTTTATTGTGTTGAGCTTATAGGATATCACCTGTTGTATTTTCTCTTTTTGCCTCTACATCAGGCAGGGACAAGCTCCAACCTGATCTTGCTGTGTGGTTTGGGGGGGGGGGGGGGGGAAATAAAGTAAGTAATGTAATCTGTGGGCAAATTGCACTTTAATTCGTAATTGTGCTATGAATATGGACTTGGCTTTCAAACACACTCTGAGTTTAAACTGCAGTTTGACTTTTATTTAGATAAATGCCTTTGAGTTCATAGTGAAATGGATATCTGCTGTAGGCTGGTATTGATTTAAAGGTCTCTTGAGTGTTTTAAAAGACAGTAGGGGCTTACAGGACAGCATATTTTAAAACTAGATGCTTGGTTAGGTTTTACACTCCTGTGTAGCTTCAGGTCTAGATGCTGTTAAGAGCCAGCCTGTGTTGTTGATTTGTAGAGCCTTCTTTCACAGCAGGTATTGGCAAAAAACTGAACATTTCAGGCAAGATGCAAGGAGCCGTCTTCAGAGCTGGCTACTCTGAAATGATGGGGAACAGCATGTGCATGAGAACTATCAAATGGTTCCCGTGTGCAGGGGAATGCTTTGAGGACTTCCCATAAATGCATTATAGGAGGGCAGGTGATCGATAACTGCTTTTTAGCTTGAAAGAGGTGTGTTTTGCTTCCTGCTAACCATGCAAACTTGGTAAGCTTTGTAGTCTTTCAAGTCTTGGTATTTGTAAGATTGCTGTGGACCTAGATTTCTCTTTGCATTACCACAAAGTGCAGCATGTTGACACGAGCGATTCAAACAGGAGGTCTCCATCTATGCTCTTCTGCCAGCTGCCCTTTTTTTGTGTCCCTCGGCTCTTGGGTCACGTAGCATGGATAAAAGTTCAGTAGGTGCCTCAGTGACTTAGGTCCTGTTTACCTGTTTGGGCTCCAGACCTGCCCGGGTTCTGTGGGCGCAGCTTTAAAACAAAGAAAATACACAAAACAGGAAGGATTGGCAAGTTTTCTAGTCAGACTGGCTTAGTGGTTTGAATAAGCAGCTGAATGTTTGAGGGCTTATCTAAAATCAGGCCATGAATCTTTTGGGTTATGTTCAGAGGTGCGGTAAGAGGGTGTAATCTCCCTTGCAGAGGAGACGAGGGTTGAATTTTACCCAGGATAATATCCCAGAGCAGGGTGTGGAGCAGAGTAAAATTAAAGTAGGTCCCCCTCACAATTTCCTTGCAGCTTATTATTGTGGTTGCTTTTCTGCTACCACCCATCAATTTGCCTCCTCCCTCTTTAGATTACACACTCAGGGGAACATGCCAACACTGCATACATCATGTTAATTAGGCCATTTGTTAATTTCTGCATCATTAGTCACTTGGTCTTAATTGATCTGTGCTCTCCTGCTAAGTCTCTAGCTGCAGGTTTGACCTGTCATGTGTGGTGTGCTGATAGCGTGCATCTTGGAGGGGAGGTTTTGCTGTTGCGCCATATGATGCTACAGCAGAGCATGGCAAAGCTCTTGCTTGTGGTTTTCAGAGTTGGTACTTTATTTGCATTATTTTGGCTGTTTGCTGTCCTTAGCAGTCCTTGCAGTGCATTCCTTCCAGGAGCAGCACATTGAGCTCTAGCCCTATTTCCAAACAGGGATGTCTGCAAGGCAGGTCTGCTCTCCCACCAGGCTGTTTTCAGATAATAAAGCACAACCTATTTGCCATCCGTCAATGAAGTGCTATAATATGATCTAGATTTGGACTGTTGGGTAGTTGGAAAGCATTGGTTGGGGTTGTTGAGGACCGAAGTGTGTGCTACTACATGACTGGCCCATTTAGTGATATACTAATAATATCATCCTGTTAGAAAACATAGAATATGTTTTATGTTTACACATAGTAAGTGTACATACCTGTGTGTGTATATTTTGTATGTAACACAGTGGTATATAAAAATACTGTGTGAATATAGCTATAAAATATTTAGCAGAAGGTTTGTTGATTGTTTCAGTTCAGACTTTAATTTGTCAGCAAATATCCTATTCATCTGTGATTTAGTTTTGTGGTTGTGAATAACCAAAAGAAGAATAATAAATGTAATTGTCTAAAATAAAGACAAATTAAAACCACACTAATGCAAAAGAGGGAAAAGCTTAGAGAGAGCTAGATAGCATTTTGATCACAGAACTAAACTCATTCACTCATGTATTCAGCAGAAAAGTGCTGCTCTACCGTGTTTAAGTGCTCTTTTTTAAAAAAAAGAAACCAAAACAAAACAAAAAACCACAGCGCCCTCCCAGTGCAATCGGGAATAATTAAGACGACTGTGTTTTGCTGAGCACAGTAACTGCAGTATGCTGATCCCACTGTCTTTTATTTTGACAGAAACCTGAGCTACAACAAGTTGACGGAGATTGATCCTTCTGCCTTTGCAGGGCTGTCGAACCTGCAGGAAGTGTAAGTATTCTTTCAAAGGTTTTAATTGTATTTTGCCAGGGCGGCTTGTGGGCCAGGAGGAAATTGTATATAGTTTCCTAAGACAGTACCTTCCTTTAGATAATTTGAATGAGCAGATCCGACTTGGTGTGGAGGGTTGGGGTTTTTTTTCTCCATATTGTATCTGTGCTGTTTTTTAAACTAATCAATTAGCAGAACACAACATCCCAATTAAAACAGCATAGCTGTTATTGGAAATCATTGGAGTTTGCCTCCCCCAGTCTTGTGCAATGCTCTGAGGGAACAGTTCAGCTGACACACCTGAACATACACACAAAGCTCCATGCTGAAAGCATAACCCTGAAGCAAGGCAGAACAGCCTGGATTGTGATACCTGATGCCAACCTAACCCAAATCTCCCAGGAAACAAAGGTGTAGTGTAGTGGATAACAAAGCACTTAACTGTGTCTCCTCCTCTCTCAGACATTTGTGCTCCTTTTGGAACTAGAACAAATTCTGTCTGAAGTCTGCTAGGAGAGGCTGAAACAGCAGAGCTGTCTTCTGCTTTAGTGGGGAAGAGAAGGAGCTGGCGAAGGTCTGAGTGGCTGTGCCAGACCCCCCTTGCTGGTAAAAGAAACCTTGTGTGGGGAATCACAGGATTTCCTAGCTCCTGATCTGTGTAAATGCTCAGCAGTTAGACTCGCAGAGGAGCTGTGCTTGTTAGCTCTTCACAGTGATTCCTGGGGCTCTGATTTTGGGTTTTGAAAAACGAAAGTGACTAAAATTGCAAGCGGTGGGTTGAGGTAATGAGCTCGTGTTTGAATGTTGAATCGCTGGCATACTTGAGGTTTGGGCTGTGTTTGAAGAGCTACTGATGCCTCATGGGAAACTGAAAAAACATTTCCTTTCAGAAACAATACTGTGCTCTGTGTATATCATGCATTTTCTCTTGTCCTCTGTTTTCATTAAATGTTGGCTCTGGGGCTTGTGGAGGGGCCAGATCCCGTGATTCTTAAATAGGCAAAAGGGTTTACTACAGTGGGAGTTCTGCCTGGCTGATGCCTGCAGGACTGGACAATGGGAATTAATGTGGCATCTTTCCCCTGGCCTGATTGCCCCTGGCTCTCCTGCTTACACTAATAGTAGGGTCTTGCTAGGGATCATGATCAAGTGAGGAATATGCATCAGGAGTGACTGCAGTGCTCTGAAATCAGTTCATTATGATCATCCTAGAGAGCAGTCAGGGAGGTGAAAGTGATGCAGGTCAGCAAAACGCTGCCTGTAGGTTCTGTTTTCTCAACTTCTCTTTAAACTGTGGAAAGCCTTAAATTGCTCTGTGCTTAAAGAAGAGAATTGCAGCCTTGATCCCATGAGACTTTAGAATTATCCTAACATGATTGTGGCTTAGCAATAGCTTTTATTTGTGGAAGTGCCTGAAGGCATGTGACTTCAGGGAGCATGGGGCTGGGAAATGTGTATGGCTTCTTATTCCTTAGGTAGGGAGTTCCTTTGTGCAAAGTGCTGCATGCATCAAGAGCAG